>NC_071515.1:65145357-65778928 GCF_027887155.1 Malaclemys terrapin pileata | reverse complement strand
AATGCTGGAATTAAGGTTGCCAGTGCAATTTTAATTGGCTCCCTTGTGCATATGCAGTATAATAGTCTTTAATTACATGATCACATACTTGCACAGCAACCCAGCCTCATTCAGTGCACAGAATGAACAATGCTCATTTAGTTAGCAGCTATTCAATATTTTGTTTTCGCTTCATTGTTCAGGACCTATTTGCTGCACGCTATTCAAATCCTGCTCTATAGACAGAGACTATTAATTTCCTTATGGGATTTTCTAGGGTGCTCATCTTTGTGGTATCTGAGAGCTTGACAAATATTCATTAATTTATTTTCACAACACCCTTGTGAAATGAGAAGGTATTATCCCCATTTTACGTTTTACGGATGGGTGCTGAGGCACAAAGATATTAAGGTCAGAAGTATCCACTAATTTTGGGTGCACAATTTGAGACCAAAACCTGAATTTTCAGAATGCATATCATTCTATAGTACACAATATGTTCAAACCTGGGCTGGAGCATGATCATTGTGGATGGAATCTTTGGGGAATTAAGCTGTGAAATGCAGTAAATGGTCAGAGGGTTTGCTTCATGCACAGTAAGAGTGCATACAGGGAATTAGTGTGGAGTAGGTAGTGTGTCTTAAATTCACATCCTAACTTACTGCACATTGACTTCCCCATGTAGACAAGTTCTTTGTCCTCTTAAAACAGCTAATCAGGCTGAATGCTGTACTGGCATTAATTCCAACTCCTCCCAACCCTTTTTTGAGAAGATTCTAAAAAAGACTGTTCAGTTCTGCACTCTGATTCTCATGAAATCCCATGATACAACAGTCTTTGGGTTGTTAGCACTGTATGGGAAAACTGAAATGCAGAAAGACTGTTGCACTGAGGATTTTAAAATTTCATGAAAACATTTTTATTAATATTAGGTTATGTAAACAATAATAAATCCCCCCCTAACATATTGGAGGGGGCAGTGCCTCGTATGCTCTTTCATTGCTCTGTTCTTTTGTTTTTAGTGTCAGCAACTCACAAAGAAACCAAGCAGTTCTTTACCCTCTATAATACATTGGATGATAAGAAGGTATATTTGGAAAAAGAGGTAAGAACGTGTTTTTAAATGTTTAGCCCATGATAGGAAAATAGGATACTGCTGAGTTTCTGTGTGATAGACACTGGACTTGGTCTTGTCTATGCAAGGTACGGGTAATTATCTCAAAAGGTCAGAACTGAGAAGAAATTGACTTGGAACTAAAACTCTGTTTACAGAATGTTTGTGGAAATCTTTGTTTGGTTTGTTTGGTTTAATTCTGTTTAGGAAAATTTCCGCTCGTGTATTTTGTGTGTATATGTGTGTATTGTTTTAACAGAAGGGCCAACACCAGAAATAGATATCTGAATTATTCAATTTAGGCTCAAAAGGTGAATAAAATTAGTATTCTGACACACACCACTTAAATTTTGGCTTCACAAAATCAGATTAGCCTGAGGGTTAGCTATCCAGTGTCTGCATTAGTTTAGGGACCAATGCTACAGCCAGTGACTTCAGTTACTAAAGTAAATTAACATCAATGGCAGCAGGGTCAGGTTTTAAGGGTCTGATTCTGTTCTCTTTGAATTCAGTGAGGAAACAGTTGATTCTGGCAGTCTCTTGCCATGAAAATCATCTGAAAAAAAAAAACAGATATATGAAGATATCAAGAACTCAGATATATGTGTATGTGTATATTATGCATGTAACATGTTCCAAAATGCAAGACCTGTTTCGTCCTTTCACAGTTCCTTTAGTTAGTGTACAGTGACCTAAGACCTGCCCATGACAGCCCTGGAAAGCTACTCAGTAGGAAAGAATGAGTTATCAGTTAGTAATGGACAAGTGTCTAAAGGTTTGGAAATTTGGTTCAGAAATGAAAGTTCAGAAGTGAAATCATCATTCTGTTGAAGTCAAAACTAATTGACTTCAGTAGGGCCAGGATTTTGCTATATGCAAAGTTCATTCAGCATTATCAACACTTCCTTGAACTGGCAATCCTGCAAGACTGGGCTTTACACAGATTTACTGAAGTTCTTTGTTTCAGTCAGTGTGGGGAAAGCCACCAAAACGACCTTCTGATGGTGCTATAATGAATTAAGACTCTACACATTTACCTTTGTTTAAGAGATGGCTGCAGTACTGAGGTATGCCCTGCCCATGGCACTATGGAGAGTTTCTATTGTAATGCAAATGTAGCTTAGATTCTGACATTGGGATAACTTCTATGAAGTTCCAGTTCAGCAAAGCACATAAGGAAGTATACCTAAATACTGTGCTGAACCAAGCAATACAGCTGAGAATGTTTTTTTTTTTTTAATTAGGCCAATAATCATCAAAATAGGACATCCTGCTGTTTTCTAACTTACCTGTATTGATAATTAGGACATGAACTAGGAATGTCATTTTATGGAGGATATCTACAGTGCATTTATCATTCAATATTTTTCAATTTTTCTCAAATGTATTCAATATGTCATTTATATAAGATCAGCAAGACAAAATTATCACTGCAGCATAGATATAGCTTATTTCTTGGTCTGATAAAATTGTCACTAAGGTTTTGTCTTCCTCAAAAGCTTTTAAAAATTATCTCCTGGTGAGATCTGATGCTGAATTTTACTAGACAAAGAATTGAGTCAGCTGTATATATTCTGGTTTACACTTAAATCTGTGTTTATATGTTACATGTGGAATTTATCGGCAAAACATCTGAACATAGATCCCATGATATGAGAATTATGAGACTAGAGCCAACTCTTAGAGATTTAATCTGTGTAAAAGGGGTCGGGGGAGAGAGAGAAGAAATATTACACCAGTAATGAATGCTGGGCTATAAATATTTATCTAATAAATTCTAGAAAGATATTACCAAATGCCTTGTTTTATCTGTTTGCATTATATCCATTTTATTTGCCTGAATGATTGTGTTGTGCACTATTCTAAATGAACAGACAATTTGCAGATCACATATTCTTTATTTTGCATGGCACATTAAGTAGCAACTATGGAACTCATGCTATTGCTTTAATGTCTTCTGTGGATTAGATTTTACTGCAGATTTTTATAACATTTACTGAGGGTACAGGCGTACAAACTAATCTCTTTTCACTGATTGCTTCTGAAATAGAAATGAACCTATTAAAGACAGAGGTGACAGATTTTAGACCAAAAGTGCTTGATTGTTAAATAATGTATATCAAGGCTAACAGGCTCTTTTCTTTTGTAAATATATTGAAAAGAAACCTGGAGTAGTTTTGCCCAAAGTAACTCAATACTTATTTAAGTACAAACTGTGAAGAGAGTTTTATTTTTACCTAACTGTATACTTATGAATGCAATTTAAAAAGGCAGCCATAACATACATCAAGGGTTTCCAATGGATTATGCTAATCTCAAGAGATGTCTGCGTGGTTTTGGATGTCAAGAATGTACAATATGCTTTCAGTTTTCTTGTTGATTTTACTTCAGAAAAAAGGATTCAATGAACAAATATTTTGTATTAGTATCGTATAAACCAGGGGTGGCCAACCTGAGCCCGAGAAGGAGCCAGAATTTACCAATGTACATTGCCAAAGAGCAGCCCCGCCATCAGTGCCTCCCCCTCCCTCCCCATGCCTCCTGCCCACAACAATCAGCTGTTTCACTGTGTGCAGGAGGCTCTTGGGGGGGAAGAGCGAGGGCACGGCAGGCTCGGGGGAAGGGGAGGAGCCTTGGGAGAAGGGGTGGAGAGGGGCATCAGGACCTGGGGCAGAGCCGGGGATTGAGCAGTGAGCATCCCTGGCACATTGAAAAGTTTGCGCCTGTAGATCCAGCCCCAGAGTTGGCACCTATGCAAGGAGCCACATATTGACTTCCAAAGAGCCGCATGCGGCTCCGGAGCCACAGGTTGGTCACCCCGATATAAACCAAATGTCCCTTTACCCTTTTGGGTCTTAGTTTTCTTAAGATTCTTTGGAAGGTATTTCTTATTACAGAAAATAAAACAAAAAACCTTGAAGTATTCTATGTATAGAGTGATTTCAGAATAGTAATGGAATAACTCATTGCTAGGGGTGGAATTGCGACATCAAAGGTATCTATGCTCATACAGTTGATTTTTACAAAATTTGCATAGCATTACTTTTTAAAATGCTGTGACTGTTGGGAACCCACTTTCAAATTGTCATATTTTTCCACTGACTTTGTAGATATGAAATGTTACCCTATAGCTTTCTGTCTTGGTCACAAAATCCTGCTTTTTCATTTGCTAGATATTTTGAAGGATACATTAATGTAAGTTATGTAACAACATCGCCCATCCTTAAGGATGTCCTGTTCGTTAGTATTGACAGAAGTAAGCAGAGGTGGACTTTTTAGCTTTTTTCCAAAGTTGGATAGAATATACTATTTTAGTTATTATATCAGAGAGGGAGAAAATTTACACAATGAGAATGAAGTAGAATTGGGTGGGAAATGGCTTTTTTTCTCCTGCTCTAGACTGGGAGAAAAATGAGACATTTTGAAGTTTTTCAACAAAAAAAAAAAATCACACACACACACACACACACACACACACACACAATCTCTCTTTCTCAATAGCCTGGTTATTAAGGCATTCAGGTGGGAGATTTGAACCGGCATCTCCCACATCCCAGGTGACTGCCCTAACCACCAGACTATTTGCTGTTTTAGGGTGGTCTCTTGGTCTGGTTTTGACCAGAAATTCTATCCTGGACCTGAGAAACCTTTCCCAACAAACGTTTTGTTGAAACTGGCATATTCTTGCAGAAAGTTGTTGTTGTTTTTGTGTTTGGTGTGTTTGTTTTTTGGGGGTTTTTTTTGTTTTGGGTTTTTTTGGTCAGAAAACATCCGTTGGTCAAAACAAAAATTTTGTCAAAAAATTTCTGACCTCTAGTAGTATTCTTAACCTCTAAGTAGTAAGAAGCAGATTTCTGCATGCTAATAATGCTCTTTGAAATCATTGATTTAAATCTGTTAGGGTTGGGGCTTGATTCGGCAAACTCTAACATGCAGCGTGCTTATCGCTGTACCATTGGGAATATGCACATTAGTAAACACGAAGTATAGTATTATTTGCAGAATTGGATTCTTGCAGTACAGATGGCACATTTTTCAAACCTTCTTCATCAACAGGCAAAATCGTACCTTGGAAAACCTCACTACGTGTCCAGTGGAGACTAATTTGAACTATTCAAAGCTATGATAAAGCATCCCATCAACCATTCCTCTGATTTTCTTTTTCTCTAAATGTGTTGGAGAGAATAAGATTCCCAACAAGTCTCAGTTTTCATTTTGTATGAAAGAGTCGTTCCATATGCTGATAGGTACAAGCTTGCAAAGGGCCTTTAAATGTGTATTAATAAAGCAAGTAATTACGGAGGAAGTTTTCAAAGGCACAAATCATGGATGACTAACTGTGATTGAAAGTTAATGTGTCTAAAGTGTCATTTGTGCCAACCAGTTGCCTGGTTTGCATGTCCAAGTGAAGTTTTTTCCACAAGGAAACCAATTTTTTAACAGATCTTTTGAATTCAGTGTTTTCATTCAGGCCCTTTGGAAAAGTGTGGTCTGCTCTGAAAACTGCATTGTGGAATCCCATATTTAATGGTTTGCTTGTTGAATGTGCCTAGTTTACTACTAAAGATGTTTGTTCCACTTCAAGGCCTGCAAACACGGTTTGGCCTCCATGAGTCAAACAGGGTCCTGTCATGTATTCCATTATTTTCAGTGATATAAGTTCTGCAGGCCACGTGGTGCCCCTTACTACACCTGTTCACCTTAATTGTATTATACATTCAACCCTCATTGACATTTGTGGTTTGGTTTAGGAAGTCTGCCTATATAGCAGAATTTTCACTAGTGTCGTTATATCAATATAGTTAAGCTATAACATAGATGTGCTGCATTTATGATGTAAGCTCTGCTTTACATTGGTGCAGCTTCTCCACCAGTGCAGATTTTTCTAAATAAACAGGGCCTTAACCCTGCACTAGTTAACAGGAGTGAAAAGCAGTAAAACTGTTTTTGTTGCTAACGTAAGCTGATTGTAACTCTCTCAGTACATGCAGACAGCCTCGTGTAATGCTCTGCAAAACAAGAAGATGGCTTTTTTATGCAGTTGACTTTTTTTCTGAGCTGAATCACATTTTAAAGTAACTGAAAATCTATGTTGGTGTTGGAGAGGAGGATGTACATTTTCAACTATGTGTTTTTGTCTTCACCAGGTTAACTTGCTGAACTCAATTCATGATAATTTCCAGCAGTAAGTAACTTGAGTCATTAGCTCTTGGTATCTACTCATACAGCTATAGTTGGTTGGCAAAATCGGGGTGGAAATTGTTCAAAAATTCTTGCAAAACTTCTATTCTTATTTAAACTTTATACTTTCTGAAATGAAATGGCCAGTTCTGAGTAAGATCCAGTACACGTTTTGTAATTTTTGATAGCCACATGCTATAGTTTGGCACAAATGAAGTAATATAATTACTTACGGATACATGTGGAATGTACATGTTAATACTTTGCTCTTGGTATTGTATTGTGTTAAATTATGCTAAAATTACTCAGAACACTTTTTTCATACTTCTAACTTACTGGCACTTTTAAAAACCTTGTTTGACGTATTTGTAAAGTTGGGCTTGTGTTATATGAAAATAACTACAGACTCCACACGTTTCTTAACTATAACTTAGGCATATGTTTGTCATAGCCCAGAGTTGCTATGATAAACCTCTTTTTAAAAAGTGATGGTTGGATCACAGAAGTCTCGGAGTGAAATCTTGGCCATTGACTTCAGTGTGGCCAGGGTTTCACCCTTGGCCTTTACAGCCTGTTGAGCAATACTCCAACGTGAATTTTTACAAATGTACTTCTATCTTTGTCCAGTAAAGTGAAGAATGGGAGAAAAACTATGGTGTTAAATAGTTCTGAACTATTATTCTGTTATTAAATAGCTTGATATTTTAGTGCATGACAGATTTTGCTCATCATAATGCAATCATGACTTTTTAAATTTTCCTATGAATTTGTACCGTTTGCTTTTGTTATCCTGATAAAGCCTTGTATCGACACTGACCATTTTCTTGCCATGACAAGCAACCACCCCAACTATAACAGAAACATTTTAAATTTGTTAATTGTAACAAACTAACTAAATATATTGGATACATTCCACTACAGTACAGAGATCTGCTGTGTTCAGTGATGAGATCTCCGTTGTAGTACTCTCTAGTCAATGGGAAGTTATACTCTTGATGGTTCACTTGGGCAGTTTATATTTAGATAACCACTTTATCTTTAAAATTACCACAGCTTTATAGTTAAGCATGGAATAGAATAACATTTGTTGTACTTTACACCAAAATAATTATTAAATCAAAAATGTAAATTATAACCACTAAAACAAAACTCTGCTTAAAGTTCCTACTGACATGCCAGTCCTCTAATCTATTCCTGCTTTTCACATAAGCTACTCTTTTTAAACACTTCGAAACCACGCTTTTGGTCCATCAATAGCTATGATCACTGCACAAAATACTAGCAAAGGGAACAAACCTGCACAAGGCAGGGAGATGAACTGGATGATCTAATAAAGTTGGTGATATATCCCAGTGGACCTATGACAGTTTACACCAGCTGATGATCTGTCCCTTTATCTTTTATCTTGGATTGTCTGAATCTGCTTTTTATCCCTTTACACTCTGCAGAAAGAACAGCTGTAGTTTTTAAGCCCAAACATTCATATTGCTCAAGTCTATTTTGAAAGTTCTACATGCAGGATAGATAAAAATTGTAGAAGAATTTCTTGTTTTTGTCCAATTCCCTCCCCTCTCAATCAGTTGCCATTTTTCTTCCAGAGCAATGGCCTCTTCTGGTGCTCGTGAGCAGTTTCTGCGGCAGATGGAACAGATTGTAGAAGGAGTTAAACAGAATCGAATGAAGGTTAGACTGTTCCTTCTCGTTTTCTTTGACAGAGGCTTGGAATTATTTCAGACAAGCCTGGATGGTTAAAAAAATTGGTGTGATGAGATGTAAACTAATTAAACACCTGACAAGTCTCCTCATTTCTATTTTGTACTCTCCACTAAAATTTTAGTTACAGGCTCTTATTAGGGAATAGACCAGAACTGCATCTTTATACCAGCACGTCTCTCACTCCAGACAGGTTGCAGCATTTGAGTTCGATTCTGGTATTACAATATGGATCAGTCATAGGGATTCATAGTCTGATTCAACACCACTGAAGTTGGGAGTTTGGCCTTTGGTGTCCATGGCAGTGGGATCTGGCCCTCAGTGGACTGCTCTCGTGCACATTTCTCCAGTCCCTTTAACCTGTTCTTCAGTGGCAGCAGTAGCAAAGCTGAAACTGAAGAGACCATAGGCCGTCTTGTGCACTGAAGGATGGTCCCAAATAGGTTTTGAAGTTGCTTGTTCCTTTGTAAATATAATGTAATTATTGCCATTTGGATGTCTTTTTTTTTTTTTTTTTTTTTCACCACTTTCTTTGCTTTATTCCTTTCACCTAAAAAAGTATTCTTGATTTCCCCCAAATAATGTTATAACACTTGTGAGTTTTAGCCTAGCTAATGACACCATGTCAACCGGTCCTAGTGGATGAACCCACTGAGATTCCCTATTCTTAAGAACTAAGAATCATGTGTGACATTAGGATTTTTATAATTATATTCTTTATTTCATTTGAAATCTCAAGCATGACAGAGTATCAGGGAAGACACTAGACCAGAAGTCACATATTGAGAGTTACAGACTCTTCATGCCATTTCTTTGTTATTGGGATAAATAGCCATACAAGGACTTCCAGATATTAATATGATGAAACCTATGTATAGAGAACTTGGATACAGTGGAATTCAGTTTAGCATGAAGCTCTTCTGTAAAAACGGAGAATTTATTATTAGCCACTGACCTGGAGGAAATAGATGTTTCATTACTTTAAAATTTGCAGTGAATTGTCTCTGATTGTTTGGGCAGTTGTTTTTGAATAGAATGGACCAATTCTGCATGGCATAAACAGTAGTGAAGTTGGTTATTTGCTTTGGTCGATTTTCCATTAGCAAGCCTATTGAGATCATTTGATTTTGAGGCACTTATTGAGATTATGGAAATATTTCAGAGCAGCATATTTTTTACTCATGAAGATGGCAGTAATTATGCCTGTTTGTTCTGGAAGGCTGACAAACTCTTTAATGACACTTGATTGCTGCAGCAACAACCCCAGCAAACTCCAAAAATGTCAACAATTGTTCAAAGTTGTTCTTCTTCCTCCCCCTCTGCTACTCCACAAATTGTTTAATTGGTGACAGCTGAGAAAATCAAAGGGATTTTGTGGGGGAGTGAGGGAAGAGGAGCCTTATTGATATCTCTTGTATTCCTTCCTTCATCTATTATGAATTGACCCCTGGCCTCTAAGACCAGGCAAGCCCCCACTGCTCTCCTGTTTGATTCCACTTAAGAAAACAAAAGTTCAGCCATTTACTTATCCAGAAAAAAAGTTGTAGAGTCCGATGGCTATCATTGGTTGGTGACAATACAGCATCTGCAACTGCTGTGTGAGAGAAGGCTGTGAGGTCTCAGTCCTGCTGCATTGAAGACAGAGGTAGTGTTGCCATTGAAGCCATTGTGAGTAGAATAAGGCCCTGAGAGAGCTCATTCTTTCTCCTTAGGTCCCCATGGGGCTGCCTCCTACCCATCAGATGTCTAATGGAAAAAAGCAAACATGGAGGGTTCTGTGAGAGTATGGTTTAAACTGGAGTAAATGATGGATTCTCTATAACTTGAAGTCTTTAAATCATGATTTGAGGACTTCGGTAACTCAGGCAGAGGTTATGGACCTATTAAGGAATGGGTGGGTGACGTTCTGTGGTCGGAGGGAAGACCAGAGGATCACAATAGTCCCTTCTGGCTGTGAGAACTGAAATTGTCTGGGGAGAGAGACAAAAATGGCTTATTGTTCAAATAATAGTTTAGTGGGTACAGAACACCGGCCAGTCTTCACTGCCGCTGTAGGCATTGGTCGATATTGGGCATGGTAAAGGGTCATTGCCCCTGGAGATGGCCGGTCTCCCCACCTTCAACTCCTCCATGCCCTCCTGCTGAGCAAGTGTGGGAATTTTCAGGCTCTTAGAGTAGTGTCCCTATGGGTACTCCACTATAGGTGTATCTGTGCCCCTGCGCCACTGATTGAAGATTTTAGGTAGCAGTGTCCATTTGTCATGCACATGCGCTCGCTCTGCCTCGAAGCTGTCTAGCTTTGCATGGGCAAACCACACTTAGTTTATTTATTTAATTTATTTATTTATTCGTTCCTTCTCAACCGCTCTTGGCTTGAGATGGAGCAAGTAGCAATCCAGTTTGCTTACCTCATTTTCATTGTAATTGATGGTGTTGAGTTTTATAGCTTCTTATAGAGTTTCTATTTATTTTTGTAGCATTTCTAGAGCTTCTCTGTTAAGTCCCCTCCACCTCCCCCCCTCCCCCCAAAATGGTTTTCTTTCTCCCTGTTCTCTCCCTACTTTTTTTTGCCCAGCTCTTCTGGTTTAAACTATGCCTCTCCTGTAGGGAGGCAATACCAGTTATGGACAGACACTCCCGCTGCATCTGGTGCCTCAGAGAGGCTCACATCCTGCGGAAGTGCACCTTCTGCCAGCAATTGAAGGTTAGATCCCAAATGAACCAGGAGTTAAAGTTGAAACTCCTCCTCATAGAGGGTGCTTTTAAACCAGCGTCCGACTCCGGTCCTGAATCCTCTCCATGGCGGAGATTATCCCCTGGAGTCTTCAACTTGTAGGGAGGCAGAGCTGAGAGAAGACTTTTCTACTCCCCTCACAAAGCCTCCAAAAAGAGAGCTGCTAGCCCTCAAACTGACCTCCTGACCAGCCAGAGGAGATCCCTGGCGCGATTGGTCACCTCGGCACTGGCAGCTCCAAAACACTGTATTAAGAAGACAAGTTCTGCCTCAGGGCCTAAAGATCTGAAGGACACAGGCTCTGAAGAAGCGGCACTGCTGCAAAGGTGAGAGCAGAGACCTTACTGATACTGACGGAGAAGTCCTCAGCACTGACCGGCTCAAAGCAACTCTCTTCAGACCATGCGTCCCCTAAAAGATTGTCGGTACTGACAAATCAGCACTGACAACCTCTGATGGTACCGATCACAATGACTGTACCGCAGGAATTTCGCTTTTCTAGGGACCTTATGATTGTGAAGACAGTAGTCCCCGCTATTCAGTACCAGGGCTCCGAAGACTGATGCATCACTTCACACTCTAAAGGATTCCAGAGCCACACTGTGCTCTCTAGGAATCTACACGCCGGGGCAGAAAAGAAAATTTAGTTCACAACCATCTTATAGATCCCGACCATGCCAGTTCCTCCCACCACAGCGATACTACGAGCCACAATGAAAGAAACTTAAGATGCAAAAGCAGAAACCGTCAGTCTCCTAATTTTCAACATCTCAGCCCTTGACCTCAAAACACCAGTTTTGACGCCTTGGTTAAGGACCCAAGCAACCACTCCTTACAACAACGGCTGCAACACACAGACTTTCCACATCCCTTGGGGTGTCGCCTAGCTCTTTCTCCACAATTGGGAAAACATCACTTCTGACAAATGAGTCTTGGAGATAATTTCCACGGGTTACTTTATCCACTTCAGTTCCCTCTCTCCCCATTCCTTTTCAGGGACCTTTCTCATGAGAGATTGTTATGTCAGGAAATAAATCACCTGCTGTGCCTAGGGGCGATAGAACCAGTCCCTGTTCACCTCAGAGGCAGAGACTTTTATTCCAAATATTTCCTGATCCCCGAAAGACAAGGAGGTAGGAGACCCATATTAGATCAAAGAGCACTAAACAGGTGCAAAGATTCAGGAGGATAACACTAGCAGCAATTATTACATCCTTAGATCAGGGAGATTGGTTCTCGGCCCTTGACCTACAGGATGCCTTCCTCCACATCTCAATCCTACCATTCCACAGAAGATTCCTCCAAAATACTTTTGGGCAGGACCACTACCAGTATAGAGTACTTCCATTCCGTTTCTCATCTGCACCCACAATATTTCTAAAGTTCTTTCCGTAGTAGTAGCACATCTGTGAACATTAAGTATCATTATTTACCCATATCTGGAGAATGCCTTCTCAAGTTCAATTCCTTCAAAGATGCCCTACACGCCACCCAAAGGACTATGCGCATATTTGTTCAACTGGGTCTACAACTCAATATCCAGAAATCGACCTTAACTCCAGTACAGTGTTTCAAGTTGAACTCGATGCAGTGCAAGTGAGAGCATTCCTCCTGATGTACAGATTCAACATCCTGACCAGTATCATAGAGACAGTTCAGGACAGCCCACAAACATCAGCCAGAAATTGCCTTTAGCTTCTTGGGCACCTGGCAGCATGCACGTTTGTGACATCTCACGCCCAGTGACACATGAGGTGTCTACAGACATGGCTCAGCTCTGTTTACATGCCAAACGAGGACAGGCTAAGCAAGCTATTGTGGATACCCTCCAGGTCAAACATTCCCTGGAATGGTGGAAAGACCCATCCAGTGCCTGTGCAGGGATCCCATTCACACCAGCCCCACTAGCACTGATAACAGATGCCTCTCTGATAAGATGGGAAGGCCATCTAAACAGCCTCAGAGTTCAGGGTAAATGGTCCCCCATGGAAGCTGTACTGCATTATCAACCTTCTGGAATTAAGAGCCATCAGAAATGCCTGTGCACTTTCTCCCATTCATCAAAAGGATTCATATGGGGCTAGCAATCTAGAAACAATTTTCGCCAGGTACTTCTTATTCTGCATATTTTAAAAAGCGTGAAAGAAATAGCAGCAATAGGTGCTTCTCATCCATCCTCTGCAAAGGGGATTATATCTTTAGAACGGTGTTTTGCTTTAGGATGTTAGTGTGTGCGCTCAAGAGCAGCATTGGGTCTTCGGCTCATGACTCCATTACAGATTGTCATGCTGAGTGGCCTCCTCTAGATAAATAACTGTGTGGGTGTTCCGAGGATTAGCAAGCCTGTCGGTCGATAACAAACATCTCTTTGAACAAGAATTAATTCAAACTAAAGTGGTTCTGAGATGGCAAAACACTGGTATAAAATACTCATATTCTGCACCTCTTGGTTTTTATATTGATCCCTCACCTAGCAGAAGCTTCTTGCCTTACTCCTTTGAACAGGCAGATTAGCTGCATGTGGAAGGGTGTTCACCCTCTCTTTCTCTTCACATGGAAGGGTGTGTTTGTGTGTTTGTCTCTCTCTCTCTCTCTCTCTTTCACTCAAACCAGTTTCAGCAGATTTTCCTGTCCCCGAACTTTTTCACCACTTCATCCACAGTCAGTCTTTCCCAAGAGACTGAACTTAGATTTTTCCCCACCTCTACCTTGAAATAAAAAGAACAGGAGTACTTGTGGCACCTTAGAGACTAACAAATTTATTAGAGCATAAGCTTTCGTGGACTACAGCCCACTTCTTCGGATGCAAGTGGGCTGTAGTCCACGAAAGCTTATGCTCTAATAAATTTGTTAGTCTCTAAGGTGCCATAAGTACTCCTGTTCTTTTTGCGGATACAGACTAACACGGCTGCTACTCTGAAACTTGAAATAAAAGGTTCTTAACCTAAATGTGTTGGGCCTGATTCTTACTGATGCTAACAGATACAGGTGCCTTAAAATGGGTATAAATATAATCTTATTCCTATTTTAAGGAGTCTTTAATTGCCAAGAGCAGTTTTAAAGGGGCCTTAATGTAAATGAAAATCTCACCTGTTATTTCTTTGTTGATCACCAAAAATGTGCTTGCTATACAGACCATGCATTAGTACATATTTGTTAATGAGCATTTGTATGTAATGTCTTAGGGTTATCGTCATGAGACCCTACAAGTACAGTCCCTATCCTAAAGAGTCAAGTTTAGATTTGACATGACCAGCCACAAGGAGAGGTATTAGGCAAAGGAGGGATGATGGAGGTTTAACTTTGTTCATATCGTATTAGTTTCTCATTGTTTTCATTAATAAATGAAATAAATAAAATTTTTAAAATTATTTTACATTAAGTGTTCAAGGTTTGATGAGGGGAGTGCAAGTTCTTGCTGGTAAGATTGAGGAAGGTTATGGGGGATTTGAGCAGGAGAGGGATAGACATAGTCAATGCTGCAGGGTTTTTCACTTGACTGAATATTCTTTGCCCTTCTCTTTGCTAAGAGATGTACTTCAGAAGACAAGCAGCAGCCTGCTCCATTGTGCTAAAGGCAGGAGGAGCGTTTTGTCTCCCTCCAGAAGCACTCCCAGCAGAGCCTCTCTGCTCTTGTTTATGTATACCAAGTGCCAAGCCACTAGCACTGATCCTCTTCACTCTGCCTTAAGGGCTGGGAACTCAGAGCGCAGCTTTTCAATATGAATTACCGGTGTGTTTGATAGGGTCTCTCTTCAGGGAGCATCCTGGTTCTTTGTTTGGAATAACAATAGCACAAATTGCAGGTGTTTTCCAAACAGCTCACATTAACGTTTTATAGCAGTAGAAAGTGCCTCTGTGATGAATCTCGGTAAATGGGTATTCTCCATTTATAGGCCCAGTTCTCCACCTCCTGGAATCTTGTGTGATTCCTTACCTCTGTGCAAACTGCACCCAAATCAGAATGACAGTACTGCATACCCTCTTTGAACAGAAATATATGACTACATAAGGCAGTGGAGAATCAGCCCCAGTGTCTCCCACAGGAACAGACAAGATAGAAATAAAATATACAGGCTATATCTGGAACATGAAGAATATTATATTTTTAAATGCGGGTTAATTATTTACTTACAACACACCATCTGGAGACATTGGCTGGAGACAGAACGCATCAAG
Source organism: Malaclemys terrapin pileata (assembly GCF_027887155.1). Lineage (NCBI taxonomy): Eukaryota > Metazoa > Chordata > Testudines > Emydidae > Malaclemys > Malaclemys terrapin. The sequence continues at coordinate 65,764,028 of NC_071515.1, read as the reverse complement.
TAATAAAATACTTGCATTAAAAATGTCAGAGTACTTATCTAAAACTTTTTGTTCCTGACCCTTAGATTAAGAGTAATTGAATTTTTCTACTAAATTTGCCAGATTAGTGTATGATTTTCCAAAGTTAATAGATGATGGAGACAACCACCTTAGATGCCAAATCAAGCATTCGCTACTGCATCAATAACTTTTTGTTGTAAAAATATTTTGGGTGTTCTTATCACCTGTAATTTTAATGTCAATAAATTGTCTGCCATATTTGAATGCTAGTCCGTAAATAAGGTCCTGATCTCACAAAGACATATGCATGAGCAACATGTCCACTGTAAGTAATTCCATTGATTCAAAGTAAGTCTTTGCAAGATCTAGGCCTAAATATTTGTTGCATTGAAAGAATCGGCCGAGTCCATTATGTGTGTCTTGTGAAGCATCTTTCTCTAATGTCTACTTGGAAATGTATTTGATGTTTCTGGTTCTAACAGTACATGGTCTTTCATTCTTTGTGCACATTAAAAACAGATAGAAAAGAAGAAACAAGAAAACAAAATGCGAAGAGACCAGTTAAATGATGAATACCTGGAACTGCTAGAGAAACAGAGGCTTTACTTTAAAACGGTGAAAGAATTTAAAGAGGTAAGAGCATTTTTGTTTGTATTGGGTAGAGAGAATTTGAGCCAGTAAAACAACTGGTGGGTTTAAGAATAATCTTAAAAGCCATCCTGCTCAAAGGGGGGTCACTTTGAGATGGATCATAAATATTCCAATTGTTAACAGGCAATTGTCTAGATTTGTTGGCTTGCCAAGAAACACTTTCACATCAGATAACTTTCACAAGGCTCCTTTGGGTTATCTACGTCTTGAGTCAAACCAAAGGAGAGGGTTAAGCTCTCAGGAAACCCCCAGTCATCTTTACAATTCACTTCCTATTATTGTAGAGAACTGGTCTTTATTACTGGAACTCCCGCAGTAGGGGTGGAGCTAACGATCTTTCATTGGCCTATAAACTGTGATTTTTTTTAAAAAAAAAGTTTATTATTCAGCTCATTAAAATCTCATTGAGAAGAACCGTGGTACAGGGATGCAAATTGGTTTCCAATTTAAAATATTTTAATTAGTTATTAGATCAGGCCTGATTTGCTTGTAAGTTTAAGGCAGTCTTCCTCATTAGTTGGAGGTAGTGAGATTTTCAGAAGCATTCGTTGGCCTAATCTGCTCCCCTTGAAGTCAGTGGTGTTTTACCATTGACTTCAATGGGAGCAGAATTAGGACAACTTATTTTTTGAAAATCCCATCATGAAGAGTTAAGTTTTAATGGTCTACTTTTTTTTTTTTAGACATATGCATGTCATAGTGGCTCAGTTAAGGGTTTGTTTTTAACATACAGTAACAACACCTGTTTCTTAAAATAATGAGGATTGCTTCACTATTTGTCTTGTCTTCCTCCATAGAAAAATATATTTCTTTTATCCATCTATTATTGTATCATTCTATGTGTAGATTGTTGTCTCATCCTATGTATTGATTGTAAATTCTTTGGGTGCTGATCCTGGATGATATGCTGGAAATACCGGCAGATACACAGGAATGGATCCTGGCAGGCATGGCACGTTTGAGGAAGAAGATTAGTGAGTCTTCCATGTGGCACTGACAGTGGACTAAAGTATAGGTTTGCTCCAGTACTTAACCCTTCTGTAAAAGGGGTATACTATTTAGCTAATCCACTGAGCTGTTGTACTTTGAGATCCTTGCATGGAAGCTACTGTAGACCAGTGAATGTGATTTCTCTATAATGGAATTAACGTGGAAATTGTAATTTATGAAAACTGAATGTGAGGCAATTCAGCATTTAAATTTGCATTCTCTTGCATGTCATAATTTATGATTTCTCAGTTTACATAACGTTTTAGCAGTGGGACATGCCATGATCATCTGTACCAGATATGTTCAGTGTTTCATAGTTGACAAAGATAGGGCATTCTGACCTTTTAAATGTTCTTAGACTTGGGGATTTCTTTCATAGTTGATAAGGATTATCTATAATACAGAGGATGGGTTGGGGTGTATTTCAAATACTAAGCAATTCTTTAACCATTCAGGTAACAGTACAAGACATTTTAATTATGGACTGATATCAAAGCTTTTGAATAGACTGCAGTTGTCTGATGGAATCTTTTTTGGAAACCCATGAAAGGGACTCTAGTGCAGCATGGAGGTGATGAAGGTGTGTGCAAGGAGCTGTCTTTGTATGAAGCACACAAGTCGGTTCCATGTTTCCTGGTGGCAGTTGTTAAATTAATAGAATAGGAATATTGTTAACATATAGCCTTTTGTGGCATGAGAATCTGTGTTTAGAAGAAAAGAGGGGAAGGAGTAGTAGGTTTTTGTAGAGGTTCTGATACTGAAATTTATGTAGAGGTTCTTAAATTGTGTGATACTGTCTTCACTGTGTATATTTTTTCTCTAGTAAAATAATACAGGAAATGCACAGTCTTGTCATCTAAACATTGCAAAAGTACTGTTAATATTTCATTGATTTAGCCTTCCCAGTGCTTGTTAATTGTCTCTTTGAGAGCGAATGCCAAAATAGCACTGCTGTGCAAAAGATCTTTGGGGTTTGCATGTTAGAAAAGGCTGCTTTCTCTAATCAGTCATGGTTTGCTGGGTTATTTTCCCCTGCCTTGCATCACATATCTTTGGGAGACTGACAAGCTGCTTAGCCACTTTATGACTATGGTAGGAGTTCCCATCCTCTCTAGCAATTAAGCTTCTGTGGAGAGTGAAAAATCCCTCATCAGTTGTCTTCTGAGGGAATTTCCACACCATGGTATGTCTCCTGTTTTGTCTCCTGGAAGATGATGGTAACCTTATTGGGAACAGAAAACATTTTCATAATTCTTGACCTTGCTGTAGTAGTTCTCTGAAAATAGACTGTGCAAAATAGCATTGCAGGATTCCAGATCAGGTATCAATGACCTTCATTTCAAATTAGTTCAGTTATAAGGAAGAAGATGGATTTCATAACTACCAGCAACGTAAACCCAATTTGGGACTGACCATAAAGCTAGATTCTTTCTGCCTTGTGCGTCATCGCCTGTAATAATGATCCTGCCATTGGAACCAATAACAATTCCGTTGATGATTTCATGAATCAAAAAAACTCCAGCTCACTCTGCGTTGCCATGGATTGCAGAGTAGGCACGAAAACTAGTAAAATCATTTTTGTCACTAAAGTAAGAAGGCTTAAATCACTAGTTAGATGATGTCACTGTCACTTAGTCACTTCATAACCATACGTTGGGCTCCACCCTGACCATGTTATCACCCAAAGGAGCACAAAAGAGCCATAAAGTTGCCCTAAAGAGACAAATGGAGATTCCTTTTGCATTCCTCCTTGTCAGCTCTCACAACATAGAAGGCTTTGTCTTGATGATGTGAATATAGGTACCATAACTATTATAGTTAACATTTAAAAATCTATTTACTTTTATCAACAGGAGTGCCGTAAGAATGAAATGCTGCTATCCAAGCTGAAAGCCAGTTCTTCCTGAGGAACTCCTCTAGCCAGTGAATTTTAGAATTGATTGTTCGGTCCATAAATTGAATACTTTCTGTGGTAACAGTGATAACTGCAATGCCTAGATACATGTATATTGCTATATAAGTCTTTATTTTTCAATCTGTAGTCTGTTCTACATTACTTTGTCCAGTGGCTGTTTATTCTTGATCACCTCCATTACACAGTAAAGAGTTAATGCAGTAGTAAATAGTAAATTAGGAATGTTGTCTAATTTTATTTATTTGTTTTTCACAATGAAGAAGATAGGATTATTTTGTACTTTGGATTTAATACTGCACTATTCTAACTTCAGGACAATATATATATGTATTGTAATTTTGTAACATACTCGAAAAAATAAATCCAGACACCATGAAGAGAGAGTGTAGTAAATAAGCAGTGATTTGATAAATTTAGCATAAAGTGAAACAGAGAAAATTTGTTTTCACTTTTTTTCACCTGCTAAGAAGCCAGATTTTACTTCAGTTTTACATTTTAGCCATAGATAAGATTTCAGACAATAAGAAATGTGAAGCCTGGTGGTTAAGACTCAAGCAAATGGAATCTTAACTTGCATAATTCTCTAGTGTAATATTATAGACTTCTGTATTTTTATTACAGCGAGTGTAGCTGTTGTATACCATTTTCTTTGAAACCTCAGCATTGTGTAGAGGGGGATTGCTATTAACTAGTTCCAGACAAATTAGATTTTAATCACTAAGATCTTCAAGTATCACTGGTTGGGTTGAAAAATACATCTGTCAACACAAATTCTCTGTCTGCAATTTGGAAAGATTAAGCCCCAGATCTTCTGCTGGTGTAAACGGAGTTGCTCCTTTGCAGTCAATGAAGCTCTGCTAATTTACATCAGAAGGATTTGGCCCTGAAAATTTAGAAAACTTATTGAACCCCCATGTGAATTTGTATAGAACATCTGTATACAGTATTTTATAGTTCGGACAGCTTGTACACAACAGCAAGTTGTTTGGACTAGACTTGCTAATGTACAACACATCCTCTTTTGCTAAAAAACCCAAGTTCTTCATTGTGTTCGGTAACATGGACAACAGTGCTATTAAATTACTGTCTATGGCAGGTGACTGTGAAATAAAAATGTTTGGAACCCAATGATCTGCAGCTGTTATATTTAAGTGTCTCTTCTTTAGAAGCTTTAATAGATTTTTGATTAAGAATGCATAACAGCATTCACTGACTTGAATAAATGTTTATTCTTAATATCTCACATACTGATGGGTATATATTATTCCAGTGTGCCACTTCTGTACATTAACTACCTGAGCTGCCACCTTTGTGTTTTGTTTTGAGTTTTTTTCCTCTCTATGGAATTTCTAAAAACAATAAAACTCCACAGTGTATGTAAAAAAGGCCCATATCAGGGTAGATTGCCTTTCATGATCATCAATGCGGGATGCAGAATTATGTATCTGTGTCACTGAAAGGAATACTTATAAAGGCATCACCATAGAAGGCCTGATCCAACTCCCATTGAAGTCAGTAGCAGGATTTGACCTTGGAACCTATGGCCACTGCACTGCATTTAAAGTGAGAAATCTGTGTAACTTGGGGTGAGAAGTGGAAGCTTATGTGTAGCAAGGTCATGGAAATTCTGTCTGGTAAATTGTTTTAAGCTCTTTCAAACCATAGATACTATGTTCAATACCACATATTGGCCCATCAACAGGCTCCTGAATGGGTCTATCAGTCCATCTTGAAAATGTATACACAGTAAATCAATGTCTTCTACGTTATTCTTAATGGCATAAGAATCTTAACAGATGAACATTAAAAATCTGATCAATCGGCTCAGCAGCAGAACCAGTTTTCAGACAGGACAGATTATTCAAATCTTTAAAACTTCCTAAATAAATCATTAGCTTTTTGTAAAAAAAGTAAAAAATGGAATCCATTATTCTGGCAAGGGCCTCTTTGTGAAGAACGTATGAACATATTGGAAAAGACTCTGATCTAGCAGTGTAAATGTGTAGTAAAGTGGTCATGATAAGGTTAACTGGGTTACCCTGAGTATTATGGGATGAAGCCATGCTCCTCTCTTCTTGTTTTGTAAGTGGGAGTTCCCATCCCCCTCGCCCCAACACATACACATGCTTTCTGTGGGATGCAGTTGAACAAAGCAACAAGTTCCCAGCCTGTAGACCTGTGAGTAAAGTGTTGTTTTTGTTGAACTGAACAGTCCCTTTGCAAAAAGAGCCCTTCAAGAGAGCAGAAACAGACCCTTGGGAATAACCCCGATGTTGAGCAGCTTTCTCTAAAGTAGAGATGCCAGAGCCGCCATACGCTAGCCCTGCTCTCAGCCCCTGATGTTGGAGGGTGGGGAAGGGAAGGGAGGCGTGGTTCCAACTATTCTTTGCTTCCCATAGCCAATGGGCAAAGTAGAGCATTTGTTAGAGAAATCCTGAGGCTTCTCTGATGCTGGGGGCCATGATGGACCCATAAAGGGACCAAAACATGAGCACTTGAAAGCACTTTTGGTTGCCAGCCTTGGTTTCTTCTTGCATTCAGCATAGGACAGACTAATAATTGTCAGGCCACTGTGTGCTCACTCGCTGGTTCTGAAGGAACACACACTTCTAAATGCTGTGCTGCCATAAGGAGGATGCAAACGTGTAACCTAAGGTCTTGATCCTGCCAACCCTTACACCCTGGAGCTACGCAGGTGCATAAAGATTTGTGACTGAAGATGCTTTGGTATTATGCGGTGTTATATAAATTGGAGAGAATGTTTAAAAACAGCCACATTATTTTCAGCTTCCTTGAACGCAACAGCTCATTTGCCAAACTGAAGGGCAAAGTCAGTAAAGAAATAGTCTGCTAAGTGGTTTCTTCAAACAAGGAAGGGTCATAAATAAATGGCTGACAGTTTCCTTTGAAACAATGAATTTCAATTTAGACCTTGCCTGCGCTAGAAATTAAAATGTTAAAATCACTTTACACAATGATGTATTACTATTTCATCGATGGAATAAGGAAAAGTAAATCAAGAAAGCACTGGGCAGTAGGCTGGGTATTGGGACCTGCTTAAGCTAATGAAGTGCTGACATATAGAACTTTTCAGTTTTGTGTGCGCGCAATGATTTGGGGAGTACTTGAAATTTTGTTACCCCCCAGCTTAAATTCCCATGACAGCAATCTGTAATTGCAGAGGCTCTCATTGCATGTTTGCATTTTCTATTCAGTGAGAAGAATGAACTGTTTCAGTGTATGCCAGGATGAACGTGGCCATAGAGTAAGGCCGTAGGGCTGAGTGCCCTTTGCTCCCATTGATTTCATAGAAATTGAGCTGATCCTCACCTTTCTGGAATGGCCACACAATCCAATTGGAAAACTCTGACTTCAGTGGCTGCAGGATCAGGCTCATAATTATTACATCAGGTGGGAATAACCAGTTCAGTAAGGGCATACACCTGTGACTAAATATCACCAGCGTAGTGGGGAGGCCAGGTGCAGGGTTACATACTCCACCTACTGTCCAGTGGTGGAATTGCAGTGGCAAGGTATCGGATGTACATTCCCCTGTTTGTCTAGGTGAATTAGACATTTTCGTCCCAATCTAATCTCAAAAGTTACTGTTTTATTATTGATATACCATAGTGTGTGTCCTTTACTCATGTAAGGGAAATCCTCTTTGGAGTGTCATGGCAAGATGGTGGACTAAACAGCAGCAGTATTGGATCCAGGATTGAGGAAGATAATAGGGAAGTCAAGTATCAGGGGGTAGCCGTGTTAGTCTGTATCTACAAAAACAACAAGGAGTCTGGTGGCACCTTAAAGACTAACAGATTTATTTGGGCATAAGCTTTCGTGAGTAAAAACCTCACTTCTTTGGATGCATAGAGTGAAAGTTACAGATGCAGGCAGTATATACTGACACATGGAGAGCAGGGAGTTACTTCGCAAGTGGAGAACCAGTGTTGACAGAGCCAATTCAATCAGGGTGGATGTAGTCCACTCCCAATAATAGATGAGGAGGTGTCAATTCCAGGAGAGGAAAAGCTGCTTCTGTAATGAGCCAGCCACTCCCAGTCCCTATTCAAGCCCAGATTAATGGTGTTGAATTTGCAAATGAATTTTAGTTCTGCTGTTTCTCTTTGAAGTTTGTTTCTGAAGTTTTTTTGTTCAATGATAGTGACACTTAAATCTGTAATAGAATGACCAGGGAGATTGAAGTGTTCATTTACTGGCTTATGTATGTTACCATTCCTGATGTCCGATTTGTGTCCATTTATTCTTTTGCGGAGGGACTGTCCGGTTTGGCCAATGTACATGGCAGAGGGGCATTGCTGGCACATGATGGCATATATAACATTAGTGGATGTGCAGGTGAATGAGCCCTTGATGGTGTGGCTGATGTGGTTGGGTCCTCTGATGCTGTTGCCAGAGTAGATATGGACAGAGTAGGCAACGAGGTTTGCTACAGGGATAGGTTCTTGGGTTGGTGTTTCTGTGGTGTGGTGTGTAGTTGCTGGTGAGTATTTGCTTCAGGTTGGGGGGTTGTCTGTAAGCGAGGACTGGCCTGCCTCCCAAGGTCTGTGAGAGTGAGGGATCATTTTCCAGGATAGGTTGTCGATCGTGGATAATGCGCTGGAGAGGTTTTAGCTGGGGGCTGTATGTGATGGCCAGTGGTGTTCTGTTATTGTCCTTGTTGGGCCTGTCCTGTAGTAGGTGATTTCTGGGTACCCGTCTTGCTCTATCTGTTTCCTCACTTCCCCAGGTGGGTATTGTAGTTTTACGAATGCTTGATAAAGATCTTGTAGGTGTTTGTCTCTGTCTGAGGGGTTGGAGCAAATTCGGTTGTATCTTAGGGCTTGGCTGTAGACAATGGATCGTGTGATGTGTCTTGGATGGAAGCTGGAGGCATGTAAGTACGTATAGCAGTCAGTAGGTTTCCGGTACAGGGTGGTGTTTATGTGACCATCACTTATTTGTACTATAGTGTCCAGGAAGTGGATCTCTTGTGTGGACTGGTCCAGACTGAGGTTGATGGTGGGGTGGAAATTGTTGAAGTCCAGGTGGACTTCTTCAAGGGCCTCCTTTCGGTGGGTCCATGGAATAGGGAAGTCAGACAATGTACAAAGGACAACGAAACTGATAAGAGGAGTGGTGAGAGTAAGGGAGGTAAATTATATTATAGGCTTTAAAAGAGAAGATCTGGGGAGATGTGATCAGTCTATAAATACCTCAGAGGTTACAAAATAAATGAAGGAATGAAATATTTTTAGTCTCTGGAAACTGTAGGAAAAGGAGCAATGGTTTGAAGCTAAGGCAAAGTTTGATTAGACGTTAAAGAAAAGATCTGAACAGAAAGATCAATTGAACAGTCAAGCAGACTCCCAAGGGAAATGGAACCATTACTTCAAAACTCAAAATCAGATTAGATAAGACTGTTGCAAGCTACAAGAAGCAGTTCTGCAAAATGCAACTCTGAATTAGATCTTCCAAGTGATTAACCAGGATGAGTAAAATCTGCCCTATGTGGAGGTAGATTATCTCACATCTGCTGAGCTCCTAGATCTTTTTCTGGCCATGTTAGAGGCAGGATGCTGGGCTAAATGGACCTTTGGACCAGTATGCCAGTTCCCCTATGTTGTCTGATTTTTTTTTTTGTACATCCAAAATGGATGATGGTAAGAGAAATTTATATAGAAATACAAATACAAATGAGAATTGTAATGAACACACTGAATGAGAATCAATTTCTACTTTGTAAAATATTTCCTATCTAAACTTTGGGTCCACATTTTGTCATCAGGAAAAGTAGATTAAAAATTCAATTCTCAAAAGTACAAGCCGAGGGGGGGGAGAGAGAGAAATCTTAACTCAAACTAGCTGCTGGGGCATGTGGAGCCAATTTCTTAACATTTTGCCCCATCATTCATGCTGAAGATTAATTCAACAGTTTAAAAAATAAAAATGTGCCTCTGGATTGTGAAGTAAGACTTAAAAGATTTCTAGCAAATCTATTGTATACTAGTAGATTCTTCTAGGGGTTTAATTCACAATTCAGTAAATCTAATTAGTTTGGCCCACTAATATATGCGTTGCTGTAGGAGAACAGTTTGCCTGATTTGTCTTATAACAGGCTTATTCAAAGTGATACAAGCTACGAAAGTGAAATCTTGGAAGTGTTGCTATTTTCATAATGTAATGAAAATACTGTAATGATAAATAATAGCATGTGTAATAAGCATGACATAAAAACAAATTTTATATTTCCGAGATCAATGCTTTTATAATTTATATTCAGGTAAAGGAGAAAATCCCTGGAAATACTCATTTTTAGGACAGGGTTCGTGAGACTTGACATTTTAGTAAAGGGGGTTCACAGGTTGTTAAAGTTTGGGAACCACTGCTTTAGAGTAGCTGTTTTAACCTCTTTAGATGTACATACTGGGAGCTGTGCTGCTGAACATTCTTTAATCCATCCTGGAGCTAAGGGTAACAACACAGTAGTAATTTATGTAAATTCTATGCAACACTTGAAGTGGAGGAGAGGAAAACCAATTGTATGCTTCATCATCATCTTCTCCCTTTTCTTTCAATTGAAATAAAGATGCAAATTTGGGTAACTAATAACTGGAACAGATCACCAAGAGATGGGGTAAATTAGCCACCAGTTGGAATCTTTAAATCAAGACTAAAGGGTTCTCTAATGATACTCTAGTTCTACCATGTTATGGGCTCAGTGCCTGAATTACTGGGTGAAAGTCTGTGGCCTGTATTCTGCAGGAAGTCAACTGAAGATGAGGGCTTTAAAAATCTATAAAACTGATGGTGAGAAGCAGGGCTATGGCATATATAACATATGTTAACATAAGCCCCATATAACACATCCCCTTTGCTCTCAGCTCAGATTCTATTGGATGGCCGATTTAATAAATGAATTAAAAAGTCTTAACGTCTGTTCTCCAAGTCTGGACATGTGCTGTTGTCCTTCTAAACACAGGCACATAACGCTAGTACCAGACTTTTTTTTATAATAGAGCTTTTTTTAAATGGCAGCACAGTACTAAGACGATTCCTCTATCTATAGTACATTATTCTGATCTTGCAACAGTACAAAGCAAAAAGAACTACACTGAGTTATGCACCAATGTAAATCCGGTGCAAGTGAGAGCAGAAGCGTCAAGTCCCTGCACCACCACAGACTTCCTGTGTGAGTCTGGGCAAATTGCTTAGGGCTAGATTTTTAAAAGGTATTTTAGCATCTAAAGATGGAGATAAGATTTTCAAAAGCACCTATCTGCATCCTTGAGTGCCTAGATATCTTTTAAAATCTGGCCCTTAGTCCATCTGTGCCTCAATTGCCATCTGTAAAATGGGATTAGTAATCCCTTTCTCCGACTTTGTCAATTTTATCTATATAGATTGCAAGCTCTGGGCAGGGACTGTCTCTTCTGCATATGAACATCAAAATGGGGTCCCACTCTCAGATAAGGTCCCTAGGCCACTACCATTATATAAAAACAACTCTGGATTTGTATAGTACAGTGCAGCCCTTTCAAGCCTCCCAATACTCCTGATATAATTATATCAGTTCAATAAACTGGTAAACTGAGGCACAAAAGTTAGGTGGCTGTCTCAGGTCATAAAAAAGTTGCTTTCAGAGCAAGGAATAGAACCTACATGACAGGCTCCTGGCCCTTTGCTCTAACACTTAAAAACTCTCCAATCCTTTCTTCCTTGTAGATACCAACTACAGCTCATGAGGAAAAGTTACTTGTTAGTAGATAATGGAGCCTAAAGATTGTCACCTTTAAATGAAGGGGGAAAGGAAATACTCATGTGAACTATCACTTGTTAGGCTCTTTCTTTAAACAACATGCCTTGTGTAAATATTTGACTTTTAAATAGAGAATCCAGTAATTCCCTTTAGTAGGAGCTGTCAGAGTGCAAATGATCACAAAGAGAGAGTTTCATTATTGTTTTTTTTTAATTTACAAAATGTGTTGATCAGAAAACTATCAGTGCATGTACAATTAAAAAAATACATCAGTTACATGGCTCTGTGTAGTTGCACAACACCAACTAAAGAACTGAGGATCGAGCTCCCTTTTCCCCCCACTCTTGGCAGAAAGCGGAATCTCAATTTCTTACCAAAAATTCCCACACTCTTTGGGGAGAAAATCTGTGAAAAAGAGAAACTTTCCTGTATGCCTTGAAAGTCAGCAGACTTAGAGCTGCAGTGTGGCCTGAAAATGTTCTATTAATAGCCCCTCGCATTTAAATTGACGGGCCAGCAGATCATAACTAACCCAAGGCATCACAAGAGGAAAGGGAAGAATGTTGGTGGACTTATGCTCTTCAGCTCCCATCCGTGGTCCTTGTGCATAATTCTTCTGCTTCTCTTCCCATCTACTTTAGTTCTAAATATCAGCTAGAGCAGAAAGGCCACAAGAGACTTGTCTTCCTTTCTCTTCTAATGCTTAAAGTTAACTCCTAAGTGGTTATGGCAGTAAAGAGATTTTAAAAGTACTACAGAGAACAAGGAAAGCATTCGGCTGGAGGTTTGTTTATACTTGGATTCTAGTTAGCGTCCTGAGGTCTCTCCCTGGACCTGCCTAGTATGCTCTGAGTTTGGTGTTGCAAGCCAGAGCCGCTATCCCAGAACTTCATGAAACACCAGTCTTCCACTGAGGAGTGTGTGCTTCCATCACGTTTAAGAGGGGTATATATAAGTCCCTCTGAAGTTCTGTGCTGGACTAGTGTGGAGTACAGTCGTATCCTAGCTGCCCATGGCCTGCATGGGGTTGAGATGACTACAATACCCCTATAACCACTCTGGCTGAACTCACCCAGTGTTGAGCTGTGAGCTTGGGCAATGTTTCCTCTGACCTTCCCAAAGAGTGGTGTATAAGAGAGGACAAATCTCTAGTTCTGTACATTCCCTGACAAGCGGAGCACCCCATTCCAGTTTTAATTCTATGAAAGTTAAGTCTTCAATGAGAATGGTGCAGATTTACACCAATTGGGGATCTGGCCCTAAAACTCCCCTCCTGTAACCTAAAGGGACATAACTGACCTTCAGTTTCAGTTAACTCAGGGTTCACCTTTAATTATAATTTACAGAAGTGGACCAATGCTTGCTAGCACAAGCGCTGTGCCATTGGTTCACCTCAGGCTGCATTCTTGCTCTAGTGGGGCTGCTTAACTTAGTCCAATTTATTTTATTCAAATATTACCAAAAATGATATCAAAGTGCATTTGTCTCCCCCCAAGACATTCCTAAAATGTGCACCAATCACTCAGAGCTATTGCTTAAGTGGCAGAGTTTCCATTGATGCCCGTGCCCATTAAGAAGATTCTACTACCTGGCAGCAATAGTTGGCTGGATAGGGTTAGTCTGGTTAGATTGGATTAGTGTGATGCTAGATGTTTTTAATTAACTTCTTTCAGAATTTAGCACAAATCAATTCAAATCTTAGAGAAGGGAAACATTCACCCCTTCAGTCTTCTAGCATCGTCTTTCTTCAGTACAGCTCAGTGTACATGCATTTCAATGGGAGACTGTACAAGGTAAGTAGGTTTATGACCCAACAAACAGGTGTTCAGTGTAGTTCTCCACTGCTGCAAAATCTCTTTAGATAGGGCCTGCTCTTTACAAGCTGACATTTCACAGGCACATATTTCCTCTACTAAGTCAGTGTATTACATGGTAATGTAACCCTCCCTCTTTTATCTCTGCCTTACAAAAAGGTTTTTGAAGGCATTGTTGTAATTTTTGTTAAATGCTGTATAAATAAGAGGATTAAAGAAAGAATTGGAGTAGCCAAGCCAGAGAAAGATGCTTTTCCAGACCGGTGGAATGTTGCAGGAACAGAGGGGGCTTATTAATTCTGTGATGAAGAAAGGTATCCAGCAAAGGACAAAAACTCCAATTAAAATGCCAACCATCAGAGCTGCTTTTTTCTCTTTCTGTTCCCTCCATGTTTCTCCATCTGTCTGGAAAGTGATAGTCGCATGGCGAACTGTAAACACCATCTGTGGTTCATGGGAAGCTTCTTTCACCTAAAAACAAAAGCAAACATGGATTCTTACCAAAACAGTTTGTTTGAGTCAAATTATTATTATTTCTTAAATGACAGCATAACATCTGTGCGCTTACAACAAATGTCCCAGGCACCAGTCCTTGCATGTTAAAAGAAAATGCCATGAAGTGCTAAAACTACTGGGCTTCTAATCATGTTGGAAAGGTAAGTGCTACAGAGGAGCACAGGTATACTGGTCTTTCCTCTCTTTTGATGCATAGTACTTTGGCACTTGTTCTGTGGATAGGTTGGCACCTAGAATTTGTTTGGTTTCTTATAAGAAAAGAAGATTGAAGTAGTTTAATAAATAAATAACAATGGCCCAGGAATTCTGGAAGCTGTTTTTTTTCCCTGTTTCTTTTCATCAGTGTATTGATATGAGGGAGAGTGCTGTAACCATGGGTTACAAAGATACAGTAGACACTTGGATGTACTGTCACAAAACGGGACTCTCTCAGTGTAACAAAGAGAAAAGCCTGTCTTTGGAGTATCTGTGGAATGGATCCCTGCTGGATTTCATGCCATGAAGTTGCTGTGCATATCTGATGGGCCAATCAATGCTTTTGAGGTAGTTGTACAAGTGTTATTGTAACCCACTGGTGAGAGGGACCTATGGCTTCTACAACTAGGGCCACTCAAATCAGCCCAGCTACTCAGAGGCAGAGTGGAAGATAATACTGCCAATGATTATTGTGTCCCTCAGATCTGGGAGGGAGCCATCGTCTCTTGGTTATCTGTCAAGCAAGTGGAGGGACTTTCAGAGACCATGAGCCCCTTAGACTGCATTCTTGTCAGACCATCCAATGGTCGGTTGGGCACAGGTGGGAAAGGGGAGAAGACAATACTCCCCATTACAGCCAGTGGAAAAATTTTCCATCAAACTTCTTTTCTGTTGGAAATTTGGGTTTTTGATTTTTACAAGAAAAATGTCTGCTTTCTGTGGAAAATTTCAATATTTCATCAAAAACCCAAATGCCTAAAAACTGGAGGGGGGTTGATTTTCAACACAAAACTGAAATATTTTTATTAAAGATGTCATTGTGGTGCCTCATCCGAATTGTTGTTCAAGTGCCTTATGCTTCAATTCTCCTCTATGGGCTCTCAGGTGGGACTACATTTCCCATTGTGCATCACGTCCAGGGACTCCTATCATGCACCCTCTCCCCACACCAAGAGGGGAGGAAATGGTGTGTCATGGGACAAGTAGTCTGGCCAGAGAGCCCAGCCCATAGAGGAGAATGGGAGCATAATGCACCCCAACTACAACTCCCATGAAGCACCACAATTTTGAATTAAGGCATTTCGGTTTTCAAAGTTGACTTCACCCAGGGGGAAAAGAACTATTTTCCAACCAGCTCTACTCCCAACCTCACAAACTATATCAATTTTGTTTAGTGGGAGACACCAATTCAAGACCCCTTCAATCCATGCCCTCTACCCCTCAGCAGTTCCACGAGGTGTGTAGAAACTTCAGCAGTTCTAGAGCAGGTGAAAAAGAGAGACAAAAGAAACACCAAGAGCTGTTTGGAAGGGTGAGGAATGGTTTCACTTGCAGAGGGAATGCAGATTGGTTTGTGTGACAGTGAGAATTAATGTGTGCCTTACTATCATGCAGCATGGGCCCAGCTTTTACCTATAGAAAATACACCTCTGTGACTTTTCTGTCGCAATTAAAGCGTCCGTACGTTTTTGGCTCTGCTAGGCAATACGACAGCACAATAAAACACACACAGTTTAGGGCCTGAGCCCCTAAAAAACTCCCCTAGAAGTGAAAATTTAATAGGAGTTGGGAGGACTTGGCACCTCTCTCAGGAGATGGTCCCTCGTTCAGAAATTAGCTATGTGTTCTACATACATATTCCTCCTGTGTGTGTAAACTTTATAATAGCGATTGACCCTCTGTTTAATATGAGGGCAGTAGCAGCCAAGAGACTGAAATGTTGGCAAATGCTAAACTATCACTCATCAAGATGGATATCCCTATCTTCGCCCAGAGCCGTGAGACATGACTGCAGAATGTAAGAGCCAGGTGATTAGGGCTGCTGGGAAAGGAGTAGAGGAAAATGAAATGCACCACATTTGTTCCAAAAATGTAAATAGGATGGCACTCCTGTAGCAGGGGTCACATAATTTGCCTGCAGGAGGGCTAGCTCTGCATATCTTTAATCATGGTCTGCAAAAAGGGCTCAAAACACATTATGCGAATGCAAATTAGTGACAGACATTGGACAATTACTACTTCTGCATGCTTGTTAGGAAGAGATGGATGAGGGAATCTATTGCTTGTTTACTATACTTAAACTTTCCTTGTGAGGTAGAGCCAGAGATCAGCTGTCCATCAGTTCATGGCATTTTCTTTCCCATACTACAATGAAGGTTTCTGGAAGCTTTGTATGTGGAGTGTAGAAACTGTGGATAGGATGAGGCATGCAGAAACTCTGGCACTAATACTCCACCGCCTTGTGTGGTCATTTACATTGCTTCGAGCAGGGATTTGAACCTCAGGCTCCTGTATCCCAGGGGTGTCCTAATAACTGGGCTACAGCGAGTTGCTCATGTTCTCTTTCTCTAGCCCAGTGAAAAAGTTATTCATACACACTGCCACAGCAGAGATGGGGACACACCAACCAGAGAATACCCAATACCTTGACAGTGAGGGCACTCACCTGGGCTATGGGAGGTCTGGGTTCAAGGCCCCACTCCAGATCAGTCGGAATAGGGATTTGCAAACAGGTCTCCTATGTTTCAGGAGACTGGCCTAACTGCTGTTGGATAGAATTGGGTAGGATGGACCCTCGCCCTCCCTGAGACATGACCGACCTCGTTTAGGTGCCTAAATCCAGGAGAGGGGTCACAGGGATGAATCCTGAGTAGAATTGGGGTCCTTACTACCTTTGAGGGGCAGCCCAAGGTTTGCCCCTCTCAGCTTGCTGGTTTCTTGTGGTTTCTGCAAAAAGAAGAACAGGAGTACTTGTGGCACCTTAGAGACTAACAAATTTATTAGAGCATAAGCTTTCGTGGACTA
Organism: Malaclemys terrapin pileata; assembly: GCF_027887155.1. Classification (NCBI taxonomy): domain Eukaryota; kingdom Metazoa; phylum Chordata; order Testudines; family Emydidae; genus Malaclemys; species Malaclemys terrapin. The sequence continues at coordinate 65,747,383 of NC_071515.1, read as the reverse complement.
CAGCCCACTTCTTCGGATGCATATAGAATGGAACATATATTGAGGAGATATATATACACACATACAGAGAGCATAAACAGGTGGGAGTTTAATTGGCCTCTCAGAGTTGGTAAGACAACTCCCACCTGTTTATGCTCTCTGTATGTGTGTATATATATCTCCTCATTATATGTTCCATTCTATATGCATCCGAAGAAGTGGGCTGTAGTCCACGAAAGCTTATGCTCTAATAAATTTGTTAGTCTCTAAGGTGCCACAAGTACTCCTGTTCTTCTTTTTGCGGATACAGACTAACACGGCTGTTACTCTGAAACTTGTGGTTTCTGGTTTCCCTTTCTTAGGCACCTAACTCAGGGCTATGGATTTTGCTTTGCCTAAGCATAAGACACTGTAATGCCTACAGTCACCTTTGTGGGTCTAGCCTCAGGCAATCTTCAAGCTATTATTTGATCCCTGGACTCACAGCATTCGCCAATTTCTCTTAAAGGGACCAGCCACTGCATGACAGGTGGCCTTTTACACCCACTTTGCACAGGCATACTTCCATACACAAGATGTATGGCAAAAAAGAATCAGGCCCTTGGGTGTATGCCGGAGGCAGAAGCCAGTTCACTGTTGTACGACTGGGGAGGAGGGCGGTATAAGGCAGCAAAGATAAAGCATCGAGAACATCAGAAATATTTGTCCGCATAAATAAAAGAGGCCTGAGTACTAAGGAAGAACCAAGTGTTCACACTGAATTCCCTGGCTGTTTTGGTCTGTGTCACAAGTCACATTAAGGCTAGTAGATCAGTGGTTTTTTTTCCAGGTTGGTTTGCTCAGTTTTAAGCACAGTTATTAGTGTCCATCATTTTTGATTACCTGCTAGAACAGCCATCCAGTTAGATACACAGCCACAGGCTGGGGCACTTTTTAAAATAGTTTGCAGTGATCAATTTCATTCCACAAATCGAGGTTTTAAATGTTTGTCTATATGGGAATAAATGCACTCTTCACACTTCGCGTGAATCATCTCTTTCTCTGGGAAGCACACGGCTGGTGAAACACGTCCAAAATTGATTATTTCCCTGTTTTCCCCAAGATTCTGTGGAGGGAGAAAGGATGATTTCACCCACTGTTTAAATTTTGCCTACAGCACAACATACTTCTGATGCTTTGCTGCTAATGCAATATGCATCTGGAGCCTGAGCCAGATCCCATTGATTTAGGCTTAATTATTCTAATATTTCTTTGGATTTAAATAATTTATACTTCCCATGGCTACTGTTCGTGGTTCCCCAATGAATTTTTGGGGCGCCAGTGCTGCTTTGGGGTCTCTGAGCACTGTTCTTCCAATATGAATATTAAATAATAAAAGTACAAATTGCAGCCTATTGCTTCTGCAAACAATGGCATTGTGTCTTATTCAGTGGCTGCGAGGTGTCTGAAAGGTCCACGTTTCTGAGGAACGTTCTGTACTGTTTCATGAACTCCAGCAGACTGGAGGTATTTAAATGTGATTTGCCCCAGTTTAGCTCAACAGCTTTTCAACAGATTCATCTTCAAATGAGCCTGAGGTGAGCAGAGAGCGGAATATATTGCTCCATAATGTCATCAAATCACCAAAAGGTTCTTTAAGAATCAGAGATCTCTCACATGCAATTTGCACTTATAGGCCTTCTATGAATATTTAACATTCTCTCAACAAGAAAATTAAGGCCCTGATTCAGCAAAGTGCTTGAACATGGAAGTTAAGCACGTGCTTACTCAACTGGGGCCTAACAGAGTTGCATGAAAAGTGGAAGATAACTTCCCAGAATGATTTCCATCATTCTAACTTATCACCTTACATACTTGATACCTTCCAGCTGATTTCTAGCTGGCCTGGGGCATTTTCCTAGGCAGCTCCATTCTTACACTTGATACAACAAAATGTTGGCCCTGAGCCTTGGCTGTGTTGAGGCTCCTCTATGCTACCTCATGAGCACAGAGGCTTTAAAGCCAAAGCAAATTGCCACAAGGTGATTATTGCAGTGTAAGGAGATCCTGGGTGGCACAGAAGGCTGAAGGGAGAAGATCCAGACATGGAGCATCACCTCTGCAAACAGATCAGGGAGATGTTGTATCTCCCACAGGTTCTGCAATGCCTGGGTGGGGGGTGCGGGCCAAAACAATGTTTTAGCTCCTTTCAGCCCTAACAATTGTTATATTCCTTCTTAAAGGTCTGATCCAACTCCCACTGAAGTGATGTCAATGGAAAGTGGATCAAACCCTACGACCCGTTTGCAACTCCATCTCCAATTCTGGAGCGGATTCTGTGCCATCCCAGTTCCCAGAGCAGCTTCAGAGCTACCTTACTCTAAAGGAATCCTCCCCCAGGTTTAAATTGCTGGGGACACTGGCAAAAAGTAGAATGAGTGGAGCCCAAAATGATTGCAGTCAATGGAATACTTGCAAAAGGATTATTCAAGCTCAGAGTGGGGAGGAGAAGAGAGGGGAGAGGACCCAGAGCAGCTCCCAGAGGAAGACCCGCACTGCCCAGCCGGATTATGTCATACAGGGAGGCTGACCCAGCTACAAAGCGGAATATGCTGCATAACTCAGTAAAGTCGGGAGCTCTGAATGCAAGAATGCAAGGCCTGATCCAAAGCCCATTGATGTCAATGGAAAGACACTCATTAACCTTTTGAACTTTGGATCAGTGTACAAAGATGTAAGCTTTATATGTACATTATAAAAAAATAGTATTAACAGAAGCTGGCCGAGATCCTGAAAGATAGTCATCCAACTCCCATTAAAATCAATAAAGTTAGACTCCTAAATGCCTTTGAAGATCTGGGCCCTTGTGTCTAGCTCTTCATGCTTAACTTGGGGCCTGATCCTGCAACACTTTCTCATGCAAGTAGCTAATCCTTATGGGCCAGATTCTGCCATTCTTGCTCACCCTGAGCAATACCTTACTTCACAAGGAGTCCCACTGATTTCAATGGCACTCTTAATAGTATCTGGCTCTGAGAGTAATCTCATTTATTTCAACAGGCCTCTTCCCAAAGATAAGGTATTGCTCACTGTGAAAAAGCATGCGTCAGACTGTGGCTGTGTGTGACAAGAGCCATGAGACTAATCATGTAAGTAAAGGACCAGTCATAGGAGTAAGGGTTAGAGAATCAAGTCTTTGCTTGTTATAAAAGAAATTGTATGTAAAAGGACCAGCATAATTTCAGGGTCTGATTCCGCAGTCCTTGCACAGGCAAAACTCCCATTGGTTTCAGTGGGAAACAAGAAATAAGTACCTGTGTGTTTAAAAAAAGAAAAAGACAACCCTGAATTTTTGCATATTCTTAATTACGTAACAGAAGGGTCTCCGTCAGTTCATTTTCCTTCCTCTTAAAAAAACCACAAAACCATTTAATAGTGTTTTTTAAAACTCCTTGGTTCGGATTTTAGTCAAAATTCTGCTCACAATTACACTGGATTAACTACACTCAGATCAGATGAGTTATTCTGGATTTACACCATTGTAACTAAGCATAGGAATTGGCCCTAGATATGCCAAGTCTCAGCCTGGAGACAATTATCCTTATCCTATATATAATTATATGCACACTGACAGTTTGTAAAGCACCTTGGGGTCTGGTTCTGGTGGCTGAAAGACACTATACAGAAGGAAGGTATAATTATAATAATTCTTCCATCTGGAGCATCAGTTTCTTCAAGCAATTTTGATGGCATTTAACTCCTGTGGCTTCAAATCTGTTCCTCCTTAATCTCAGTTGCTAGAAAAATGCCAACTAGGCTACCAGGGTTTCAAGGTGTGGGTTGCGCCCGTGGCAGGCAGTTCTAATCCAGTGTCACAATATGTAATCCTCCTGGCACAACATGGCACGCTCTCCCCACAGGCATCACTATCACTACTCATCTTCAGTTTGAGAAGCACTACCCGCCTTTGACGTCTATTGCTGATAGCATTTCTAGTGTTAGTCATTAGAACTGCTGCATTACAGCACTGAATGTTAGAAATGCTGGGGGACAAAGCGGCCAGGGGTGTACAGAAGGAGTTAATGAGTGAGGCTGGATGTCGCAGGGTGGGGGTAAGAGGAGACTGGGAAGGGGAAGAAGAATGTGAAATGCGGGATAGAAGTGAAAAGAGAAATGGAAAAAAACAGAAAACAGGAGCATTAGTGGACGCAAGAAAAGGGAGAGAGTCAAGACAGGCTTCATCCACAAAACTACCATCAATTGGACCTGGACATGGAAAGAGCAAGTAGGAATAGCTGGATCACCTGACTTAAGGGGGGGAAGAGACACGCCGCTTATTCCAGAAATGCTGATCCCTATTTTCTTGTGTTCCACTTTGACAAATTCTCTGCTATATCCAATTTTATGCAAACTTAAAAAAAAAAAAAAAATCTAGGCATTTCAGCTCTTCCTGTGGAATGACAGTGATGTTTTGGGAAGAAGGCTCAGATCTACATCCCCTTCGTTTTTCCCTAAACTCTCCACAATCTGGTATTTTTCCAGTGGCATTTTGGACTTGATCCTGCTCCTACTGAAGCCAATGGAAAAAAACTCCCATTGACTTCAGTGTGACCAGGACGAAGCTTTTTATGAGTACATCACGATCTCTTACATCAGGAATAAACTATGCAAAAAAAAAAAAAACCCCACGATTTTTCTTCCTGAGCAGTCTTCTTTGCCTACCAAGTCTCTAGAGCAACAAGTGCTCAGAGCATTGCCTCAGGCGTTTAGCTCTTCCACCAGGTGGTAAAGATTTCCCTCTGGATTAGTATGGTGCTTTTTAAACCTGCAAATGAAGCTTAATTTTTTTCAGCCACAGTGTAAAGTCCTCTCTATCTACCATACTATCACGGATTCAACATATATTTAAAAACAAACAAACAAAAACCCAGGAATTAATTTTGTTTAAATTACTGAAAAAGATGAGAGAGTTGCAGAATCTTAGTAGTATTGTCTCAATTAAGTTAGTTTTCCAAAACAATAGCAGCAGAAAACTTTATGGGCATGAGTGTCTATGGGAGAGCAAATGCATTGTACATATTCAGTGTGGTTTTTGTCTTTGGGAAGGTTGTAGATAAATCCCAAGCAACGTATTTGTCATATTTGTAATTAGAGAAGTAAACGTGGCAGGAAATCTGGTGTAAAAGGGTGGGAGGGGAGGAATGCATTTCCAAAGGCTTGAGGCACTCATCTTTTCTAACACATTTTCTGACTTAGTGCAGGCCATAGCTCTGGAATGATTGTTTCGTCTATAAGCCCGTTTAAACCATATGCATCTCTTTATTTTAAGACATAAGGTCCCAGTCCTGTGAGGTGCCAAGTGCCTCTTACAAGCTGCTGATGCGGTCACTACTCACTGGAGTGAATGCAAACCTTCCCACTTGTCCATTGTAACATGGTATGTACCACTGACTTCAGTCTGAAGTTGAAGTCAATGCAACTATTTCTAGGACAGGCCAGAAAACAATTCCATTCCACCAAACATTCAAGGTTTTGAAATTTGTTTTTGTGCCGAATGAAAACGAGACCTTTCAAAAAGTTTCACAAGAGAACTATCAACCCACCCACCCCAGAACAGCCAGTAGCCCTGTGATTAGAGAACTCACCTGGGATAGGGTGGATTCAGGATGGTCTCCCACATCCCAGCGGAGTGCCCTAACCACCAGCTTACTGGCTGTTCTGGGTAGGCTGCTCTCTCCCCACTGGGACCCAAGAAATCTTCAAAAGAAATTTCCATCAAAAGATTTTGGTTTTGACAAATGGAAAAAAGTTTTGTTTAAATTTTTCCACTGGCTCTACTGCTTGTATATGAGTGAGGTTTGACAGGGTCAGGGCTAGGCCCAGTGGAGGAGATGGTGCTGAGCACCTCACCATACTTATTTTGTAACATTCAGTCAGTCCGCATTTGGTTAGATCAACTTTTAAAAAAAAAAAAATATATATATATATATATATATATATATATATATATTAGTGAAAATACTTGGTCAGGAAGGGGGAAAACAAACCATCAGGAATTATTCTGTAGTTTCAGAACAGAAGAGGGAGGAGGACGGGTGTGTATCAGGAAACTGAGGGATTGTAGAAAGAGAGGAAAGTAGATATGAACATAGATGAATTAATTTAGAACTCAGTCCACTTCCCTTTGTCTCTGTCATGCTGAGTGGTACCTCACTGCACAGGCAGCCCCACTGAAATTATTTGGGCTTATTGGTGCAGTATGGTATTACTGTGAGTAAGGGGACAGAACTGGACTCTTAGAGGCCCACGTTTTAATGGACCTCAAGGCTCCTAATCCTGCAAACTCTTCCTCGGGAGAATAGTTCTTACTTACATGAGTAGTATTGAAATCAATACTAACCAAGTAGGTGTTTTCAGTACCAGGATCAATGTTTGGGATAACTTAAAGGAGAAAATATGAACTTTTTAAACAGCTGGCAGCAATTACATGATAAATGGATCATTTACTAGTATTGTGGAATAAGTATTATATTCCCATTTTTCTCTTTTGCCTTCTGCTTGATTCCATAATTTTAAGTATATACTTTTTAAAAATAAAATAAAATGAAAGGAGTGAACAAATTATGTATGTGGACGGTGAGAGACATAATAACAGAATGTGTACAGATTAAACACATACCCTAACAGCACATACTGTTCAGCTCTATTTCTATCTTTATCTGAACAATTTTCTTGAAAGAGAAACCCAGGAACACTGGATTCATATTTAGGACTTTTTAAATGGACCATGCATGATATTGCAATTAGTATCTAATCTACATATATATTACTTTCATTTCATATATACACACACATTTAAGAACACTGAAACAAAAGCAAATGAGAAAAATGGGAATAACTTTTATCCCATAATAGTGGTAAATGGTCCATTGATAGTCGATTATTAGCCACTGTTTAAAAGGTTACCATCTTCACTTTAGGATCTGTTTATATTTACATACACTCTAAGTCTAAGAGAAACACATGTGCATGATTATATTATTTCTCTATACTTGGGCATGAAGGCAGAATTCAGTTAAAGGATGTTGCATTTCAGATCAGAAACACAAGGGGAATGGGAGAGGAGTTTGTTTAGATAGATAGATGACTTCAGTTTAGATAGTCATTGCAGACTGCCAGTCCAGCTGTGACTCCCTGCCCCCCTCCCCGTGCAGCCCAACTGTGCCCGCCTGCCCCTCTTCATCGTGCAGCTCAGCTGTGCCTCCCTGCCCCCCTTCCTCCCGCCCCTCCCGTGCAGCCCACCTGTGCCCGCCTGCCCCTTTTCCCCCGCCCCTCCCCAGCAGCCCAGCTGTGCCTGTCCCCTTCCCCCCGCCCCATGCAACCCAGCTGTGCCTGCCCCCCTTCCTCGCACCCCTTCCCGTGCAGCCCGGCTGTGCCTGTCCCCTTCCTCCCCATACAGCCCAGCTGTGCCTGCCTGCTCCCCGTGCAGCCCAACTGTGCCTACCCCCTTCCTCGCACCCCTCCCCGTGCCCGCCCGCCGCGGCTCTTTACCGGGCCCCTCGCCGGCAGCGGCAGGACCGCGTTCCTCTGGCGCCCGCCGATCCGGAACCGGGCCGCCTTGTAGATCTTCCAGTAGACGAAGAGCACGACGCAGAGCGGCAGGTAGAAGGCGCCGCAGGTGGAGAAGACGGTGTAGGAGGGCTCCTGGCTGACCTGGCAGCGCTGCTGCGCCGGGCTGTAGGTCTCGCCCCAGCCGGAGAGGGGCGCCAGGGAGATGACGGCGGAGAGCGCCCAGGTGAGGCCGATCATGACGTTGGAGATGCGGCGGCGGGCGCGCAGGGTGTACTCCAGGTGGCGGGTGATGGACCAGTAGCGGTCCAGGGCGATGGCCGTCACGTTCCAGATGCTGGCGGTGCAGCACAGCACGTCGAAGGAGATCCACACGTGGCACAGCGCCCGGCCCAGCCGCCAGCGCCGCCCGGCCGACAGCTCCTTCACCAGGCTCAGGGGCATGACCAGCGCCGCCACCAGCACGTCGGACACGGCGGTGGAGGCCACCAGGTTGTGGGGCACCCGGTGGAAGGTCTTGACCCGCAGGATGGTCACCAGCACCAGCAGGTTCCAGAGGAAGGTGGCGATGGTCAGGAGGACCAGCAGGGTGAGGATGAGGATGCTGAAGATGGAGAAGGGCTCCCGGCTCCTCCAGGCGCCGCTCCCCAGCTCCGAGGTGGCGTTGCCCCCCGCCGGGGCGGACGACGCGTTGATGTCCATGGCTGGCTGGCCGGGGAGTCTGGATGCCCATGGAGCTGGGCTCTGGGCCATCCCCAGCAGCGGGCGGGGAGCAGCGCTGGGCTAGGCGGGTTGCGCGCAACGTTGGCGCGCCCAGGGGGAAGCCAGCGCGGGTCCGTTCTTCCCGGCGCGGGGTGCAAACCGCCGGAGAGACGCGCTCCCGGGATCCCCGGAGCCTACCCTTGGCTCCCCGCTAAATGCCCCGCGGCCGAGCGCGGAGCCCGGGCTGGCCGCCGCGTGCAGTCCGGGCGCCGGGAAGCGAAGTGAGTCTAGGCTAGGGCTGCCTCCCTTCAGCGGCTGCTCCCTGCGGTTGCCATGTGCTCCCGTCTGCCTCCCTGGCAGGGAGGGGGGCGCTGTGCCGGTGTAGTGCGTTACACCGGCCAGGCGGCACCGGCTCCCCGCTCGCCCCCGGACCGTGGCACCGGCTCCCGCTGCAGGAAAGGGCGAAGGGAAAGAGAAGCTCGCTGGGGTCCTGCTGGGGGGCTTCGGGCGCTGGGCGGAGCCGGCGGCGCTTCTGCGGGCGGCAACCGGCCGGTGGCGGGACTGGAGAAAAGCCTTTGTCACCCCTTGTCCTGCCCCCTCTCCCAGCAGGCAGGTGCCCGCGAGACACAACGAGCGCCAAACCCCGGGCTCTCAGGAATGACCCCCCCCCGCCACGCCCATCTGTAACAGTCAGAGCACCTACCCCAACCAACCCACCCCCTCCTGTAACAGCCAGAGCTCCCTACCCCAACCAACCAACCCACCCACCCCTCTGTAGCAGACAGAGCACCCTACCACAACCAGCCACCCCTCTCCTCTAACAGCCAGAGCACCCCCATCCCTCTGTTGCAGCCAGAACACCCTACTACAACCAACCAACCAAACCCTCTCCTATAACAGCCAGAGCACCCCCACCCTTTTATAGCAGCCAGAGCACCCTATCACAACCAACCCACCCCTTTCCTGTAGCAACCAGAGCACCCTATCCTCATATCCCCTCCTCTGTAACAGCCAGGGCACTCACCCCTCCTCCAACCATCCCACCTGTCCCCTCCTCTCTTAACCAACTCACCCCCCCCCATAACAGCCAGAGCACCCTACTCCCCACCAACCCACCCCCCTCCTTGGTAACAGCCAGAGCACTCTACCCCCACAACCCCTCCTGTTACACCAGAGCACCCTCTCCCCAACCAACCTACCCACTCCCTCCTCTGTTACAACCAGAACACTCCACCTCTCCCCACAACCATCCCACCCACACACCCCCTATACTAACCAAAGAATCCTACCCCACCCCCCACTCAGCCTCCCATATCTGTAACAACCAGAGAACCCCACCCCCATCTAAACAGTTAGAACACCCTACTCCAGATAGGGGGCTCAGGGAAAGGACCCCTCTCCAGTAGGGCACATGTCCTGAGGCAGAGAAGAATGAAGGGCTCAGGGTGACCCTCAGGCATAGCTTGCAGAGGGCAGAGCCAGCTGCAGACAGGTTTGTGGGGCTGTAGCCAGCATAGGAAGCATCTGCCCTCCTGTTCCCCCCAACTCCCTTCCCCCCCATGCCAGGACAGGGCCTAGCCTAGAGAGCACAGGGGGAGGTGCTGTACATTCCTGTGGACCCCTGCGGCCCCACTCCCCGCTGATCCCCTGCTGGGGGAAGTGCTAGGGCCTCCCCTCCCAGCCCACAGCACCAGGACTCCCCCTTTGGGCAGGATACAAATAGCACAGTCCATTACCTCCTCTGTGGGCAATGCACTGCTCCCTCCTCTGTACCAGCACTCCTACCCCTCCCTCCTCTCTAACAGTCAGGACACCCCTTCCCTCCTAGTAATAACTACCCCACTGCTCCTCTGTCACAGCCAGAGCACCCTGATCCTTCCCTCCTCCTATATCACAGTCAGGGCATTCACTCCTCCTAAACAGATTAATGGATTTTAAGGCCAGAAGGGATCATTATAATCATCTAGTTTGACTTTTATTTGCAAGCCACAGAACCTCACCCATAAATTTTTGCAGCAGGCCCGTAACTCCTGTTTGAGCTATTGCACGTTTTTAGAAAGAAATCAAGACTGGATGCAAAGACTTCAAGTGACAGAGACTCCACCACATCCCTAGGTAAGTTGTTCCAATGGTTAATTACGCTGACTGTTAAAAATTTGCACCTTATTTCTAGATTGAATTTCTCTAGTTCCAGCTTCCAAACATGACCTCTTGTTACGTCATCTTCTGTAGATTAAATAGCCATCCACTATCAACATATGATTTTACAAAAATGGAAGAGTAGGCTTATACCTAGAGTAGCGTGGTACTTGGACCTGACTGAGGGAGAAGCCAGGGAAATAATAGCTAACCGTAGAGAGCAGTTAAAGTAATTTGAAGAAATTTGGACCCATTTTGAGATATATTTGGATAAAAAAAGTTGAGATGGCTGAAAAAATGCCAGACCTCCATTTCTCTGAATCCCTTCTCTTTTTTCCTCCTCTCCCTACCTAGATATGTCTTCTCTTTTATTACTGTTACCCCCATCCTAGCATTGTCTATGTAACAGTACTGTGTGGTTCTGCAGTTTTGACAGGTTGTAAAATTGCATAATTCTGTTGGAGCTCCTGTGAAGCACATGTATTTGGAAACAAACAAGCTGTAAGTCATTTACCATTTTGTGCCTTTCATTGTCTGTTTCTTTATGAAAATGAATCCCAAAAAAAGAAATCTCTTCATCCTGGAGATACTTGTAGATTGTGATCAAGTCAGCTCTTAGTTTTTTGTTTTTGTTTGTTTTTTGTTTTTTTTGTTTTTTTTTTTGTTTTTTTTTGGATAAACTAAATAGACTGAACTTCTTTAGTCTTTCAGTGTAAAGCATTTTCCAGACCTTGAACCATTCTTGTAACTCTTTTCTGAACCCTTTCCAGTATTTCAACATTCTTTTTGAAATGTGGGCACCAAACTGCACACAGTATTCCAGTAATGGTCTCATTAAGGTGGTATTCAGAGGTAACACCACCTGCCTACTCCTACTTGATATTCCCCTGCTTATGTAACCAAGGATCACATTAGCCCTCAACTATAGAATTGCAAGGGGAGCACCTGTTCAATTGATTGTCTGCAATTACCCGCAAGTCCTTTTCATTGTCACTGCATTCCAGGATACTATCTCTCATCTCGTAAGTGTGACCCAATTCTTTGTTCCTAAACGTATGACCTTGCATATGGCTGAATTAAAAAGCAGGTTGTTTAAATGAGCCCACCTTACAAGTGATCCAAGTTGATGTCTAACTGACCGGTCACCATCATTATTTACCACTTCTGCAATTTTTGTGTCATCTGCAAATTTTACCATCAATGATTTTTCTCCAGATCATTGACAAAGCTATAGAATAACATTGGGGCAAGAGCAGCTCCCTGTGAGACCCTCTAGAAACATCCCCATAGGATGATGATTCCCCATTTACGATTACTTTTGGCAGTCTATCAGTTAAACTGTCTTTCATCCATTTAGCATGGGCCACAATGATTTTGTATAGTGCGTCTTCTCTCTTAAGTAGAAACCCGCATCTTTCCCTCCTGACCAGCTTCTTCAGGCTGCACAAATTCCCTGCCAACACTATAATATTCCCAGCAAGCTAGACTGCCTAACCAGGCCAGCATCTGTGCTGTTCTTTCTCTTCGAAGGCCATGGACAGCATGATGGCATGAAGTTTTTAGTTATGACACAACTCTCTATAAGCAAGTGCATGTATTCTTAAGGTGAAAGCATTATAGAGAAAACCTATTAAAAAAAAAATAAAAGAACCTACACACATGCTAAAAAGCTTACCAGGGGTCACCCCAACTGCAACCCTGGGCTTTGGTAGATGTCAGTCCTTCAAAACCCTCAACTGAGTTTCCCCCATGGTTTCAAGTTCATGACTGTCTCAGATTTAGAACCAGAACCACCATAAATAGTTCAATTTTATCTTTATATAACTTTGGCCTTTGATCTTGGCCTTACGTGACAGGTGATCAGCAGACAAAGACTCACTTCTCAGAGTGTAAAAGGCTGGGTTGTTGCATAACCAGAGGTGGAGAATTTGCATTAACCTTTCCCTAGGTATTTCCCATGAAATCCATTTCACACATATTGTCCCAATAGTCCATTGTTTTCTGGCACATTGTTCAATGTAGTCCTTTGGTCATCCAGGCCTTACGTCACATCTCCTCCCTAGAGAGGTTGCATACAATACCAGCCCACAATAATACATAAATGTTGCATTTAGTATAATGGACCCCAAAGATACTTCAACTCAATTCATTAAAGCTTTTCAAGGATATTACAGGAAATTTTCAATCTGTCACATTGCTCCCCCTTTCATAAAAGAACAAAGCAGGGGTATATGACAAATACCGCAAGGACCTCCTGGCACCCCACTGCTAGATAGAACATCTGCTGTTACTACTTATTAATTCAAATATCATACACTTGTTCAGCTGGTAAACAATTCCAGTGATTATACCAAAATACAGTTTAATGAGAACATTTCAGGTCAGTCCCTGTGCTCACACCCTCTTAGGGAGAGGTGAGGGTGTGTTCCCTTCCCCAATCCCCCTCAGGTTTTATGCCTCAACTGACCATTCTGAAATCATGGTTTTTCAAGGATATTGCAGGAAATGGCTATATCTGTCACAAAATGCCTTACAAAACTTTACGTATATTATGGCAACCCAGTTAGTTACCTTTATCAGCCTAATTTGTGATCTCACCAAGAAACAATATCAAATGATTGTTTGAGGAGATCTATTTTCCATATTGATTAGTTATTGTACTTCCTCCTCAGTGATGGACAGCATAACCCTACCCCTCTCTACTCCTAAATAACCAACCCCACCCTCCTTCATAACGTGAGTCCCCAACCACATCAGCTCTTCACTGCCTCTTTCATAGTGATAATTAGACCCACCAAATCCAAAGCCAATGGGTATAATCAGTGCTAAAATTTGGAGTGGATTAGAAGTGGGAAAGTTGACCCTAATTTCAGCACTAACTCTTGAAACTTCTGAAAGGGTTGTTGGAAGAATACTGATGCCCAAAACAGTTACCATCTTTACTGGTGCTATTCTGAGCAATACACTTGAAGGGAACTGGCTCCAGTTTGAGAGAAGAGTGAGTTCTTAACATTGTAAATCAAGCAATTTATACCTACTCTATAGTATATGACTTGCATCTAATCAATCAAGTGTTATTCAGGCAAATTTAATACTAATCAGTAGAAGAAATAGAACATGGTTTAAAGTAAATAACTGAAATTCCTGGGAATCAGTTTGTCTCTATGGTTGTTGAATCAGAGTAATTGAAAGCAAAAATCCTTTCCTGCTTCCAGGAAATGAAGCCAATGTGCTTTTCTTAGGTGATCTTCCTTATTCGGTAAAAAAAGAGAACAACTAGTTATTACACAAACTCATTTAAAAGAAATATCCATCCCATTTCTTTTTTAAAAAAGCATAAATTTAAAATTTGTGGGATGCATCAGTCCTTCCAGCTTGTGTCACGGTATTGGTTACACTTAGATAGGGGACAGCTCATGTGAGATGAGAGCGTGTGTTTGTGAACCGTGCTTGGTATAACAATCACCCACAATGAATTCTAACTGGAAGTTTATCCAAAGAGTTTATTTAAGTTAATGTATCAGTCAGAGAACATTGCCCTTGTTCCTTGGCTGCAGGGAGTGAGCTCTTCGTGTAACACGGATATGAGACACCTATGTACTCTGCAATTTGGGGCTGTCTGTGTATTGAGCCACTTCCCCTGCATTCATCATAGAAGCCTGAAGGCTGTTCTAAATTATGATGGCCTCTAATGGGACCATTATAAAAGATGGAGACTGCAGTGTTCCAGGAAGCCTTCTCTAATCACTTGTACTGCCCCACCTCCTTAACTCCCCCTCAGAATCAGGTCTAATATTTTCATTTATTTATCATTTGTATTGCGGTAGTATCTAACGGCCTCAGTCAGTGTTGGGTCCCATTGTGCTAGGGCATTGTGCAAACACATAGGAAGAAGCAATCCCTGCTCTGAATCTACAATCCTAATTTAAGAAAAGCTACAGCAACTGAATGTGACAGACAAAAGGAGGGAAGTGATATTTTGTTTCTTAAATTAAGTTTATTATGGAACTCAAATCTCCTTGGTTTGTTTCTGAAAGCTCCCGAACAGGAAACAGTGATTGCCCTGCAGTCCATCTAATGCAGTATCCTCTTTACCACAGTGGCCAGCATCAAAATCTTCAGAGGAAGGTGTAAAACCATCAATGTGAGCAATTACGTAATACCATGCCTGTGGGTGAAATTTCTTTCCAAGCCAGAGCATTGAGTAATTGACTAAGGTCTTGAAGCAAGAGGGTTAATAGCTCTTATAAATGTTTAACCTAGCTAGTGTAAGCATGTGATATTTTTGCTAGTCATATAAATAACAACTTCAAAAAATCATGCTAAGCTCTTTGACTCATTAATAGTGATGGTGAGTTCTAGAGGTTAATTATACACTTTATCAAATTTTAATATATTGCCTCCTAATCACACTGAGCTTCCTCTTGCACTTGTATTCTGTAGGAGGACATGTAGAATCAGCCAATTTACCTTCTCTGTACAATTTATTTTATATTCCTTTACCTTGTTACCTCCTATTCATCCCCCAACTAAACTAAATAGTTCTAGTCTTTTTAATCTTTCCCACAGTGAAATCTTTTATGCCTCCAATCATTTTCAATACCCTTCTCAGGATCTTTTGTATTTCTTCTATATCCTTTTGAGATGGGGTGACCAAAACAGTGGATCATACCTTCAGCCAGCATAAATCAGGATTGATTACTAACTTCAATGTTTCCTGGCAGAAAACTTCATTAACCTGGAGTTCATGTTAAAAGAATCTGTCACTTTGCCCCCTCCCGCCCCCCCTCCCAAAAAAATCTAGCAATAAAACCTTCCTGTCATCTGCTCTGTTTTTGTTCTTGAGGCAGAGTAAAGTGCCCCTGAGGCCATATTTTATGGTTAGCTGATCCCATTGGGGCTGAACTTTATGTACCCCTTGTCACCAACAGCCTTCTCTAGAATTTCAGATGTACCCCTTAGTTAGACAGCAGAAATTCAGACTTGACTTTTGTATATCGGAGCCTCTGACCAACATCTCACCAATTTATCACATCTGTGGCTACTGCTGTCCTTTGAGTCAAGAAGATAGAGCGGCCCCACTGGTTAGGGCACTTGACTGGGAGTCAGGAGATCCAGGTTCTGGTTTTGGTAGTGCCACTCACATAAGAATGGCCATACTGGGTCAGACCAAGGGTCCATCTAGCCCAGTATCCTGTCTTCCAACAGTGGCCAGTGCCAGATGCTTCAAAGAGAATTAACTGAAGAGGACAATCATTAAGTAACCCATCCCCTGTTGTCCAGTCCCAACATCAGTCAGTCATAGGTTTAGGGACACCCAGAGGATGGAGTTGTGTTCCTGACCATCTTGGCTAATAGCCACTGATGGACCTATCCTCTATGAGCTTACCTAAATCAGGTACAATGTGTGTCAAATCCAGGCCCATAGGGTTGCCGAGCAACAGCCTTACCCTTTGTGTCATTATATGCTCTGTGATTTTGGGTAACTCACTTCAGTTCACCACACCTTAGTTTCCCCAGCTGCAAAATTAGGATAATGAATTTTGCCTTCCTTAGTGAAGTGCTTTGAGAATCATAATTCTATCCATAGGAATCATAATCCTACCCATGATAATCCCATGTAATTTATTTGTATGTGTGTTTCAAGAGAGTGTCCGAGAATACATGACCTTGAGGGATAGGGTTCACATAACAGGGAGTGGGGAAGAGAGATTTTCTTTAGACTGTCATAAAATTGTTGTTGCCCGGGGTGGAAGGGTCACAACCCACCAGCTGAGAAACACTGGTTTAGTGTCTAGAACTGGACTCAGGAGACTTGGGTTCATTCTTTAGCTTTGCCACAGACTTTCTGCATGACTTTGGACAAATCACTTAGGCCCAGATCCTCCAGTGGGAATTAGGCAACTAAATACCTTACAGCAGTGGTGGGCAACCTGCGACCTGCTGGCGGGCCATGAGATAGTTTGTTTACATTGACCATCTGCAGGCACGGCCATCCGCAGCTCCCAGTGGCTGCAGTTCGCTGATCCCGGTCAATGGGAGTTGCCCCAGTCCCCAGGCTTCAAACCTTGTGACTGTTGCAAGAAACCCATGCCAGTCAGAGATCTCCATATAAGCTGTTTGAAGTGCTTAGGGGAAACCCACATTAGCGACAAGTGTCACATTTGCAAGAGCTTCAGACCGTGGACCAAAAAGGAGCGGGACGTTCATCTCCGAGCGCTCCTTATGGAGTCGGTACTTACACCGGCTCCAGAGCCGACCAGATCGGACTCTGCTCCTACCGCTGCGACTTTGGTGCAGAGCATGCCACTGGCACTGGTCTTAGGCCGGTGCCAGCGGCATGCTCTGCACCAAGGCGGTGGTGCTAGGTCTAATACCTGTGCTGAATCCAATCCCTGGTACCGGCTAAAAAGCAAAGAAATGCCGGGAGGGGACATACGTCCCATAAAGAGAAGGAGAGGTCCGGAGGAGAGCAAAGACCCACGAGGGGCAGCTTCTCCCCTCCGGACGGAGGTCAGGTTCCAACTCCTTCTGCGTGGTTGAGCCTACTCCAAGACCCACCCATCACCCTGGGAAGTGGCAGAGGCACTCGGCACCTATCAGTGCCGTCCACGCCGGAGGCCTTATGTCCCTGCCAGTGCCTCCCATGCTAGTTACGGACGTTCCCTGTTCGAGGGGTAAACCTGCTTTGGGACCCTTCCAACAGTCCCCATCAGTGTGGCACCACTCTTTGCCATAGGGGGTGTCCCATCAGTGCTCACCTGAGCAGCAGCACCAGCCCATGGACGTGGGTTGGCTTGCCTGCCAGAGTTCCTGGCATCGGTCCCTGGACTCCAGGCAGCATTTCTCAGATTCGAAGCGATGATCAACAGTGGCCTGGCGCAGACCCGCAGAGGCACGACAGCAGTCTCCAGAGCCCCGCCTCTGGGAGCACCCAAGCGGCTCTCCAAGTGCCTGGCACCCCTCCGGAGGGTCGAGATGCTGGTCCCTGGAGTCCGGTCACCAGACCACCAGTACAGTTCACCGTGAGTATGTTGATGGTCCCCAACATATCAGTCTACTCTCTCACGTTACTGGTCAACAGAATGGCATCATTCGCTAAGTGTAAGGTGTTGATCGCCGGGATACCATCACTGATCTGCCGAATGCCACCGCCGGTTGCCGAGATCATGGCACCAAGAGCCATCGCCCTTGTACAGATCCTCAGCAGAGGTTCAGGGCCAGAGCCGACGGGATCAGGGTAGATAGGTGGCTTTGGCAGCATCCTGGTCCCCCAGACATGTGTCCTGCTCCTTGGGCTCTGAGGGGGAGGAGGAGATCTTGCCTCAACCAAAACACAGTGTTTTAGGTAAAATATAAAATACATTCATTAACTATAGAAAGATAGATTTTAAGTGGTAGGCACAAAAGGTCAGAGATCACTACCAACGAAAATAAAAAGTAAGCATGCAGTTTAAATCCTGAACCTTATTAGACAAACCAGTATTTGGATCAAGCAGTTTTTCTCACCCCACTGGACGTTACAGATAGGTTACTGTCCTTAATTCACAGACTTTCCCTTTAAGCCTGGGACCAGTCTCCTCAGTCCAAGTCTTTGTCTTCCTAGTGTTCTTGGTGCTTCCAGCGTAAGGGGGGGAGGAGAAAGGTAAAAAGCATGATGCCACTGTCCCTTATTTTATACTCTTAGTCCATGTCCCTGGAAAGAAACTAGCCCAGGCATGCCCCGTGGGCCTTCCTAACTCACAGGGTTGAGCAATCCCCATTATTTGGTGCTTCTCTCACAGAACTGTAAATCCCTTGTTTACAACTCCCCTACTGATTAATGGTTATTTAACACCCACCTGGGTGTGGGTCACCTCCTTTGTTGTTACTGGAGAACTTGCAACGGCTGACTCCCAAACTTACAACATATTTCAATAACAACTATACAGCAAAATCTCATTACTTCATACACACCAATGATATACGTATTTTGACAGAACAATGGGTTCCAGCAGACATGATATCTTACTTGGCATGCTTTGTATGAAATATCACAACCATATATGAATGATGAATATAGGGGTTACAGGGTGCTACTTTAAGAACATAAGACCATACTGGGTCAGACCAAAGGTCCATCTAGCCCCGTATCCTGTCTTCTGCCAGTGGGCAATGCCAGGTGCCCCAGAGGGAATGAACAGAACGGGTAATCATCAAGTGATCCATTCCCTCTTGCCCATTCCCAGCTTTTGGCAAACAGAGGCTAGGGACACCATCCCTTCCCATCCTGGCTAATAGCCATTGATGGACCTATCCTCCATGAATTTATCTAGTTATTTTTTGAACCCTGTTATAGTCTTGGCTTTCACAACATCCTCTGGTAGAGTTCCACAGACTGACTGTACATTGTGTGAAAAAAATACTTTCTTTTGTTTGTTTTAAACCTGCTGCCTATTAATTTCATGTGGTGACCCCTACTTCTTGTGTTATGAGAAGGAGTAAATAATACTTCCTTATTTACTTTCTCCACACTAGTCATGATTTTATAGACCTCAATCATATCCCTCCTTAGTCATCTCTTTTCCAAGCTGAAAAGTCCCAGTCTTATTATTCTCTCCTCATATGGCAGCCATTTCATACCCCTAATCATTTTGTTCCCCTTTTCTGAACCTTTTTCAATCAGGACCAGTTTTAGGCCGATTCCCCTGAATCGGGCCCCGTGCCTAAGAGGGCCCAGTGGTGAGCTGGAGCCGGTTCCCAAGCTCCGGTAGCTGTCCGCCCCGCCCCCAGCCCCAGTTCCCCTTCCCCTCCTTCCCTGAACGCTCTGCCCTCCTTCTCCTCCCCCTCCTACTCCCTTGCTTCCCGCGAATCAGATGTTCACGTAGGAAGTCTGGAAACAAGATGTGGCAGGTAAGCTGGGGTGGAGGGGCACAAGGAGGGCTGCAGGGATCGGCTCCCTCCGGCCTGGCCCCGGCCGAGCGGCTCCGGCCCAGCCCAGCCCCAGCCCTGACTCTGGCCGGGCGGCACAGCTCCGGCCTAGCCCCGGCCCCGACTCTGGCCGGGCAGCGCGGCCAGGGCTGGCTGTAGCATATTTGCCGCCCCAAGCAGCAATTAAAAAAAAGTTGCGATCGGCGGCAGCTCCACCTCCGCTTCATTCTACGGCAGCAATTCAGCAGCAGGTCCTTCGCTCTGAGAGGGAGTGATGGCCCCACCACTGAATGGCTGGATGTGCCGCCCCCCTCTTCACTGGCTGCCCCAGGCACCTGCTTGCTACGCTGGTGCCTGGAGCCGGCCCTGGGCGTGGCTCCAGCGCCGGGTGGTGCGGCTCCGGCCCCGCCGCTGAACAACCGGACGTGCCGCCTCCCTCTTCATTGGCCGCCCCAGGCACCTGCTTGCTACGCTGGTGCCTGGAGCCGGCCCTGGGCGTGGCTCCGGTGCTGGGTGGTGCGGCTCCGGCTCCAGCCCCAGCCAGGTGGTGTGGCTCCGGCCCCGGCTGGGCAGCGCAGCTCCGGCTCAGGGTGGCACGGCCTTCCTAATTATATTTTTACACTTCATTTGCCAGAGTTTATGCTCTTTTTTTATTTTCCTCACTAGGATTTAACTTCCACTTTTTAAAGGATGCTTTTTTGTCTCTCACTGCTTCTTTTGCTTTGTCGCTTAGCGACGGTGGCACTTTTTTGGTTCTCTTACTATGTTTTTTAACTTGGGGTATACATGTAAGTTGAGCCTCTATTATGGTGTCTTTAAAAAGTTTCCATTCAGTTTGCAGGGATTTCACTTTTGGCACCAAACCTCTTAATTTCTGTTTAACTAACTTTCTCATTTTTGTGTAGTCCCCTTTCTGAAATTAAAGGCTACAGTGTTGGGCTGCTGTGGTGTTTTCCTGCCACAGGGATGTTAAATTTAATTACATTGTGGTCACTATTACCAAGCAGTCCAGTTATATTCACCTTTTGGACCAAATCCTGTGCTCCACTTACGACTAAATCAAGAATTGTCTTTCTTCTTGTGGGTTCAGGACTAGTTGCTCCAAGAAGCAGTCATTTATGCTGTCAAGAAACTTTCTCTGCATCCGGTCCTGAGGTGACATGTATCTAGTCAACAGGGGGATAGTTGAAATCCCCCATTATTACTGTTTTTTTTTATTTTAATAGCCTCTCTAATCTCCCTGAGCATTTCGTAGTCACTATCACCATCTGGGTCAGGTGGTCAGTAATATATCCATAATGCTATATTCTTATTATTAGAGCATGGAATTACTATCCATAGAGATTCTTTGGTTCATTTAAGATTTTTACATCATTTGATTCTACGCTTTTTCACATATAGTGCCACTCCCCCAGCAGCATGACCTATTCTGTCCTTGCGATATATTTTGTACCCTGGTATTACTGTGTCCCATTGATTATCCTCCATCCACCAAGTTTCTGTGATGCTTATTATATCAATATCCTCATTTAATATGAGGCACTCTAGTTCACCCATCTTATTATTTAGACTTCTGGCATTTGTATATTAGCACTTTAAAAACTTGTTCCTTTTTAGCTGTCTGCCATTACATGATGTAATTGAACGGGATTCTCTTTCATTTGACTGTTTCTCATCAGATCCTACCCATATTTTATCTCCTCCTTACTAGGACCTAGAGAGTCTCCATTAAATAGATCCTCTCCTGAGGGATGTCTCTGTCCAAACCATGTGCTCTTCGGTACCTGTCGGCTTTCCCCCAGCCATTAGTTTAAAACTGCTCTACAACCTTTTTAATTTTAATTGCCAGCAATCTGGTTCCATTTTGGAACCCATCCTTCCTGTATAGGTTCCCCCTTTCCAAAAGTTTCCCCAATTCCTAATAAATCTAAACCCCTCCTCTCTACACTATCGTCTCATTCACGCAGTGAGACTCTACAGTTCTGCCTGTCTAACTGGCCCAGCGCGTGGAACTGGAAGCCTTTCAGAGAATGCTACCATAGAGGTCCTGGAGTCCAATTTCTTACCTAGCAGCCTAAATTTGGCCTCCAGGATATCCTTCCCTATGTCATTGGTACCTACATGTACCATGACCACCAGATCCTCCCAAGCACTACACATAAGTCTATCTAGATGTCTCGAGAAATCCGCAACCTTCGCACCAGGCAGGCAAGTCACCATGCGGTGACTTTGAGGTACAGAGTAACACACAAACCTAGCTAAAGAAAGGGAACCAGCTGCCATCATCACCTGCACTGGTGTTGACTAAATGCTGAACTTTATCTAAAATGTGAATTTGAGGTTCCTGTTGTCATCCTCCCTCTTGTGTCATTTTCCTTTCCTACCTAATTTTGTTCTTTTTCCTATCTTTCTCTTCTTTGCCGTCTATCTAATGAGAGCCTGGCTTAACTGGTTAAGACAATTCTACCTTTTGCCATGCTAATCAGAAAGGCAAACCAAAAGCAATGTCTGAAATAATCTAGTGCCAGTAAAAGTTTGCCAAGTCTTAGAGTGGCTGATAAAACCACATACCTTAATTTGGTTGCAACCAAGAGGGAGCATCAGAGACCGAAGCCACATGCTCTGTCTTTCGCAATCCTTCTTTTCTCCTTTTTGGGTATGTGTCTTAAAGAAAACAAGATCGGAGTTCACCAGCAGCTCAAGACCATCTAATCTAACTTTTTCTCTCCCTGCAAAGAGAACAGTTATTGCCATCTTTAAATGCCATCTAAAACGACTGTCAAACAGATTTTCCCATATAAGAGACTCTGTACAACTACAGCGAGTAAGGGAAATTATTAAAATAAAAGCCATACTTGATTCTTTAGGTTCCATTTTTAACTGTTCTTTCCTTTCCTATATGTTTAAACCAATTAATGATGATTGTTACAGTTGGAATAACCCAACAATAACTTGACATGGAACCCCGGACCACTATTTAATGTTATAACTGTCAACAAGGGATTTATTAGCCTCATCTCCCTTTTTGGACCCCAGACCGCCTTTTATCAACACACCAGCATTGCTTATTAACAGTGGGGAGAAGCTAATCTTACACAATCCACCTTCCCCTACAGGGGTGGGATGACACATCCACCAGATTCTTCCACAGTCCCGCAAACTCATCGCACCTGAAGGGACAGGTAGGCCTCGTCTTCAGTTGAGAGTAGTTGCTAACTCTGTGAGATCAACCTCCTTGAGATTCCTAACCCCCTACGCACCCCTTTTGTATGTTTCTCATTGGGAGGAGGTGGCCAAGCTCTGTGTTAATATTTCCTTTTCAGTAACCGCATAATATCTGAGCAGAATTTATTTCTCCTTGATAATCATTTGGCTGCTCTCTCATTCCGTGAACGCAAAGTCCTGGTGCTTTATAAGATTGCTATGGCAACCCATTATAGCACCTCAAGAACCGGGCTGTGATTTGAGAAGGAGGAGATGGTTTAAAAAGAAAGTGAAGAGACGTCCAGATATTCACATATTATAAATAATGGGAAAGCAACTGAAATGCTAAGTAAAAGGGGTAAAATATACAAATAAATGTGTCTTGCTTCTTCTGTAGAACAATGGAAGTAAACAACAGACCATATTTTAGTTCAATTTGCAGTTACAGTATTGCAAAATGCTGCCTTCTTGAAGCAGGGTATAAATGCTTTGATTACATTGCTATTTTAATGACTACTGAAGCCACAGTCTATGTCAAGGCTGCAACTTCTAACTCAATTTCCTGTCGCCTCCAAAAGGCATATTTGGCATTCTTACTTGATAACTGATATCAACTGTTTCATTACTTTTTTATAATTTATGTTATTGCAAAGGACCTGGGAATAGGTGAAGGGAATGATCCGTGAATGCAAAGTGGCATTATCTTTCCTTCTACGGACGCAATGGTTCATGAGCTCAGGGAAGAAGGGATAAGAGATGGGAAACGGTAATCTGTTTTTGTAAAACTTTTATAAATATAGAAATCACAAACAAATCAGAAATAGGATTGTGACAGGGTGTACCAGACCCAGAGGCCTCCTGCAGGAGGCTTCAGGGTCCTACTACACCCCATCCGTGAAAGGAGCAATGGAGCTAAGTCCTCCAAGTGGCCTAGAGAGGCTGCACAGGGAGCAGCCAATCAGGGCCCAGCAGTCTCTCATAAAAGGAGCTGCAGGGGCTTCCTGGAGCTGAAGGAGTGAGGACTGTGTTAATGGTTGGCTGAAAGAGCAGTAGGACCACGGATAGATCAGTTGCTGGCAGGGACAGAGGGAGCAAAAGGGAGCTCCTGGCTGGCTGCTGGGACTGAAGATAGAAGCACAGCTGGAGCTAGAAAGACCCAGAAAGGGTGAAGAGTCTGCAGGGAGGAAGCCCTGGGGGCACAGCCCCATACCAGGGCCAGGACTATTTAAAGACTGAGCCCAGGGAGGGCTACAGAGATACCAACGGATGGATACTGGGATAGACCCCCATTGGCCTGTATACCCTGGAAGGGGTCTGTTTTGTTTCACAGACAGACTGTGTGTGTGACTTGGCTGGAGGGCTAAGTCATGCAAAACTGCCTGAGAAACCACCAACCGGGGTCGCTGCAGACTAAGGGTACGTCTGTACTTACCTCCGGGTCCAGCGGTAAGCAATCGATCTTCTGGGATCGATCCCGGAAGTGCTCGCTGTCGACGCCAGTCTCCTGCTCCGCGAGAGGAGTATGTGGAGTTGACGGGGGATCCTGCCGTGTGTGGACCCGCGGTAAGTTCGAACTAAGATACTTTGACTTCAGCTACGTTATTCACGTAGCTGAAGTTGCGTATCTTAGTTCGAAGTGGGGGGGTTAGTGTGGACCAGCCCTAAGAGAGTGCAGGCAAACACACTCAGCCAGTGGCCACTCATGAGAGGTCAGTGCCACGCTGTTAGAAGGATAATTTATAGACAGTATGGACCTTAACCAGCATCCAACCAGCTTGAACTTTTGGAGGAAGCTTGTAACTTTGTGACTAGCTCCCATCTCAGTAGTGGGCCAACTAAAAATCCTAGAATCAGACGTCGTATGATGCAGGGATCTTAGGCCAAGCACCGATTAGATTGTGTTTGCTTGTCATTACTCTATCAATGCTATTATACTACTGATAATAAAAGACCCAATTATAGCTCCTAGATCTATGTGCAGGGGAGACCGTCCATGCTCTGTATTCTAGCTATGCAGAAAGGGGCTTTGTTGTTTCCCTGACACCATTTTCGCCCTTTCTCCAGTCTCTGTGGAGGGTGTTTTGTTGGCTCTGGGATGCATGAGTGGACTTGAGGTGGAGCGGGGGGAGTATTGCCCAGAATCTGAAACATTTTTCCAGTCTGTAACTTATCACCAAATACCACCCAAAGAAATCCCACAAAGCAGATACTGTATAGAAAACTCATCACAAGGCCTGTGCCCTCCACTAACAGCTTCATCGTGCACCATTCAAATCGATGGCAGTTTTTCCATTGACTTGAATGGAGCATGGTCATGTCCTTAAAAAATAAAAATTTTCTGTCTTCAAGCTCTTTACAATATGCTCTGCACTGCAACCTGCTACCTTGAGTCCTTTGAACTCCTACATGGACTTCTTCTTAGACAGTTGACTTTGTCAGGGATGCAGCTGTCCTCATTTTATATTTCCCTAAACTAGTTCCTTCATTACCTCTCTATTTTCTAAGGCATCCGAGGACTCCGACCTGTGCTGGAGTAGGCTATGCTAACAATCCATGTCAGGGAGACGCAGTTACAACTAAATAGCGGACCCAATTTTGCACATTCCTGATTGCTATTTTCATAGCAAATGTGGTTTATATTCAGTTTACATTTCCGAAGAACTTTTAATTTTTATAACTAGGATCATAGAAACACTTAGATTTAGGATGTTGCGTGGGGCAACACTGAATGTGATTTGTATTTTCTCTCTCTTCAAAGATGTAGTTTAAAATATATCCAGCAAAAGGACCTCTTGTGGGTAGAGAGTGCAGAATGGAATGAAACTTGCTCAGCGTTTTCTTACTTACTTTGGAAAACCAGTATGCTTTACAAAGAGATCCACACAAAATTCGCACTGTAAATACTGGTTCTTCGTATACTGCAATGGAATTGATGCAGATGTAGGAAGTTTGTCAGAATGATTTACAGCTTTGGGAAAGAACAAGAACTCTTTACAAGGCGGTAGCATAGTTTTGTGTAAAGGAAAAAGTTCTATGGGGAATTGAAATATTTATCATGTAACTGCTAAGTACTCTTAATTTTGTTAGCAATGGGAGCACCTCTGCCTTTGATAATTGTATCAGAACTGCAACTGATGCACAGGTTAATTTTATGTAGCTTGTGAGAATAAGAGCTCATTATTTAAGCTGGGATTTTCAAAACTAAAGGGAAAGTATCCCCAATTGCCAGTAAGATTAAATGAAACCATTCAGCCACAGAGCAGGGGCATGTGTACAGGGGTACACTGGGCACTGTGCTCTTGTGACCAGGCAGCAGCTCTCTTTGCAAAGGGGGGCCTAGCTTCTGTTAGCAATAGAGTGCAATAGCCTCAGATTGTCAGCATATAGAGGACTAAGGAAGTTGCCCCAAGGAACTCTGGGATACACCCAAAGGACATCTGGGACCCAAGTCAAGCTGGGGCCACGTGCACACAGGAAAGGAACAGAGGTGCTGGAACACTTTTTATAGTGGGGGTGCTGAAAGCCAGCTAACAAGACTGTAAACCCTGTGTCTTAAAAAGCAATGTGAAAAAAGTGCAATTCCTACACAGGGGATCGGAAAGCTCCTGGATTCTCAAGAATAGCAAAATAATGCTAGCTTTGTTTTGACAGCAGCAGCAAACTTTTAACAGTAAAACTTGGGAATACTGCAGCACCCCCTGCACCCCTAGTTCCCGCGTCTATGGAAAGGAATAGGGCTCAGACCTTAGGTCCCAGCTTAACATGGACTCAGACCCTCCAGCCCTGGAGGGTCCTGGGACCCTAGGTTTGAGCCCTAAATTAAAATAATTGGTGTGTGGATGCAAGGAGGATTAGGCTTGAGTCCAGGCCCAAGCCAGGACTCACGTTGGTGTGTCAACATACTCTCTATAGCTCAGTGGTTAGGGCACCCACCTGGAAATGGAAGCGCCTGGATCCAGTCACTCTTTCACTATGTGTCCACAGTGGAACACCTTTAACTGGACTGACTGAGGGAGCCCCATGTCAGAATGTCCCATAGCGCAGTAGAGCACTTTCCTAAGAGATAGGATTTGAACAGGGGTCTCTCTTCCCCCCCTCTGCTTTAACCCCTGGCCTAAAAGTTATAAAGTGAGTGGCAGTGGCAGTACCTTTTCCTCCTCGTTTTGAATGGGACCAGATGCGGCAGGTGCCTTCTGAGCCTGCCTGCAGGATGTGCCCCTGCATGCGACTCAGCAGTTGCATGCCTGTCTTCCCCCAGTTTATGGCTCACTCTAGGGCTTAGGCAGAAGATAAGTGTCTGGATGCCTAGAGGGAGGCTGCAATGTGCTTGCCCAGAGGCTGAATCATAGGCATCTAGAAAACTTCTTTGAAAAACGTAGTGAGTTTAGGCACCTACTGTGTTTGGCAGGAGTCTTGTGTATTGAATTGGAGCCAGACCTGGGACTCAAATGCCTACGTACTTTTGTGGATCTCATCCAGACAGATTTGGCACCTCAACAAAGCTTTACAGCTAAACATAAGTGTTTTTCCACCACCAGAAGACTTTGCCACTAACTCATTCTATATCTGTGGGGAGACTCTCCTTAATGTTCATTGCTGAGTTCCAACGTTGCTGGAAGTAGCATCTTTTTAGTGAAAAACTCATTAAGACCATTCCACAGTGGGGCTCATGTATTGCCCTTAATCTACATGTACGAATTCCATTATCACTAAGAGCTTTGATTTTGATGTGGGGTCAGGGTGGGGGAAAGTATGGGCACATAGATGCTTGCTTTGTATGAACTGATCCCATTCACAAACCTGGAATCTGCATGTGAAAGTAGGTAGTTAGAGGCATAGCTGCTCATTTGTGTGTGAAAATATTTATTGTATACACAGCGATTGCAAGCCCACATTGTAAGAAAAAAATCAGATCCTTTCAGTCCCATATTGAAATTAGTTAAGATCTACGCATCCCATCAATAGTAGTTTGCAGCTTGAGAGAAGTATATGTTCTGCATTATTTGCTTTACAGATAACTTGCAAAAGCAGGGCACAAGTGCTCTCTTGTCATTACATTGTCAGTGCTATTATACTACTAATAATGCAGGACCCAATCATAGATCCACGTGCAGAGGAGACAGTCCATGGTCAGGATGCTAGATGTGCAGAATGGCTTTGCTGCCTCCATGGCAGTATTTTTCCCCTTTCTACTTGTGGAGGGTGCTCCATGGGTCCTAGGATCTATAGGGGGAGAGTGGAGTTGGGGAGCATGGCAAAAGCTCCAAAATATTTTACCAGCCTGTATTCTATCTTCAAATGGCACCACAAACCCAGCTGCAGTAGGCTGCTAAATGGACCTCTATGATGTAAGGACTTATGTTCACTGCAAGCTTGGTAACAGAAAGCAACAATGAATCACATGCTTTAGTCTAATAATCTTGAAACAATGACCTAAAGGACAAAGACTCAGTAGTCATTACTGCACCCCTGAGTTTGTCAATATCCTGGGAATGAATGTCCAGTTTAAATGCCAACATAACATGCATTTAGATACTCTAATGATGACCCTTTTGCACCACTGCTTAGCATTCCTAGAGGAAACAGCACTCATTCGTAGGGGAGCATGGAGAGCACCTTAGCAAAGCATATTTAAAATGGCAGCTACAAGAAGGAAGAGTTTGTGGAGGACATTAGGGGCTCACAGTGCAAGATTTTGCATAGATTGGGAGCTTCTCTGCACTCTTAAGATGATTCCAGACAAAAGACACTATAGAATTTTATTTTAATGATCTACTACTGTAGCTTAGTGATACTGCAATATTTGGGGCTATGGTGTAGTACTATGGAATACTCAATGTTTTGTTTAATAGAGCCACTGTAATTCTCGAGTGGGATGGTGTTTTTCTACAGGATGAGTAGGATGGATTTGTGACTTCACCATTTTGTACTGATTGAATTATGACCTTCGATGATGATCAGTGTCATGATAGCACTGAGAGAGCCCAACTAACCAAAGCTAAATGGATTCTTTGCATTAGTCTTCACTGAAGAGGATGTGAAGGAGATTCCCACACTTGAGCCATTCTTTTTAGGAGACAAATCTGAGGAACTGTCCCAGATTGAGGTGTCAATAGAGGTGGTTTGGGAACAAATTGATAAATTGAACAGTAATGTCACCAGGGCCAGCTGGTATTCCCCCAAGAGTTCTGAAGAAACTCAAATATGAAATTGTAGAACTACTAACTAGTATGTAACCTGTCGCTTAAATCAGCCTCTGTACCAGATGACTGGAAACTAGCTAATGTGACACTGATTTTTAAAAAATGCTTCCGAGGTGAACCTGGCAACTACAGGTCAGTAAATGTAACTTCAGTACCAGGCAAATTGTCTGAAATTACAGTAAAGAATGGAATTATCAAACACATAGTTTGAACACAATATATTGGGGCTTTTGTAAAGAGAAATCATGCCTCACCACTCTGTTAGAATTCTTTGAGGGTGTGAACGAGCATGTGGACAAGGGAGATCCAGTCAAAATAGCCTACTTGGACTTTCAGAAAGCCTTTAACAAGGTCCCTCACCAAAGGTCCTTAAGCACGCTGAGCAGTCATGGGATAAGAGGGAAGGTTCTAAAAAGAATTAAATAAGTTCAGGGAGGATAGCTCCATCCATGTCTACTAGCCTAAACCTCTGCCCGAAACTGAGCCTGGATGACAGGAGATGGATCAGTCAATAAATGTCTTGTTCTGTTTATTCCCTCTGAAGCATCTGGCATTGGCTGCTGGTGGAAGACAGGATACTGGGCTAGATAGACCATTGGTCTGAGCCAGTATGGCTATTCTTACGTTCTTAATTAAGATATGCTCTAGTCACTGAACACACATAGTAAGATGGTCCCTACTATAAATAACTTACAGTTTAAGTAGACAAATATATAAAGATAATCTCATCCCCAATTTTAGAGATGGTAAAGTGAGGCAGATAGACTACATTGCTTGCTTCCCCCCTCCCCCCCCCCCGCAAAAAAAAAAACAACAACTGGTAAAACCAGGGAACTGAACCTAGATCATTTGCATCTTTGCCCAGTGTCTTCATTAGAAGGCCAACCTACCTCATCTTTTCACAATTCCACATTAAGGTTGGAGAGATTCTAAAGGACCCATTTCGAGTAGGAAAGAAATGTAGATGTTTCTCTTAACATCATCCAGACCCGTGATATGGATGTGACTGAAACCACTAGTAAAATTTGAATCACTTGTAGCTTTGGAAAGAACAAATATTTCAGAGTGACTTTAATGCTGGTTTGAGAGTTTGGAGTGATAGGGCTGGAATCCAGAGGCCTCTGTAAATCCAGAGTACAGGTAAAGAAGAAATGATCGAGAGAACTCTTGGTTGACCTAATCAAATTGCTTCAAATCCTGATGTGGGAGGACCAGCTACAGCAGTGACTGAAAATCACCTCCAAGCCCTTCAATCAATTTGTGGCTTCTTAAGGGAGTACTAACAAGGCTATGCCAATTATGTGATCTTTTATTTTGAAAATCTGCCTTTAGGAACTAGATAAACCTTCAACATGGTTCATATCGGCTCCAGAACATCCTTCATGAAGAACTAAGCGGCCTGACGCTTACTCTGATGTGTAGCGCTGTGCTTAACACTTCGCTTATAGCCGGATGAACATCTACCTTTTGCACACTGCATGAGGCACTGCAGCATCAGTGCCTTAATGTCCTAGTGTGAATTCAATCATTGAATTTCACTGTTCATTATGAAATTAAGCCATCAATTTATGCAAGAAACAGGGTTTTAAGAAGTGTTTTTCTATTCATGGTGAAGCAAGTATAGATAAAAACCTGACCTAGCCTGCATCCAGCTCCCAAAAACCTTGCTATTTTGGGTTAGTAAATCTTCACTGTCTACCTATGACATTTCGCTCTGAAAGTGAGGGGTTTTTTATGCCTGTCTAGGACTGCACCATATTACAGCATTCATAAGAGATGATTGTATCATGACATTCTTTCACAATTATGAGTAGTATCTAGGCACTGGAAAATTCCTCTACGGACTTGTTCTGGAAAATGTCAAAAAAATTTCTTCCAGTTTTGATCACCCCTTTAACTAGCTTAAAAAGTCCAATTTCTTTGTCAAGGTTCTTGAAGAGAGAGGAGGCAATTTCTCAAGGAATACAATATTAGTTCACAACCTATCAGTCATTCTTATGAGACAAGCCTTGAGAGTCTGATGGCTGAGGTCTATTAACTGCTCACAAGATTGATAACAGGGGAAGCTGTAAAGGAAACTGTAGATTTCCAATCAGTTTGATCTTTGAAACTTATAGTAACATCCTTGTAGAAACAGACGCCTGATCTGAATGAGCAGATATTCTATTATCAGATGTATTTTTCATTAACAATGCATTAACCAGGAAGGATATCTATGCATCTATACAATCCAGTGAGCTGCAGTCCTTGTCTCTCAATACATATGTACACTCACCTCTGGACTTACTCTTCTGATTAGTCAGGAAAGTGAACATGAAATAGTGGAATATGTAAGTATTCCCATAGATACAGACTGGGTGCAATAAATCTAGGATTTTTAAGTAAAACCAACTATGGTCCCTCAAGATGGAAAGTGTACATTCCAAGCTGTTGGCAAAGATGTCCTCTTCCAGGGCAAGCTGATCCCAAACACTATGGCAATGTATTCCAGTTCCTGAAGCTCTCAGGTATGGCAGAATGAAAATTCAGTGACATGTTTTAATTTATTTCATTAAATATGAAAATACAACCAGTAGAGTGGCCCCTTTATTTCTTTTGATACTATTTTACACTGAACCCACGTACTTAGTTTTCATTGTGCTAGATTTTAGTATTGGCTGCATAGCTACACTGCAAAAGAGGCAGGGTCGGACTGGGGGCTGTGCAGCTGGGTATGGGACAATTAGTTTTCAACTTCCAGAAAGGTGAACCTGTGAATGCACAGCACTCTTATTTTTCACAGAATTCACAGAAGACTCAAGAGCAGGAGCTCTCTCTCTCTGCATGGCTTTCACAAGATCACAGTTAAAGGCAATGAATTCAACTCTGGGCATCTAACCAATAGAATGATGTAGACAAAATGGAGAGAGATCACTTGCTATTGTTTTCTGATTATGGGGCTGGAGGACGTGACAACTGAGAAAAGATTATGAACTAAGGGTGAAATCCTGGTCCCACTGAAGTCTGTGGCAAAACTCCCATTGACTTCAACAACGAGGGAAAGGAATTGTTTAGGGAAGCAGAAAGACATAAAACTAGGAATAATAGTTTTAAGCTAAGGAAAAGAAAAAATTAGGATAGCACACACTCTCAGTAAAAGATTGCCTTCCTTTATTAAAAGCTAGATTTGAATAAGACAACTTTCTTTGTATAAAGGAAGAGTGAAATATTGCTCACTGGCAACATTCAGTTCTGAAAATATTAAGAGA
The DNA here is from genome assembly GCF_027887155.1 of Malaclemys terrapin pileata. Lineage (NCBI taxonomy): Eukaryota > Metazoa > Chordata > Testudines > Emydidae > Malaclemys > Malaclemys terrapin. The sequence goes on along the minus strand of NC_071515.1, from coordinate 65,715,450 downwards.
AAGTCTTGTAGCTAACACACAGGAGTTCTGGGTTCAGCTCCCATTTGCAAAACTGGATAGCTTTCACATCTAGACAAACCCTTACATATTATGGTGTTATATACTTCATAGGTATTTCTAAAACACGTTAGAGACTTTTTAACAATTATTTGTATAAGAATATAACCTGGAGTCAAGGATCAGTGCCCCACTGTGCTAGGTATTAGAGAGATCTGATCAATGCACTTTTAATTTAAAGAACAGCTTCTGCTCCTCATTGCAATCAGTGAAGCTTTAAGCCTTTAAATCCAAACAACTTGATGTATCAGAAATCCAAACTTCTTAACTGACCAAAATTTATTTTTTAAAAATATGTAGTTGAGTTTAGCCTTAAAAGGGTTAGATTAAAGAAATGTTTCTGCATAGTGCTACAGGTATGTGTTTAATTATTTATAGAATAATAGTGATAATAGAATGGTCATGCTCCTTCTCTCAAAACTAATCAGTTCCCTCCATAAAACAAAGGAGTCAAGCCTTCCTATACAGTCTTTCACTTTTACGTCTGACTTGCTGATTTAAAAACATATTGCCTGTTTTAGTGAATTAACTATATTCAAATTAACACATTCACAATCTGTTCACTTTTATACAGTCAGTATTAAGATTTGAAAACGGCATGTCAGGGAAATTCCTACCTCATTTTGGGAGTGGTGGGGAGGGTAAAATGAAATTTGAGCTGCTACACAGAGAGAGATGCTGCAGGATTATGGAATCAGGATTCTGTGGTTCTGATTTTTTTTTTTTTACTGACTTACCCTAGCAAGGTGGGCAAGTCACTTAGCATCTTTGAAAGAGGGCTAATGCTATTTCCCTACTTCACAGTGGTCTTATGAGAATACTACTTATCTACCAGGGCAGTGATATTGGGGAGAAACATGAAAAATTAGCCCAATGATTAAATCTATCCACCAGAGTGAAAATACATGCCCTGCCATACTCTGCAATTTAAAGGACTAAGTTGGTTGTGTATTGTCCACTGTGCAAAGTATTTAATTGTAATACTGTCAATCAATTTACTGCCCTCGCTCTTTCTTACAACCATAATGGTTTCTTACCCTTCCCCACCTCATCCTTCCCAATGTGTATTCTGTATCTTACCCTGTATTTTCTGTCTTTTCCACTTCTCATTCCAAGATCTCCCTATATTTACACCCTATTTCACCTTTCCAAATCTTACATACACTGTGCTGCATTCACTCAATTCTGTGACTATATCTTTGGCTTTACTCACTACTGATCCAAGGAATGGCTACTAAAAAGTAATACACTTACAAAATATAGTTGCAACAGTTCTTGTTGTACCCTCTTCATAAAGGATACTATAAATTAAGTTAAGGTGTATCATTTTATTTGCATATTCTTGTTTTAACTGAATATATTTTAGAAATTATATGAGATGGTTAAATTTAAATTTGAGAGAAGATGCTGAAGCAAACAGATTGCTCCTCTGGAATATAAATTAGCATATTAACATAATATCAAAAAGCAGTTCAAGCATGTCACATAATATATACTATTAATTTTGCTTTTGTAGTCTTGCCTTTGTACTCTTTGATACACAGACCAAAGTGTTTTCCTTGATGGTTTAAAAACACATTATGCTCATAGAAATTCTCTGCTCGTCAAGAATTTTCATATTCTTCATCGTATTTACTAGAAAAAGCAATGAGTTTTGTAGCTTTATAAAGAAGTCCAGTGACCCAAGTAAACAAGGATCTTTTATTTTGTGCTGTAAAAATAGTCTCAGCGACCTGCCATCCCCTTTAATTTCTGAATACTCTGAAGGACTCTTGCTATGCACAACCATACTGTATTCAGAATTGCCTTTTTTGATGGGTGCTTAGACGGTGGAGTGAGGAAGGAAGGGAGAATATCTTACAGAAAAAAACACTGAAAAATATGTTCTATTTTCAGGAATGATTTGTTTAACTTATTTATAGTAAAAAAGGTTACATCCAGCTATCCTCTCCTTTGCGACGAAAGTTTCCCAAACTACTTAGTTTTCTCAGTCTGTTTTCTCCTGCGTACATGCTTTTGAAATGAGTTATAATATATGGCCAGAAACCAAATGTAAAATTTTAAAATTTAAACAGAGCACAGCTTAAACCGGAGCAATTTGCAAAGGAAATATCTGTAAGATTATTTTCACCAAGAGAGAGTCTATTTTAATGACAAAAGTCATTTCAATGGACAGCTTCAACGAGAAAACTGCCGGCTGTCTGACTTTTTCTTGTTAACGTGTTTGAAGATTTTGGATTTGTGGACATTCTTGGATTTCTGGTAACCAAATCCTCCACCTCCGCCTCTTTTTTGCAATCTTCTACCTTGGCTGCTGTTCACATCTAAGAATTTTTGGTTAAGGAATACAGACAATAAACATTAAACTAACTTAACTGTCACATTTTTCAGTATGGTGGGATGCTTTCAGGGGAAAAGAATAATAGTGTGCCTGGCATTTTACAGAGCAAAAACTTAGTGGATGCAAGGGTGGAGAAAACCTGTCAAACTAAAAACTCACCAAGTGTTTGTTATTCCTTTGATTGTTTTCTATTTTTCCTTCTTTCAAACTGTTTAACTCTGTTCCTTCTCACACAATGCACTGCACTAAAGCTATAAATGGGTCAGCCTTTACCACCAGTAGTTCTGAAACAATTTGAGCAGTCTCTATATTTTTCTTTCCCCAGGACAATATGCCACAACCATTACACTGAAGAATGTATCTCATTGTGCAAACCCCACATTAGTAAAAGAGGAAATTACTCTCAAGAATATACATGTAATATTCCCAGATCCACTATATATGCAAAAATTAAAATGCTGTTATTCTTGCCCTGCCATACATACATAGTCATGAACAAATATTAAAACTGGCAAATAACTGGTTAACTTCTTCTATAAAACTATTCTCTTAGGGTTAGGACATGCTTAGATAATTAATAGTAAAACTATCATTTGCACTTGGATACTTCAGTGATGTGCATATTAGAAATGTTAAGCAGATAGATAAATTAGTTTTGACACATTGCGATAAAAGGATACTGAGATCAACAAACGGAGGGACTTTGAAACCAAACGAAAGGGAAACTTTGGGTAGATCCAAGTTATTGACGTTATAGATCTGTTTCAGAGAATGGGAGTCATAAGCTCTAATGTATGCTTTGTATGCTTCCTGGGCTGACTTGTGAAGGAAATAGTTCTTCTCAATCAATTTTTCAAGCTGGAAAAAGAAAGGCAAGACAATTGTATCCAATTATGGCTGTAACCAGTTTATAAATTATACAGCAAATAACTCATTTTGCTTGTAATTTACAATGAGTACATTAACCATAATATTCACTTCAGAAAAATTGATAAATTTGTATTTCACTGTAATAGTTCAATGTGTCTTTATAAATCAGAGGGGAAAAAACAAATTGAATTACATTACATAGCCTCAAAAAGTAATCTTAAAAAGTATTGCAAAAATAATGAGTTACACTGTCTGAATGCATTCTCTTTAGCTTAACTTTATAGCTATATTTAGATGGTACAAACAAACTAGGGAGCTTGGAATTAATGGACAAAGGTGGCCTACGAAGATATGCATATGTTGCTAGATTCTACCACTAAAACAGACAATGTTAGCTTCTCCCTTGATGCACATCTGAATTTTCTCCTTAAATTGAAGGTTTTTATTATTTAGAATTGACAAGACTTATTGTTCTCCATGTACAAACTAACAACAAATATTCACAAAAGACGGCAAAATTCCTCAAAAATAATAGACCAAAAAACCGCCAGTGCCCAAATACACTGCTTCACTAGTTTCTGCATTTAGAATCAAAAGTGACAACTTCTGAAAAATAAACAGAGTCTCTCTCTGAAATTCAACTCAACTTAAGCAGAACACAAACTGAACGGTGAGCCCATCAGTTCTGACACTCTAAGTTAAACCATGATCTTGCTGAGTCAGGATTTCAAGCCAATTGAAAAATCATATTTATAGAAAAATTATTGCATAAAACCAACATTTATGTATTAACTGAAAAACAGCTCACTCCAAATTTTAAAATCTTTTTTTTTTCTAAAATGTAATTCAAATTAGTCATTTTTATTACTGAATGTATGTACGTATAACATGGAATTCTTCCCACATTTACAAAAAATGCCTATTCTAGTCTACTTGGATTCCTACTCCATGCTCATCACCTTATAGCTGAACATTAAACAGATCTATCTTCCACTGGATTATGGTAGCATGTAAATCAGGCCAGTTAAACAGGTTCCTACTATGCATTATAGAATTTACAAATGTCATTTCTAGATTTTCCTGTTCCTGTAGAGATACAGAGTAATCCTTTTATGAAGTATTCCATTACTGAAAAGTAAATGGAACACGTACAGTTATTCAGTAAGGGAAAAACACCCTACATTTATTGTGCTAGGTACACACACTTTATCCACAAATATAAACCTCTATTCATAAAATCAAAGATATGCTTAAAATTACTATGGCAAATTAAACTGTCATATTTAAAAAAAAGAAAAAGACCTGTTTCTAAACAGGCATATGTTCATTCTCACTGAAATCAATGACAGGTGACCTGTACGTTATGAGGGCAGAATTTGATACTTCAAACGAAACAATGTATCTGAAATTATAACATGGTGTCATAATAAAGTCATGGATAGCTGTAATGACATGAGGGCTTAGCACTTAAGAGCAAATATCTAGAGGAATCTTTCAAATCATGTAAGCACATTTCCACAATTTCTTTAAACCTTCAATTGCTTTGTAAGAGCAGGCTAGTCTATACCTATAATCATTTTCATGTAAAAATTCAGAGAACTAATATGAAATAACTTTATACCTGAGACTGGATGTCTGAAATTTTGGACCAGGAAAATTCAAATTCACTTAATGGTACCTACAAAGAAAAAAAAAAAAGTGGTGTTTAGATAACTCTTACACAGTATTATATAGCCTAAACAAGAAGGTATAAGTAAAAGTTACTTGGTAGAAAATGGTAACTAAGGCCCCATCTACACTAGAAAAAGTGATACTTGTATAGCTATAACACTGTCCTTGGGAGCCAAAAAACTTACCACATTATAGGTGAAACCGTGTTATACTGAACTTGCTTTGCTCCACTGGCATGCGCAGCCCCCCCCCGAGCGCTGCTTTACTGCGTTATATCCGAATTCGTGTTATATCGGGTCGCGTTATATCGGGATAGAGGTGTATAACTTTAATACTGTTAATATGCCCTAGTGTGGACACAGTTACACTAGTATAATATCTTATACCAGTATAAACACTTTTATATCCATATCATTGTGGTCCAGACTATGTGGTTTTGCCACTTTAATTATACTGGTATAATTAAAATAGCAAAATGTTCTAATGTAAACAAGTTCTAAAGGACGGCAAGTTAAGAATATGCAGATAGTTGACTTCTTTTCATTATTCAAATAATGTCCTTTAAAAGTTCCAGTAAGTATTTTTGCAGGGCTTTTTGCTGCAAAGCATTCTATCACCAGGGTGAGAACAGTGGGTTTTCCACAGTCAGGTTCTGAACTTGAAAACGATGGAAAAAAGTGAACCACTTTTTCTATATGAATAAAGGCTTGAGATAGGTATTTTGAAGGCATTTCAGTCTCTTTCCTGCTGCTATAGAAATATCAGGTTTTTAATCAGAGCACATCATTAGCAGCAATATTTACACTAATGTTCTTCTCATTGAAGGGACATTTCTCCTTTATGGTAATGAAATGTGGCAGTGACTCAGGGCTGGGAAAACAAATAAGGAATTGGTAAGTTTAGCAGCTGTCCTGCCTTTTGATATACTACTGACTGAAACTTGTGATTTTTTTCCTGCCATTTCTTAAAATACAGACTTTTAAAAATATATTACTAGGGTTGTGTCTTCCTTGTAGCACCACGTACCTAGTGGCTTTGGTAGAGGACTCTCAGAAACATTTTTTCCCTTTTACAGCACATCGTAAAGCTGCATTGTCAAGTGATTCCAGCTACACTGGAATTTAAATGATTATTTAGTTTCTATTGCGGTGGCCACCTTGCATTTCTATTAAATTATTCAGTTAAACATTTTCTAAGCAATAAAATGGGTTTTGGTTAAAATACTGAAACACTTGATTAATCATTACAGTTTCTACATCAAAAAATTCCAGCAGCATAGTAAAATACTATACACGACTTTACCCTGGCTTGCTTTAGGTAACGAAGGAAACCCAATTCTTCTGGTCGTAAAATGAGTAGAGCATGTCCTCTGCCATTTATACCTCTGGCAGTTCTACCAACACGATGAATGTATTCCTTTTTGGAAAAAGAATAGTTAAAAGTGTAATAATTTGAAATAAAAATTCTTACACCAAGTAATTTCTTTAAAATTAACACTATTACTATCTCCAGAATATGCTAATATCAGTGCAGATGATGGTCAAACTCAACATTTAAAACTATGCAAAATAAATATTTCCATGGTCCTGGGTCAATGGGATCTGCTTTTGACTCTTGCAAATGTGAACAGCCTAACAGAAAAACAAACTTAATAGTAATGCAGCTATGGAGTCTCTCATCCATAATGATGTAAATTCTGCTCATCACATTGAAATCTACTGATAAAGAAACCAAGGGCTGCAAACCTGAAGCACTAGGTTTGATGAAGAGAGACACTCAGTTAAAAAAAATCCATTTGAAAATATTTTACTTATTGTTATAGCCAACATCTATGATTACTGTAACTAACTTTTTTTTTTTTTTCAGTTTTATTTCTTTGTGCAGTTGTTTGTATGGGTCTTTCACATAGTAACAGGAAGAAAAACTAAACTGGAAAAAATCACAAAAATTGTCAGGGGGACTTTAAGGTCAAGGATGCAACCTTATAATTCTTTTGACTCATTTTTAAAATTAACTAAACTAAAAGTCTAAGTACACACAATTTTTTCCAACAGGCAATCATTTTAAAAGCATGCTGAATGCTTCAAATAAGTGGTGCATTCAGCACATGAACTGTAAAATCAAGCATTTTCCAGGAACAACAATAGAAAGTCAGTTGTTTGATGCAAACCCTGCCTGAGCCTTAACAGTTTTCTGTAGAAGGGTAATTAAGTCCATACTTTCTCCAAAAGTGTGGAACGTTAAAGACAAATCAGAAGCATTTGCAGGAGACAAGTTACCTTTGGGTCATCTGGAGGGTCATACTGGACAATCCAATCAACTTCAGGAATATCCAGTCCTCTGGCAGCTACATCAGTGCACAACAATATTCCAGAATCTGCATTACAGAACTGGAAAAAAGTGGTGGTCCGTTTAGTTTGTTTCTGCTTGCCCTAGGAGAAAACATATTCAGGATTGAATTAGTTAACAACGAAAAAATTCTGCAAATCAGCCTTCAGAATTATAGCTTTACATATACACAAGAAATATATTCTCAGACACTGTGTGGTTACTAAGAAGATTTAAAGCAATGTGTTAAAGCATCTTTCCATCTATCCGACTCATACATACCCACACATCCACGGCTTTTAAAAGCAGAACCATTTTCATAGTGCATAAACAAAGCAGGCTGATATACACCATAGAGCAACATAAATGCTACTTTGGAGGAGGTTACATTGTACATTCTAAAGCAATAAGTGCTCAATCCTCCGAACACACAATGCAATGGGACTAATTCAAAGGCTTAAAGTTAAGGATATGCCTAATTGAAGGATCAGAGAGTAAAACAGTAACACTTGCAAGATTATAGAGAAATAGAAGAACGGTAAGATTCCTTCCTCCTCACCCCCGATTTAGCACTTCCATTCAGAATGCAGCACAAAGACCTTAGTAGGACCAAAAAAAACCCCAAAACAAACAAAACACACTGAGGTGAGTTAACAACTCAATTATGTTTGTTTCATAAGGTATTTATCACCTTAAATCAAATATACAATTAGTTCATATTCCCAACTATTTATGGCTGCAGTTGTGATAATATAACAAAATAAAAACACGTATCCAAGTGGAGACGCAATGGAGGTCAACATTTAAAAAACAGTTACCAACTGAAGAGATGCCTGAAGTGTGTGGCAAAAAAGAATTATTGTTTCCTTTTTGCTAATTCTACCAAATATAAATACCTGCCCAGGTGGCTTGCTTAGTAAAGGGGAGACTATTAAGCAAAGACTAATGCTAAACTAAAAAAACAATAGTAACATTAATTTCCACATAGACAATGAAAAGCTCCACTACCTCCACAACACGGAAGCGTGATGAAATCATTTTCAGTGAGCAAACTTGGAATCTCTAAACTTGATGTTTGATGGAAAATGCCCTTTTAACACACAACTCCATCTCAGTGACAGAAACCTTGTTCTTCAGGTGCATATTTAAAAGACAGCTTTAAGAGAAAGCTGGTTTGAAAGGGTTAACTTAAGAAAATACTTACATGAATGGCCATGACTGGCAAGTCGATATAGTTGAGTAGTTCATAGTGGTATTTCACAGACATACATGACGAGAAAAATACCATCAGCTTTTTCTTCCGATTCTTCTTGAGGAATGTGAAGAGCAGAAGGAACCTTTTTTCGGATGGACACACTACATATCCCTGGAAATCATTCAAGGCCAGTTATTTAAAACATGTATGAAATATGCTTTTGTTTCAAATAACTCAATTAAGTCAGTGCAAACAAATAGAGCTTTAAAACATACAGTTTAAGTCTTTGGTTCTACAGCAATATTAAACAAAACTTTCAGACACCTATGTTCCCTTTTTCCCAGTCTCACCTTCTTGGGAACTGACATCCATATAGTACACTTAATAAATTATCTAATGAAGAGACGCATACTAGGGAATTATTGATGAGTAGAAGTTATGTTATTTATACAACAACAAAGATGTTCCAAGATTTTTTTTATCACTGTAAACAACACACCTTACAATATCTATCCATCTCCTGGGTCCTTAAAATTCAGAACTTTTTTCAAAGCACATTATTTAAAAAGAAATTCTGCTACTGATCCAGTCTTTGGCATCTATGGAAAGGTGATGTAACAACCTGTAATTCTGCAGCAGCCCTCCTCACCTCACAATATTGAAGAGATTGTGAATTGAAGCTCTAATTCCAAAGCTGTTGGTATTGCTTATCTTGCAACATCTACTAAATGTAAATAATTCCTTATAAGTGGCTAATGCCAGAGAGATTTAATCAATCTACTAGCAGTTGTCCAACCAGGATGACCAAAGGCCACCTTAACTTTAAGACTATACTTTACATTTATAGAATGCACATAAAAATCAATGTTTAAAAGTAGTTTGTGCACATATTACATCTATTTTTACTAGTATATCTGCTTAACTTTACCTGTTCAAGACCATCTACTGTTGCTGTTTCTTTGTTATCATCAACCCCAACATACAGTGGCTCCTTTTTCAGCGATATCTTAGCCAGGTCTTCAACCTTTCGGGTTTGTGTAGCAGAAAAAAGCATGGTCTGTCTGCGCTCTGAAATAATTCACAAAAAATAATCTCACTTTTGCAGAGGATTATGCAAATAGCAGAGACACAAGATGCAGTTGCGGGGCTCCTGGTGTGTGTTTTGCCTGTTTTCCTCAGTGGGTGGGCAAATATAGGTTTTACTATATCATGTCTGTCTCTACTACAACCACTATCAATGTAATTTACACTATGTAGTACTCATGACCTACAAAGCAATGCTTGTTTTAAAAAACATTTAATACCTATAAACCCTAAGCAGTCCTTTCCCTTCAGGGGCAGGTTAATATTAATTTGCACTGCTGTTTACACAGAAAATAGCAATCAGACCAAATCAGATTTTAATTCTAGCCCGTATAACTGCATATTTTTTCATTCATATAAATATCAAATACTTTTTTGTATCCTCAAAAAAAACTTCTGAAATTCATTGCAACAAGGTAACTAATACGTTACGCAAAAAAGTATTTATTTTATCAGTTTTACCTTTTAATTTAATTTCATGGTACAGAGGTTATACCATACCACCATACATTACATGTGTACACACATTACTTTTGCTGTGTGGGACAACCCCTATGCTGAGCCTTGCTGACCTCACTGGGACTGTGCACAGGTGCAAGGGGCTGCCTGCCTGGCTCCCATTGCCGTATACAAACATAGACACTGATCCTGCAATATTTCACTCTTGTCTAAATGTATGGGGGTTAGGGAGGAAATCAAGCACAATCCCTTTTACTTACGATGCAAAGAACAATAACAAAATTGATTCCCTATAGTTTTAGCCTCTCTAGTTATCAGTATGAGTGGCTATTCTACTCGTCTTTTGTTGTTTGGTTTTACATACTGCATATTAAGTTGCTACTACTCTTAAATAAATCAGACTGCATATTTACTACAATGCACTTGTTGCATGTTTTCCTCTGTTTCTAAGATGAAAGAGTTCTTCAGTGGTTCAGAGAAAGACTGCCTGCTATAAAAGAGCAATACAAGGAGTAATAGGATGAAATTTAGAAAAGGGAAAGAAAAAAAATCAGGTAAGGATCAGGATAAACTTCCTGAAGTATAGTCTCTGAATATGTGTAGGAGACTCCCAAGTGAAGGGATGGAAACCTTTTAGCATGCGACATTTAAACTGTGTCAGAAAATACTGTATGGTAGAGAACAAGCCTGCATTGGCAGAAAGATGCCCTAGATAAAAATGAAAGACACCTCTTATGTTAACTTCTATGGGCTATATTATTTCTTTAAGGTGCCCAGGAAAAGCCTGTCCTTCAGATAAATGATGGTCTGATGGAGTGCCTACCCCACACAGGTGATGAAAGGGTTAATGTGGTTCTGAGTCCAATTAACCCACCTGGTTACACAAGGGGGATGGGTCAACCTTAATTAATTATTAAACCAGCTGGGTTCTATAAAGAGAGGAAGTTTGGAGCAGAAGGGGACTGCAGGGAGAAATGCTGCTGTCTCTGTCCTGATAGTAGGGAGTGACAAGACTTGTAGGAAATAGGAAGCATTTTGTAAGGTGAGGAGAAAGTCCACAGTAGGGCTTAGTAGGAAGAAGTCCAGGGAGGAGACAGCAAGGAGTATGGTGGAGTGAACCTTGACTGCCTGTCCTAGGGTCCCTAGATTGGAACCCAGTGTTGCGAGAGAGGCTGGGTTTCCCTACCAGCCACCGGTAAGGTGGTGTAAAGCTCTGAAAATGAGATATGGACTAATGGGAGCCCTGAGAAAAAGATGTATGGACCACTGGACCCAGAATTGAGGGTGGCGGACTGGATGGAGGGATCAGACATTCATTTTTGCTGGACTTTTATCATCCCTGATGGGATGGGACTAAATATGACCTGATCAGAAGTTTGAGTTGCAAAAAGAAGCAGAGCACTGCAGGCAAAAAAAGACTGTCAGCAGGGGGTGCTGTATGAGGAAAGCCTGCTAGCCCACATCCAGCCATAAGGGGGTGCTCCAGTGGTGAGTTGACCTATCTATAGATGGTAAAATATAACAAGTTTCTGCTGACTACTGAATTAAGACGGTTATGTGTGTGTGTGTGTGTGTGTGTGTGTGAACAAGCATTAGACAGTGTAGGACAATCGTTCCAATACTAAAACTACTATACCCGAAGCCTTTTCTCCTAGTTCTCTCCTTCCTTGACCAACATGCTGCTCAGAAGGTAACATGATTTCTAGGAATGACACAGATTTTTACTTACTTGGCAGAAGTTTTATGATCTGTTTCATTTCTTCCTCAAACCCAACCTCTAGGATGCGATCGGCTTCATCAATTACCAGACACTGCAGGTTCTTGAACATAAACCCGGGGGTGTTCTACAAGATTTTAATGAACACAAAGTCAGCCAGAGAATCTACATAGAGGTGGGATTTTTTGTTTTGTTTTGTAAATACATAAGGCTACCTGATATTTTACCTACCTGCATGTGGTCCAGAAGTCTACCTGGTGTTGCCACTATAATGTTGATCCCATTTGCAAGTTTCTGTGCCTCAGCTGATCGATTACTGCCTCCCATTATCAGGCCATAGGTGTGAACATGATGAGTCATCAGTTCTTTCAGAACTCCATAAGTCTGCATGGCAAGCTCTCGAGTAGGTGAAAGAATCAGAACACCCGTTCCTAAAAAAGAAGTTGCTCATTTCAGCAAAAATTAAACCAAGTAATCCTTCCCTCTCTCCTTAAGAATAACTTCAACTTAATTGAGAAGCACAGAGAGAGCCTTACCATTCCTAGGCATGAATCTTAACTTGTAGATGAGCTCTATGGCAGGAATGAGGAATGCAAGTGTTTTGCCACTGCCCGTTTTTGCAGCTGCTAGAATATCTCTGTAGGTGTCATAATTAGGAAGAAAATATTTAGTTTTTCATTGTCAGCAACATTTAAAATTTTAGTTACTTTTGTAGAGAAAAAATTAACAGCTCAAAGGTTTGATAATGGTAAGTGTTTAGCCATTCAAAAACCACCCTGGCCAACTGTGACTGGAACCATCCAATCAAGGCAGAGAACTTTGGTCACCAGAGCAGTCAGAACTTGCTATGGGATTGGCTTACAGACTCTCTCTCTCCCCCCGTGACTGACATTCCACTAGTTATGTTCGATGGGAACAAGAGATGGAACTTTAACAGGTGTAGGACTTACACCAGGGTTTCTCAAACAGGGGTCACTGCTTGTGTAGGGAAAGCCCCTGGCGGGCCGGGCCGGTTTGTTTACCTGCCCCGTCCGCAGGTCCGGCCGATCGCTGCTCCGGGCCAATGGGCCCACGCCGCTTCCACCAGCTCCCATTGGATCGGCCGGACCTGCGGACGGGGCAGGTAAACAAACCGGTCCGGCCCGCCGGGGCTTTCCCTACGCAAGCGGCGACCCGTTTGAGAAAGCCTGACTTAGGCTATGGAACTCACTCACCTCCCCACTTTCAAAACGAAATGTAAAACTAATTACTACTGAGCTTTCCCCTCAATTTCTTCACACAAACCATACAAGCACAACATGGACACTCACACAAAGTAAACAAATAAGCCTATCAACCAAACAAACTTTCTCCAGAAGGCTGGGAAGAAAGCAAGCAAATGAAAAATTAATTCTACTTGGGAATTATGTGGAAGTATCGTAAATATGTGGAAGACACTAGTACTTGGGTAACGGGGGACCATATATAAAGTACTTAGAACACATGAGCACTAAAAAAACCACGACTTTTCTAAAAAAATATTACAACATAACTCATACAATCCAAATAGGTTGTATCCCAATACTTTTAAAAACCTTTATTTTTATATAAAATATACACACACAATGAAACAAAACATATATAAACTCATGCACAAGATGGAAATACCATATAAATAACATGTTCAATATTATTTATTTGTAAAACCTTGGGCGGGGCAGGGACGGGTCCCTGAACCTGTAGTGGTCATGCAGGGCATCAATTATTAAAGTGACTAAATAGACAAATAAATGAGAACATAATCTATAAATATTAGGGACTAATATATACTAAATTGCAAAAGTATTCAATAGTTTCATGTGTGACCAGAAATCCTCATTCTTTCAGAGCATTTCTATTCGAATTTTTCATTAATGCAGTTGCAGAGATGTCACTAAGCAAGGCTGTGTACGAGGGTGGAATTGCAATCCCAATACTTTTAAGGTGTTTACATTTCACATGGAGACAAAACTGAGGTGGAATTTTAATTACACATGCTCCTTTATTAAAAAAACAACAACAACAACAAATCTCTTTCCTACCTGCCTTCCAGAAGGGGTTTAATACTTTTATGTTGAATTTCTGTCATGTGTGTAAAGCCCATATCAGTTATTCCTTTCAGCGTGTTCTCGCTGACTAGATCAGACAGTGAAGCAAATGAGGTGTCTTCAAAAGCACCTGAAGAGAAACAGTTCATCAATCATCTCAACCTTGTTTCTTCAAAACCTGCCCACCCTCATTGGCTACTTGGCTAAATTGATCTAGGAATTAACAAGTTAAGTTTCAAGTTACTGTATCTGATTACTACAAGCAGTTTTGTCTTATGCAGATTAGTACCACTTCATCATTAAGTTAATAAGAAAAGGAAAACCAGGGGAACTAAGACAAATCAAACGTGACATAAAAACCTCTTAAAGAGCAGGCCCTCACAAATGAAAATTAACATTCAACTTAGAAGAATCAGATATTTGCCAAACGTTAACAAGAAAAACCTACTGCAAAAACTTTCAAATTTGGCTGTTTAGAGTCAGATACCTAACTTTAGAGTAAGTAATTTTTTTTTCAAACTTAGGTACTTAAAGAGTTTCAGAACTTGCGTTCTGGCTCTAGGCAAAAAGAAAAACAGAGATATGGAAATTCTGACACAAGTTACCTGTTACACCAAGAGGTAAACTGGGCTCTTCGGCATCTTCATCCATTACTTCTATCTCTTCAGGATCCTCATTATTTTCTTCCACTTCAGGATCCTTACTATCTTTTGCATCTTCCATGTCTGCAGACGCTTGTTCTTCAGTCTTTGCTTTTTTAGTTTCTGTACCTGCAATTAATTTATTTTTTGAGAGAACGAACATACCAAACAAGTCACACTTAGATATATTCTTTGCAATCATTATAATAAAAAAAAGAGAGATAATGGGATATTTATTCCCCCAGTACGTAAATCACTCATGCACATTTCAATATAGCAGGAATTTCATTTTAGTTCATGCTTTGTATCTACCCACAGGGAGAAAAAAAATTGTTTCAGGAAGTCATCCCACAAGCTAGGGCAGGCAACACTGCATCAGTTCATATTCAGAAGGTGTGTTCCCAACCAAGGAGAGAAAAAAAAATTTAAAACAAAGTTTAAAGTTACTTCCTTTCCTTTGCAAAGCAGGCAAGTGCATAAGCTTAGCAATAGCTATAGGACATAAATATTAGTTTACATTAACTGTACACTCGTTGTAAATGTGCTACAAAAGGTTGGGAAGAGGTGCTCCTGAACAGAAAGACATGAGGTACACAGTTAACTCTGGAAATCAACTACAGAGCAAAGTTCCACTTCTTAACAGGAAATACTGAAATATTTTAACATCTGTATGAGGAGTATGTAACGTAAAACGTTTTCTCTATTTAAGAATAGATGAAAAAGCAGAATCCCTGTTCAACAAGTAGACTGATAACTCTTTAATATGCATTAGAGTATAGTTCTCTCATTTAGAGGAAAAACATGTCTGTTACAATATGTAAATCACTAGCTATTAATATACATCTACATTTTTAAGCTCAATGATTACTTTGATTCATTCCCTTAAATGATAGGGCAGCTAGAATAAATGAGTCATTTTCATTTAAAAATAATTTGTGTTTGAAATCTTTACTTATAAATACTACATATATGAGATGCAAAAACATTGAGGCTATGCCTACACTACTACTTATGTTGGTATAGCTCATGTCGCTCCGGGGTGGGAATAAGCCACTGAGTGACCTAAATTACACTGACCTAAGCGCCTTCGTGGACAGTGCTATGTCGGCGGGTGGGCTTCTCCCGCTGACACAGGGACAGCTGCTCGTTGGGGGTTAATTAATTAAAAGTTGACAGGACAGCTCTCTCCCGCCAGCTTAGAGCAGCTCCACTACAGAGTTTATAGTGATGCAGCTGCACCGCTCTAAGCTTTCTAGTGTATCCATAGGTATCATTCATCAAAGTCTGTTGCGTGAGTTTTGTAGGGTGAGAGAAAATTATTAGGCCTTTCAGTGCAATTCTTAAGTATATTTTCTAATGCTTTGTCCAGCTTGATTTTTTTTTTTTTAAATGTGTCATGTGGTGGGGCTTCACCAACTAACCTGAGAAAATATTCTGTTATAGTAGCATTTGCGGTCAGGAACATATTTATGATATTCAGTTTCTCCGAGTAGTATTACTTTGCAGTTCTATTCATCTGAGAACCTCATAGCACTTTGCCCTTGCAAATAATTAACACTTGTAGCCTTGAAAATAGGAAACAGATGACTTAAGTTGTAAATTCAGGGGGCAAATCAGTAGCAAAGATCATGAGTTATTCAAGCTGATGTGGGTTCTGTGAAAATCATGACTTTTTTAAGGTTATGTCTAACACTATGAGCTAGGGGTGTGATTCCCCTGCTCACGTACACATGCTCCTGGTAGCTCAATAAGAGCTAGCAAAAGTATAAACAGTTGTGTATTCACAGTAACTTAGCTGAGCTGAAACCAGTGGGTATATACTTGGCACAGCCTAGTCACGTCTCCAGTACCTGTGCTACCATGGCTACACTGCTATTTACACTTGCACTAGCTCTCATGGCGCTACTGCATGTATGTATACATGAGCAAGGGAATCACACCCTTAACTCAGAGTAGACAAAGCGTTAGAAGACATCAGACCAGTTTTCAGGACAGGTTCAGTGCTATCCTTATTGTCCCTATGCAAGCTTTCTTCCAGCCAACTGTAGTATTGAAGGTACAGCCTACTACCTCACCAGTATGACCTCTGTTTACAGTAAGGGATAGCTCAGTGGTGGGAGAGGCAGTGTAGACAAAGCATAGGACACTAAAAGATCCCTGTGTTCTGATCCCAGATTAGACAAAGTTAACCACTTTGTCACACTACTTGACCTCTTTTCCTTACTTTCCATACATTTCAAATTTAAGTGCTTAATATCTTACTTCACAGAGGGGCCTGTGATGACTAATTAACATTTACAACTACATGTGTTAGGATTTTATTTGTATTATGATGAATTCTAAGGCATATGCCCATATACAGTTTATTTAGATACCTGTCCCTTCAAAACTTTCTTAAACAGTGAAGTATTCAGAGATTCATCACAAACCTTTGGGTAACACTCTTCTTGCAACAGAGAGATGGGGTACCTAGAAGTCTTCTAGCATATGGTTTACATAAAATTGGTCACATCTGGATATAACCCCTAGGAATCATCACACTAAACTTTCCAAAAATTCCCAGGACAGCCGTAGGAATAGCTGCAAGATCAATGCTGGCAGAAGTTGGTTATACTAGTGGAGTTTTGTAGGCCTATTCAAAGACACTACTGCCAGCTTAGGGTGGAACTCAGAGGATAACATTTTAAGTAAGACTGAAGAGGACATACCCTCTTCTGTGTTAATCATTTGCCTTTTTTTCTTCTTCTTCTTCGACTCAGAATGTTTTGCTTCTGCAGCTACTTCACCGTTAGCTATTAGTTGAGGTTGTTTTACATTCTTCACTTTAAGCTCCTCCACTGATTCTTCAGCAATGACATTGTGCGTAGTTTCCTCAGACGGATCCACAGATCTTGCCTCTGCTAGAAGAAGAATCCAAAATAGAAAAGAGGAAGGAAATTTAAAAAAAAATCCCAAACATTTACAGTTTAATCAAAATACTGGAATTGTTCAGAGAAATGGTATTAGTCACTAGCTAATATCACAGCACCTGGAACTCTGCGGTAATATGCATAGTATTAACAACAGTCAGTAGTTTGATGCCTGAGAATACACTAGGAGCTGCAGAATTCCAGAAGCTCTGACCATTCACAATTCCAGGATGGTGCGATTACTAGTTGGGCAGGTGCTTTATTAAACCCATGGAAGACCGAGTTCAAAGTTCTCTCTGGTTTAGAACCTGGTGTCGCTGTTTCAGCTTGTAGTCCAGTGACAACTAGCTCTGCAACACCACCTCCATTTTCAAAAGTGGCCACTGATGGAGAGAGCTTCCGTTCTTGACTGTCCCACATGAGAGCATCAGGGCCTCATTTCCCGAGGAGCTGAGCACACACAACTCCAAATGACTTCAAGGGGACCTGCTCCGCACCCCTGAAAAGGAGGCTGGTGGTGTTTCCGCAGGACATTCATAATCACTAGTGCTAGCCAGGAGGGGCCACGTTTGAAAAGGCGAGGCCAGGGACACAACTGTTCCTGGATCCGCGCTGCCGTTTACCACAACCACCAAATAATGAGCTCGGGCCGGTTCTACAGTTACAATATCGCCCCCCACGCGTTCCCGTGGGCCCCCGAGAGCTCTAGGCAGAGAAACGGGGCAGAGCCCAGGGACCGCCCGAGCTCTGCCCTGGGCCCGGCGCTCCTGGCTCGGCCGCTGCGCGTTCGGCTAGGTACCCCGGGCGCTTTGCGTGGGAGGCCGGGCCGGGCCTCCAGAGACACCCCCCCACACACACCCCGAGTGGGACAGCTCCTGCCACCCAAAGCGCTCTCCGGGAGTAGGCCCGGCCCGGCAGCTGGCGGCCCGGCCTCGCCCCCCCGGCCCGGCCCGGCTCGGTACCTGGCGGCCCGGCCTCGCCCCCCCGGCCCGGCCCGGCTCGGTACCTGGCGGCCCGGCCTCGCCCCCCGGCCCGGCCCGGCTCGGTACCTGGCGGCCCGGCCTCGCCCCCCCGGCCCGGCCCGGCTCGGTACCTGGCGGCCCGGCCTCGCCCCCCCGGCCCGGCCCGGCTCGGTACCTGGCGGCCCGGCCTCGCCCCCCGGCCCGGCCCGGCTCGGTACCTGGCGGCCCGGCTCCCTGTAGCGCCAGGTTGCGCTGCCGCAGCTTGAGGTTGCGCTTGTGGATCTTCCTGCGGAGCAGCCGCATGGGCAGGTTCCCGGCCGCCGCCGCCATCCCGCGCCGATCGCTGAGTCCGGCAGCGCCGCCGCACGTGGGCATCGGCCGGGCACAGAGCCGCCGGGGCGCCCCGGAACCGCTTCCCCCGCTCGCGCGGCCCGCAGCGGCCTCTAGCGGCCAGGAGGAGATACTGCGCTCGGGGAACTGCGCGTGCGCGGCGGGGAGGCTCAGCGGCAGGCACGTGCCGCCCTTCTCTGGGGGCTGCCAGGCCCGGCCCTGCCGCGCTCCCTGCCCGGGGCTGGGCGAGCTCACAGTGGGGTGACGGGGGGAGGATGGGCTCCTCCGCCTCCCTCTGCCCGGAGAGGTGCTGCCAAGGGAAGGGCAGTTGGGCAGTTTCTCCCCAGGGCTGGTGCAGGTACCGTGTGGATCCCACCTATGGGACACGTGCTCACCCCTCTCCCCGTGTATGGGATCCACACCCATAGGAAATCTCAGTGAACCGGTGACTAAGATACAGTTTTCAGTACAGATTCTGGGGGAAGGGGTATGTACGGCTATACATGCACACAGCAACACCCCCCAGATCATGGATATACACACTGCCTCATCTGTGCACAGCGACCCACACCACTGACACACCTACACTCACACACCCTCCATGCACAGCGACCCACACTACAGACACACCTATCATCCACACACAGTGACCCACATCACAGACACACCTACACTCACACACCCTCCATGCACAGTGACTCACACTACAGACACACCTAGACACACCCTATCATCCACGCACAGCCATCCACACCACTGACACACCTACAGTGTCCATGCACAGCAACCCACAATATAGACACACCTATACACACCCTATCATCCATGCACAGTGATCCACACCATAGACTAGGGTGACCAGACAGCAAGTATGAAAAATCGGGACGGGGTGGGGGGTAATAGGTGCCTATATAAAACAAAGCTCCAAATAGCAGGACTGTCCCTATAAAATCGGGACATCTGGTCACCCTACCATAGACACACCCTCCACATACAGCGACCCACACCACAGACACACCGCGATCCACACCACAGACACACCTACATCCCCCCCTGCCTCCACGCACGGTGACCCACCACACGGAAACACCTCTACACACCCTCCTCCACACACAGCGATCCACACACAGACACGGCTACACACACCCCATCATCCATGCACAGTGATATACCTACAT
Source organism: Malaclemys terrapin pileata (assembly GCF_027887155.1). Taxonomy (NCBI): domain Eukaryota; kingdom Metazoa; phylum Chordata; order Testudines; family Emydidae; genus Malaclemys; species Malaclemys terrapin. The sequence goes on along the minus strand of NC_071515.1, from coordinate 65,695,643 downwards.
ACACCTCATCACGCACAGCGACCCACAGCACACACAGCATCATCCTTGCATACAGGGGCAGCTCTATGTATTTTGCCGCCCCAAGCACAGTAGTCAAGCAGCCTTCGGGAAGTCCGCTGGTAACATGGTTTCAGCGGCATGCCTGCGGGAGGTCCGCTGGTCCAGTGCCTTTGGTGTACCCGCCGCCGAATTGCCGCCGAAACCGCAGGACCGGTGGACCTCCCGAAGGCAGCCTGACTGCCACCCTCACAGTGACCGGCACGCCGTCCCCTGCAGCTTGTCGCCTCAGGCACGCGCTTGGTGCGCTGGTGCCTGGAGCCGCCCCCTGCCCGCATAGGGTTGCCAATTTTGGCTGGACGTATTCCTGGAGATTTCATCACATGACATAATCTTTAATTAAAGATGAATTCCTTGAGACTCCAGGACAATCTTGGAGGGTTGGCCACCCTATCCTCACACAGCAACCCACACAAGGGTTGTCAACCCTCCAGGATTGTCCTGGAGTCTCCGGGAATTAAAGATTAACCTTTAATTAAAGATTATCTTGTGACGAAATCTCCAGGAATATGTCCAACCAAAATTGGCAACCCTAACCTACACCACAGGACCTCCCCATACACACACCCCATCATCCGCACACAGCGACCCACACCACAGACACACCTACATACTGTATCATCCACACACAGTGACCTACACCACAAACACATCTACACACCCCCATCATCCATGCGCAGTGATCCACTCCAAACTCCACTCCTCCCCACCTGCTATAGTTCAGATTACAGAGAATGAACAACATACTGTATTATATTTTCAGGAATGAAATATAAACCTCTCTCACAAAGTGCATTTACTGTAAGCTTGTTTGCAAAGTGGCATTGCCTCCTTGGTTGAAAGTGTTTAATTCAAGTAGAGGAAATAAATGAATATATTCCCCATCATTCACCTCTGTGATCACAGAGAATCATAGAACTGGAAGGGACCTCGAGAGGTCTTCTTGTCCAGTCCCCTACACTCAAGGCAGGACTAAGTATTATCTAGACCATCCCTGACAGGTGTTTGTCCAACCTGCTCTTAAAAATCCCCAGTGATGGAGATTCCACAATGTCCCTAGGCAATTTATTCCAGTGCTTAACCACCCTGACAGAAGTTTTTCCTAATGTCCAACCTAAACCTCCCTTGCTGCAATTTAAGCCCATTGCTTCTTGTCCTGTCCTCAGAGATTAAGAAGAACCATTTTTCTCCCACCTCCTTGTAACAACCTTTTATGTACTTGAAAACTGTTATTGTGTCCCCTCTCAGTCTTCTCTTCCCCATTCACCCTTATTACATGGGGTTTGACGCAGGTCTGTAAGGGAAAAATATTTTGGGGGAAACCTTATTGGCAGTGTATCACTGCTTCATCCTATCCACACGAGAGGCCAGTCAGACCAGCAACAACGGCAGAAGTGAGATTGGGAAAACTGCTGCTGCTGCATGGCTCAGCTTCTTGCCAACAAATAAACCTAGACTGTGGCTACAGTAGGATTTTTTAGACCCAAGATTTGCAGTAGGTGTAGCTCCGCCAATGACAGTGTCTGTGAAAGCGGTAGTGTAGAAAGGACTCAGGCATTTTCCACTAACGGTGCTAAAATTCATGAAACTTTCAGAAATCTGGTCTCCTAGACTCTGACCATTGTGAGAATGGGCACAGATGTGCCTTCAATACGATCTTCTGCTAGAGCCGTGGATCTTTACTGACCATCTGGTGTGCTGTCCGTCCCTAGTGATGGGCTCCCAGAACTCACAAATCTCCTGAATCTTCACGAGCCAGCCAGTTCTTGCTCAGCCAGCCAAGTTTTAGAGCCTATCAGTTCCAGTGCATGAGCTCCTGGATCTTTATCAGGCAGCACTTTCCAACTGGCCAGCTGGATTTCCCAGCTGCTCCTTGGTCCAAGTGATGGGCAATGTGACCTTTCCTTATAATGTTCTCTTTCTTCTCAGCTCCCCATCCTCTTCCAAAAAATGGATTCTATCAATTTGGAATAAAGATTACTCCAGGCACTTTGACCAGTAGGTGGCACAAATAGTACAAGAATTATACAGCAGGTGGCTTTGCCATCATAAACCAATAACCGCTGCAGGGTCTTAAAAGCCTTAATTGCTACACACAACATAATTTTCAACCTATAATATCTTGATATAATGTGGATTAATCACGCTATCCAGAGCTATTACTATGTTAATTTCAGAACAATTATTACATATAACTTCTCATAAAAATTACTGATGTGGGAGGCAGAACAAAACTCAATTTTTGCCCTTTTCAGTTTTTGTTTTGAAAAACTGTGGCTCAGTTGGATGAGAATTAAAAATGCTAGTGTAACCTTCCAAATGACGGGAGCTACACAAGGATTTGATTTGACATATTCACAAGGTTTATATAAAGATTCAGGGTTGCCGCCTTAACATTTCCCATTGTTAGATCCAGTCATTAATTCTTGACAAGTTTCCATCCCTAACTAAGGGTAAACAAATGGGCTGGCCAATTCTTTTGCTTGACTGCAAACATCTTGCTCCAGAAATATTTTGGATAAATTATACTAAGAATTTTCAGAGGAAAAGGGATATAAAAAAGAGTAGGAAAGAAAAGGGAGACGTACACAGGGAGAGAGTGGTAAGACAAGAGCAATAGTACAAAATAATTTTGCTTACGGGAACTATCTGAAGAGATGGGGAAAATGACTGGGGAAGGACATTTCTCCTAAGCAGTGATCTCTGTTATTGAAAAGGTGGTGCCATCCTTCATTTGTGTGGTAATAAATCTGAGATGAGACATAACAATGAAAAAATTTTGGAGGAAAGGATCCAATTGGAACTTTGCTGAACAAAACTCCCAGAAATGAAAACTACTGAACTTTGGAAGGTTTGGAACTACTTGCATAAGTAAGGTTACTCATATGTGTAAGTGTTTGCAAAATGCAGATCTTAGTCTGGAAACCTTGGGGATGCATTAAAGTGGTCACATAAGGAGCTGCTTATTTGAAATGCAGATCCTTCATGCAGGTTTCATTTTATCTAGGTTAGACAGATAAGCATTTGTTGCAAGCCTCTACATATAATTTGGTTTTACTCCCGACAGTCTGCTGAGAGATTCTGCATTTTAAGTGAATGTGGAAGGATTGCAGCTAATTTAATCCTGTATATGGACTTTCAACTAATCAGACTACACTTTAGAGACTGTATTCAGTACAATGACTTGCGTGAATAAGGATTGTTAACTTGATTAAGTTTGCAGGATGGAATCTTTATTTGACTTTTAGTCAAAGACGACCTCTACTACGCCCTAGAGATAGTTGCTTACGAGTGTGATGTTTGCAGACATTCCAAACATGACGATGTGCAGACATTACATTTGTTTGGCTCTTTACAATAGCTTGCTTTAAAGACATTGATTAGAGGATGTAAAGTTGCAGCTGTCCAGTCCATCTTTGGATACTTGCTTTCTGCCTTTTTTTCATTTTTTTCAGTTGTTTTCAATTGTCCTTCAAACAGCAGTTTTAAAAATCATGAATCAGAAGGCTCAGCAAACAGTATTGCTAATTGCTTGGTGACAGGTCCAGACTGTGGTTTAACCCCTAGTTCATATATTAACATTTTATCTCTGATGTTGGGCATTTGTTAGATGGCACAGACATTCCTTCAGGTATTTATATCTCATTTCTATCCCACAGATGCATTCCCAATTACTTGTCTCATATCAAGCAATCGTTACTGACCATAGGTTTTTAACAGCTATTGAGTTCTCATCAAAATGTCTCAAATCTTCTTCACTAAAATCTTACCGGAAGGTTTGCAGGGAATTTATGTTTTGGACTGGAAAAGTTTCATATACATCTAAGGAAGTTTCCATGTTAAGAAACTTTTTATCCTCTGAGGACAACTCAATGTTTTTGATACCATCTGTATCTGATCTCATAATTTTCTCTCTAGGAGTAATATCAATATTAAGGCCAGATTCTGATATCCTTATTCATGTTCACTAGTATCTTCCTTACATTGATCAGTACCGTAGTGCAGGAGTAATCTCACTGATTTCAACTGGCCCACTCCTGGCATAAGGTATTGTTCAAGGTGAGAAAGGCGGTGCTTAATTTCTTCCAGGGCTGAGCCCTGGCACCAGTAGACTTGGCAGTTCATAGCCCTGGCACCTCTGGGTTTGCTGCATCAGTTATGAAAGTAAAAAAATTGCTTGAGCCCTGGCATCTCTTTCATTACAACAAATTAAGCACTGGAGCAAGGGTATCAGAATCTGACTTCAAATGTGTAAGACCAAGTTCTTCTTCGAGTGCTTGCTCATATCCATTCCATTAGGTGTGTGCGCGCCGCGTGCACGATCGTCGGAAGATTTTCTACCCTAGCAACACCGGCGGGTCGGCTGTGGAGCCCCCTAGAGTGGCGCCTTCATGGCGCTGAATATATACCCCAGCCGACCCGGCGCCCCCTCAGTTCCTTCTTACCGCCCCTGACGGTCGTTGGAACTGTGGAGCGCGGCATAGCTGTTCTCCACTCTCCCTAGCTTAATTAGTTATTCGCAGTTGTAGTTATAGTTATAGTTCTAGTGTTTGTAGTTTAATAGTTAAATAGTTTAAAGTTGTTAGATTTGTTATAATAGTCCAGGGGACTAAGGGGGTCGTCGCCCCCTTTCTCCCCCGGCCGCGGGCCCGGGCTCATGCCCAGAGCTCCCGGCTTCAAGCAGTGCGCCTCCTGCGCTAAACCTATGCCCACGAGCGACCCGCACGACTCCTGTCTGAAGTGCCTGGGAGAGTCCCACCAAACAGATAAGTGCAAGATCTGTAAGGCCTTCAGACCAAGGACCAAGAAAGAGCGGGACTTTCGGCTCCGGCAACTCCTGATGGAGGCGGCACTTAGCCCGGACACTCCTTCTACGAGCCAGGCCCAGGCACCTAGCGCCTCGGTGCGCAGTGCCCCAGCAGCACCGGCAATGCCGACAACGCGGGCGGTGTCGGACAAACCTCCCCGGCACCGGACCTCGTCGGCACCGCAGCAGGCACCTCGGCGCCGGTCATTATCCCCGGGGCATAAAAAAGCCCATAAGACGGGGACCTCTGTACCGAAGACGCCGGCTCCCCCAGTGCCGGGGGTAGAGCCGAGTGCGCCGGTGGAGCACCGGAAACAGGTGCCTCCAGCACTGTCGACTCCGGCACCGAGGCCGTTGAGTCCGGTGCAGATAGCGTCTCCACCGAGACCGGCGGTAATACAACTCCCGTCGACTCCGGAGACCTTCGTGGCGGCGAGAGACTTGATAGCTCTCACAGAGCCGGCACCGCCTCAACCACTGGCACCGACGGCACCGTTGACCCGCCCGGTCCAGTCAAGGGGGAAACCTGCCTTGATGCGCCCTCCATCACAAGGGCTGGAACCTCGGCACCGGTCCAGGTCCAGAAGCAGGTCCCCACGCCGCTCGCAGTCCCGGCACCGAATATCACCTCGGCACCGGTCGTACTCGCGGCCAAGATCTTCGTCGCGGCACCGGTCTACGTCTCGGCACCGCTACGATTGTCGGCACCGATCAACGTCGAGACGTAGTTCTCGGCACCGCTACGGTCGACGCTCGACGTCGAGAGGCCGCTCCCGGCACCGGGCATACTCCAGGTCCTCGTCGAGGTCCAGATCCGGCTCCCGGCACCGACGAGGTCATCGGCACCGATCGCGGTCCCGGCACCGTTCGCCGGCACCGCGCAGAGATAGATCATCTCCAGACCGGTACCGTGCGGCACCGCAGCCCACGGGGGTCGTTTCATCTCTCTCGGCACCGCCATGGCCGTCAAGATCGGTGTCTCGCTCCTCGGAGGACCTGTCGAGATCGGCATACCCCCCTCAAGGGCAAGCCGAGGAAGGGAACTTGGGCCATTGGCAGGAGATGGCAGAGGACCACTCTCATGGACCATCTCACTGGTCATTTTGGACCCCGTGGGCGTACCACCAGGAGCAAGGGGCTCCAATACCATCGACCTCTCGCTCGGGTCACTCGGTTAGAAGGGCCCCAGAATCCACCATCTCTCGGCCTCCGCCAGGGGGCATGGAGGCTTCCGTGTCCACGCCACCTGACACCATAGACCCGAGTACAGGTGATGCTCCGGCCCAAGAGCAGGGGGATCAGGACCCCCCCTTGGATCCAGTACCACCGGAGGCGTCTTCCTCCTCCTCTCTGGATGAGGCAGTGGCGGGCACTTCATGTACGGGTCCCCCTCCGATAGATCTTCGGGCTCACCAGGATCTCCTGCGTAGGATGGCCCGTAATATGGACCTGCAGGCGGAGGAGATAGTGGAAGTACAGGACCCTATCGTGAACATCCTCGGAGCGGATGCCCCATCGAGGGTGGCGCTACCCCTGATCCGCACGATACAAACCAATGCGGATACGATATGGCAAACTCCTGCCTCTATCCCACCCACAGCGAGAGGGGTGGAAAGGAAGTACTTTGTCCCGTCTAAGGACTACGGGTACTTGTATACCCACCCCCAACCGTGTTCACTGGTGGTGGAATCAGTGAACGCACGAGAGCGCCACGGCCAGCAGGCTGCAGCGCCTAAATCAAAAGAGGCTAAGCGGCTCGATTTGTTTGGCCGTAAGGTTTACTCAGCCGGAGGGCTGCAACTTAGAGCGGCGAACCAACAGGCGCTATTGAGCCGTTACAATTTTAACTCCTGGAACTCTATGGGGAAGTTTAAGGAGTTGATTCCCCAAGAGTCCAGGGAAGAGTTTGGAGCCATGGTAGAGGAGGGTAAGAAGGTGGCTCGGACCTCCTTGCAGGCCTCCTTGGACATAGCAGACTCAGCTGCGAGGACCCTGGCTTCGGGTATCGCTATGCGGAGGATCTCCTGGCTTCAAGTTTCGGGTTTGCCTCCGGAGCTACAGCAAACCCTACAGGATCTGCCCTTTGAGGGACGTGGATTGTTCTCGGACAAGACGGACTCTCGCCTGCAGAGCCTCAAGGACTCGAGAACAATCATGCGCTCCCTGGGGATGCATGTTGTGGGCCCTCAGCGCAGACCATTTAGGCCGCAGCCTCAGCGCTTCTACCCCACCCCGCCTCGTCAGAGACAGGACTCGACCCGGAGGCGAGGGCGAGGTGGTAGAAGAAGGTGGGCCGGCCCTCAACCCGGCCAGAACCAGGGGCCACCTAGACCACCTTCAGGCCCCAGGCAGAACTTTTGAAGGTGCGGTCGAGGACGGCGCCCCAGTCATCCCCCAGGATCCAGCCCCCTCCTTTCGGGATCGTCTCTCCCACTTCCACCGTGCTTGGTCCCTTATAACTTCGGACCGTTGGGTCCTCCGCACAGTGGAGAGGGGATACACTATCCAGTTTTCTTCTATCCCCCCCTTCCACCCCCCTTCCCCGTCCCTCTTCAGGGACCCTTCTCACGAGCAACTTCTTATACAGGAGGTTTCCACGCTCCTTGCTATGGGGGCCATAGAGGAGGTTCCAGTAGAGTTAAGGGGCAGGAGATTTTATTCCTGTTACTTCCTGATCCCCAAGTCCAAAGGAGGTCTGCGGCCCATCTTGGACTTGCGCGGACTCAACAAATTCGTAGTAAAGTTGAAGTTCCGCATGGTCTCTTTGGGGGCCATTATCCCTTCCCTCGATCCTGGAGACTGGTTCGCCGCCCTCGACATGAAAGACGCATACTTTCACATCTCAATTTACCCACCTCACAGACGCTTCCTGCGATTCGTGGTAAACATGGTGCACTACCAATTTGCAGTCCTTCCCTTCGGCCTATCCTCGGCCCCAAGAGTGTTCACGAAATGTATGGCTGTCGTGGCAGCATACCTTCGTCAGCAAGGGATACAGGTGTTCCCGTACCTAGACAACTGGCTGGTACGCGGTCGCACCAAGGAGCAAGTTCAAGCTCACGTCCACATAATAGTGCACACATTCAACGAGTTGGGCATCCTACTCAACAAGGACAAATCCACTCTAGAACCTACCCAGAGAATAGAATTCATAGGCGCAGTTCTAGACTCCAGACGTGCACAAGCCATCCTGCCAGACAACCGATTTGGCACCATCACGAGCCTCATTCAAGGGCTCCAGGCGTTCCCAACTACCACGGTGAGGTCGTGCCTTACCCTGCTGGGTCACATGGCCTCCTGCACGTACGTAACCAGGCATGCCAGACTTCGGCTTCGCCCACTCCAGACCTGGGTGTCGTCAATATATCGACCAAATCGGGACAGCCTGAACATGGTGGTCACGGTCCCGATCTCGGTCCTGACCTCCCTCACCTGGTGGCTAGATCACAATGTGGTCTGCGAGGGGATGCCATTTCACGCCCCACAACCCTCTCTGCACCTGGTCACAGATGCTTCATCTCTGGGTTGGGGCGCCCATCTCAACGAACACCATACCCAGGGCCTGTGGACTGCACCCCAGCTAGCCCTGCACATCAATGTTCGGGAACTGATGGCGGTGCGCCTGGCGTGCCAGGCATTTCTCAACCTCCTACGTGGCCGATGTGTGTTAGTTCTCATCGACAACACCACGGCCATGTTTTACATCAACAAGCAAGGAGGAGCACGTTCGTCAATTCTATGCCAAGAGGCCATTCGCCTGTGGGACTTCTGCATCGCCCACTCAATCCATCTCACGGCATCGTTCCTCCCTGGAGTCCAGAACACTCTAGCGGACCGACTCAGCAGGTCCTTCCAGACGCACGAGTGGTCTATCCGTCCGGACATCATACATTCCGTCTTCCGGAGGTGGGGGTTTCCCCAGATAGACCTGTTTGCATCTCGAGACAACAGGAAGTGCCACGTGTTCTGCTCCCTGCAAGGTCGAGCTCCGGGCTCCCTCTCGGATGCGTTTCTCCTTCCCTGGAAAGACCACCTGTTTTATGCCTTCCCTCCGTTTCCTCTGGTCCACAAGGTACTGTTAAAATTGCGCAGAGACCAGGCACAGGTAATTCTGGTCGCTCCAGCGTGGCCGAGACAACATTGGTACACCACACTGTTGGAACTCTCGGTTCAGACACCGATCCCGCTTCCGTTGTGTCCGGATCTCATCTCTCAGGACCACGGCCGGCTGCGTCACCCCGACCTGCAATCACTCCACCTCACGGCGTGGCTGCTCCATGGTTCACCCAGGCAGAGCAGCAATGCTCGCACTCTGTCCAACAGATTCTGCTGAGCAGTAGGAAGCCCTCAACACGCACCACGTACCTGGCCAAGTGGAAGCGGTTCTCCTGTTGGTGCGAACAACGAGCCATGTCCCCGTTGCAGGCACCCATTCCTCTCATTTTGGAATATCTCCTCTCCCTAAAACAGCAGGGGTTGGCGATATCTTCAATTAGAGTTCACCTGGCCGCTATATCGGCCTTTCACCCAGGGGAACTCGCGTCCTCGGTATTCTCTAACCCGATGGTCGTTAGATTCCTCAAGGGCTTAGACCGGATGTACCCACAACAACGTCAGCCCGTTCAGACGTGGGACCTCAACCTGGTTCTCTCCAAGCTCACAGGTCCTCCATTCGAGCCACTGGCCACCTGTTCACTTTTGTACCTATCCTGGAAGACAGCCTTCCTTGTAGCCATCACCTCAGCAAGGCGCGTTTCTGAACTCAGGGCGCTTACATCCGAGCCCCCTTATACAGTTTTCCATAAGGATAAAGTGCAGCTTCGTCCACATCCTGCCTTTCTCCCTAAGGTGGTTTCTCCTTTTCATATCAACCAGGACATCTTTCTCCCGGTCTTTCATCCCAAACCACATGCCACTCGCCAGGATCAACGTTTGCATTCCCTGGACGTACGAAGGGCCCTGGCCTTCTATATTGACCGCACAAAGCACTTTAGAAAGACGACACAACTCTTCGTTGCAGTGGCCGACCGAATGAAAGGCTCACCGGTCTCCTCACAATGCCTATCCTCCTGGATTACGTCTTGCATCCGGACTTGCTATGACCTGGCAGGTGTCTCAGCACCGCACCTCACCGCTCACTCCACGAGGGCCCAGGCTTCCTCGACGGCTTTCCTGGCACAAGTTCCGATCCAGGACATTTGTAGAGCAGCGGTTTGGTCATCAGTCCACACATTTACAGCTCACTATGCACTAGTGCAGCAGTCCAGGGACGATGCTGCTTTCGGATCAGCGGTTTTGCACACAGCAATGTCTCACTCCGACCCCACCACCTAAGTTGGGCTTGGGAGTCACCTAATGGAATGGATATGAGCAAGCACTCGAAGAAGAAAAGACAGTTACTCACCGTTGTAACTGTTGTTCTTTGAGATGTGTTGCTCATATCCATTCCAAACCCGCCCCCCGTCCCCACTGTCGGAGTAGCCGGCAAGAAGGAACTGAGGGGGCGCCGGGTCGGCTGGGGTATATATTCAGCGCCATGAAGGCGCCACTCTAGGGGGCTCCACAGCCGACCCGCCGGTGTTGCTAGGGTAGAAAATCTTCCGACGATCGTGCACGCGGCGCGCACACACCTAATGGAATGGATATGAGCAACACATCTCGAAGAACAACAGTTACAATGGTGAGTAACCGTCTTTTTTTCCAAAAGTGAATAGTGATTTTGATTTAAGTTTTGGTGCCTAAGTGAGACACCTTAAAGGAGTCTGATTTTCAGAAAGTGCTCAGCTTTGAAAATCAGGCCTTATAGTCTCCAGTTTGACATCCAAAATCTGAGGCACTCAAAATCACTAGTCACTTATGAAAATCTTGGCCATAAATCTAAAAATACTGAAATGGAAAATTAGAGCTTTTATTGTCTGCTGCCACTCTAAAAACAAGAACAATGTTTTATTCTCAGAAAGGTGTAATTTTTCCTCTTAAACTGTCCTGTTTGTTGGGATGGACAAAATTTAGTCCTGGACAATCAACAGGTTTAAAGTCGAACATCAGATAAACAGATACCCACGTTGTTTAATGAATATATGCTTTTTCATAAACAAAATAACTTCCAATTTATGTGTGCAACTAAGAGGTACACATGCAAAGTTACTTGCAAATATAAATCACTGATTTGCACACTTAGTTCAGAAATATCACACTTTAAAAAAGATGGACGGTAGACAGAGTTGCCATATCCTCCGCTAGTATAAACTGGTGTAGCTCAATGGATCTAGTGGTATATTATGTAGCACTCCGCTGGTGCAAATCAGTGTAGCACGATGATTTAAGTCAATGGAGCTATTTACACTAGCTCAGGACATGGCATAGTGTATTATCTGACAAGGAATATAAAGCAATAAAAATGGAGATTGTATTTAAAGTCATATTCCTATTGGGCAGAGGTCAGATTGACTGGATGTAGAGTCCTGTCCCACCCCGCAATGCCCACTCCCCACCTGCCCCGTTATGGCAGTGTGTCCTGTGGGACCCATGGGATCCTGGTCCCACTGCAGGGCTCTACATTAGTCCCACACAGGGCTCTAGCTGGATGCATATACACCTGCATATCCTGACTTCCAAATGCTTAGCTTTCCAACTTTATTGCTGCATAAACAGATGGAATCCTGGCTACTTTGAAGTCATTGGGAGAATTGCCATTGATTTCAATGGAGCCAAGCTTTTGCCCTGGATTACCACTGACATGCAGCTATCACTGGAGTAAAATGCAACATCTATTTACTACTGTGCAGCAACAGTTTAGGAAGTATAGAATAACTTATCCTATTAAATCTACAAAAGGAATTTTAGGTATGTATTGGAGTTTGATTAGGGCATGAGGGTTAACTCACCTACACTTGCAAAAAGTGCTACAGGATCTTTAACAATCACAGGTATTCACGAGTTTGGTTTTACGTTGCCTGCAAATGATGGCACCTCAAGTGGCACAGTACCCCTTACATCAGTCTGGGTATTGGCTCAGTGCTGACTCCTGGGGAGACTGCTAACTTCTGAGCCCTTAGGAGGTTTTTTAAATATAGATGGATTCAAATTGAATTCCTGTAGAACTTGGGGAAATTTTACATCAGGTTCCAAACTTCACAACTCAGGTCTATCTGTGTGGTCAGACTGGAAACCCAAATCCACACCCATCTGAATTTCAGGGTGGTTCCAAATTCCACATCTATACTGTACAACTCAACCCATTTATTTTTTCCATACATCTGGGGGCCTGCAAGTATCCAGTGCCCAGGGAGCTGAGAGTGCTCAGCCCCTCCGAGGAGGTGTTCAACATCTTGCAGGATCAGGTTTCTTGGCTGTGGGAAAGTTCTTCCTTTTTAAGTTTTAATTATCACATCCATCACTGCTACAACTACAAGCTCATCTAATTGAAGCCAACATTCTAGACCTGGCACAATCTGAATAAAGGCCAGAACATGGAACTAAAAACTCTTTAGTGGTATTGGTGGGTGATCTCCACCATCAATTGTTAGAGGGCAGACATCCATTCTCATTCCCCTGGACCTCTCTGCAGCACTCAGTGTTGACCATGAGATACTGCTATCTCATCTGGGAGAGTGGCAGGAGTCATGGCTAATGCATTACATTGGCTTCCTGGCAGGACGCAGCCAATGAATAGCGGTGGGGAAAGTGCTCCTCAACCATCACATCCTTCATTTGTGGAGCCCCACAAACACTAATTCTGTCTATGGTCCTTTTCAACAGCTATGTGAAACCACTAGGCAAACTGATCATATGACATGGACTCAAGTGCCAGCAATAGGCAGATGACACACAGCTCTGTCTGTCCTTCACCACATACAGCCACACCACTACCACCCAGAATTTGAATGAGGTCACTTTATGGAGGAAGAGCGGTTAGTTGAAGCTTATCCTAAGCAAGACAGAGGTGATGCTGGTGAGCAGAGAATAATATTTTGAGGAGTTTGCAGCCACGTGACGTGCTGTCTCTTTTGGTTGAAGTTACACATCCACAATTGGTCAATTCAGTCCATAGTTTAGGGGTAGTCTTGGATTCCTTGCTGAAGCTAAGCTCTCACCTTGCAGCATCTGCAAAGAATGGATTCCGTCATGGTTGGTTGGCTAAGAGCCTCCATCCCATCATGGCAGATGATGACCTGGCCTCAGTTATTCACATGTTCGTCACCCCTTGGCTGGATTACAGCAATGTGATATACCTGGGCATGAAGCCTCAAGCTCTTAGGAAATTCCAAGTAGTACTGAACGCTGCAGCACGTCTCCTCAACAACACAGGCTGCTGTGAGCACTTTCTACTTGTTCTCCACTCTCTATACCGGCTTTTCATAAAATTTCAGATCAAATTTAGGACTTCTGATTTTCAGTGCTTATTTAATTTCAGTTTTGGGGGGTTATTTATAGCAATTTTTGAGTTTTATGTAAATGTCAAAAATTGGGGTTTTTCAGAGTTTCCTCTTTATATATACTATAATTAGTAATATTATATTATTTACATTACTCAGTACAGTGCTTTATACTGTAATGAGTAATCGCTTTGTAACGTTTCCTAGCGCGCTTTAACTCAGTATTGTTTCAAACAGCACTAGGTTAAAGTGCACTAGAGAATCTTTAGTGGCACCGGCAGTAGATGCACAACATGTTAGTGCGACTTAGAAATCACACCCCCAAGTCTGCATTACTGCTCTGTGTAGACAAGCACTTAGTAACTATTTCTGGTGTTTACTGGATAAACACTAATTGATTGATTGATTTTTAATCAATGCTGTTTTATAAGTGTTTATCGGTTAAAACCAAAAATCAGAAGCTCTAATCAAATTTAAGGTTTTGGTCCTTATCTTAAAGGCACTCCATGGCCTGGGCCCAGAAGATATAAAAGCCCTCCAAAAGCTCTGGGATGAAAACTGTGGTTGACAACTCTGCTTCTCTGGCACAAAGGCACTCTCTACGAGCATAAAGGTTGTCTGTATGGGAGACAAAACTTCCTCAGGGGCTGGTTTGAGACTGTGGAATGAACTCCCCCAGGAACTAAGGACTGTCACAAACTTCACCACATTGTGTTCCAACCAACTGCAAGACACATTTCTTTGACCTTGCCTTCTATAATACAGGTACACAGATAGCAACTTGTATGTTAAATAGCAAACAAAAATACCTAAAACCTTGCTGCAGCAAGACACTCCACTGCACGTTTCTCCCCCTGGAGGATGAGAGACTAAACAACACATGACAGATGTTTAGTCATGTTACTTAATGCGTACTGGGAGGTGCTTAGCTACTATACGTGATGAGCATGGTATAAAACCCCATATAGAATAGAATCACCGAGATCCTGTTTTTTGCAACATTGCACAACAAATTTGCTTCCATAATGGCATAATTTTGAAGTACTACTCTAGTGTATTTCTGCATTCGATGGATGAATAACTGAAAATAGAGAACAGGTTTATCATGGTGAGTTGTTTGCAATTGTCTTGTTTTTGTAGAATCATCGAAACATAGGGTTAGAAGTGACCGCAAAGGTCATCTAGTCTAGCCCAGTCGATATGCAAGATTTTGATCACATTTTGTTTTGATTTTGTTTTGATCACATTTTAACTAGGACTGTCAAGGTATTAAAAAAAAAATCATATGATTAAAAATATTAATCGTGATTAATCATGCTGTTAAGCAATAACAGAATGCCATGTATTTAAATATTATTGGATGTTTACATTTTTCAAATATATTGATTTCAATTACGACACAGAATACAAAGTGTACAGTGCTCACTTTATATTTATTTTTATTTCAAATATTTGCACTGTAAGAAACAAAAGAAATAGTATTTTTCAATTCACCTAACGTAAGTACTGTAGTGCAATCTCTTTATCATGAAAGTTGAACTTACAAATGTAGAATTATGTATAAAAAAATTGCATTCAAAAACAAAACAATGTAAAACTTTAGAACCTATAAGTCCACTCAGTCCTACTTGTTTGTCTGAGCGATTGGCTGAACAAGTTTGTTTTCATTTGCAGGAGACAATGCTGCCCAGTACAATGTCACCTGAAAGTGAGAACAGATGTTCACATGGCATTCTTGTAGCCAGCACTGCAAGATATTTACATGCAAGATGCACTAAAGATTCATATGTCCCTTCATGCTTCAACCACCATTCCAGAGGATATGAAGTAGGACTGAATGGACTTGTAGGCTCTAAAGTTTTACATTGTTTTGTTTTTCAGAGCAGTTATGTAACAAAAAAAAAAAAAATCTACCTTTGTAAGTTGTACTTTCATGATAAAGAGATTGCACTACAGCACTTGTATGAGATGAATTGAAAAATACTATTTCTTTTATCATTTTTAAAGTGCAAATATTTGTAATAAAAAATAACAGTATAAAGTGAGCAGTGTACACTTTGTATTCTGTGTTGTAACTAAAATCAATATATTTGAAAATGTAGAAAAACATCCAAAAATATTTCATAAATTTCAATTGGTATTCCATTGTTTAACAGTGCGATTAAAACTGAGATTAATCGAGATTATTTTTTCAATCACGATTAATTTTTTTGAGTTAATCGCGTGAGTTAACTGCGATTAATCAACAGCCCTAATTTTAACCTTTCCACAGAGATGAACGGTGAATAATGGCCTCTCTATGCTTTTTTTTTGCTTCTGCCCACATCACAGCACAATATCACTTTTTATTTGTATACTCTGTACCTTGCACTGGAATAGTCTCTTAAAGCATGACATTCTTTCATTACTTCAGAGCATCAGAGTTCCAATATTTTCCTTTTTTAAAAGAAACTCAGTGTAGATTTTTCAAAATGTTGTGTGGCCTTTCAGTAGGGTCAAGTGAGGAAGGAATAGATTAATCAAAACTGCAGATGCAGCAGCTAGCTCATAATTTACAGACTGACAGGTTCATAATCCTTAAAATCATAATTTTCTCCGGGGTAAAGGCTTTCCTATAATACATTGCCCTTATTAATTTAAAGAATCCTAATAAAAGTATTTCTTTCTCCTTTCCTGCGGAGAGGTGCCACTTATTCTGGTTTATCATTTTTCTCTCTTTATCTACAACAGCTGCATTTAATTAACGTGAAAAGTCAGATTTAAACTCACAAAAGCTCGGACACCTGACGCAGCGACTAAGTGAAGTGTATAGGCTAAAATTTTCAACTTCTATTTTGAAGGCCAGATTTTCTAAACTTGAACGGTAGGGTTGGGTCTGCTAAAAAAGATTTGCATGCATAGCAGTTGGACATGAACATCAGGTAAATGTATATAATGTTGGGTATAGTCAAGTCCATGGCATTTTGCAGGGAGAATGAACTCAAGGATTGTAGGTTAGGTACAACATGATGTGACACAGGGATAAGAGATGTTAGTCAAAAGAGAGGGGAAGGGAGATTCACACAAAATAAGATTGAGGTTGCTTGTTTTTTTGTAAACAAGGTACTCATTAAATTTGATCCTCCATTTATAATTAATGTAGATTTTACTGAATCACTAAACTTGCTCCTTACTGGAAATTCCTGTTTAATGGCAAATTTTTCCTACTATACTAATTTCAGTACAATTGTGCAATACTGTTTAGGAAAATAAGTAAAAAATCAGGCTCCTTGATGTTTGAAGCCATGTTAGCTTCACCAAGTGGAGGTCAAAGATTATCTTTGTCTTGGTGTAATGGAAGACTGAGAGCAGGAATGCAATGTTATTCCAAATACTTCTCAGTTTCAATGCCAATTGCAGTGAAATACTTTCAGATACGTTACACAGCTTATTTCTGATGCTTCCTACCAAACTTCACTCTGTTGGGCTGAACAAAAGAGAAAATGTTTTCCTTTAACATCTTAAAATTAACATCTTTCCTCTTGATCCAAACACTAACAACCTAAGAGAATAGATCCATACAGGAAGGAGGAAGTCAAAATGTTACCATCAAATAAAGTATTAATTAAATTTAATAATAGGTTTGAATAGCATTCTTCCTATTATAGAATGGCGGCAGATCTTTTGAATTGTAGAATTCCTGGAGAATAGAGACTTCTTATTTTCAGTATAATACATACACTTTGTCAGTTTTGAATGTTTATTTCTTTATTGTATAGAGAGAAAGGATGGTCTTGCACTCAAAGGCATCAAACTGGGATTCACAAGATCAAAGTTCAGTTCCTTGCTTTGCCACAGACTTCCTGTGTGAGCTTGGGTGATCACTCAATCTCACTGAGTCTTGGTTTCACCTCTGTAAAATGGGAATCACCACATTTCCTTTCTCCCATTGTCTCTTTTTAAACTGTAAGCTCTTTGGAGCAGGGACGGACACTTAGGGCTTGTCTACACTACGGAGCAATGAGCAGCGATCAATTCAGTGGGGTTTGAATTATCGTGTCTATGCTAGACACGATAAATTGACCGCTGATCACTCTAGCATCGACTCTGGTACTCCACCTCAACGAGAAGTGCAAGGGGAATGGATGGGAGAGCATCTCTTGTCGACACACCGCAATGAAGACAGTGCGGTAAGTAGATCTAAGTACGTCGACTTCAGCTACATTATTCATGTAGCTGAAGTTGGGTAACTTAGATTGATCCCCCCCCCACATAGTGTAGACCAGCCCTTACTGTGTGTTGGTACAGGACCTAGCACGGTGGAATCCCAATTTCAGTTGGGACCCTAGGCACTAATAATAATAATACTAAAAATATCCATTTATTTGGATTTACTGACAGGTAAAAGAGTCAGTACAGAAGCTCTGAGTGCCCTCACAATAGTTAACTCCCCAGGAACATTAAATGCTAATACACAAATCATAGCAATAGATTATGTTGGTACCAGAGAATGATAGGACCTATGGGGCCAGATTTACACTATTGATACTATGGCCCCTTTACACCACTCTGGCAGCATAAAAGGGCCTTAAAGTGGGCCTAAGTTACATTTATACTCACTTTAAATCTCTTTACACTGCCAGGGCAGTGGAAGGGGGTCTTAGCATCCCTTAGAATCGGGACCAGGCTGTTAGAAATTAATTCCTGAATTGTACACTTGATATTTGTACTTTTTATTGAAACTCGCTGGATGTTGAAGGAGCTCCGCCTTCACAAGTGGGCCTCAGCTGCTTGTGCCATCAGGCTCAGAGCATTTACAGTTCAAGCCTTTACGAAGTGGACCAAGCTGTGATTGCCGCACACTTTGACAACCTCTATAGTGCAGATGTAATAAATCAACCTTTGCAACTTTCAGTTGTCTGTCCTTTATTATTAGTGACATTTTCCCTTAAAAGTTCAAAGCAAGCTTGACTTTACGATCGGCCATATTCTTTAACTAGAGTCACATTGATTTTTGGTGGAAGATCACTGTTAGTGAAAGCCAGGAGATGGCAGTGTTTCTTAAGAGATAAGCGTTAAAGTCTAATACTGCAAATGGGAATACAAACTAAAAGCTTGATTCTACACCCTTCACTCCTATCAGGCAACTTTGCTCATGTGAGTAGCCCCACTGAACTTGATGGGACAATTCACCTGAGTAAGGCTTTGCAGGATTGGGCACGAAAGTAAGTTAGAATTAAAAATAAAATGAATGAAGGGCCAGATCTCTGGCTATGCTATGGAGTTCCTTAGTGCCAGGCCACTGGTGCAAAGCAGCCAAAATGCAGTGGATTCAGGCAGTGAGGGATTCCTCTTGTATAGAGGAATCCTCTATGGGATAGGGATGCATTAGGAGTTCCTACATCATCTCCCTCAGGGTCCAGGTGTAGGGGATGTGCATGGGATTCCACTGCATCCAGCTGCTTCCTGACTGGTAGAATGGGCACTTTGGGCTGTTGGCAGCTAGCATAAAAGAGCTCAGTCGTATCCTGTCTATCTTATCCTGGAGACTGGGTAAACAACTTGTTTCCCCGGGCTCAGGGGAACACAAATGTGGCTAGAAACCACTTTTTGCCCTCCTACCCAAGCAGTACTCAACGGGGATAGAGAATCTGGCTTCAGGTGTTCACTACAGACATGGTGAATTTAATTAATGTCAATGAAGAATTTTAAAGTGACGTCAGCAAACCCTTCCATTTCTCTGTATGTATGTTCAGCCTCCCCACACCCAAATCTCCCCTTATTCTGTTACCACTCCCGCTGACTGAGTCCCTTCTCATACCACCGTACCAAGCTTAGCACGTGGTAATGGTATGCATGGAGGAAGTATAGGTTATTACTCACAATCCCATTGGGTTCATTCAATATTTGAATGAGCATGTTGCCTTCTTATGGAACAAATTCTTGCTTTGCAGATCTCAGTCTCTATGTTCCCTGTGTAGATGTTGCTTTAAACGAACCCTCTGTGGTTAATAGGAATAACAAACTATAATGATGAATAATCTTGTTAATGCATCACAACACTGAAGACAGAGAGAAGATACAATTTCTTTACACAAGACAGATGAAATTCAGCACACATGCGACCCATAGTAAATCAAACTAAACAGAAAACAGGAATAAACTGTTCAAAATACCCAACTGGGTTCTCAGTCCTGGTGACTGTCAGTATGTTGGGGGAAGCTCCTAAACTTTCCCATATACCAAGATTGGGAGAATCTGGAACCATTATGTGCAACAGGACTAGCAAGTTACAAGGTGCTAAGGTCACCATAGCGCTGTTCTTTGAGCTAATGGCAACAGAGACCTTCACTTCAAGAAGGTCTGGAGATTCCCAACTGATTGACTGTCTTTGCCTCCAGCTGTCCAGGAACCTTGATTTCAGCTATGGTGAAAATGCCAACTTATCTTGTGGCTCCTCTGCTGAGTGGTAGTAGATATCAGGGCCTTGCAGATTAGATTCCCATTGAAGGGAAATCAATGACATGGAGTCTGGGTTATTTTCTTAGTGTAACTTGTTTCATTACATTACCATAACCAGTCCTTGAACAGAGGTGGTCAAATAGCTCAGAGCAATCTCCTCTCTCAGGAATCACTCTTAACCAAAACATCAATGCCTGTTTCCAGGGAATAACACTGCCCCAAGAACTGATTCTTGTTAGAGAAATTAAGGGGCAGCGAGCAAAAGCTCTTGCACAACTGCATTACAAAACTAGTAATAGCACAACACTTCTTCAGACTGAACAGTGCTTGCATGTTAAGAAAAAGAACTTATACAACTAAGAGTATGTCTACACTACAAAATTAGGTCGAATTTATAGAAGTCGTTTTTTTAGAAATTGTTTTTATACAGTCGATTGTGTGTGTCCCCACACAAAATGGTCTAAGTGCATTAAGTTGGCGGACTGCATCCACAGTACCGAGGCTAGCATCGACTTCCGGAGCGTTGCACTGTGGGTAGTTGTGGCTAGCTATCCCACAATTCCCGCAGTCTCCACCGCCCAATTCCAATGGGAATTCTGGGTTGAGATCCCAATGCCAGATGGGGCCAAAACAGTGTTGCAGGTGATTCTGGGTACATGTTGTCAGGCCCCCACTCCCTCCCACCCTCCGTGAAAGCAACGGCAGACAATCATTTCACACCTTTTTTCAGCCCAGACGCCATAACACTGGGATCATGGAGCCCGCTCAGATCACCGCGGCAATTATGAGCACTATAAGCAACACGTGCATTATCCTGGAGTATATGCAGAACCAGAACCTGCCAAAGCAAAACCAGATGAGGAGGCCACGGCAGCGCGGTGACGAGATTGATGAGGAAATAGACATTGACATAGACTTCTCACAAAGTATGGTCCCCGGCAATGTGCACATCATGGTGTTAATGGAGCAGGTTCATGTCGTGGAACGCCGATCGATTCTGGGCCCAGGAAACAAGCACAGACTGGTTGGACCGCATCGTGTTGCAGGTGTGGGACGATTCCCAGTGGCTGCGAAACTTTTGCATGCGTAAGGGCACTTTCATGGAATGTTGTGACTTGCTTTCCCCTGCCCTGAAGTGCCAGAATACCAAGATGAGAGCAACCCTCACAGTTGAGAACTGAGTGGCGATAGCCTATGGAAGCTTGCAACGCCAGACAGCTACCGGTCAGTCGGGCATCAATTTGGAGTGGGCAAATCTACTGTGGGGGCTGCTGTGATCCAAGCAGCCCATGCAATAAAAGATCTGCTGATATCAAGGGTAGTGACTCTGGGAAATGCGCAGGCCATAATGGATGGCTTTGTTGCAATGGGATTCCCTAACTGTGGTGGGGTGATAGACGGAACCCATATCCCTATCTTGGCACTGGAGCACCAAGCCAGCGAGTACATAAACCGAAAGGGGTACTATTCAATGCTGCTGCAAGCACTGGTGGATCACAAGGGACATTTCACCAACATCAACGTGGGATGGCCGGGAAAGGTACATGATGCTCGCGTCTTCAGGAACTCTGGTCTGTTTCAAAAGCTGCAGGAAGGGACTTTCTTCCCGTACCACAAAATAACCGTTGGGGATGTTGAAATGCCTATAGTTATCCTTGGAGACCCAGCCTACCCTTTAATGCCATGGCTAATGAAGCCATACACAGGAAGCCTGGACAGTAGTCAGGAGCTGTTCAACTATAGGCTGAGCAAGTGCAGAATGGTGGTAGAATGTGCATTTGAACGTTTAAAAGAGTGCTGGTGCAGTTTACTGACTCGGATAGACCTCAGCGAAACCAATATTCCCATTGTTATTACTGCTTGCTGCGCACTTCACAATATCTGTGAGAGTAAGGGGAAGACATTTATGGTGGGGTGGGAGGTTGAGGCAAATCGCCTGGCCGCTGATTACATGCAGCCAGACACCAGGGCAGTTAGAAGAGCACAGTAGGGTGCAGTGTGCATCAGAGAAGCTTTGAAAACCAGTTTCATGACTGGCCAGGCTACGGTGTGAAAGTTCTGTTTGTTTCTCCTTGATGATCCCCCCCACCCCGCTTGGTTCACTCTACTTCCCTGTAAGCTAAACACCCTCCCCTCCCTCCTTCGATCACTGCTTGCAGAGGCAATAAAGTCATTGTTATTTTACATTCATGCATTCTTTATTAATTCATCACACAAATAGGGGGATAACTGCCAAGGCAGCCAGGGAGGGGTGGGGGCAGAGGGAAGCGCTGGGTGGGGTGGGGGAGGAGGGAAGGACTAAGACACACTGCACTTTAAAAATTTAAAACTTATTGAAGGCCAGCCTTCTGTTGCTTGGGCAATCCTCTGGGGTGGAGTGGCTGGGTGGCCAGAGGTCCCCCCACTATGTTCTTGGGCATCTGGCAGGTGAGGAGGCTATGGAACTTGGGGAGGAGGGCTGTTGGTTACACTGGGTCTGTAGCGGCAGTCTGTGCTCCTGCTGCCTTTCCTGCAGCTCAGCCATACTCTGGAGCATATCAGTTTGATGCTCCAGCAGTCGGAGCATCGACTCTTGTCTTCTGTCAGCAATCTGACGCCACCTATCCTCTTCAGCCCGCTACCTCTCCTCGCATTCCTGTTGTGCTTTCCTGCACTCTGACATCGTCTGCCTCCACACATTCTGGTGTGCTCTGTCAGTGTGGGAGGACAGCAGTAGCTCTGAGAACATCTCATCCCGAGTGCATTTTTTTCACCTTCTAATCTTCGCTAGCCTCTGCGAAGGAGAAACATTTGCAGCTGGTGGGGGGGGGAAGAGAGATTGGTAGTTAAAAAGACACATTTTAGAGAACAATAGGATTACTCTTTCCCATTAAATCTTGCTGTTCACATTACACAGCACATATGCTTTCGTTACAAGGTTGCATCTTGCCTCTTATTTATATTGAGGGCCTGCCGGTTTGGTGTGAGAGATCACTCATGCAGTGCCAGGCAACAGAATTCAGCTTGCAGGCAGCCATGGTAAGCCACAGTCTTTTGGCTTCTTTAACCTTCATAACATGTGGGAATGGTTTCAAACAGCAGCGCCCCCATTTCCCATACCAACCCATACCATTGGGTTGGCCATTTAAAATGGGTTTGCAATTTAAAAGGAGGGGCTGCGGTTTGCGGGTTAGCATGCAGCAAAAACCCAAATAACACCCCCCACCACGCAATTCTCTGGGATGATCACTTCACCCCTCCCCCACCGCGTGGCTAACAGTGGGGAACATTTCTGTTCAGCCACAGCCAAACAGCTCTGAATGTCCCCTTAATAAAAGCACCCTATTTCAGCCAGGTGACCATGAATGATATCACTCTCCTGAGGATAACACAGAGATAAGGAACGGATGTTGTCTGAATGCCAGCAAACACCGAGACCATACACTACCATGCGTTGTTATGCAATGATTCCAGACTACGTGCTACTGGCCTGGCGTGGTAAAGTGTCCTACCATGGCGGACGGAATAAGGCTCCCCAGAAACCTTTTGCAAAGGCTTTGGGAGTACATCCAAAAGAGCTTTCTGGAGATGTCCCTGGAGGATTTCCGCTCCATCCCCATACACGTTTTCCAGTAGCTGTACTGTCTGCGAATGCCAGGGCAGATTAATCATTAAACACGCTTGCTTTTAAACCATGTGTAATATTTACAAAGGTACACTCACTAGAGGTCCCTTGTCCGCCCTCAGGGTCCGGGAGCACGCCTTGGGTGGGTTTCGGGGGTAATGACTCCAGGTCTAGGGTGAAAAACGTATCTTGGCTGTTGGGGAAAGTGGTTTCTCTGCTTCTTTGCTGTGAGCTATCTTCGATCTCTTCAATTCTCCATTGACGGAGGTTGGGGTAGTGGTGGCTGCACCCCCGAGCATGTCATGCAGTTCAGCGTAGAAGCAGCATGTCTGCGGCTCTGCCCTGGACCTTCCATTTGCCTCTCTGGTTTTGTGGTAGGCTTGCCTTAGCTCCTTAATTTTCACGGGGCACTGCTGTGTGTCCCTGTTAGGGCCTCTGTCCTTCATGCCCTTTGAGACTTTTTCTAATGATTTGGCATTTCGTTTACTGCAACAGAGTTCAGCTAGCATGGATTCGTCTCCCCATATGGTGAGCAGATCCTGTACCTCCCGTTCGGTCCATGCTGGAGCTCTTTTGCGATCCTGGGACTCCATCATGGTTACCTGTGCTGATGAGCTCTGCATGGTCACCTGTGCCCTCTACGCTGGGCAAACAGGAAATGAAATTCAAAAGTTTGCGGGCCTTTTCCTGTCTACCTGGCCAGTGCATCTGAGTTGAGAGCAGTGTCCAGAACGGTCACAATGGAGCACTCTGGGATAGCTCCCGGAGGCCAATACCGTCGAATTGCATCCACACTACCCCAATTTGACCCGGCAAGGCTGATTTCAGCGCTAATCCCCTCGTCGGAGGTGGAGTAAAGAAATCGATTTAAAGAGCCTGTTAAGTCGAAAAAAAGGGCTGTGTTGTGTGGACGGGTCCAGGCTTAAATCGAGGTAACGCTGCTAAATTCAACCTAAAATCATAGTGTAGACCAGGCCTAAGTGTAACAGCGACTTCCAGTGGCTCCGGTCAGAGTACTATGTTGAGTTCCTTCCCCAATAGTGTAGGCGAGGAGGAGGCTGAACTCATTCATCAGAAAGATGAAAGGCAAGCCAGAATTTTGTAGGAATCATGTAAACAGTGACAATTGACCAGATACGCACACGGCGAGTGTGTTCAGTTCCAATGTGTAGCCAAGCTTCTTGACACACTGAACATGTGACTATATTGATTGAAAGAAGCAAAACTTGTGTTACTCTCCTCAGGAACTCAACACTGGTTCCATACAGCTATAATCTAATTGATATTATCTGCATGTGTGAAATTGTAATAGAGACATGGTATCAGAATGCAAACCTCAAAGAGCGATGTTAAACGTCTATAGTGCACTAAATCATCTGCCAGAAATGTGCAAAGGCATAATATCTCATTAATAATTATTGCATCATTGAGTCATGCAAAGAGAGATGTTCCCTTCTTTACTTACATAATGGCAAGTCCCCATTAAAACACAGGTCATTTCCAGTGTATGCGGTAGAACATCAGATACTGAAGCTCTGTTTAAAGGAATTAACAAAGCTTTATTAAAAGAGAGGTTTTTGTAAGGGAAGCAAGTACAGGTTGAAAGATGCAGTACTCAGCTAATGCAAACAATATAGTCCCTCCCCCCACCTACTTTTTTGAGGTTAAAACATAGCCAGGTAATTGGGAAAGAAGCAATTTAAATATAACAAGAATGAAGTTCATAGTATCAACCATTCTCCCATTTCCCCACTTGCCCCCCACAGAAGCCCACACCCAAACAGAGCTTTCTGTAACCCCAGAAAGGGAGAAGATCCAGAGATTCCATGAAGTCCACTGGGCACCTGTGATGGGGTGTATAAATCCTGCACTGGTGACAAAGGGGTTAAAGAGCTGCTGTGAGCAGGGCTGGCCTTGCCCCTCTTGCCCTGTCAATCATGTCAGGGGTGGAGTAAGGGTTTAAAAGTAGCAAGTATCAGACAGGAGCTGAGGGAGGAGAGAGTAGACCCCAGTTTCCAAAGAAAGACCTGAGATAAGCTTCAGGGATTTTGCCTTCAAGGAGGTCACATGCTGATCCTACAAGGAGACAGCAGACTCTGGTATACCAGCTGGGGATGATAGGTTCAGCAAGCAAGCCTCAAGGAGAGCTGTTAAGTAGTCAGTACTGCTTTGCTCAACAACCCCTCCTGGGTTACTGAAAGGACTATGGAGTGGGAGCCCAGAGCTCTGTTCCTGTCAAATGCAGTCAGATTATTCTGCTCAATTGAGTATCAGTGAGAGTCCTGTGTATGCAGCTGGAGGTGCTCTATGTGTTTTGTAGTGCCCACAGCAGGAGGTACCTGTCAGTAACCTGAGAAGTGTGACCAGACCTCACTATTGCCAATCTATTTTATGTGGAAAGCTCTCAGATGTTTAGGGACTCTCATTTCCTATTTATCTGTATAGTGCCTAGTGCAATGGGGCCCAGCCTTGTGCGACTGCAGGCACTACTGCACTATAAGTGTTAACAATAATAATACCAGTGATGTGGGGCAGTGCAAAGCCCTAAAATAGATCCTGGAAATTATCTACCACTATTTTTTTCCCAAGGGGATAAGCTGGCCTTGGGGTTCAGACACTGCACTGGATTCAGGGAATATGAATTAAATTCCCAGCTCTGCCACAGAGGTCCTGTGTGATCATAGGGCAGGTCTACACTACCCGCCTGAATCGGTGGGTAGAAATCGATCTCTCGGGGATCGAATTATCGCGTCTCGTCGGGATGCGACAATCGATCCCCGAATCGACGCATGTACTCCACCAGCGGAGGTAGGAGTAAGCGCCATCGACGGGGGAGCCGTGGAGGTCGATTTGCCGCCGTCCTCACAGCGGGGTAAGTCGGCTCCGATACGTCGAATTCAGCTACGCTATTCGCGTAGCTGAATTTGCGTATCTTAAATCGACCCGCCCCGCCCCCCCCGTAGTGAGGACGTAGCCTAAGTAAGTCACTTAAAGTCTGCTCTTCAGTGCTCTATAAGATGGAAATGATAATACTGTCTTTCTCCCACCCTTTGCCATGTCTATTTAGATGGTCAAATATCTTCCATTCAAACATTATTCCTTCCAATTATAATGGATGGAAATTCACTGAATGACTTGGGTAGAATCATTAATAGCCCAGAGCAAATGTTATGAAGTTCTGCTACAGGAGTCTCTATGGGGACTGAAGAAATACAAAGATACCTGAAAAGGTGGTGAGAGTCTGTGCATAGAAAAAACAGAGTAAGGGAAACAGATTTGGGCAAGATATGTATAGCCACTCAAGTAAACCTTTCTGATTTATTTTTTCCAGTAGCATCTCACACCACTACATTTATAACAAATGCATCTAAACAGAGATACTGGAAGGAACATGGAGAAACTCCAGGGTTGGTGAGTTTGTCCCAGAATAAAAGCCAATGGACCTGGAAATGAATAAGAGCTACTTTACTTCATTGAGATAAACACCGGAGTCTACAGCATAGTTAGCATGAATTTCTCACACAGAATTCTAACTGACATTCATGGGAATTCCGAGCAACTAAGGCGAGAGCAAAGCATGAGACAACAGCAGTAGCCTCAACTCTGCTTTCCAAAACTTGAGAGTTAAACCTTAAGAAATTCTAACCTCATGCCCTATGAGTGGGTCGTGGCCAGGTGTAGTTAGGTGAAAAGGAACAGAAGTCCCAGGTTTGGTAATGGGGCTCAGGAAATTAATGAGACTTCCTCATGATAAGAAAATTAATGATTGTAGGGAGGTACTCCATCTGTGGAGCAGCTCTGCTGTCTTTTCTGATGGAAATAGTATGCTGAAATTCAGCCCCAAGCTGGTCTGACATTCTTCTATGTTGCTTTCAGCAGCCCTGTGCCATCCCTGGTGGCCAGCCATCTTTCTGTCAAGTTTTGGGGTATTGAGGGAGCCATTTACTTCATTTTTCTTGCTGGCTCAGTCGTTTAGCCTTCTACTAAACCAAAAACATCCAATTCAAGTCTACACAAAATCTTCCTGCTAGTGTCCCTGGTTCACAGGAGTCTCTGGGTTCTATGCCCAAGTCCTTTCCTGGTACAGTGGGGAGGTGAAGGGGAAGTTCAATCTGCTCTCCCTTCCTCTACCAAAAAGCGTCAGCCTTGGCCCTTTGGAAGGAAGCAGGTAGTCAGGCTTCAGGCCCATTCTGTTACTCTGCACAAGCTCCCTTCATTTATTCCTCTTCAAAGTCCTCCTACCACTCTGCTCATGTCGCTTCAGCTCCTTCTCAGGCTACCACCCAGCTCCTTCTGCAGAGAAGCTGCAGCAGCTCTGCACTCTCCAAGTCTAACTCCTAGCAAGTCCTACTCCCTCTAGGTCTCTCCCCAGACTAGACAAAAGGGAGCTTTTCAACACTGCCTTCCTTCCCAGCATTCTTTGCAATGAGGCTTGGATTCCTTTTCTGGCATATATAGGATGAAACAAAGTTTTGTTAGTGAGAAGTCAAGACCAAACAGACTGGAAAGAATTTTTTTCATCTGAAGATTGCACTGTTTAGAAATGTCCATGTTTTGAGTAAACGATGCGTTACTCTTTCATAATGGATTTCTTCCCTCTTTGTGTCCCTAATGAATGAAGAATAAAAAGGAAGGAGGAGGAAGAAGAGGAGGCAGTATAGAGTAGCCCCAGACAGAGAACAAATGCACCGACAAAAATATTTGTTAAGAATGATTCAGAACTTAATGTGAAGATTAGAGTACCTACATCCCCGGTATGACAGAACTCACACAGCAATAAATGCCATTTCACAGCAGGAGGCAAGAAGTATAGAAGAGCCCTCGCCCTTTCACATGTTGAAAATTAAAAATAAAATCCCGAGCCAGGGTTAATGTGATTCAAGGAAAATAAAACAGTGACGCAGGTGCACAGCTAGAGAAAGGCATTGAGGATATGTTAAGTACTAACCCAATTTGTATGTATACAGCATATTGCTCTCCATAACTGGTATGAGCAACTCCTGAGAGATGCTAAGATACCGATTTCATGAGGAATTGTGGATTCATAGATTTTAAGGCCAGAAATGACTATTATGATCGTCTGAACTTCTGTATAACAAAGGCCATAGAAAGTCAATGCTCAAAGATGAATTCACCTCTGTGCAGAGGGGCCACCAGAAGGTCTAAGTTGCACTAAGTCCCACATACGTCCCTATTTTTAGGGCTTAAGTAGGAGTAATTGGCCATAGACCTTGTGCTAGGTCCTCTGCTTTAGGTGTCTTTTTCACCCCAACTTTCAGGATTTAGACCTATATGTTATCAATATAAATAAGATAATATAGATAAGTTTGCAATGGTATTATACCAACGTCTCCTATTTGTGGGTGCAGAAAGGGTAATAGTGAAGAAGGTCAAATTCAGCACGCTGCAGAGGAGCAGCTAAAGGCCTATGAATGAAATGAGTCTTGTTTCACTCCTATTTTGAGGACTTACATGGGTCTGAGAGCATGCAGAGAGTTGGGCTCCAAAAGATCATTTTACCCTTTAGTTGTCAGTCCTAGGAGAAAGAGCAGAAGACATCTGATTCTTCTCCTCTTCTGTGAAGCAAAAGCTCAATGTTCTGTTGGCCATAGGGTTGCCAACTTTCTAATCGCACAAAACCGAACACCCCTGTCTCGCCCCTTGTTCAAGGCCATGGCCCTGCTCGCTCCATCCCCCCTCCCTCCATTGCTCACTCTCCCATACCTTCACTCACTTTCATTGGTCTGGGGCATGGGGGTGGGGTGGGGTTGGGTTGTGGGAAGGGAGTGAGGGCTCTGGCTGGGGGTGTGAGCTCTGGAGTGGGGCCAGGGATGAAGGGTTCAGGATAAAGGAGAGGGATCTGGGCTGGGGCAGGGGGTTGGGGTATATGTGTGGGGATTAGGACTCCAGCTGGGGGTGCGAGCTCTGGGGGGAGGGCAGGGATGAGGTGACAAGTAATGTTTTCTTTCAACCCTGCACAAGATCACTTACTTCCCACAATACATGGAGATGGGAGTATTAGAAGAGTAACATTTTCAGCTATCCTGAGAGTTCATAGCCTATACAGTGCTCTGATATTGGCTGCTCTTGGATGGACCCTTGTTGGTCAGATCTTGGTCAGATTTGGACAGATGATTAGGGAGGAGTATAAAAATATTGCTACAGCATGCAGGGGTGTAATCAGGAAGGTCAAGGCACAATTGGAGTTGCAGCTAGCAAGGGATGTGAAGGATAACCAGAAGGGTTTCTACAGGTATGTTAGCAACAAGAAGAAGGTCAGGGAAAGTGTAGGACCCTTACTGAATGGGGAGGCAACATAGTGAAAGATGATGTGGCAAAAGCTGACGCACTCAATACTTTTTTTGCCTTGGTCTTCACAGACAAGGTCAGCTTCCAGACTGCTGCACTGGGCAACACAGTATGGGGAGAAGGTGAGCAGCCTTCAGTGGTGAAAGAACAGATTAAGGACTATTTAGAAAAGCTGGATGTGCACAAATCCATGGGTGTAGATCTAATGCATCCGAGGGTGCTGAGGGAATTGGCTGATGTGATTGCAGAGCCATTGGCCATTATCTTTGAAAACTCGTGATCGCGGGAGGTCCTGGACAACTGGAAAAAGGTGAATATAGTGCCCATATTTTAAAAAGGGAAGAAAGAGAACCTGGGGAACTACAGATCAATCAGCCTCATTTCAGCCCTTGGCAAAATCATGGAGCAGGTACTCAAGGAATCCATTTTGAAGCACTTGGAGGAGAGGAAGGTGATCAGGAACAGTCAACATGGATTCACCAAGGGCAATTCATACCTGATCAACCTGATTGCCTTCTATGATGAGATAACTGGCTCTGTGGATATGGGGAAAGAGGTGGATGTGAAATAGCTTGACTTTAGCAAAGCTTTTGATACAGTCTCCCACTGTATTCTTGCCAGCAAGTTAAAGAAGTATGGATTGGATGAATGGACTATAAGGTGGATAAAAAGCTGGCTAGATTGTCGGGCTCAATGGGTAGTGATCAATGGCTTGATGTCTAGTTGGCAGCTGGTATCAAGTGGAGTGCCCCAGGGGTCAGTCCTGGGGCCGGTTTTGTTCAACATCTTTATTAATGATCTGGATGATGGGATTAATTGCACCCTCAGCAAGTTTGGGGATGACACTAAGCTGGAGGGTAGGGATAAGGTCCAGAGTGACCTAGACAAATTGGAGGATTGGGCCAAAAGAAATCTGATGAGGTTCACCAAGGACACGTGCGCAGTCCTACACTTAGGAAGGAAGAATCCCATACAGTGCTGCAGAAAAAGACCTGGGGATTACAGTGGACGAGAAGCTGGATATGAGTCAGTAGTATGCCCTCGGTGCCAAGAAGACCAATGGCATATTGGGCTGTATTAATAGGAGCATTGCCAGCAGATCGAGGGAAGTGATTATTCCTTTCTATTCGACACTGGTGAGGCCACACCTGGAGTATTGTGTCCAGTTTTGGTCCCCACACTACAGAAGGGATGTGGACAAATTGGAGAGAATCCAGCAGAGGGCAACAAAAATGATTAGGGGGCTGGGGCACATGACTCACGAGGAGAGGCTGAGGGAACTGGGCTTATTTAGTCTGCAGAAGAGAAGAGTGAGGGGGGATTTGATAGCAGCCTTCACCTACCTGAAGGGGGTTCCAAAGAGGATGGAGTTTGACTTTTCTCAGTGGTGGCAGATGACAGAACAAGAAGCAGTGATCTCAAGTTGCAGTGGGGGAGGTCTAGGTTCGATATTAGGAAACACTATTTCACTAGGAGGGTGGTGAAGCACTGGAATGGGTTACCTAGGGAGCTGGTGGAATCTCCATCCTTGGGGCTGGTCTACACTTGGGGAGGGGGATCGATCTAAGATATGCAACTTCAGCTACGCGAATAGCGTAGCTGAAGTCGAAGTATCTTAGATCGAATTACCTGGGGTCCACACAGTGCGGGATCGACGGCCGCGGCTCCCCCGTCGACTGCGCTACTGCTGCTCGCTCTGGTGGAGTTCTGGAGTAGACGGTGAGTGCATTCAGGGATCGATATATCACGTCTTAACAAGATGCGATATATCGATCCTGGATAAATCGATTGCTACCCGCCGATACGGCGGGTAGTGAAGACGTACCCTTTGAGGTTTTTAAGGCCTGCCTTGACAAAGCCTTGGCTGGGATGATTTAGTTGGTGGTGGTCCTGCTTTGAGCAGGTGATCGGAGTAGATGACCTCCTGAGGTCTCTTCCAACCCAAAGGTCTATGATGCTATGGTCACTATGGGACAGATCATGAAACCCTTATTCACCCTGGTGAGCATTTACTCGCAAAAGGAATCCTGTTGAATTCAATGGGACTGCTAGTTCAAGTAACTGCTCATCAGTGGGAGTAAGGGGTTCACCATCTGGCCTTGTGTCAGATTTTGGTACTGTTACTAACATTGATTAATTCCTTGTTCCACCAGTAGTGCCACTGATTTTACTGCTGATAAGAGTAAAGTACTGCTCACAATGAATCTGTCCCTATAGATGAAAAGCATTTTTAGGTAAAAAACAGAACGCCACAAGAAGTCTGTTAAGGCAGGATATTTCTTTTTTTCAGGTGGTTGAAGGCATTTCACCTTCCTGGCTCCTAATATGAATATTTACATCCTCCCAGATAATTAACTATGCTGGATTTGTAAATAAAATATTTGCAAGTCATTGTGTTATCTTTTCATTAAACAACATATGTTCTATAATAATGCATATCTCTGAGGGAACAGAGTTAAGCTCTTCTTAATTTTGAATTTCTTGTCTTCTCTGGGTTTAAGCCAGACTCTCTGGGTCACATTTGCAAAACAGCCTGTGTATTTGCATGTTCAGTTTTTTCTTTGCCCAGTTTTAAATGCCCATGTTTTGTAATCTCCAACATTTAGATTTTTTGTGGATACAAGTTTACCAGTTAGGTGGTTCCCTAAATAATTTGTCTAATTCTGCCTTTTTTTTGAATACACAGGTGACAAAATTATATCTGCAAGATCTTGAATACAGAGGTGAAGGGCAGATTGAGACCACTTGGACAATTTGATTCTTATTTACAATACTGTACTTTATGATATAGTGTTTATACTCTTTGTATGTGGTGATGCTTTTTGGTGTGTGTGTGTGTGTGTGTGTGTGTTTTGCCATTCCCAGACAACTTCAATAGCACCGAAGTCAAATCATGCTAGTACACAGGGCAAACTTGGAAGGTTATCTTTGATGAATAGGGAATAGTGTAGTGAGCTGCTTAGAAGAATTATGTGAAGATTAAGATTAGCCTAAATTAGTGGAATGGAAGAGGGCTTTCTGGGTAAAAATATTTCAGGAAATGAATGTGATAAAGGAGTCAATTAAAAAAAATAAAATAAATCAACTTACATAAAGGTAGGTTTCTGATTTTTGCTTCCTTTAAATATACCCCCCAAAATTATGAAATAAGGATAATTACTTTTAACACAATTTCCTGTTCATTTATTCTGTTTGGATTTTTCAGAGTATATTGTCAGATCAGTGTGTGGAGTTATATGTGCATATCTCATTACCACTAATGGGAATTTCAAAGCAGCATAGAATTTTACTGTGCTATTTTGTCTGACTTGTAATACACCTGTCAGTCTGCTTTCCTCCTGGAATTTCATTAATATTTAAAAACTAATATTTAA
Source organism: Malaclemys terrapin pileata (assembly GCF_027887155.1). Lineage (NCBI taxonomy): Eukaryota > Metazoa > Chordata > Testudines > Emydidae > Malaclemys > Malaclemys terrapin. Next base: position 65,662,673 of record NC_071515.1, on the reverse strand, counting down.
AGGTCAAACTTAGCCTGCAGTGATATTAAAATATATCATTCAATTTCTTCTGATTTGTGGAGAACTTCTTTGGGAAGAGGAGAGATAGGTCAGATATCAAGAGGAGAAAGGAAATCACTAGCACTTGCTACCTTTTCATGCAATTTCTTTTTCTTCAATTTCCTCAACCCCCTATCAGAAATCAGTCATTTTTACATTTAGAGGGAGACCCGTCAAAGGCACAAATGGCAGCTAGGTGCCTAATTCTTATTGCAAATCAATAGGAATTAGGGGCCTAGTTGCCATTTATGTCTTAGATACCACCTCTTAGCTGTTTTGTTAAGTAAAAACAGAACAAAGAGAGATCTTGCTGCACAACTAAACAAAACCACCTTTTCATTCTGACTATTCTATGGAGATGTCTAAGAGCTTAATCCTGCTCCCTGTCAAGTCAATAGAAAAATTCCCATGACTGGAATGATGCAAGATCCTTTATCATCAGTTATGTTGTGTTTGACAAAATGAAAGTCACACTTCAGCAGAATGGCAGCTCAAGAAGTAAAAGCATGAGCTAAGCTTTAAGTGCTCTGTCTAGCATTGGCAGTGCTCAGAAATAGACTCTAACTAGTACTGTCTACTCTAAAATGTAAGTGGGCAGATTAAGGCCCCACTCCGGCAAACACTGTTATAGGTGAGTAACTTCATGGATGTGAGTAGTTGCACTGAGTTCAACTTACGTGACATTGGACATTGGGTAAAATGGGACTATAGATTTGCATGAAGTTACTCACTTGCATAGGTGTTTGTAGGCTCAGGCCCTAATGCTGAAAGATTTACTGGCTTCCAGAGAACAGCAAATAGAGAGTGTATATTCCATGAACTAGAATCACTCTCACATTGACATCCTTGTTTGAGGCCTCCAGAACCTAGCCATTCTTGTTTGACTGAATCCTCCTGAAAACAGTGAGGAAGTTATACAATGTAATCTTTATTTCCCAATGTGTATTTGGAGGCAAACTGCGGTTCCAGAGAAAACTGGGAAGAGCCTATGGGGAGTGCTGTGGTGTGCTGATGTTCGATGGATCAAAACTCCTGCTCTGGTGAATCATAGGAATTCTGCCATTCGGACACCTTCCCCAGCTGCAGAGCTCCTGTGGCATATCAGAGTAGGGCTCCCTCCATAGCATCTTAGTAGGTGTTACACCTGGGCATGTGAGCTGAGGCCCAGAACAAATGGCCTAGGAAGTTGTGTAGAGTTTGGGAGGTATTTTATTTTAAAACAGTTCACAAAGAGAGGGGCTTGAACCTACACCATGGAAGTCAATAGAAGTTTTATCATTGACTTCAGGATCATCCTCTGGGCTCCTAAACATTTAAACAATGTTGGGCTAACAATATAGTGGCATCTCTGCACAGTGGTTTGCCACTGTTAGGTTCGTCTATGTTGAAACATGGTAGCGTGGATAGGGCAACGTGCTTCTATGACTGTGACCCTGAAATACTGTGTCTTCTGTGATGGCACAGTGGCGTAATGAAACCAAGAGGCCAACATCATCATGTGACACTGCATCAGCATGTCTCATGTAGCTAGAACTGGTTGGACATTTTTCATCTAAAGTTAACAGTTTTCATGAAAAATCCTATTTTTGTTGCAATAAAAATGTTTTGAAAATGTATCCATTCTGACAAATTTGTTTAGAGAACCCCAACATGTCCTGTTTTGACAGATTTGGAATTACTAGTTTAAACTTTTTGTCTTGAAAAGATTTTTTGAAATTTAATTTGTTTACATACAAACATTTAAAGAAGTTTAAAGGTCAAAATTGGAATGAAATAGTTATGATTTATCAAAACAAAACATTTAGATTGACCTGAAAGGAATTTTTTGTCAGAATTTAGTTTTTATGGGGAATTTTGATTTTTTTTTTTTGTTTTCATTCTGTTTTGGAATAATTTTTTTTTAAATTGTGGAATTTCCTGCAAAATGGAAAATGGAAAATCCAGTTCCTGCTCAGCTCTCCGTGCAACTTAGACATCACAATCTTTGTGTTCTTTGAACTTGAACCTGCAATGTTTGGATTTCATGTGATGAACTCAAAACGGTTTCCCTCCGCCCCCCCCAAAAAACCAACCTTTCACCCATCTCAAATGTCATTATGAATGTGCAGAAATGTAGAAAGTCATAATGAGTAGGAGACACCCTGTTGTCAGATGTAATAAATGTTTCTACATTTGATGGTTCTTTCTAAATGCTTCTGTGTTTGATCAGTTGAACAGCTGTTTATCCTAAAAGTAATGTAATTCCTGTGAACCTAATGCTATGTACTTCTAAAGAGCTGATGGCAAATTATGACAAATTTTGCTGCTCTCTCACGCTCTCCTAGCATCATATTGTTAATTAACTTAGGATTCCCTCCTTCCAGCTGTTTATAAAACAATAATCAAATGCCCTTGTAACTTCTCCAATGCCTTTGTTTCACACAAACAGCAATAAGAAAGTAAAAATCTCCTTCAACGTATCTGCAGGTAAGGGTTGCTCCACATTACACAATACAAATGGCTGATGCTTTATTACTTTTAGCATATCGTCAAAGAACAAATATTTTTAATAGGGTAAGTAAATCTCCTTAAATTCACTAACCCTTCTTGAAAAAAGAAACTTTAGATTTCCTGCTGTCATAGAAACCATCTTTCGCTAGCAGATTGTAAACAAAAACAGCCCTCCCTGCCTTCATATTTATATATATTGTGTGTGTGTTTTCCCCTTTAAATATGAATAATGACACATTGTTTTTCAGATACGTGGTCTGTTGATCCCATGTTGGATGTGATTGTATTTATAGGAAGAAGCTTAAGAAGTAATGTTATTTTAAGAGCTGAAAAATGTTTGGACCCTATAGATATGGCAGGGACAGCCTGAGCCCAGCCATAGACTGTAGCTCCACACAAATGTGTGGAAGGAACAGGAATGTCTCCGTTGCTTTTCAGCAGGGCTGAAAAGCAGTGCACATGTGCCTATGCACTCATTATTAGTCCTACAAATACCACGTTAATGATAGTTTAGTTGTTCAGTGTGAGATTTTATAAAACAGAATTTCGTTAGGGAAACACACGGTGAAGCTTTGAGCCAAATTCTCTGCTGGCCTAACCTCATTCAGTAGACAGAATGGTGTCAGCAGAGGATTTGGCCCATTTTTGTGAAGCACTGGCCAGAATTGTCACAAGTGACAAGTGTTTTTGGGTGCCCAATTTATAACATTTGAAAAGCGCCAGGCTTTGCTGAAGATCCTCCCTTCAAAAAAACAGGCCCCTTTAAGGAGTCTCAAGTTCGGCACCCAAAATCGGAGGCCATCCATAATCTTTCTCATAACTCCCATAGCCCTGAGAGAGCTCTTCTTAAAGTAAGAGTTAAAAATAATGCCACGCTGTTTGGGTTTGTAGAGCATGGCTTGCTTTTTTTGTGCCTGTAGGACTTAATCACAACAAAAATATAAATAATAACACTTAACAGTTTTCATCTGGGGACATCTAAACATTATGCAAACATTAGTTACTTTAGTCATAATACGCTCCTGTGAGATTGTAAATATTATCATCCTTACTTTGTTGATGACATAGGGATTTTAAGTGACTTGCCAACATCATACAGTGAACAAGTGGCAAAGTTGGGAATAGAACCTTGGACTCCTGGCCACCTAGTCTCTTACACATTCAAGTAGTGTTGCAAATATCAATTTAGAAGTGCAAAAAAAGATATTTCTGGTAATTTCTGTGCTCTGTCTAGTAAAAATGACAATGCCTACGTTATTTCCCAGTGTGAACCTGCCCTAACTTTTTGTCTTTACAGGTAACTTTAAAGTGTGGTAGTCAAACATGAGAAGCCGTAATTTTAGTTCCTATAAATATTACTAGTTAGCAAAAAGGCAAGTGATATTTTCTCACCTTGTGTTCATCATCAGTTTATGTATCTGTTTTTTGATGTAATATGAGATTGCACATTGCAGCCTGAAACTCCTATGACCTTTTTATTCTTGAAATAATAATAATTTTCTAGACAGGTAAGACATCTCTGTAAGATGAAGGGCAATGTTTTGCTCATTCTACCTATAGTGCCTTCTGCCACTCATACTGTCTTAGGTAGGGAAAATCAGATGTATCCAGTAACATATTTGTGAATGAAAAGATGAATCAGTCATTCTACCTTTTGTGGAAACCATTTAGGGGGAGACTTGTAATTCTGAGTGGAATTTGTCCCAGTGGTGGAATACATATCCATTGTTGGTGGTTATTATTATTATTATTACTGGTATCATGGTAGTAACTAGAGGCCCTAATCAAGCACTCTACACCTAGTATCCTAGAATCATAGGGTTAGACGGGACTGCAAGGGTCATCTAGTCCACTGGTTCTCAACCAGAGGTACACGTATCCCTGGGGTACTCAGAGATCTTCCAGGGGGCATGTCACCTCATCTAGATCAGTGTTTCTCAACCTGGGAGATTGTGGGATGGTTTTAGAGGGGTTGCAAGTGGCATTAGGAGCTGGCAAGCAGGGCAATTACCTGGGGCCCCATGCCGCGGGAGGCCCCGCAAAGCTAAGTTACACATATCAGCCCTAGGTGGCAGGACTCGGGATTCAGAGGTACAGTAATCTGGAAAGGTTGAGAACCACGGCTCTAGTCTACTTCCTTGCCAAGATGCAGGATTTGTTGTGCTGAAACCATCCAAGACAGATGGCTGTCCACCCTTGTTTTGAAAACCTCCAGTGAAGAAGCTTTCACATGTCCTGAGGCAGTCTGTTCCCTTGTTCTACTGTTCTTACAGTTAGGAAGTTTCTCCTGAGATTTAATCCAAATCTGCTATGCTGTAGTTCAGTGATTCTCAACCTGTTGTCCATGGGTCATTGTGGACCAATCAACACATGGCTGTGGCCCATGTGACATCCTTAGGGCCATACAGGTAGTATATATATTGTGTGGGTGTGGCCCACATAACACACAGAGAACTGAGTATGCAGCTCACTATGTTAAATAGATTGAGAACTACTGCTGTAGTTAGAACCCATTGCTTCTTATCCTGCCCTCTATGGCAAAAAAGAACAACTTTGCTCCATCTTTTTTGTGGCAGCCTTTCAAGTATCTAAAGACCGCTATTATATCCTCCCTTAATCTCCTCTTTTCCAAACTAAACATACCCAGTTCCTTCAGCTTTGCATTCCATCCCTTTGATCATCTTTGTCGCTTGCCTCAGGATCCTTTCCGGTTTCTCTACATCCTCTCTATACACTGATGATCAAAATTGGACACCTATAATGAAAAGACAATCCCTGATCCAAAGAGCTTACTAATGACCATGACTCTTTTTCAGCAGTACCCAAATGAAGGTTCTATCTTGGGTGATGTAAAACTACCCTGATTCAAAACAGGGAGCTGTTCAGAGATGATCTCATCCCATGGAAACAGGTTTCAGAGTGGTAGCCATGTTAGTCTGTATCAGCAAAAAGAACGAAGAGTACTTGTGGCATCTTAGAGACTTACAAATTTATTTGGGCATAAGTTTTCGTGGGCTAAAACCCACTTCATCAGATGCATGGAGTGGAAAATACAGTACTAGGAAGATATATATATATATATATATATACACACAGAGAACATGAAAAGATGGGGGTTGCCATACCAAATCTAATGAGATAAATCAATTATAGTGGGCTATTATCAGTAGGAGAAAAAAAACCTTTTGTAGTGATAATCAGGATGGCCCATTTCAAACAGTTTACAAGAAGGTGTGAGTAACAGTAGAGGGGAAAAATTAGCATGGGGAAATAGTTTTTAGTTTATGTAATGACCCATCCACTCCCAGTCTTTATTCAAGCCTAATTTAATGGTGTCCAGTTTGCAAATTAATTCCAGTTCTGCAGTTTCTCATTGGAGTCTGTTTTTGACTTTTTTTGTTGAAGAATTATGACTTTTAGGTCTGTAATTGAGTATCCAGGGAGGTTGAAGTGTTCTCCGACTGGTTTTTGAATGTTATAATTCTTGATGTCTGATTTGAGTCCATTTATTCTTTTGCATAGAGACTGTTCGGTTTGGCCAATGTACATGGCAGAGGGGCATTGCTGGCACATGATGGCATATATCACATTGGTAGATGTGCAGGTGAACTAGCCCCTGATGGTGTGGCTGATGTGATTAGGTACTGTGATGGTGTCCCTTGAATAGATATGTGGACAGAGTTGGCAATGGGCTTTGTTGCAAGCATAGGTTCTTGGGTTAGTGTTTTTGTTGTGTGGTTGTTGGTGAGTTTTTGCTTCAGGTTAGGGGGCAGTCTGTAAGCGAGGATTAGCCTGTCTCCCAAGGTCTGTGAGAGTGAGGGATCGTCCTTCAGGATAGGTTGTAGATTCTTGATGATGTGCTGGGGAGGTTTTAGTTGGGGGCTGAAGGTGATGGCTAGTGGCATTCTGTTACTTTCTTTGTTGGGCCTGTCCTGTAGTAGGTGACTTCTGGGCACTCTTCTGGCTCTGTCAATCTGTTTCTTCACTTCAGCAGGTGGGTATTGTAGTTTTAAGAACGCTTGATAGAGATCTTGTAGGTGTTTGTCTCTGTCTGAGGGATTGGAGCAAATGCGGTTGTATCTTAGAGCATGGCTGTAGACAGTGGATCATGTGATGTGGTCTGGATAAAAGCTGGAGGCATGTAGGTAAGTATAGTGGTCAGTAGGTTTCCAGTATAGGGTGGTGTTTATGTGACCATTGCTTATTAGCACTGCAGTGTCCAGGAAGTGGATCTCTTATGTGGACTGGTCCAGGCTGAGGTTGATGGTGGGATGGAAATTTTTGAAATCCTGGTGGAATTCCTCAAGGGCTTCTTTTCCATGGGTCCAGATGATGAAGATGTCATCAACGTAGCACAAGTAGAGTAGGGGCGTTAGGGGACGAGAGCTGAGGAAGCACTGTTCTAAGTCAGCCATAAAAATGTTGGCATATTGTGGGGCCATGTGGGTACCCATAGCAGTGCCGCTGACATCGTCTCAGTAGCTCATCCTTCCCTCCCTCTGGAGCAGGATCTCCTCACCTCTTGAGGGTATAAAAGAAAGAGCTAGGTTAGGCTCTCCTTGTCCTCTCCCTCAACCCAACATGTGGCTCATCCCATGAGACGCTTGAGAAGCTCAATCTACTTATCTCAGAGGTGTCTTTTTCATGGTCTGTATGCAACGTTGTTGTAGTCATGTTGGTTCTGGATATTGGAGAGACAGGGTGGGCAGGGCTCTGGAGCGGATTGGAGCTGGAGCTGGAGTGCGGACCAGTAGGTTTTGTCCGGAGCTGGCGTGGAGCCGGAGCGGAGCAATTCAAAAATTTGATTGCTCCAAATCCATGATGGTGGGTGAGGTAATATCTCACATCTGTTGGTGAGAGAGACATGCTTCTGAGCTACCCAGAGCTCTTCTTCAGGTCTGGGAAAGGTACTCTGAATGTCAGTTAAATACAAGATGTAACTGGTTAGCATTGGTATTTAGTCCATTTTCTAAGGGACCATTCAAGGTTGAGTGGCCTGTTAACACCTCTACAGTTTTAGGACAAAAATGGGTGGAGGTTAGTGGGTTACAGACTGTTGTAATAAATCACCAATCCAGTGTCTCTGTCCGTCCATGATTTTTGGTATCTAGCAGAGTAATGAATTTAAGCTCCCAGGGCCATCTTTTGAAAGTATTATGCAGGTTTCCTTTTAAGGATGATGACTGGTAGGACTGGGAGCTAGGAATAGAACCTATATCTCCTAGCTTCCAGTCTTCCACCTTAGCATTGTGGCTATCTTTCTTCTCTTTATGTTTAGCATTGATTCATTTCATTTTACAGTATAAATATATTTGAATGCATGAACCACTGTGACAGTCTGTATCCATATGTTCACCCTTTTTATAAGACTATGATAATTTTTGTACAAAGTATGCATTGTAAGGTATCTTTGGAAAACTCATAATTTGCTGATTGTTATTGTCAAAGTAAAATGTAGGGCAACATTGTATGTAAAGTTATAAAATTCTACTGTATGACTTTGCCGAGACATTCTAAGTTTAGAAAAGCTGGCACAAACCAGTTCCTCAGAGACAAAAGGCAAACTGATGCCTCAGACAGGTGTCAACAAAATCAAACGGATTATCACCTGGTTAATTGGCCATTCTTTGGCAGGAAAAAGGGGTGTGAACAAGAAATTTAAATTTTGGCAAAGGAAAAGCTTCGAAGTCCCTGTCCCCACAGACTTGCTGTCTCCTCAGCTGGAGATGATTTTCAAAGAAAAGTATAAAGAATGGGGAACAGAGGCCCCAAGGCATCTCTGCCTTCACCTCTCCTCATGGCATCAACAACACTTGAAGCACAAAAGAAGCATAAATGGACTGAGGAGGGATCCTGGCTGAAAGATTCAGCCAGTTAGACTACTAGATCATGTGGTGAGAGAGACCTTTTAGCTTTGAATTCATTTAGCTTGTGTTTGCGTTTTACCTTTTATTTACTTGTAAACAATTATGACTTTTATGCCCCATTATTTGCAATAATTTAAAATCTATCTTTTTGTTGTTAGTAAATTTGTTTTATTGTTCTAAATCAGCGTGCTTGGATTGAGGTGCTTAGGAAACTTCATCTGGGATAACAAGATTTGTGCATATCATTTTCTATTAATCAAATGACAGACTTTATAGGAGCTTGTATTGTCCAGGAGGGTGCTGGGGAAGTACAAGACACACATTTCTGGTGGGAAAGTCTGGGACTGGCAGTTTGCTGGTGTGACTGGCTATAGCATTCATACAATATAACTGGGAGTGATTTACATCCTGGAGGCTGTGTGAGAGCTGACTAGGAGTGGTAGCTATCACAGTGAAGCTGTGTAAGAGGCACCCTAGGTTGGAGAATTGAGTGTAACAGATTGTACCCTGAGGAATGTCACAATCACCAATATAGAATCATTTTTAATAGCAGTTAATAGAAGCAGAGCATGTTTTGGACGGATTCTAAAATCTCAAACTGTTTCTCTAATGTGAACAGAGCATGAGACTGTAATTAGTATTAAGGAATAAATAATCGATAGAGACAACTGTGTGTCTATCTGCATTTTGCTAAACAATGAGCTTGAAGTGCTGTCTATTAAGACATACAGCCGTGTTGTCAGAAGAAGTGTCTTATGTGGCAAAGAAATTTTCCTTAACTGTGCGGTGTGAAATAATACTAGTGAAATCACATTCCAGACTTGTAACTTGGTCACATTGACTTACACCAGGCCAGGCTCTGCTCAGACCCGTTATGTCTGTGCAGAAGAGGGGGAAGGATACAAGCAACTTCCTCTCTCGCAATCCCGTGTACATACCAGCCAGAATCCCACTGCGGGAAGCACGGTGTCTTTCCCCTTCCTCCCAGGCCACGCGGGCACTAGCTCTGAGAGAGATGACGTTGGGTTCATGACCCCACCCTCTCACACCGCTTGCACAACCAGACAGGCTCCAAGGTGGGAGCATAGTGGTAGATCTAACACACTGATGTGTGCATTCCAGGAACACCGAGGAGCGATTCTGACTCTGCCTTGCCCATACTTTCACCATTCATTAAAAGGCATAAATGACATAACTGTTTGGATCCCAGCTGGTAAAATGAGAGCAGTGATTCAAGAAAACAGGGTGGGGAGGGAGGGAACCAAAAAAGCAGACTAAATGTTAAACATGATTATAGGTTTGTAACATTTGGAGACTATTTTAATAACAATTGCACTAAATACCTATTATTACATGGTGCATTAACAGCAACTAAAGCATTTGCTCGGTGAAACGTGCATTGTATCCAGGCTGGAAGCTGGTGATTACTTCTCTATCCAGAGTGCTAAATGGGTTTTTAATGACTGTGTTTTATCATTAGATACATTTGCACTGGTGTATTGATATAGCTACATTGGGGCAAACCACTAACCCCTGGAACTGCACCAACGTGAAACAGGGTTTACACCAGTGTGGTTTACTATGGTAACTTACCGGAGTCCATTGCACTAGCTTTACATGGGTCCCATGCATCTACCTTAGAAAACTGGTTTAACTACACAGAGAGACAAGTTGGGTGAGACAGTATCTTAGATTCATAGGACTGGAACGGACTTCAAGAGGTCATCTAGTCCAGACGCTTGCCCGCATGGCAGGACTAAGTATTATCTAGAACATTCCTGACAGGTGTTTGTCTAACCAGCTCTTAAAAATCTCCAATGATGGAGATTCCACAACCTCCCTAGGCAATTTATTCCAGTGCTTAACCACCCTGACAGTTAGGAAGTTTTTCCTACTGTCCAACTTAAACCTCCCTTGCTGCAATTTAAGCCCATTGCTTCTAGTCCTATCCTCAGAGGTTAAGAAGAACAATTTTTCTCCCTTCTCCTTGTAACAACCTTGTATGTACTTGATAACTGTTATCATGTCCCCTCTCAGTCTTCTCTTCTCCATACTAAACAAACCCAATTTTTTCAATCTTCTGTTATAGGTCATGTTTTCTAGACCTTTCATCATTATTGTTGCTCTTCTCTGGACTTTCTCCAGTTTCTCCACATCTTTCCTGAAATGTGGCACCCAAAGCTGGACACAATACTCCAGTTGAGGCCTAATCAGTGTGGAGTAGAGCAGAAGAATTACTTCTCATGTCTTGCTTACAACACTCCTAGTGATACATCCCAGAATGATGTTCACTTTTCTTGCAACAGTGTTACACTGTTAACTCATATTTAGCTTGTGGTCCACTATGACCCCCAGATCCTTTTCCGCAGTACTCCTTCCTAGGCAGTCATTTCCCATTTTGTATGTGTGCAAGTGATTGTTCCTTCCTAAATGGAGTACTTTGCATTTGTCCTTATTGAATTTCATCCTATTTACTTCAGATCATTTCTCCAGTTTATCCAGATCATTTTGAATTCTAATCCTATCCTCCAAAGCACTTGCAACCCCTCCCAGCTTGGTATTGTTCGCAAACTTTATAAGTGTACTCTCTATGCCATTATCTAAATCATCGATGAAGATATTGAACAGAACCAGATACAGAACTGATCCCTGCGGGACCCCATTCGTTATACCCTTCGAGCATGACTGTGAACCACTGATAACTACTCTCTGGGAATGGTTCTCCAACCAGTTTTGTACCCACCTTATAGTAGCTCCATCTAGGTTGCATTTCCCTAGCTTGTTTGTATCTTCTATTGGACCAACTTCTATTGCTAAGAGAGACAAGCTTTTTGGCTACCACACCATTGCACTTAACTACACTGGTCTAATTACGTATGTGTAATGACAATTTTTTCTAATGTAGAGAGGGCCTTAGTTACTAAACATTATCCCATCTGTGTAAAAACACTAATCCGGCTCTCATTTACGGCATTATAAATCTAGAGTCATTCCACTGAAGACAATGGAGTTACTCTGGATTTGCACACGTAAATATTTGCAGCAATATTTGGCCTCAAGTAGCCATGCTGTACTAGGATCTCAGGGCTCAATGACACCTTTATGGGGGTGACGCAGAGGTGCACTACCACAATGGAAGTGCAAGAAGGGATTGTGTTTTAAGGATGCATATGTCTCATGGAGCTTCCAGGTGCCCAGGGGAAGAACACTGACTGCTATACTTTTATGGAGGTGCAGCACGCTTTCCTTTTTGTGTCTGTCTAATGGTAGGAGGGGGATGCTAGCCTGGCAAATTAGAGCCAGGAGCACTTCCTGTGCTTGGGAGTGCAAAGATTGCAATTGTAGATGACATATTGAGAGTCGCAAGGATCAGGAAGGCTCCTTGTAACATTTCCTCCCAAGAGCATTCACGCAGGGGCAAGACACAATCTGGTGCTTAACTTTCATAGGCTGGGATTTTCCAGCATTGGTCTAATTCTGCTCTTATTGAAGTCAATGGGGAATTTAATCTTTGATTTCAATGGGACCAGAGGTAGGCCACGCTGAATGCTTTTGAAAATCCCACCAACAATGTCCAAATATAAAAAATTGAGGGGTAAAACACCTGTTAAAACTATCTTCTCTGTTTGTATGTGTGCACGTGTTTGTTTGTGAATTGCTACGTGGGTTTTTTTTTTCTGACATAATCTCTTCCTCAAGCTCTTTTTTCCTAATGGAGCCTCTTGCTATCTGTAAATCAGGGTGGCCCAGATCCTCATAGGTATTTAGGCTCCCATCTTCCATTGATTTCAGTGGAAATTAGGATCTTAAATACTTTTGAAGACATGGGCTGCTGAGATCATCAGCAGGTGAAAGTCCGCATAGGTCCATTGACTTCAGTGGATCTATTTTAGCTTACTTCAGCTTAGACTCTAGCCCCAGAGTGTAGTAATGACTTCAGAGGACCTGATTCTTTACCCCTTACTCATCTGGGTAATGCCGTTGGCTTCAGGGTTTAGTAGGGAGTGGAAGAGGGTGGAAATTGCTACTCTGGATCTAACATGAAGTTGGTTTGAGAGGGAGTTTATTTGTCCTTCTGTGTATCTCTGTGCAATAATTCTGTGTAAATTCCACACACAGAGACGCACAAAATCAGATGTTTTCAGAACACACCTGATTTCTTCACTTTGGTGAGGGCTGGAAGGGAGTATCCATTAGCACGAAAGCCTACGGTTCAAGTAACAAAATGATATTTGTCTTAATCCTCCTCTGCTTTTCTCTCCCCTCTTTTTCTTGTTTTGGTGTCTCTCTGTCCTTCATGCTGCAGCATGATACAGAGCTGCTGAATGCTGATGAGACCACACTATATCCAACCCCAGGCTCTCATTATTGGCCAATTAACTTGGCACATAGCAGCATGTAATAGTTCTGACTGGGAGAGAATCTATAGAGAAGGCTGGGCATGACATTTAATTTATACAAACAAATAGTGGCTGCCCCACTCCTGGAGAACAGTGGTTAAAAGCACCCAAGCTGGGCTGATTGGGGAAGCAGCCATAGCTGTGGCCAGCTCAATCAGGGCCCAGTTGGCACTTATAAGAGGGCTGTGGGCTAGGAGCTGAAGGAGTCTCTCTCTAGCTGTGGAGAGAGAAGGACCTGGCTGCCTGGGAGCTTAGGATACCAGGAGTAGAGCAGGGCTGGGGAAAGGCAAGAGGAGCTGGGGAGCTCCAGCCTGGCCAAAGGCCAAAGCAGGTACTGGGGTTGCAGAGGTGCAGCCTGGGCTTAGGCAGAGGCTGCTGGTCCGAACCCCTTGCCAATGATGAGTGGCCATTACAGACTGAAGTTTGCCCCAGTGAGTGGGGGCTAGATGATGACTGGCAGTGGCTACTGAGGGGATAGAAGGATTGGGGTTCCTCTGGGAGGGGAGACCCAGAGAGTGGGAGTACTGATGGAGGCAGAACCCTGAGTAAAAGGCACCGGGGTCCAGGAGGGACACGGGGCCAGTGGCAGGCGAGCCACCAGCCTGCAGAAGGTGCTCTGGGCTGGAATCAAGTTAATTCCCAAGATAACCAACAGGAGGCGCCATGCTGGTGAGTCTTCACTTGCTACAGGTGCACATCTAAAAAAAACAAATAGAGACACCAGAACCTCCTGCAGTTTCATGACTTAGAGGAGAATGTGGGGTTTGTCTGTTTATTTTTTTAATGTATCTTCTTGTTTTGTAGTTGCACCAGTTTGGGGGCCCCCCCGGTGCTAGGTGCTGTACAAACATAGTGAGAGAGAATTCCCTGTTCCACAGAACTTACTTTACACAGAAAAGCTGAAGAGTGTGAATGGAAACAGAAGCACACAGAGCTGCCAAAATGGAGGTGACGATTTGACTTCCTTCCAGGGAAATGCAAGCTGCTCAAGACACTCCAGACAGCTGATTTGGTTAAAGGGATATTAGTTATGGAGGGACTATGGCACAAAGAATACAGTGAGGTACTGAAGAGGAGAGGGGAAATATTTCTGTCAAGCAGCGGCTGACCAAACACAAGCATGTGCTTTGTGTGGAACAACTGTGTGTGAGTAAGGATGTGGAATGTGACTACAGAAACCAAAGGCCCTCCTGTATCTTGGAAAGCAGAGTTCAGGCTCTGGACTGTAGGAAGCTGCAGTCAGCACTGAAAGGTTTAAACAAAAAAATATGTAAGTGTTATTACTGCACAAACAGCTTGTACTTAAGGAGATAAGGCTCCTAATTAAGGTATCTAATTTGGATAGAGCAATGCCTTTATACAGCTCAATCACTTTATTCCAGCTACTTCCAACCAGTATCAAAGATTGTCCATTAGTGTATATTGTCTAGAGACGTCTATCTAACCTCCAAGATGCCTCACTTGATTGTACATACTCTTAATGAAATACATATTTCTCTTAGCAGAAATAGAAACTGTTGATAACTCTGAAGTGTCCAGCACAAAAGCGTATCCACAAATTAACACCTCATAACTTAAAAACATGTAACTACAATGTGCAGGAAAGCACCTCAGTCTTCTATACATCTGGTTTCTACTCATGTAACCAGAGATGCTAGAACTAGTGTTCTGGGGTTGCTGCCACACCCCCTGGCTTGAAGTGGATTCCATTATATATAGGGTTTGCAGTTTGGTTTAGTGGCTCTCAGCACCTCCACTATACTAATTGTTCCAGTACCACTGCATGCAACATACACTCGCCCATGCAGATGCCTTTCATATTCTAAAGGAACAATGATTGGGCCCAAAGGCATCTTGCCACAGAATATCATAATCACAATCCTGTTGGTCCAGAGAACTAGGAGCATAAATCTTCTGGGCTGAATTATAGCATTCCATGTTTTCCTGATCTAATAACTGGTATGTGTAGAGAGTCTTGTTCCACACTATAGAGAGTCCCACTAAATTCAATGCTTTCCATATTTAGAATTCAGTTGTATAAACACACAAAGCCATCCCTGTTTTTGTAATTCTGGATACTTTGCATTACAGCAGGTATCAGTGTACTGCTTTCTAGTATCTATGGGTTGCGTTTTATGCAGTGTAGTTGTACGTAGCCGTGTTGGTCCAGGATATTAGAGAGGCAAGGTGGGGGAGGTAATATCTTTTATTGGACCAACTTCCGTTGGTGAGAGAGAAAAGCTGTTGAGCCCCACAGATCTCTTCTTCAGGTCTGGGAAGGAACTCCCAGGCTCACAGCAAAACATAAGGTGGAACAGATTGTTTAGCACAAGTAGTTAGCACATATTGTAAGGGGCCATTGAAGGTAGAGTGGCCTGTTAACTCTGCTGCAGCCAGAGGACAAAAAGAGGGGATTAGTGGGTTACTGATTGTTGTAATAAGCAATGCACTTTGGCTAAGGCTACACTACAGAGCGTACAGTGGTGCTCTACTGTAGTTTACAGTGCAGACGCTCTAAGTAGACAGGAGAGAGCTCTCCCATCAACTTAATTACTTCAGCACCTACGAGCGGGGGTCGTTATGTTGGTGGGAGAAGCTTTCCTGCTGACAGAGCACTGTCCACACTGGCACTTAGGTTGGTTTAATTTATGTTGCTCAGGGGGGTGGCTTATACACATCCCTGAGCAACATAAATTACACCAACCTAAGCTGTAGTGTGTACTTAGCCACAGTGTCTCTGCTCAGTGATTTTTGAGTGTCTAGCACAGTAATGAATTTAAGCTCCCAGGCTTGTCTTTTGAAAGCGTTGTGCAGGTTTCCTTGGAGGATAAGGACTGATAGGTCAGATATGGAGTGATCGTTTTGTGAAAAGTCTTCACCCACAGGTGATAGGGTGTTTTAATCTTATCATTTTCCTGTGAGTTCATTTGCAAGCATAGTGATTGTCTGGCTTCACCCACATAATTGTTGTTGGGGCATTTAGTGTACTGGGTAAGGTACACTTCATGTTGTGATAGGCATGTGTAAGGTCCATGAATCTTGAAAGGCGTGTTGTGGGGGATGTTGATCATTGTAGCAGCAGAGAGATGTCTGCAGGTTTTGCATCTGTTGTGCCAGGGTTTGGTGCCACTTTGAGCTGGTGTGTCCTGGGCTGTGGGAAGATTGCTTCTGATGATAAACTTGGAGAGGTTGGGGGGTTGTTTGAAGGCCAGAAGTGAGGTTCAGGAAAGATTTCTTTCAGAATGGGGTTCAAAACTGAGTATGGGTTGTAATTGTTTGAGGATACCCCATATAGATTCCAGTGTGGGGTGGTAAGCAGCAACTAGGGGTGTGTGATTGGAGAGGGTTTATTTCTGTATTGAGGCAGGCTCTCTTGATTGAGTTTTGTCATGTATGCTGTATTGAGCTGAATCATGCTGTATCATTTTGATCAGACTTAGGCAAGAGCATGTGCACTCTACACGAGTTCTGTGATAACTGGGCATTTTCCCCATTAGAACAGCCATACTGGGGCAGACCAGTGGTCCATCTAATCCAGTATCCTGTCTTCCGACAGTGGCCAATGCCAGGTGCCCCAGAGGGAATGAACAGAGCATGTAATCATCAAGTGATCCATCCCGTCGCCCATTCTTAGCTTCTGGCAAACAGAGGGTAGGGATACCATCCCTGCCCATCCTGGCTAATAGCCATTGATGGACCTATCCTCCATGAATCTATCTAGTTCTTTTTTGACCCCTGTTATAGTCTTGGCCTTCACAACATCCTCTGGCAAATAGTTCCACAGGTTGATTTTGTTGTGTGAAGAAATACTTCCTTTTGTTTGTTTTAAACCTGCTGCCTATTAATTTCATTTGGTGATCCCTAGTTCTTGTGTTATGAGAAGGAGTAAATACTTCCTTATTTACTTTCTGCACATCAGTCATGATTTTTATAGACCTTAATCCCCCCTTAGTCGTCTCTTTTCCAAGCTGAAAAGTCTGAGTTTTATTAATCTCTCCTCATACGGAAGCTGTTCCATGCCACTACTCATTTTAGTTGCCTTTTTCTGAACCTTTTCCAATTCCAATAACTTTTTTGAGATGGGGCGACCACATCTGCATGCAATATTCAAGATGTGGATGTACCATGGATTGATATAGGAGGCAATATGATATTTTCTGTCTTATCTATCCCTTTCTTAATGATTCCAACATTCTGTTTGCTTTTTTGACTGCCGCTGCACATTGAGTGGATGTTTTCAGAGAAGCTGGGAATGAGCAACAGGGGATGGAGCACTTGATGATTACCTGTTCTGTTCATTCCCTCCAGGGCACCTGACACTGGAGACTGGCCACTGTCGGAAGACCGCATACTGAGCTAGATGGACCTTTGGTCTGACCCAGTAGGGCCATGCTTATGTTCTTATGTAACTATCTACAATGACTCCAAGATCTCATTCTTGAGTGGTAACAGCTAATTTAGACCCCATCATTTTAT
This sequence comes from Malaclemys terrapin pileata, assembly GCF_027887155.1. Lineage (NCBI taxonomy): Eukaryota > Metazoa > Chordata > Testudines > Emydidae > Malaclemys > Malaclemys terrapin. The sequence continues at coordinate 65,645,401 of NC_071515.1, read as the reverse complement.
ATGTATAGTTGGGATTGTTTTCCAATGTGCATTACTTTGCATTTATCAACATTGCATTTCATCCCAAATCAGAGGAATCCCCAACTGGCTGCTTAAAGAGACTTTCTACCCATTTGCTTTACCAAGAGGTGTGCAACAGGCCAACTGGAAGATCTGGATCCGATCAGTACGCTTTTCATAAAGGAAAGATTAAATCATGAAGGACAATTCTGTGGCCCAGGGTGGATTCTGTTGTGAATTCTGTGGCTAAAGAATCAAGGAATGCATGTGGCCCCAGGATTAAGGATATGGAGAACATCACCATTTAACTTGATTAGGATGCCTTTGCCATTGAGCTGTTCTGTGGCAGGTCCCTGCTTTTGCTGCATGTCAGCTTTCTCCGTAGTCCTGTAAGAAATCTATAACAAATGATTTGCAGGGCTTTCCTTCTCAGTCAGCAGTTTGCAAACAGGTTTTCAAAACTCGATTAAAATGCTCCATTTCCCCATTGGCAGGAGGATAATTAATGGAAGAATTTCAGAGCTTAATATGTGTCTCCTTCAGAAATTCTTCAGATTCTGTGGCTGCAAAATGGATGTCCTTTGTCAGAAATTAGTTTTCTCAGATTTCCTTCATGACTGAAAATTGTTAACAAGAACTTGATTACTGTTGTAGAAGTAACTTGGGAAATAAAGGCTACTTCTCGCCATTTGCTGAAGTAATCAGTTAAAGTAATAGCATAACAGCAGTCGGGTGGTGGTGTTTGTCCTCCTAGCTTAATAACAATCTTTTCTCATGTAGAATTGAATAAGGGAACAACTGCAGCATACTTTAGCAGGAGGTCCTGCCTCCATCTGTTGAACACAATAAGCGTCTTGGGTGATGCCTTGTGTGCACTGCGTAGCTGGCTAAGAGTACCATAGATCTGTAAAGGAAGCATGATTTTGTTTGAACGAGTTGAGATGCATAATGCGTTCGACATGGACTCAATTTACCATCTTGTCTGCCACTTTTACTTTGCGATGTTAGCGAATTTATGACATGGATTTGGTCTAATGTTCCCCCAATTATGAGCCACATCTTCAGCTGTTTAAATTGACACCACTTCAGCTGAGCTTCTCCCACAACAGACTCCTCTCTGGCTACTAAAGTTAGTTCTGGTGCAAGGACCAATCACTTGTGTGTGGATGTTTAGTCCATCAGTTGGTCTGGAATCATCCTTGTAGGGACAAGCAAAGTCCCTGTAAAGTAAAAAAAATATCACCTGCATGCTGTAAAATGTGGGACTGCCTCCTACTCACCACACCGCTCATCATCTCATGACAGTTAACTTCCATGTGGCATTCCCTATTTTTGATCTATCTGATCAGGATCCCACTAATTTGTCCTGGACTGGTTCTTACATCACTAGAATTTTCATGCTCATCACTTTTTGCTGTCCTTGCTTGACTTTAATTAGCTTGGTCCTAAAGGCTTGTGAGCCTGGAAACTTTTTTGTTAACAAAGGTGAGTTTGCTTGCTAGGCTAAGCACAGGTTTTCTCAAGCTCTCCTAGTACTTCTCTTGACTAACTTGCCTTTGCATTACGTTTCCCTCATCTATAATTAATACACATCAGAAATTAATTCCTGGTTTAATATTTTCTTATGAGGAAGAGTTCCTCCATGAAGATATTTAGCATGTCCTTCTTTCATAGACCAAAACAGTGAACGCCTTGTTCAATTATTCATAATCCTTTAAAGGACTAACAGTTTTTCAGTCTAGATTCTCACTTAAAATAATAACACCTTAGCCACCGACTGGATGCCATACATCATTAGCTCTATTTCTTGAGTCTCACTTAGTAATTTGTAAATGGTTAGTACTTTTCATGAATAAATCCAGAGCGCTTCTCAAAAATGCACTTGTCTCATTATCATCATTTTAAATATGGGGAAACTGAGGTACAGGGAGGTTAATGAGCTGATTCCCCTGCCCCCCCTTTCCCCCCCCCGCACTTCAGGTTCTAAGTGGTTTACCAAAGATCATCTAACAAATCAATTGCAGAACTGGGAATACTGGTCATAACTTTAAGTGACTAGGGATTTTTTGGGTGCCTCAGGTCTTGGATGCTCAACTTGAGAGATCTTTAAAGGGGCCTGATTTTTCAGAAAACACTGAGCACCCTTCCTTTTGCAAATCAGAACCCTTCCCTTCCAGGTGTCTCAGGTTGAACACTAAAGCTTGAGTCTCTTTCTCTCCCTTTCCCCCCCACCCCCATCACTAGTAACTTAGGGAAATGTTGACCACAACTCATAACTTCTGATTGCATCTCCAGTGCTCTTCCTGTCTGACCCCAGCCCTAGGGGCTCCTTCCTGTCCATTAAAGTTAATTGGACTCTTTCTATTGACTTGAATGGGAGCAGAATCAAGCCGCCGAAACACAGTGGACTTCATGTAGGAAGTGTGTGCTGTATAACCAGCATGGGGCATCCGGAGTTTTAGGGTACTGAGCAGTTCCATTATCTAGCTGTTTACATCAAGGTAATTGCAGGGTGAACATCTGTGTCAGAATGTAATTTTCTAAGTGATATGCTCATTCTGCAAATTAAAATTATTTTTGTTTACACTGAATGTATTGGCTTCCTTGGTGGAAAACACGTAACCACTTTAGAATCAGCACTCTAGCCGATGGGAGCTGGGCTCAGCTGACCTAGGTTCCTATATTTGAGGAGTCGTAGAGGTGGAAAAGAGCTATTAGGTCATCTACTAATTGCCCTGTTTGTTCCCTGTGCCCACATATAAATACATTGCTCAGTATTCTGTCCTTTGGAGCGCTACGATGTTTAAAGAGGCACTGTCAAGGCTGAAAGGATTAAAAGGGACCCTTTCTAATGTTCATCTGTTTATTGATGTGTGACTGCTCGTTGTGCTGTCTCTCAAATTTGCTTTTCTGCAGGCATGATAATGGAATGTACCCAAAGTTTCTTTCTTCTGACAGGACTGATCAGAAAGTGGAGAGTCCGATGTGCAAATGGGGAGTGTGATGCTGTCTGATTGAAAATGATCATTTGTATCGTTGCTAATACCACTGTTAGACAATTGCAACAAATCTTGTAGAAAGTGTGTCATGTAAGGTGTCACCAGAAAAGTTATGATTTGCTGGGTATGATTATCTTATATGCCTGTATTGTCTCTGTATCTGAAATTATGAATATTGGCTATGTACTTGTATCTTAAACATGTGTTATATTCCTGGGTGACACCCCTCAGAGAGAATTTACGTTAGGGCTAGACAGCTATGTGTTGGGGGGGGGGGAGGGAGGGTCAATGAAGAAACTCATCCTTCCAGATGCCTCAGATAGCAAGGAGCCAATGGCCACCCCCTGTGATTCAGCAAAAATATAGGGGCATGTGATAGGTTCATGTGACCCTGGACTCCATCCTGGGCCAGTAAATTTCCATACACAGGGGCTGTGGGCTTTGTTTGGGGCAGTAAATTTCCATGCACATTGCAGAAGATATAAAGAGACGCCTGAGATATCTCCATGTTACCTCTTTCCTGCTTTAATTCCCTGGACTGTGGATTTACATCAGAAAGGAGCATCTTGAACTATGGACTGAAGACCTTCTAATCTGGAAGTTACCAGAGAGAGTTTACAAGCCAGCAGTCTATTCTATCCCTGCTACAAGCCTGATAAAAGGACTTTGCAATCATTTGTATGTATATGATCTATTAACCATTTATAATCTCTTCTTTTCTTTTATTAGTAAATCTTTAGTTTACTAAGGATTGGCTGACAGCATATTTGGGTAAAATCTGAGATTCATATTGACCTGGGGATATATGTCTGAGCGTTTGGGCTTAGAGAGAACCTCACATATAGTGAAATGGGTTAACAGTAACCTCTCAATATATTAGATTGGGTTGCCTGGATGGGAGCCAAGGGCTGGAATGCCGAACAGGACAGTGTATGGCTTCTGGTTAACCAACCAGTGTGGTACAGCAGAAGCTGTTCAGTAACTGGTCTGGTGAATCTAATTATAGAATAGACCTCCAGTTTTTTGGGGATTGTCTGTCCTATTTCTTGCAGTCTGCCCAGAGTGTGGCATTATCAATGTGGTCTATCACAGGCACTCAGTCACAGGGAGAAACCTCAGTGTCTTCATTTTTCCTCCTGCAAGGTCACCCAGTCTAACCTATATTACAGACATGCACAGATTGACTAAAAGTAGCATATTTTTATAGCAGAGTGAACTTTGGACTTGTGGATTCTGATGATATTTTTAAGTCCATGCAGGAAGACTTTCTCATCTTGGGGCATATTTAGGCACTTTAATCCAAATCAGGGTTGAATTACAGCACAGATGCTAGAGCCCCAGCTCTTGATGCTGTATGATTAAGTTTCTCGACCTCCTGTTTGGAAAGAAAACCTTAAAAATATGAACCAAGTGTATTGATGTCTACATGCAGACAGTTGAAATGGTTGGTCTTGAAAGTGTGAACTGATCCATGTATCTTCATGAGATATTAACACCAAGACCCACCGCTCTGAGGGTCCCCACCACCACTATCCCAACATCCCAGCAGAAGATTGTGTGGCTGGAGAAGAGTACAACAGACCATGTCCACTGTCCTACCCATGTAGATCCATATCCCAGGTGCTGATAAAAGTACTGCAGGGTCCCTGTGCTGCTGCTGCCCCCCGTTCACACCCTCTTGCTTCTTTGGGAACATCCTCATGTCATGGTATGCCAACGGGCAAAGGCCAAGACTGCTTTATTCCAGAGTGCCTTAATCCAACATTGATCCCAATGTGCTTTTGTAGAAAATAAGTATAGGTTGGTTGTATAACAACAACAATGTACTGGTCAGAAGGAAACTGCAACCTCATACGGATGTTCATAGCTTAAATCTCCACACACTCTTTGCAAAGAATGGTTCATTAGTCAAAGTCTCTTGTGTGGCTACGCTGAAAATGTGCCTTATGGACCATTGAAACATGTCCTGGAGGATCTGGACTAGACCAACAGGATTCTCAACTGTTTCAGCACCTAGGCTTCTGTCAGCTATATTTCGCACATGTTTTATGAGGTCTTTTTGTTTGTTTTGATTTAACTTAATTCAGTGATAGCTGCTGGTTCTCAGCCCTGATGGAGATCAAGCCACTTATTTAGGAAATTAAGTCTGCCTAACATTAGCCACCTAAATTTGAAAATGTTGGCTTTGTTCTCCAATGCTTCTGTTCATGCATCGGTCATACTACAGTGATGAAGTATCAAAGGAATACTAGAAGGCTTAGGGCCAGATTCTGTCACCAAGCAGCACCTGTATTTTCAGGTGCATGCAGGCTGTCTGTCCTTTTTTGGGGGGTACACCATACTCCAACAGGTGAAGGGCAAATAGGAGGCAGGAATTGTGGTTTTCCCCCATTCCTTAAGCACTGGCCACCAATAGCGGGTGAGTAAACTCTACTTCCAAAGGAGTGTTCTATTGGGTATGCAATCTCTGTGTGCCTGGAATCTCCTGGAAGCATATTGCCCTTTTCTATGGGCTATGCCTACAAGGCATTTAATTAACCTTTGTAAAGCTCTTTCAGATGGAAGGTAGATAGGAAAGATAAATGCAAATAATTGTTCTTTGCTGTAATAAAAACTATTGGCTGAATTTGGAGATGGACTATTCTCTCGGTTCTGAAATCCTTTTAGTTCTCTGAATACTTTTTTTTATACCTTATGAGGAGGAGAAAATGGGAAAGTGATCAGACAAGTCCCCTGCACATATTTTAATAATAATTTTAATATAAAAAGAAGTCCTAATCTTGTTCTGGTATTTCGTCTTCGTTCAGATAATAGAGGTTATTGCTGAGCTCCTGCCTTTGATTTCCTACTTTACTTCAGCTTGTGTACCAACCAGTTCTTGTTAAATATTTATGGACAAGATTAAAGACTTTATAAAACTTAGCAGCTGGCAGCTATCCTTGCCTAAAGGATAATGCACAGAGTTTTCATTTTAATTGGATAACTATGTGACCGAAATATGCAGACCCTAAGGGAAATACATGAATTGAAATATGTAAAGCAATTTTTTAAAGAAAATATCCTTTTACATTTTGTTCTTCCTTTCCCCTTTGGTAGCGTTTATGTGAAGGTGAAATTGTCGTCATAACACTTTTAAATTTTTTTTTTTAGGTTTAGTGCTGTAGTTAAACTTTTCAGAATGCATCTCATTATGTGTTACTGGCAGGACAAGTTAACTGTCACTTTCCTTTCTGTCTTGCTCTCCCAATGTCACCACTTTTTTTCACCTATTTGCTCACTCTTACTCACACTGTCACCTTAGAATCCAGCCTGAGCAAGGAGCTGTGTGTAGCTGCACTGCCCTGGGAACACAGCCAGGCCTGAATTGTGAATCTCTGTGCCCCTTCCTTGCTCCAGGGGGTAGTTAGGCTGGGCTAGTCCTTCACCAGGGATAGCTTTCTGCTCAGCTACGGGGATGGGTGCAGGGGGTTAGAGCAAGCCTTGGCCCACTTCCCACCCCTACCTGCCCACCTGCATAGGACAGGGAGTAGCCCCTCAGCAATAGCAGCTTCCCCTATGCAAGGTCTAGTGATGCAGGTAGCCTGTGAAGGGAAGTAAGTGGGCTCCTCACACCCCGTTATTCCCCTGCATAACTTTACTGCTGGGTTTGTGATTGAACTTACTGTCCCATATTCAGTAAACAGTCCCATTGCCTTTACCATTATTCCTTGGGGAGATTTCACATATGCATGCATTATTTATGCTGGTCTGTCGGGCTCGTGGTTTGTGATGACAAAAGTTACTGTTCTAATGTAATCAACATTTTTATGACTTGCCATGAGTCATGTTTAGTCTAGACATACTCACCAGTTTTGTCTCTAATGGTATTTGTCTAAGTGGGGGGTATGTTATTTTGCTCGGTAGGAAAAAATAGCTCTTCAGATAGACTCTAGTACTGGCAATGCAGCGGCAGCTTCATTTACTCTTTTACAGTAGAGGCTTATTAATGAATGAAACACGGATAACACAATTTGTACAGTACCTATCTTGAGTACATACATGGCCCCCATAATCATAGAATGTGCCTCACCATCTTGAGTGTTTTGATTCTCACAACGCCCCTGTGAGGCAGGGGAGTGCCATTATCCCCATGTTACAGACAGGCACCCAGAGACTAAGGGGATGGCTACCCTGCACTCACAGGGGTGATTACAGCACAGGTTGGCATAGCAATGCTAGTCTTACCTGCACCAGTGTGGCTAACAAGAGCAGTAAAGATATGGTTATAAGCACTTCGGAGCAAGTTAGCAACATGAATATGTACCCAGGGTCCCCATGCCACCATATCATCACTGCTATTTTAGCTGTTACCTATGCTGCCTTTAATCTACCTGTGCCTATGCCTACCTGTGCTCCAGTCCCACCTCCGACTACAGTGTAGACATACCTTCAGTGACTCTCTCACGGGCACAGAGAGAGTGAGTCTGTGTCACAGTAGGGAATTAAAGGTGGGTTCTTCTAAGTCCCAGTTTAGTGGCCTACCCACTGGCCCATCCTTCCTCTCTCAGTAACTCCTCTGTTTATTTTTATATTAAATTCTGTATAGTGTACACTTCCCAAGTGTCAGATTTTGATCCTGACAACACAACTGCAGCGCAGAAGTTGTCAGTAGGAAGCGCGCCTGCGGGGTGACTGGGGCTTTTAGCACTAGCAGAAATGCGGCAGTCATTCATACACTTCTCTTTGTATGCTTTCTCACCTTTCAGTTAGAGGCAACAAAGGATAATCACAAGCAGGCAGGTATTGATTTTACTTTCGCAATAGGTATTCCTGTCTCCGGTCTACTTCCCAGGATTCTATTTTTTCACCATATTATTAAATGCATACTGGTTAGAATATTGTGATGGAGAACATCTAATAAAAATGCCTTGTTTTTTGTTTCAGCACTTAATTGGAACAGATAGTTAGATACGTGCTTCAACAAATGAACATGAACTTTAATATCCTCCCTAGGTTATGATCTGTACTGAGGTAGCAATGTCCTTGAAATGCACTGGGAACCATGGTGCCATAAGCAGACGTGATAGAGATTCAATGATATTTTTGTAATTACATGACCAGTCTTAAAAAGTGAAGATCTCTGTCAAGTGACTTTTTTTTTTTATAAAAAAGAGTTAGTCTTGACCTTGGCTCTGTGATGAAACAGTTCCTGGTTGGATATAGGCCAGATCTTCAGTTTGTATAAACCAAGTCTATCAGTGGGCTATGTTGATTTACACCAGTTGAGGATCTGACCCTTGTAATCTCTTTCCTTTTATCTTTCATCCTGCACTGAAGTGCTCAGAGAGCCATCTACATAAGCTGCTGGTGTGACATCTTTTAGCAAGATTGCACATCAGCCATCTTGTGCCAAAACTATTGGCCTGTAGCTTTGTCCGCATTTAAAGGGACACTGTCAATATGTTTTGGGCCACAAATGTTTGTGTTTCAGCATAGAGGGGACCTGTAACACACACTCACCAGCTGATTACAGCTTGGTTGCATATTTTTAAAAGCTTGCCCGGCAGTTTTTCCCCACTTTGTAAATCTTTCCCCTCGTATTTGTGACCCAAACACGGCTTAGGATCATGCTCCTCATCGGGGTGGGCGTTCCATCTCTCGGGGTGTGCCGCAGGCATTCAACACGTGAGCTGCAGGGAAGCAAAGCCACAATTCGCATGACTTAGTCTCATCATCATGCTAGTGCCACCAGTGATTCACCCAGGCAGGAGTGAATAGATGTGATCCCAAGGCTCCTTCCTTTTCCTCCCCGCTTTTGTCCCACAGAGAGAGTGTGTAGAGCTACTGCTGGAACATCTGTGGAGATAAAGAGGAATTGGCACTTCCTGCACTCCATGAAGCCTTCAGCCCCCATCCTCTCTTTCCCTTGGGGGAAGAAACAGGGAGGTTTCCAATAGTGGTTCCTCTCCCGGTGTTAGTACGAATGTGAGGAGAAGGATGAGCAGATTGATTTAAGAAATCAGCCCTATCCATCACCTTGTTTAAAAGACATGATTTGATGGCCTGAATACTAGGGGTGGGATTGGATCTGATACCAGCAAACAGGTCCTCCTTAGTTCATGTAATACAGTCACTGTGCATGTATGGGGGAGAGAGAATGCCCCTGGAGAGGATAAGAGAGCTGCTTCGGTCATTGAGTCCTATGTTCGCTCATCCAGTTGGGGGGCCTGTGTTTCTGGAACTGGAGGCCCAGGGTCCTAGTTCTGGCTTCCTGCATGTGCTTTAACTAGTAAGGATATTAACTGTCTATAGCACTTGGACCTGTTACATTCAGCCGCTAATGCCACCAAACTAGAATGTGACCAGCTGATGAGACGGCTGTTTATCAGAAAAACAGAAGCCAGCTTAGATTTATGTGCCACCCGCTACTCTTTTTATGTATTCTGCTTAGATTGCTTGCAGGCCCTTCCAGGAATGGGCCATGTGTCTGCTTGTGAGACTGTAACTGTACATACCTTCTTATTAATGCAAAGGCTCTTCCTGTTGCATTTTGAGAGACTTCTTCACCACACTGCATTCGCTAGAGGAGCGTGCCTCTCAAAGATATCTAATCCACTAATTATGCAGACAAATACTGGGTCATGCTTGTAATTCATTTTTTACTGTTTGCATTAAGTAATGCTTTTGGCAGACTTTAGAACAGGAAAATAGGAAGGACGTGGGAAAACATTAAAATTGAACAGATTAAAGTATTCCCCATCTGATGATTTACCGGTTTGCTTGCACAATCCAATCCATTGATATAAGGGAGAGGAAACCTGCTGGAGCAGGGAAACTAGGAAAAACCGAATGTCTGGTCATTTGGCACTACAGTAATAGCAGCTGGCTCAATTAGATTCTTACGTGGATTAAGACACAGATCTGGTATTCACTGCACTGCTTCAAGCAAAATCTCTGTTATTTAGACCCACATATATTACAAGAAAGATTATCGTGCGTGGAGTGCCCAGCGCTGCAGGAGCAGCGCCCGGGTTTTTGGTGCCCTAGGCGGGGGTCCTTCCATGCTCCCGGTCATCGTCGGCAATTCTGCGGCGGGGGGGTCCTTCTGCGCTCCTGGTCTTCGGGGCACTTCGGCGGTGGGTCCCGGAGCGAGTGAAGGACCCACTGCAGAATTGTCGCCGAAGACTTGGAGTGCGGAAGGACCCCCACCGCCGAATTGCCTCCAAGGGCAGCAAAATGCCCCCCCCCAAATCCTGGTGCCCTAGGCGACCACCTAGGTCCCTAAATGGAAGCGCCGGCCCTGCAGCGCTGGCATTATTTTTGTCTCTTCATATTTTGCTTGAACATGTGTTTGAGGAGGGCGTAATTTTTAATTGTTCCAATGGATGCTGTTGAAGCGCCACAAAGGCCATTACTGGATATATGGCCAGATATTTCAGTGATGCTGAGTACCCACAGTTCCCATTTAGTTCTCAAAATCAGGCCCTGCCTAGTTTTGGTACAGTCACTGAAGGACAATGTCTTGTGCCTGGGAGGTGCTAGGTACCCTTGGCTGCCACCATATTGTCACCTCATTCACCAAGTTGCAGGAGATGCTCAACACTTTGCAGGATTGGGACCCACATTTTTGGAAGCCTGGAGGCTAAAGGGCACCTCCCTGCTCTGTCTGTGCCTTCAAGCTGGCATTTGTATATGAAAATCTAGGTTTCTTTGGGTAAAGCTTTGGAGCCCCTCTTTGCAAATTGGACCCAGAGGGTATGCCTATGCTGCAATGTTAGCCTGGGGTTAGTGGGACTTGAGTCAGCTGACCCATGTCAGGGAACCCAGGCTTGAGCATCTACATTGTATTTTAACCCTAAGTTAAGACTTTTCTAACCTAGGACTCTGGTGTCCACACTGCAGTGTGCAGACCTGAGTCTTAGTAACCATATCCTGGAGTCTCTAGCGCCTCCCTAAAATGCGGCTGCTCTAGGCACTGTGGGAAAACTTTACTGCCTGCCCTGCATGTTAGGGGAAGTTTAAACTTCCTGCCAACACAGCCTGCTCAGCAGTCATTTTGGACTGTGCAGTCCCAGCTACCGGAGCCAGCAACATGGAGGAGACATCTTTTGTCGAAACTCTCTTGTTTCGGCTTTCACTCCTGTGACAGGAAACAGGCAGAGCATTCATGAGGCACTAGTGAACATTTTGGTGGCATTTGCTGGCAGGGCTTTGGAGCGGGGCCGGAGCACACCTCCAAAGCCCTGTTTGCTGGCCCACCAAAGGTACCTGACAGATTTCCTGATGGATCTGCAAGAGGAGGAGGAGGAGGTGGCAGAGGAGGAGTACTCTGGCATCACAGACTGTCACTGGCAGATGTTGCCAGTATAATTGGCCAGGTAGATTGCCACTTCTGTTGCAGGGCCACAAGCACAGTCTGGTGGGACCACCTCATCACGCAGATCTGGGATGACCAGCAGTGGGTCCAGAACTTTCGCATGAAGAAAGCTACACTTCCGGAGCTTTCTGAGTAGCTTGACCCCTACCCTCCAGCCTGAAGAGACGCATCTTGCCAGTCCAGAAGCAGGGTTGCCATAACCGTCTGGGAGCTGGCTACCCCAGACTTCTACAGGTCTGTTGGGGTTGGTAAGTTGGCAGTGGGTAAAATGGCGGTAGAGATTTCCGATGCAATCAGGTATGTGGTTACCCCAAGGTGGTGGGCATTAAAGATATGCTGGAGGTAATTGCTGGCTTTGAGAGAATGGGGTTTCTGGAGCTATTGATGGGACTCATGTACCCATAGTTTGCCCTCCTCAAGGAGCCCATGAGTACATAAACCACAGAGGGCATTACTTCATTGTTATGCGGCACTAGTTGGCCACAGAGGCAGATTTATGAATGTCACTGTGAGTGTACAGGAAACGTTCATGATGCCAGAGTTTTTTGCTGCTCAGGAGGCTACATTCATGGACCGGCTGGGACACTATTCCCACCAAATGACACTTACATTAATGGTGAGACTGTTCCCACTGTTGTTCTGGGAGACCCCACATGCCCTTTGCCTTGGCTTATGAAACCATACCCTCGTTTCAGAGGCCCTGGCAAGAAAAGGTTTAATTACATTCCCAATAGGTGTAGAGTGGTTGTTGAATATGCTTTTGGCAGCTTAAAGTCACACTGGAGGTGTGTAAAAATGGGTTTGGAGTCCAGTGTAATCAATGTTGTCCTTATTACTGTGGCTTGCTGGGCTCTTCACACCCTTTGTGAAGCCAGCAGTGAACCATTTCCCACTGACTGGGTCTATGACAGCAAGGGAACGCTGGACTGGTACCCTCAGCCAGAAAGTGCAGCTACTGCTGTGGGAACTGGTTGCACCCATGCAGCAGAAGCCAGGGCTGCGTTGTAGTCTCACATTATGGACTTGCATGGCCCAACGGAAGATGGGGGAATAGTACCTCTACCTGCGCTTGTGGGGGAAAACTGGCTCATTTATTTTTGGTGGGAAGGGGTGTGGGTTTGATTATCACGTCATTCAGACTTACACTGCATGGCAAATAATGAATTTGGTTATGGGTGGGGGGCACCCAATGGCTGTACAGATGGAATTTATTGGAATGTCAATTGCTGTACCTAGCTAAATAGAGGAATATCCACTGCTTCCCAGAAGACTATCTGTGTATTGGGAAGTGTCTGGGAAGGGCCAAATTGACTGATCTAATTCAAGAATGAGATGAAAACAAATAGGACGCGGGGAAAAAGAGAGGGAGTCCATAGGCTTTTCCTTTGTCACTAAAATGTTCCCTAACCTTTCAGCCTTCCCTTATCTCACTTTTATATTTAGCATTTAAGGCATAAGCAATATTTTGGGGCAAGCAAGAGAGGACACTGCTATTTCAGACAGAGAAAACTGCAGGAGTGTCAGGACCTGCCTAATGCTTCTTGCCATCAGACATTGACGCTGAACCTCCTTTAAGGCTTAAACAGACTTGAAACACTCAACGGGAAGTGCCTACCTCTCAATTCTGGCCCTCCTTTGCCTGGAAATTTCAGAAGGTCCTTGTCATTAAATATTCAGATGGAAAAAGAGGACTAGGGAGAAAAGCAATTAGAGGAAATGCAGCACGTTCTCCCAGATCACCATAGCCTTATTTATCTTCAGCCTTTGAGCTGAGCATTAAAAGTGATATCTGCTTCCTGCCACAGCTCTCCAGTTCCTATATGCATAGTAGTAATGACATGGGAACACTTTTGAAATAAGAAAAGGTCTATGACAAAATAATCTCCTGGGGTATTAGCTTTGTAACTTGTTGCCTTGAAAATCAAACCCAGGATGAAACATCCAGTTGCTTACAGTTTCCATAACAATATTAAACTGCATGTTATGAATTTAATCAACACATATCTTTAGTTAGGACTCCATGACTGGGGGAGAGTTGTGGTGGTGGTGGTCACCCATGGCGCACTAAGCAATGTTTTAGTATTGTTAAGTGTGCAGTAGCCAATGTTCCAGTCTTGCAAACAGAGAGGAAGACGGGCTAAAAGATAATCTAAAAACCATCCCAAAACAAAGGGCCAAATCCCTCTGTGGGCTAAATCCTTTGGCCAATGGATTTGTGCCAGGGATAAATTTGGGCTGAAGGCTGGAGGGGGCAGAGAGGCAGCATACAAAGGAGTAGATTGTCCCTTTCTGTTGGATATTGCGGTGATGGGCAGCACTATAAAACCCATCTATAGCCCAGTGTTAGGGGTCATCCTATGAGGAGCTATGGCAAGAAACTATGCCTCAGAGAACCATGATTCCTTTCCTGGTATCCCATTGATGCTGGGGTGGGGGGTTGTAGTAATCTGGCCAGTAGCCAATTACTTCCCATCTGCATCAGCTCAGCTGTGCTAACAAGCCCATTGGAAGTGTGTGTGAGAGAGAGAGTGTGTGAGTGAGAGGATGGAGCCCAGGTTCCACCCATTCCTCACTGCACTCTGCCCAGTTTCCACCCTCTGTGTGAGGATTAAACCCTGGGCACTGAGCCCTACTCTCCCCTCCACATACCTGCAGTGGAGCAATCTGGGAATCTGCATGGGAGGTGAGGTCTAAGGCCCCATGCACATATGCACAGGGCCAGGATATGATCTGCTCAAAAGACATCAGGGCTATGGCGGGTACAGGTCTTATTAATGACCTCTTCTTGTTGAACTTAAAACACACTAAATGCTGTCGTTTTGCGGGTAGCAAACAACAGGATTTCATCAGAGAAAACAATTGCCATTTTCTAAACTGAGATTTCTGCCCAGTACTATTTTCCCAGCTGGATTCATTTCCCCTCTTCTCTGTTTATCAATGGTACACTGAAATCCTCGGCCTGTTCTCCGGCAGCTCAGCCGTCCCCCTGTATAAAATTCATACTTTGTTCAACTTTCTGAATATGTGAAGTAGTAAGACTTTCCTTGGGGAACAGCCATGTAATGGGGCGCCATTTCCTCCTGTGAAGGTACTTCATAACATTGTGTCGAATGCATCTTTTAAGTAGCACCAGCTCAGCGTGAATGGAAAAACGAATTCATGTGAATAAGGTACTAAGCTTCTGATCTGAAAAGCACCCTGAGTAGTGTGAAAAGAACTCATGCTCACCTCTCACAACAGGTGGGGGTGGGGCAACGAGAGAGGAAGAAACCGAGGCAAATGTTGACCATGCTTTGATGTGCTGTAATTTAATAAAATCCGCTGACTGGATTAGACGGGGGTGAGTTAAATTCCAGAAGAATCAGCATCATTCTTGGATATTTAAAAAGAAACTCAACATGAATTAACACTTTATGGGAATGAGTCATTGGGTCTGTGCTTTTTGACCATATATCTTACCTCCCAGACAAAAATCTGGCTAGCATGAGCCATAGGCGCAGGGGTGAAAGTAAGCTGGTATGGGCTGGTATGGTGTACCGGTAAAAAGTGGCCACCGGTACTGGCCCATACTCAGCCGATGTTAAAGCACTGCTGCGATAGTGCTTTAAGGACCTTGCAGCGCTTTAACGTTGCTGCCTCTTTTGCCTCCCCCAGGCTGCCAATGGGGGTGGGCAAAAGGAGCAGCTACCCCAGGACCAGTGATTTAAAAGGGCCCGGGGCTCTGACCGCTGCTACGGATGCAGTGGCCAGAGCCCTCTGCCCTTTAAATTGCCGCTGGGCGGTGCGGGCCAAGCAGACGTATGGGCTGGCTGGGGGATGCTGACCCCCCAGCCCCACCCTTTCTGCCTGAGGCCCCACGGAGGCTTGAGTTGGCCCCTGTACCAGTAAGTGTTAAATGTTACTTTCACCCCTGCATAGGTGCCGACTCCATGAGTGCTCCGGGGCTGGAACACCCATGGGGAAAAAATAGTGGGTGCTGAGCACCCACCGGCAGCCCCCCTGTGAATCCCGCCCACCGATGGGCCCCACGGATCAGCACCACCCTCTCCCTCGCCATGCCTCCTGCCTGCCACGATCATGCAGGAGGCTGGAGGGGAGGAGGGAGGAGGGAGGATGCGGTGCGCTCAGGGGCGGAGGCAGAACTGGGGGAAGAGGCAGGGCAGGGGTGTGATCTTGGGGGAAGGGGGGGGAGTGGGGGCAGGGCCTGGGGCAGAGCCAGGGGTCACGCACCCCCGGCACTTTGGAACATCGGCACCTGTGTCACGAGCAGATGTGCTGCAGCTCAGCTGCCTCCCTTGAGACGCTTAAATCACAATGGCAAAGCACAAGAAAACATCTTCTAGGGATCAAATCATCCCTGCCTGAGGGGATGGACCAGATAGGACTGTCCATCTTTCATTTCTAATTACTTCCTCCCCCCAAAAGGGAGCCACTGGGGAATGGTCAGAGCAATGGCTATACCCTTTGCTTGCTGGCCAGAGTAGCTGTGACACATAGGCGTGGGAACTTGGGGTGCGGGGGGTGCTACAGTGTACCAGGGGTCCCAGCTGCTGGCCCCGTGCGCCTGGGGTCCTGGCTGCCGGCCCCACACCCGGGACTCTGCTGCCACCATGTGCTCAGGGCTCCTGGCCTCAGCTCTGGGGGGCGTGGGGAGGTGGACAGGGACAAGGGGTCTGGCTTTCAGCACCCCCACTATTAAAAATGTTCCAGGGCCACTGCTGTGACATTGCAACTGGGGTAGTAAAGCCACGTCCCTGAATGGTGCAGTTGTACAGACCAAACTCCCTACATAGGCAGTGCTACGTCGATGGGAGGGCTTCTCCTGTCAACATAGCTACTGCCTCTCGGGGAGGTGGACTACCTACATTGGCAGGAGAAGCTCTCCCATTGGCATAGATAGCGTCTTCATTAAGTGCTACAGTGGTGCAGCTGAACTACTGCCACGCTATACGTGTAGACAAGCGCTCAGAGACACTTCCCAGGGTCACTACTAAGGTTATTCACTACCCCTTGCTCAGATCTGTGCTTAAAGCCAAGATCTAAGCCTGTGAAGGCCAGGAACTAGCTGTATAGATGAAAATATTCATATTTCTTTGTGATATGAACTGTCATTTTACATTATCTTTAAAATCATTGGCTCAGAAATGTCACCTAGCATTGTTCTAATCTAGCAGTACGTAAAGGTTACATCTGAGCGGCACCCAGGCTGTCCTGAGCGTTGTGCTTTTCTGTTCTCCGCTACTGCAAGTACACGTCACCACAGCAAACGCAATCTGGAGTTCCAGAGACCACTGGAAAGCAGGATGTGAATAATGTAAATGTTGCCCTATGATAAGACGGTGATTTTTTTCATTAGGTTGGCTTAGTATTGATGGGGCCGCTGAAGAACCCTTTGGCAATACGAAGGCTAATTACTTGCCATGAGGAAGCAAAAACTTGACAGGTGGCAGCTCTGTCACTGCTCAGTTCATTCTCTCTAAACAAAATATATAGAACTGAAAAATGTATATCTGAGGCTGTAAGAGAGTGTAAAGATAGTATCAGTCCCCAGTGAACAAGGGCTTAAGCTCAGCTCAGTTTCCCTTAGACAGGTGCTATGGGGAAGGAATGCTTGTGGGGGAGACAGATTCTGCATCCTTTTGCCCAGCATTAAGCATAACTCACCTGATAGTGTTGTTATACCGGCTTAACAGTGATATAAATATCTGCAAGGTGAATTGGGACCAGAGAAGGAAGATAGTCTGGTGTTAGACAGCAGCACATAGGCAGATTTGTGGTATAGTGGCCCAGTGGATAGGACACTGAATTGGGAGTCAGGAGACATACATTCTATTCCCAGCTCTGTCTGTGACCTTTGGGCAAGTCAGTTCACATCTCTGTCTCAGTTTCCCTATCTGCACCATGGTGATAATAATACTTACCTAACTGTGTAAGAGCTAGGTATTTTTTATAGTTCCTGTTATAATTGGCATTTATGATATGGCATTACTATTCTCTGAGACAGCTTGAATCCAATCATAGGACTGGGTTGAGCCCAGACTAGTGGAGATTTCTCTTTCTCCCCTTGGTTTTTCCTTGATTTGATTTCTATTGTAAATATTCCCCTTCTTGACTTGCTGACAACTTCACTGTTTGCCTTCTGCCAAGTCAGGCCACTGGCTTCCAGAGAGTAATTAAACAAGCAATCTATGAGTATGAAAGAATTGAAACACAAACATTACACTTCTGTTTCTGGCTTTTACTTTCATATTTGTACTGCACAAATACCATATCGTGTATTGTTTTTCAGTCACTGATCACAAGGATTCAATATCCTCACAAATTATGCATGTATTAGTATGTTTTTAAAGTTTGTGGCAGTGTTCTGTCTTATTTGCATGAGGAAATAAGAGGAAGGTACTTGGGTTGGGACTAAAGAGTTGCAACCTTTTAAAAAAGTAAGTTATATGAAAGGAATTATTTTCCATATTGACTTTAAAAATTCACCAACAGCCTGATCTGGCTCCCAGTGAAGTGATGACAAAACTCTCATTGATTTCCGTGGGTGTAGGATCTGGGCCCAAGCAAAGATTTTCTGATCTAGCCACAGTCTGATAATGCATGTCTATTTAAAACCAAACAAAACCTTGCCAAAACAAAGGAGTACACTGCACACACAATTCGCCACTTGGGGAGAG
Organism: Malaclemys terrapin pileata; assembly: GCF_027887155.1. NCBI lineage: Eukaryota > Metazoa > Chordata > Testudines > Emydidae > Malaclemys > Malaclemys terrapin. The sequence goes on along the minus strand of NC_071515.1, from coordinate 65,627,369 downwards.
GATGAGAGAGAACAATCTGCATGTGACAGATTAGTCACTTCACTTAATGCCTTACTGAAAGAGGCTCAGATACATTGGTGATGAGGGAGGCATAAGAACATATAAAAAGTGTGTGTGTATATGTATGTGTGTGTGTGTTTGTGTGTGTGTGTGTATATATACATGCAGTAGCTCATCTTGGTTTTGCGTGTTTGTAAGTAGACAAGTTATTAATAATCAATGAAGTGAACAACTACAATCTAGCTTCTTAGGGTATGTCTATGTGACAATATTATGTCAACCTAAGTTATATTGGCATACAGCCACTGCAGTAATTAAATTACTTTTGCTTGTCTGCACTATACTCCTTGTGTCAACGGTGCAGGTTCTCACCAGAGGACCTTGTACCAATTGTACTGTCAGTGTAGGACCGCAGTGCTTCTCAAAGTTGGGCCACCGCATGTTCAGGGAAAGCCCGTGGCGGTTCGGGCCGGTTTGCATCCGCAGGTTCGGCCGATCACGGCTCCCACTGGAGCGGTTCGCCGCTCCAGGCCAATGGGGGCTGCAGGAAGTGGTGCGGGCTGAGGGATGTGCTGGGCGCCCTTCCTGCAGCCCCCATTGGCCTGGAGCCGCGAACCGCTCCAGTGGGAGCTGTGATCGGCCGAACCTACGGACACAGCAGGTAAACAAACCGGACCGGCCTGCCAGGGGCTTTCCCTGAACAAGCGGCGGACCGGCTTTGAGAAGCACTGGTGTAGGGCATTGTGGGATGCCTTCTGAAAGCCAGTAACAGTTGATGTAAGCAACACAGTGTTTAAATTGACACCGGGGTGACCTAACTACATCGACATTGACTGTATGTCTCTCTGGGAGGTGGAGATAAGTTGGAGTAGCAGGGCAGTTACGTTGACAGGTGCAAAATTTTAGTGTAGACACGTACACAGTTAGGTCAACATAAGCTGCTTCGCGTCTACCTAACTCTGTAGTGTAGACTAGGGCTTAGTAATATCTGAAGCTGATTGGACCAGACTAACCTCTCTTTTCAAGCTCCTTGAAATCGGTGACAATGTGTTTAGCTTCAAGGAAACTGAGGCATAGAGTGGCAAACACATGTGGCACTGGTGGGACCAGTGGATGATTTCTTTATGGCCACAGACAGAAGACAAACACCTGTTTTGATGCTGTAGGCTCTATCTACTGCATTCAGCTGGCTTGACTGTGAGATTCTACTGAATTATCTATGTGATGACAGGTGTGAGTAGATGGACTTTAAGCTAATTTTACCAATTTGTCTAACATAGATCTTAAAAGTTCATAAGGGACAGCTGTTCGTCTTCGTTAGGCCCTAATTCAGCATACTGTTTTTATTTGGCGAAGCTCCCGCGCATGCTTGAGTCCCATTAAAGTCAATGCAATTTAAGAATGAGCTTAAGTACTTTCCTGCAATAGGGTCTGAAAATATTCACCTGTAGAGACCACACATTCTTCTACGCCTTGTTCAGTATATAAGTTTGACCACTAAGTAAGCTTATGAGATACTAGATGCTTCAAAATCAATGCCCACGGTATGCTCAAGACATCCCGTTTAGTATCCCATTCTCAACAAAGGTGATCATTGCCACCTTCCAAATGTCTGAGTGGGCGAGAGTAGATAGCTCAAGTGCAATCCAAATAAGACAGATTGATGATAGAACGGAGATTTTTTTAAAACAAGGTATTAAAAAACCCATCCAAATGTCACTTTCTGTAGAATGCATTTCCCATCCTGACTCTGGAAAACCTGGAGCCCGGTGTTTCTGCATTTGTCAGATTCATTCACCATGTTAATGGGTTTTCAATTGCAAATTATCTCCGGAACATGCATCACAATACCTTTTTACATCTATACATATTGATTTACATGCTTCTGATACTCCATCAGCCCAGTGGCTAGTATCAACAGGGCATTCTAAGAGAAGAATTTCTGTAGCGAAAATATAATAAATGCCTCTTTTGGAGGATAAATACATGTCCCAGTATTTCCTCCATTCTGTTTATATCCAAATCTGTTTTAGCTTGAAACTATTTAATACCTGAAATGTAGCAAAATTGTTATCCATATATAATGAAGAAAAGCTTCTGGAAGACAGCATTACACTGTCTATACATAAGGGTTCTATATTTGAATAATATTATACTACTGTGTAAATGACATATCAAAATACCTTTCAAAAGACTAGCCTGGAAGCTTAAATTCAGAACGTTTGTAGATACTAAAAATCATGGTCTAAGGCCAGGTCTACACTACAGACCTATATCAATTATAACTACATCACTCAGGGATGTGAAAAATCCCTGAGTGATGTAGTTATACTGACCTGAACACCCGTGTGGACAGTGCTATGTTGATGGGAAAGCTTCTCTAGAGGAGGTGGATTAACTATGCTGACAAGAGAGATCTTCCATCAGTATCTTCTCCACTGGTGCAGCTGCGCCGCTATAGCAATGTATATGAAGACAAGTCTTTAATAAAGACTGTGGATTCATGGCTTATTACAGAATCTGTAACCCTCTAGCCCAGGGATCGGCAACCTTTGGCACGCGGCCCGTCAGGGAAATCCTCTGGTGGGCCGGGACGGTTTGTTTACCTGCAGTGTCCGCAGGTTCGGCCGATTCCAGCTCTCACTGTCCGTGGTTCGCTGTTCCAGGCCAATGGGGGCTGCAGGAAGCGGAGGCCAGCACATACCTCGGCTTGTGCCGCTTCCCTCAGGCCCCATTGGCCTGGAACAGCAAACCGTGGCCAGTGGGAGCTGTGATCGGCCAAACCTGCGGACGCTGCAGGTAAACAAACCGTCCCGGCCCGCCAGAGGATTTCCGTGACGGGCTGCGTGCCAAAGGTTGCCGATCCCTGTTCTAGCCCCACTTCTCCTTGATTGGGTTCTTAGTTTAGCATGAGTAGCTAGCACATATTCTATCTGTTTGATCTTGTATTTAGCTGTGACACTCTGAGTACCTTTTCCAAGACCCGAAGAAGAGATCTGTGTAGCTCAAAAGCTTGTCTCTCTTATCAACAGAAGTTGGTCCAATAAAAGTATAACCTCATCCCACCTAGTCTTTCTAATATGAAAGCAAGGGATTTCAGTTACACACATCGTTTCTTTTATCAATGGTTTATTTACATTAATTTAGTAAATACAGCAAAGGGAAATAGGCTATATAAAAAGGACAGGAGTAAAGAAGAAAATAATTATTGTATTTATCTTCTGTAATCAGAGACACTCAAGATGCTGTTTTTTATTATCAGAAGATTTTGGTTATGTGCCAGAGGAAAGGGGACATTAATAGCACTTTCAGACAACATGGAGTCGAATGCAAAACAAATAACACTGACAGCCCAGTTAGCAGATCTTGTACTTGGTGCCATCTGATAAAGTCAGTAAGGTTAGATGATTCAAGTCTAGCTGGAGACAGTAAAGTAAATGACTGTGCTGTAAGGGGAAAAGCTTTACAGAGAAAGGAAAACTCCAACAAGATTTTGCTATTGCTCTAGAAACGAACAATAACTAAACATGGAGCCTGGGAGAAGCCATCTATCCTTTTGGTTAAACTTCAGTACTTGAAATTACTTAAAGATTTTCTGTTCCTGAGAAAGAAATGTAACAGAACTACAAGAAAAAGTATTGGGCCTTCTTCATACCTGAGTTCTTAGCTCTCAAGAAGTGTTTGGACTTCTGGAGCTGATTAATTCCTCATTTGTAAGAAATGCAGTCACAGGATCAGCATAATCTTTAATAATCCATTCTTATTTACAGTGTACACTGTGGTCCTACTAGCGCTTCGACCAAGGAATGACAAAACAGTAACAGAAACTTACACTGAAGAAGTAGCCATTTAAGAGCTACAGTAAGAATTGCTTCTGGCTGCAAATTCTAGCCTCAGTGTACTTACCAACAAGCCTGTCCCAGCCTACTGTCCAAACCCAGTGTACCTTAAGTGCGCCCCGCCCAGATACTGTAGATCCCTTTGCTTAAACCATGATCTTGGCTAAAGCATGTCAGTCAAACTGCTTGGGCCCAGAGTCTGTGTGGAGCTGTACCAGTGTAAGTGAGAACCAAATCTGACCCTCTGTGCTGTGTAATGGTGAAAAGTTAGCCGCTTAATTCTCCAGGCATGCAGTTCCACTGGTGGTAGCAGTGCTGGAAGCTGCAGCATAGACAACTATGTGTTGTCTTACTCTGCTCTGTGGGCTGACTGAGTTATAAATGTCAATTTAAAATAAAAAGAGGGGCAGACAGGTAGACACACAGATTCACTCTTGAATTGAACTGAAGTGCTGCAGCTGGAATGCAAATACCACACATGCTAATAAAGTGGCTAGCGGGCAGCAAAGACTACGAGTGGCATTTACAAAAGCTCTCCGCATTGACCTAACTCTGGGCCTATTGAAATCAATGGGAATTTTACCAGTGACTTTTTAATGTAAACAGAGTTAGGTCAATGCTTAGGACTCTTGAATATCTCACCCTAAGTCACTATGCGCTTTGAAAGCCAAGTGAAAACATCTGCTTTGTTCCAAACAAGGTAACAAAAGCGGTAGACACGAAAAGAATAAGTTAATTGAGAGTGGTAATATTAAGGTGCTCCATTTCCCTTTGAGTTGGGTTTAGTGACATATGGCCCAATCCTGCATCATTTAACAATAGCTAGCTCTTATATAGCACTTTTCATCAGAAATCTCAAGGGCCCAGATCCCTTGACTGAGGTATTTCAACACTAACTAGAGCCCTGCGCGGATACACATTTATATCCGCGGATGAGGATATCCATGGGTATAAAGTGGTATCCATGGAACCGCAGGGCTCTCCCGGGAACCACAGCAGCGAATGGAGCAGAATGTGGAGCTGTCACTCCCAGGAACCTCCGGCGTGGCTGTACTGCCCCCAGCCTCGCCCACTGGGGTGGGCACCAGGCTCACTGGCAGCTGTCCCTGGTTGCGCTCTTGTGTTCAAGCGGGATGCGTGCCTCCAGACAGGAGATGCAGACAGCTGCGTAGAAGGGACGGGGGCAAGGCTGGGGGTGGAGCTGGGGAGGTACAGCGGCACTGGAGGAGCTGCTGGCATGGGATGCTGGCTCCTGGGAGCAACAACTCCACATTCTGCTCCTTTCGCCGCTGCGGTTCCCGGGAGAGCCCTGCGGTTCCATGGATACCGATTTATATCTGCGGATATAAATTTGTATCCGCACAGGACTCTAGCGCTAACCGTCAAAGCGCCTAACTTTTAGGTGCCTAGAAAATCACAGGAACAACAACGGGATCCACGAAGCCTGAGTCTCGGGTGGCTAGGCTCCCTGTACCATGAACATGGAGAGATAAGGGCCTCAGAATATGATCCACAAAAGCCAGTGTGCTAGGTGGCTCCCCCCTTAAGCCAGCCAGTGGGAGATGCTGATGACTGGGGTGAGTGCTAAGCCCTACTCCTCTCACAGAGTTATGTGCCTAAAAGTCCAGGATACAGGGAGGTGCCTATCTCTGCTTAGCAATCCATGAACAGGCTCCCTACTGCTGGAGTCAGGCAGGTTAGGCACCTAAGTAGTTTCTTGTGGCAATGAGTTAGATGCCTGTCTTGCTCCACACACAATGGCCAGAGAAGGAGGCAGTACCACTGTTCACCTTATAACTTTTAGCCCAGTGCTTAGAGCGCTCACCTGGGAAATATGGGAGACTCAGGTTCAGTTCCCCCCAGAGGCAGAGAGAGGATTTGAAGAGGGGTCTCCTTCCTCTCAGGAGAGTGCTCTAACTGAGCTAGTCCTTCAGTCTCTCCTGTTAAGCAATTTCACTGTGGAGAAAGAATGATTGGAGTAGGGGGACTAGACCCTGGGTCTCCCATCTGCCTGGTGGGTGCCCTAACCTCCAGGCTACAAAGTTATTTCCTTGCTTGCTGGCCCAATAATTATTTATTTAATCCTGAGTGCAACTGCTGCAACAGGAGAGACTGAGGGAGCCCCACAACTGCATATCCCATAGCTCAGTGGTTAGAGCCCTCTCCTGAGAGGTAGGATTTGAACAGGAGTCTCCCACCTCTCAGGGGGGTACTGTAACTACTGTGCTAAAAGTTATAATCACCACCACCTCCTCCAGCCTCTAAGCCCAGCAGCTGGATTGAGCTCCTCATGTCTTTGTCTGCCTATCTTCCCCTGGTTTGTGAATCCCTCCAGGGCTGAGGTAGGATATAGGTGTACGGACACCCAGAGAGAGGCAGTAGTGCACATGCTCAGAGCCAGAAACATAGGTGCCTAGGGAGCTTTTACCCTGAAAACTTACTTCCCAACTAAGTTTAGGCAACTACAGGGTTGGGTGAGAGTTTTGTGGATCGTAGTGGAGCCTGACTGGAAGTTAGGTGCCTCAGCTTGAGACTTAGGTGCCCAAGTGCCTCTGTGGATTGGAGTCAAAGTGCTTTACAAAGGGAGGTACGGTAAGCATTTTACAGATTGGGGAAATGGAGGCACAGAGCATGAAGTGATTTGCCCAAGGCCACCCAAATCAAGGGGAGTTTTTCTGTTGTCTTCAGTGGAAACAGTATCAGGCCCTCAGTGCTTAATTTAGGAACATGAATGAATTATTAAACACTAATTACTCTAACAGTTCACCTCTTGTCTCCCTTCAACTGTGCCATGTTAAAACTGGTTCCTCTCTGTTTAAAGCAGGGATACGGACATAAGCACTCATCGTGCACTCCTTTAAGGGGCTTGCACAATATTGGGACCACTCACATCTAGTTCTGCTTTCACATTTATTATTCATACAATTTACAGGTGCCTATGGGGCTTTGCAGAAATACCAGCACACAATATTCCCTGAAGATTTTACAGTCTAAACGCAAGTGGTGATAATGGACAGTGGTGTGGGGAGTTAATTATTTTATAACCAAAGAATTATCAGTTAATTTGACCAGTCATCCTCCAGCTGAAGTCAATGGGTGCTCAGGACCTTTGAAAATCAGCCTACTTTGATTTAGGTACCTGAGATGGGGCAGTCACCGGAGACTTGCCCTGAAGGGGTTAATGTTGGCTAAGAAGGAGCCAGTTAACCAGACAGGTGAGGTGAATAGCGTGGCTTGAATAATGAGGGAGCCCAGCTGAGGAGGAACTGAGTTTATAAAGACAGGATGTGAGTAGCAGAAGGGGAGTTGCAGGGAAGTAGTCTACAGTCACTCCCTAGAAGAAGGGAGGTGTGTTTGGGGGGTATAGCACTATAGCAGTCTACAGTTACTCCCTAGGAGGAGGGAGTTTTGGGGCTGGCAAACCCAGAGAAGTAGGGAGCCAGAATGAAAGGATCAGGGAAAGACAGTAAGTTCCAGAATGGGACAGACCTTGGCTGCTGATTAGAGGGCCCTGGAGCTGGAAGCTGGAGCAGAGGGCAGGCCCAGATTCCCCTACCAGTTGCTGGGGAAGTAGTACTGACTGGGCAATGAAAAGGAAGCCTGCCTAAGCCCAATTGTAAGAAAGGGAGGATCTATGTGACTTGGCTGGAGGGCTGAGCAATGAAACCAGAACATCCAGCCTTGCTGAGAACCGGAACTAGAAGGCAGGGAATGCGGTGAGAGGTGGAAAGGAGGTGTCAGACCTGGAATCAGCTACTCTCCAGCACTACTAAGAGGAGGTGCACTAATGGTGAGCAGATTGCATGATGGTACCTAAATATTTGTTTAGATGCCATGTTAGAAAATGGTTATGGTTTCTAAGATGTTGTAGCTTTATCCTTGTGTGGTCAAGAGGAGGTTTATTTTTAGCGTTCAGGAGCAGTTATTTGTGGCTGAAGTTGCAATCTCTCATTGTATTGTTGTATGGATTAATTCTAGATGGCGCCAAGTGCCTCAGAATTATAAAACGGTGCTTGGCACAATGCTGTGAGGTGGTTATGGGGATATTTGTGGTCATAGTCCCCGTGCCTGGTTAAAATAGCAATTCTCTGCATGTGTATGTGTGTCTCACATGTGCACAAATTGAACAACCCCAGTGGTGACATACCAGAATTATTGCTCCTTAGTTTTATTCTTCCACAGTTTCTCCTGCATTTGGAATAAATTATAGATGTATTCAATAGCCACTACCCTTTTTAAAAAGGGTAAGTAATGGATATTAGGGGTGAGAGCCTTACCCTCTTGGGCCCTTTTTATGCTTCTCTGGCTCTTTTATGTGGTCTAAAAAGACCTAAAATCCCCAGGTCAGGCTGTAAGAAATCCCTCCCCAGCTCAGACACAGTGGAAGACAGCAATAAAGCTGTCTTTTGAGGACCCCCTTAAAAACCCTAGTGCAGGGGATATGCTAGAGATGGGGGCTGGAATGGGAGGGCTGGTCAGGGGTGCTGATGCAGAAATTCTTGGCAGTACTTTCATTAAGGCTGCCATAACTTAGTTAGCCCTCTGGGCCTGTCAAAGTTATGATAATGGCTTCTCCAACCTGGGAGCAGCCTAGGAATGGAAAGGTGGTGTAAAGCCACCTAACCCCCTTGCTGCTCCCTCTTGGGCTGAGAATTCTGTGCTGTGCCTTAGCACAGATCTCACTGAAGGCATCTGTCAGTTGCCTGCCCTGGTAATAATGGAAGAACCACAGTGAAGCCTGTGTGTTCTCAGCAACTCTGAAAATCAGGCCACTTTAAGTTAGATGCCTTAGTATAAATTTAGGTGTTTAACTTTAAGCATTCAATTTTATGAATTTTGGCTACAGTCTGTAACAACCAAAAACCCAGAAATAGGAGAGGACTGTCCTATCTCAGCTCAAAACACAGCTGTCAACAAAATGGAATTGCTTCCTCCCCCACCCTGCCCCGAAGCTCTCGAATTGTACACATCTCAGCTCCTAAAATAAATGAGCCTTGCACTATGACTTAATGGTCAACAAACTCAGGTTGTATTAGACCTGGGTGGCTCTCAGGGCTGGGAAAAGTGACCCTAAAAATATTTTCACATTGCAGAGGCACACTGTGAATATAGCAAACATGTACAGACTGTGTAAATGACCAGTTCTATTCTTGTGAGTTACTTGTTGTTGTGAAAATAGTCTTCATCTTTAGAATCAGTAGTTTGGTTTGCATAAGGTACAGGAGCATTTTTAATATTGTACAATCACAAGAGATCCAGATACTGGAGTGGTAATAATGGAGGTGGTGGCATGGAGAGAACACAACCTATTGGAAGATATGAGAGGTTAGGGCTTCATTGTTCTATTTCTGGCTCTGCCCTGAATCGCTGTGACTTTTCAGAAGGGCAGCCTCCCTGTTGTGAGTGCCATTTGCGGGAAGGGAAGAAGGGCAGGAACAGTAGCAATATTAAAAGCAACAGAGAGTCTTGTGGCACCTTTAAGACTAATAGATGTATTGGAGCATAAGCTTTCGTGGGTGAATACCCACTTCGTCAGACGCATGTAATGGAAATGTCCAGAGGCAGGTATAAATATGCAGGCAAGTATCAGTCTGGAGATAAGAGATTAGTTCGATCAGGGAGGGTGAGGTCCCCTGCTAGCAGTTGGTGTGAACACCAAGGGAGGAGAAATTGCTTTTGTAGTTGGCTAGTCATTCACAGTCTTTGTTTAATCCTGATCTGATGGTGTCAAATTTGCATATGACCTGAAGCTCAGCAGTTTCTCTTTGGAGTCGGGTCCTGAAGTTTTTTTGCTTTAAGATAGCTACTTTTACATCTGCTATTGTGTGTCCAGGGAGGTTGAAGTGTTCTGCTACAGGTTTTTGTATATTGCCATTCCTGATATCTGACTCGTGTCCATTTATCCTTTTACGTAGGGACTGTCTAGTTTGGCCAATGTACATAGCAGAGGGGCATTGCTGGCACATGATGTTATATATAACATTGGTGGCCCTGCAGGGGAATGAACCAGTGATATTGTAGCTGATCTGGTTAGGTGGGGGCGACGGACCTGTCTGGTTTTAAGATTAAGTTAGATAAGTTTATGGAGGGAATGGTTTAATGGTGAAACATAGTAGTCAAGGAATACCAAGCAATAGTAGGTAAATAGTATAATGGCTAACAGGGGTCAGGCTAGAGACTCTTGCCTATATGCTCGGGTTCTTACTGATCGCCATATTTGGGGTCGGGAAGGAATTTTCCTCCAGGGTAGATTGGCTGAGCCTCTGGAGGTTTTTCGCCTTCCTCCGCAGCATGGGGCAGGGATCACTAGCAGGAGGGTCTCTGCCGATTGAAGTCACTAAAACACAGGATTGGGGACTTCAACAGCAGAGTCCAGGGAAGGGGTAGGGACGGTTTTATGGCCTGCAGCATGCAGGGGGTCAGACCAGATGATCATAATGGTCCCTTCTGACCTTAAAGTCTATGAGTCTATGAGGTCCTGTGATGGTGTTGCCGGTGTAGATATGTGGGCAGAGTTGGCATCAAAGTTTGTTGCGTGGATTGGTTCCTGAGTTATTGTTATGCTGCGGTGTGTGGTTGCTGGTGAGAATATGCTTAAGGTTGGTGGGTTGTCTGTGGGCGAGGACTGGTGTGCCTCCCAAGGTCTGTGAAAGTGAGGAATTATTGTCCATTTTGGACTGATTCTTGCCTGCCTATTTATACCTGCCTCTGGAAATTTCCATTACATGCATCTGACGAAGTGGGTATTCACCCACGAAAGCTTATGCTCCAATACATCTGTTAGTCTTAAAGGTGCCACAAGACTCTCTGTTGCTTTTTACAGATCCAGACTAACATGGCTGCCCCTCTGATACTCTGCAATATTAAAGAGGAGCAGAGAGAGGAACTCGCTAGGCCCGAGCTAGGGGGATCTGTGAGAACAGACTGTACTTGAGAGGAGGGAAACTTGTGCTGAAGATGAGGAGAAGGCTTTTTGCAGACAACCACCAGGAAGCCAGGCAACAATTTTGATCTGTGTTGAGAAGACTTCCAAAGTTTTGGTTAAGCATCTAAACGTTTTGGGGGCTTTTCTGAACCCTTTGAGGTCCCACCCATCACTCATTCATAGTGCTTAATGGGGCACTAATGTTTGTTGTGCTTGTTGAGGGCACACACCTGACTGATGAGAGAGCCAGGCTGAGTGTTATAAACATACCAAAAAACAAGCAAAGAATAATTATGGAGAACTCTTTGGAAGATCTGAAAAATGTGAGCTTTAGAAATGACTCTGCTGCAGCAGAGAATGGGAAAGAAAGTATGTGCGTGGCAGGTTTGAAAGCACTCAGACCCATTTTACTATGGAGAGATCCAACCAAGAGATGCACAGACATTTAAAAAAAATATTGCAGACATGTCTAACTTCTGGACAGTGTTTTTTTTCCCCTACACCCACAGTTGGAAGGAAGTATTGGTAGCTACCCCACATCCAATGTCACTATCCCCTTGTTGTCCTCATCTTGGACGCAGATGAAGGTGGCACTATTGGCAATGAAGAATGGTTGGCATCATCACATCTGTGAAAGCTGCAGGAAGGATTCCGTAGTGTGTGAGAGAGGGGTAATTTGAAACCTATGGATACTTCGGTACAGAATCTGACTCCTGATGGCTAGTGGATATTTGCTTAGTTTGCTTAGACAAATGTGCATAATCTTGATGTTGGCTGAAATTCACTCCTGCAGGGGCCACCCAAGGCTTATGCACCACTTCAGTCTTCAAACTAGGCCTGCGCTCTTCCTCTGCTAAGGGGCAAATTTCACCCACTATGAATAAATGTTCTGACAGCTTCATACTTCTTACCGGCAATAAAGAAAGCTTTATGCTGGTTATTGATGTAAAAGGATTACAAGATATTGGTTTATGGACAGTGGAATCAGTAAATTTAATAAGTCTCTCCTGTAGTTAGTCAAACTAATTAACGCAAGGGCATATAGGGCAACATAAGCCAGCAGACTCTGGCACTGGGAGAGCTGACTGAAAGAGAGCCATTAGCACATGATTAAGAAGTTTATCATCAGAAGACAGCTCTTGAAGTCCTAAGCATTATTGATATTTATTTCTGGCTGGTTTTAGGCACATCCAGAGGCAATACATAATGTACTTCCCTAAGATCACTGGACTATAGTGTAATGACTTTATACATGGAAAATGGGTCATATTGGTGGTCCAGTGGCTAGCATCTTGCACTGCTACATGATTTGTGGGCCAGCAGGGGCTAGGGATACTTTGACGTGCAGTGTTTTCATCCTTGGGGTCAGGGAGTGATTGGAATCATTCTCCAGCACTGGGAGTGCTGGGCTCTGTAGAGAGTCTTGTCCATGGTACCGTGGCTGAGGAAAGACACGGTGATGCACAGGCCGCAACGAGAGGTGACGTGAGGAAGGGATAGAGAATGGAATTCTATGAAGGAGAGAGAGACCCATTAGCTACAGCAGTGTCAGAGAAAGGATGGTTGTTGGGAGAAGGGAAAGATTATCCTCTAGGGGGTCAGGTGGGAGTAGGTCAAATTAGATTGTATACATTAGAGTGGGACAGTGTAAATTCCAGCTCTAGGAGACATACCTATGCTAGCTCTGATGGAGCTTGTGTGATTAAAAAATAGAAGTGTTGCTGCAGTGGTGAAAATGGTGGGAGCTCCTAGTCACATTGCATACGTGACTAAGATCTCAGATGGGTGCATCTTCAGGGTGGCTAGCCCTTCCCACTGCTTGTGCTGCAGTGGCTACACTTCTATTTTGAGTGCAATATCTTGATCAGAGCTAGCATGGATATGTCTTCTCAATCTGGGATTTACGCTGTCCAGCTCCTGTGTAGGTGTGCCCGAAATCTAGAGGTAGCCTTTTCATAGAGCTTAAAGCCAGAAGGGACCACCAGATTTTTCTAGTCGTATCTTGCATATCACAGGCCTCTAACCACCACCCAGCTACCACCCCTGCTCCAACCCCCCCCAACCAGAATTAGACTGAAGTATTACAGCCTTCAGGAGACTAAACTGATCAGTTTATCTTAGGCGGTCTGGGGGCTGTGAACTGAAGAGGTAGGATATAGGACAGGAGGCAGCTGCCTGGCTTGCTGGCTTGCAAAAAATCCAAGGCAGAGGTGAGACATCTGCATTTTCTGACTCTAAAATATTTCTGGGGAGTTTTAATTTACTATTTATTACTGCAGTAGGTGTGTGATTGGGTAATGGAAATCTGGATTTTCCAAAGATGGTGGGGAACATCAAAAATCTTTGGGGGGGGGGGGGGGGAATTGGGTTAGGGAACTCAGAGTGCAGGCTGTTGGAATGTGGGGATACAGTACTGAACTGCCAGAGTTTCAGTGAACTCCAGTTCCATAAGTAGGAACGTACTGTATTTTGCCCAATGAGTTTGTGAACCAAAGGAAACAACCAAGGTATATCCGCAGAAGCCTCCTTTGTTAAACTTCTATCTCTAGCCAATCTTCTATTCTTCAAGCACAAAGAGATCTCCTTAATAGAACAAAATTCACAGTGCCAGTCCACTGGCTGCTGGAAGATGGAAAATTTGGATGAAAAATAAAGTACTGCAAAATGTGCATAAAGTCTCACACATCATAACACTAATGGAGAATGCCAGCTCTCCAGCTGACATGACTCTGATTATTCAGGAGTGGGTGAGAAAAGCAGTGTAGAACAAACGGTTACTTTTTTTAATGTTCACTAATTTAATGCCACCTGAGGAATTTGAAAGGAAACATGTCTTTAATAAATCTTCAGGTTATCTTCTGAGTTTTTATATATTACAGGGCTGCTTGCACTACCTATTTTTAAGATCGCCTGACACATTTTTAAACTCTTCAGTTGATAAGATTAAATTTGACAAAGTTATTGATGTTTTTCATGCCAGATGTCCACACAATGGCAATTCTGGCATTTCGTAACTTTCCAATGCTTGACTTTGTAACCTTAATAATGTGCTTTCAAGGTTATATCGTGCACACAAAGACTTAGAGAGAACTATCTGATAGCGAACTTCTGCATACTCCACTCAATGTGGAAAGCCTTCCCTTAGATCTGTTCCTCCGAAAAGGATTTGCGTCAAGAAGATACACAATGACAGTAGCATCAGAGTTACAAACACCTCAGGAATGGAGGTTGTTCATAACACTGACATGTTTGTAACTCTGAACAATATGTTATGGTTGTTCTTTCAAAAGTTTACAACTAAACATTGATTTAATACAGCTTTGAAACTTTACTGTGCCAAAGAAAAATGCAGCTTTTAACCATCTTAATTTAAACAAATCAGTTTCCTTGACTTGTCAAATCTTCTAACTTTCCCTTTATTTTTATTTTTTAGTAGTTTGCATTTAGCACAGTACGGTGTTGTATTTACTGTGTGTGTGTCTGCTGCAGCGTGATTGCATACTTCTGGCTCCAAATGAGGTGTGTGCGGTTGATTGGTCAGTTTGTAACTTTGGTGTTTGTAACTCTGAGGTTCTACTTTATAGCCATCTAAGGATGGGCACTACCTGGAGATATGTGGTGCAGCACTTGATAAAGAAAGTAACTTCAGATATTGACACTGACATGACAGTATAGTCTATCAAAAGGTGTACACACTTTTCAATGAAGTGTGTTCTGAGCATGGTATTCTTTTGTACTCCGAGGGCTAATGTAGTCTAGTGTTCTAATAAGTTTCATGACATACAGTATCTCCAGACTTGTATAAGAAATGCCCCCTAGACATATCCTCTTTCTGTGCCTTCTGGAGATGTCGTTGTCCTGTAATTCAAAGGTTCTGTCCAGGGTCCATAAATTCCAGTTTGAGAACAGTCTCTGTGTAGTCTGCCTTCAGGTTTCAGTTGCAGTCAGTAATTTTCTGTGTGTGTTGTCCTGAAGCATTTGGGCAGTCTTGCTGGGTTCCACTTCACGCACCAATGAAATTCCTGGGCCTTAGAAGTGTGTGTGTGTGCACCCATATGGTGCTTGTGTCCACGTGCACTTTTTCTTATCTATGTGTAGGAAGCCAAATGACCTCTTCTTTCAGATTTGGACCTTGCCACATGCCTATGAGCTGCATAGTGCCAGATCCTCAGCTGGTGTAAATAGAGCTACACTAATTTACACTACGGGGTCATAATGGTAGGTGTCATCACAGGGATACATCCCAGGTTGGAAATCACATGGTTCTTCCCCTGTGTCCCTGATTGGCTGAACTTCTCCCATGTGATCAAAAGGGTTATTCTTGCTCAGTGGCAGCCAACTGAACTCCCCTCTGCACCCAGAGATAGAGGGGGGTGCATATTATTTGAGCTCTCAGCTCTATCTAGAAGTTAGGAAATTTATTCTTATTTTTCTGATTGAGCATGGTGATTTCTGACAGGCAGTAGCTTAATAGCTCAGCCATTATTACTTTGTGGAATTTCCTGAATTAGTAGGACTACTTTCTCATTAGTACTTGATATTTTTTTCACATAATAATTATACCCAGTTTTAGAAGGGAATGTTTTTCCTGAGTTCAGAATGCCATCACCGCAGTGTACTTGATGTCATCCCACCAGTTAATTTTGGAGTCCCTGTGTGAATCTACATGAGCCTGAACACTTCCTGTGGGTTTGCAATGATATTTGACATGGGATACCTGGGTTCATTCAAATATAAACCCTGGTGGATAGCAGCAATTGTGGATTAATTGAACTGTCTCTCTCAATTACAAATTTGGCAAGGCTTGCACAGATCTAATCATAACCTACCAATTACAATGACAGGAAGGAGGACAAAGAGAAATATATGGCACCTGATTAACTGGGATAGGGTAAATAAAGTGAAATGGGTGGGGGTTGGGCCCCAGGAAACATGTAGTCCCAAATGAGCCTGATCTCTTTGTAATATGGCAGAACTGACCCAGTCATCAAGAGAGATGTGAACCTGTAAAGTATTTAAAATTTTGGTCAAATAATGGTTTTCATCTTAGGGCACTTAAAGGTGATTTTAAAATCACAAACCACTGCAATAAAAAAATTGTGCACGTCTGTAACGGTCTTCATGTGTTAACAAAACACCAGCCATTAATGATTAGGGACCTCTTTATTTTACATTCATACATGCTAATTAAAAGCATTCTTCACTGAGAAAAGTATATGCATGTGGATTAAATTGCCAGTCTGAGGCAGATGGCCCAGAGACTAAGATTGGGAGTGTTGCAGGTGACTCTGCAAAGTGTGCAGATACAGTCAGTGCTCAGCTGAGGGTGCTGCTGGCTTAAGTATCACCTGCACGTATTTCATTATTTAACTGAAAATGCTAAACATAGAACCCTCACTTTGTTAATGAATAGGACTCCGTATGCTATTAATTTTAAATGGCTTTATTCATGGGATGGACCCGTGAATTTTGGTAGTGGGTGAACCATTTAATTTTAAGTGATGACAAAAACATCATAATTTAGTGTTGTGCCAATTGTTAAGTGTATAAGCAGGATACTTCTTTGCTTTGAAAAGTAAGTAAAGGTTATTTAAACATGGGAAACACCTGAGTGCTTCTGAGGAAAATTTCATTATGCTGAATTTGAGGGGAAAATGTTAAATCAAGAAGATCACTTCTCCTGTTGTCCCATTGCAGCCTGTCACTGTCTTGGATCTGTCTTTTCATTTGAAATAGAAAGGGACACAAGTAATCTACATTTACTCTTTAATGGGGCAAGATTTGTGGATTGGCCCTTTGAGCCAATCTTTTATTACCTAGTACAGATGGCTGACACTTTATTGGAAACCCTTGTTCCTCCCCTTGGTTGGGGGTTTAATATTTTCTGCATCAGAAACCTCTGTAGACCAGGATTGAGTCTAACCTTGATGCAGGACTCCTACTGTGCCTCCCTCTAATGATTCTTTTTATATTCATTGACTTCTCATCTTCCCACACAACCTACCCACTTTCAAAATGATCTTGTGCTGCTCATTATCACAAACAAGGTGAGGGATGTTCTAATTACTGTAGTGTTTAGAAGTCCTAACTGAGACTGGGATTCCATTATGTATGGCACTGTACATACATATTGTAAGAAGTAGTGTCTGCCCTGAAGATCTTACACTCTAAATAGACAATAGAGATAAAAGAAGTAGTAGTATCCCCATCTTTACAGAAAGGGAACTGAGGCGCGCACACAGCATGGTTGGTATTTTTCAAAGGAGTCAGGCACCCAAATCCCATTGAAGTTCAGCATCGAACTCCCTGAGGTTCATTTGAAAATCCTTGGCAGTCTCTCTGGCAGATCTGGAAGCAGAACCCATATCTGTTGTAGCTAAGGTACTGGGCCTAGAACACAAGACCATACTTCTCAATGAACCTTGTGAGTGGTAGCTTGATTGGCACTAGGATTTGGGCGCTAATGTGCTCATCTGCATTCATCCCCCTTCTAACTTTGTCAGAGAACCAGAATGAAAAATAGGCAGGTGTAAATTCTTTTGTTCATTATTCACTATTGCACTACAAAGGGGTGGACTTTCTGTGCAGCATGAAAGGAATTAGGTATGGTGGCATAATGGAAGCTGTAAGTATCTAATTCCCGCTGCAGCATGCTGACAATATAGCCCAAAGTAATGTTCTTCACTAATTACGTACTGTGCTGTTCATGGGAGCCTTCTGCTATCATGTGGCAGAATGGAAGGGTTCCTACTGTTTTTCTATTTAATTGAAAGGAAGGATGAGGGTCTGTTACTTTTCAGGATATGGCGTCATGGAAAGCTGCTTTGGACAGCATCATAATTCTAATAAAACGATGGCGCTATATCCTTTGCTAAGCTAGCCCTTGTCTTGGTTTGGGAAATCACTTAATAAAATCAAAGTATATGTTCCTTAACTAATCTAATTCAGAAAATGTCATGTTGTGTAAATTGAGCAAACACATGAATACTTAATTATTGTTACATCTATAGTTCAGGACCAAAGAAAAATATATCAGAACAATTCCACTGATGGGTTACTTTCTTGAAATGGTGTGCTTGGAAAGCACACCCAGGCCATCTCTTTAAATGTTGGATTACATTTTCTGGAAAGAGGTTTCTATGCTGTTAGCCAACGCAGGCTGATTGTGCTACGTTGGACACTACAAACGAGCTGTTGGAAATTGAATTGTTCAAGTGCCTGATCTTGTTTCCACTGAATTAACTTCAAGTAGAGCAGGGTCAGATCCTAACGTATGCAATAGTTGTATCTAGTTTAGCCCAGAAAAAGTAGAAACTGAGCCCTTTGTTGAAAATATAGTACAAAGATTTGTCATGTATATGTACCTCACCATAGTATTTGGGTGTCTGTTTACCTTAACCTTTCTGCTTGCATTCTGTTTTAATTGAATATTCACTGTTTTTGTGCATAGAATTTACATGAGAGTGAAAATGTACAGAGACTGGAGTACAAGGAAATAGAAGCAGGGCTTAACAGTCTGGCATGAAAGAGCCAAAAATGGCATAGCTTTTATCCCAGCTCTGTCTCTCTTTGACCTTAGGGAAGACACTTTGCCCACCTCTGTCTCACTTACTCTATCAATCAAGTGGAGATAATGGAACCATACAGTTCCTGTTGCCATTTCTTTGAGGAGTTACTCGGTTTGCTAATTATACTGAGCTGGATTTAGGGTGACCAGACAGCAAGTGTGAAAAATTGGGACAGGTGGTGTGTGTGTGTGTGTGTGTGTGTGGGGGGGGGGGGGGTGGTAATAGAAACCTATATAAGAGAGACCCAAAAATCGGGACTGTCCCTATAAAATCGGGACATCTGGTCACCCTAGCTGGATTCAACAGTAATCAGGAATTGTGTATGAAGAAGAATATGGATGAAAAATTAGATTGCAAAACCTTTGGGGAAGTGGGATATCGTTTTGTTTTCACAGCCGGTAGTACAATGGAGTCTTGATCCATGATTTGATTTTTGATTGAATTTTGAATTTTTTGCCAAAAAGCAAAATTTTCCATGGGTGGGTGGTGGTGGCAGCAGAGGGAGCTATTTCACAACCGGCGCTAGTCTAAATACCCATTTACACAGTGCTTAACTTGTAATGAAAGAGGTGCTGGGGCTCAAGCAAGTGTGTGGTGGTTTTTTTTTTTTTTTTTTTACATTCTTAAGCCCAGAGGTGCCACAGCTATGAACAAATTAAGCACTGCATTTACATATACAGCTGAGGTAATTGCATGCAAACATAGACATACGACTGTGCACACTCTCCTTGTAGACGTCTAAGCCTCTGCTTATTGCAGACATGGTCCTGCAATTATGAGAAGCAAAAGATTCTGTCCATTTGACCTAGTTGTCAGCTGGGTGCTTTGTAAATGCTAGATTTTATTTCAAAGACAACTGGAATAGCTCACAGAAGAATATTTTTAGGAGCATGGAAAAAAAATTACAAAGGTGTGAGTACGTTTTAAAAGGCAATATTCAGATGCGATTTAATTCAGAGATTTTCTAGGGTTTTAAGATGCTAGTTTATATGCTTGAGGCACTTAGTAATCAGATATCTAAGTACCATATGTACCAACATTTATAAATCCCAAACAGCAGCTTTGTATATTGTGATCCCAGAGCTTTATCACAATAAAGTCATACTCTGCTGTTTAGAATAGAAGATCGAGGGAGAATTAAAAATTTGCTCTTGCAAGAATGTATGTAGCTGCCTGGGGCTTATTAATCAGGACAAAGTGGTGGTGTGTGTGTGGGGGGGGGGGGGGGAAGAAATGTATTTGACTTAGAGGAAGAGGAGCTTTGTGGTTTATTACTTCACCATGACTCAGATGACCTGGGCTCAGTTACTGGCTCTGCCACAGCTTTTATACATGACCTTGGTCAAGACACTTACTCTTTGTGGCTCAGTTTCCCTTTTGTAAGATGGGGATAGTAGGGTTTCCTTTCTGCCATGAAACTTTCTGTCTTATTGTAATAGGGTGGTACCTACTTCTAGCAAGTGCCCCCTGGTCAAGTGTGTGCATGGCTACAGTTTTTTCTCTATTCAGGTTCCCCTGTCAGCCACTGTGCTTGTCAGGTGGGATTTTGGTGACTCAGCTCTGTCCATGTGCAAAACAAACATGCTTCTAGGGTACAAGTCCAAAATGTCCTGCAGCCTTCCCTGGCCTGTTCAACAGGGGGGCTATTGCAGTGTTTGTGGGTGGGTGTGGGGGAAGTGTTTCCTCATGGAGAACTTTGACAAAAATGATATTTTCCATTTTAATTGAAACTGTCAAACGAAAACTTTTTTGGTTTTCTAAAAACAATGTTGTGGAAAGACACTTTCTGCGCAAAAAAAAAAAAAAAAAAACATTGACTCAAAAACCTCTTTTCCATTTTAAAAAGAGTTTTTGATGGAAGATTTTCTACCTAATGTTGACTGGTTGACCAATGCTCACTCAAGTCAACATAAAGATTTCCACCCACTCCAGTGGGCAATGGATTTGGTCTTCTAAGTTCCACGCCATACAGGCTCTAAAGTGCAAGACTGTTCAATGTTAAGTATGTGACACTGATGATTTATAGTACCATTCATTTAAACCTATTTTGTTTTTATTCTATTTGAGCTCATTCTTTTTTAAACCATGTTTTTAACAGATCATTGCTTAAGCTCAGGTTTTCAAATAAAATGAGTGTCGTTTACAGTACTGTAATTTCTAACATAATGAAAATGAGTTTATTTTATCTGAACGATCTTTTCAACTTTCATTCTTTTCCCCCTCCACTTGTCCTTTTTTCTTGTTTTTTTTTGTTTTTTTTATCCCACAGTAACTTTAATTTTTTGCAGAAAGTTTGGAATTTTCAGAGTTGTTTCTGGTCTTTTGAAACACATTTTAGAAGATTTAAGGGAAATATAACTGAATCTAGCTAATATGCTGAAAACAGAATTTTCATACTGGGGTGAAATTAGCAAGTACCATGCAGAACCAGTATAATTCTCATATTACAGTAGAACCTAGAGGTCCCAACCAAGGGACCAAAGCAGAGGCATAGCGAGCGCCCTCCGACCAGAGCAGGCCCCGCAAGGAAGGAGGCCCCTAAAAGTGGCAAAAAAATGTAAGGGGCCCTGCCCAGACATATGTTCGGAGGGGGCCACATTATTTGTTGCTACGGCCCTGGACCAAAGTGTAAGGCATTTTACAAGCACACACAGGAAGAGAGAAATCCCTGTCCCAAAGATATTCGTCTGGATAGAGACACAGGATGGAAAAACAGAGGCAGAGAGAAGTGAGGTGTTTGCCCAAGGTCACACAGTGAGTCTGGGGCTGAGGCAGGAACAAAATCTAAGTCTACCAATCTAGTAGATAGGAATCCTAGACTAGTCCCCTATCTGCTTTACCAACGATCTCTACTTCTAAAGTCCTGCGACACGAAAAAGGAAGGGAGCCTTGGAGGGACAAGAGTGGGCATGGGTGATAGGAAGCTGTGTGAAAAGGAGCAGTGTGCACCCCAGCAAGCAGACACTTCACACTGTAGCATGTTAGCTTGCTGTGGTCTGGACAAGATGCCTCATTGGCAGACTGTAGAATCATAGAATATCAGGGTTGGAAGGGACCTCAGGAGGCATCTAGTCCACCCCCCTGCTCAAAGCAGGACCAATTCCCAACTAAGTCATCCCAGCCAGGGCTTTGTCAAGCCTGACCTTAAAAACCTCTAAGGAAGGAGATTTCACCACCTCCCTAGGTAACCCATTCCAGTGCTTCACCACCCTCCTAGTGAAATAGTGTTTCCTAATATCCAACCTAAACCTCCCCTACTGCAACTTGAGACCATTACTCCTTGTTCTGTCATCAGGTACCACTGAGAACAGTCTAGATCCATCCTCTTTGGAATCCCCTTTCAGGTAGTTGAAAGCAGCATCAAATCCCCCCTCATTCTTCTCTTCTGGAGAAGAAACAATCCCAGTTCCCTCAGCCTCTCCTCATAAGTCATGTGCTCCATCCCCCTAATCATTTTTGTTGCCCTCCGCTGGACTCTTTCCAATTTTTCCACATCCTCCTTGTAGTGTGGGGCCCAAAACTGGACACAGTACTCCAGATGAGGCCTCACCAATGTCGAATAAAGGGGAATGATCACGTCCCTCGATCTGCTGGCAATACCCCTGCTTATACAGCCCAAAATGCCGTTAGCCGCCTTGGCAACAAGGGCACACTGTTGACTCATATCCAGCTTCTCATCCACTGTAACCCCTAGGTCCTTTTCTGCAGAACTGCTTCCTCGCCATTCGGTCCCTAGTCTGTAACAGCGCCTTGGTGCTATGATTTGCAGACCAACATGAGATCTGTATAGGTAGGTAGGTGAGCCT
This sequence comes from Malaclemys terrapin pileata, assembly GCF_027887155.1. NCBI lineage: Eukaryota > Metazoa > Chordata > Testudines > Emydidae > Malaclemys > Malaclemys terrapin. The sequence goes on along the minus strand of NC_071515.1, from coordinate 65,605,231 downwards.
GATGCTCTTTTTAACATCAGATATAAACTCTGCCCTGCAACTTGCAAAAGCAAGAGGGTTGGAGGAAGAGAAATTGTTTTCGTGCAGTAGAAGGTAAGATCTAACCTTAATTAGTTTTGTGGACAATGTGGGTAATGCAGTGCATCTTGAGACCCATAAACATTAGCTTAGGCCCTAATAGTACTTTCTTCCCTTAAACAATGGATAATTTTATTTCCATAATTTACTATATTTTATTTGATCCAATAAAATTTCATGTTTCCTACTTCATACTTTTATCTTGAGGATTAAAATAGTGCTGAATAGCAAACTGGGTAAGATCAAGTGCAAATCAGTTTAAGATCTGATATGCTCTCTCTCTCTGCACTACAATATATCCAGCACTGGCAGGACATGATGCTCTAAGATGACTTTTTTCCATCACTCACTTGTCAGCTATTTTAAAAATAGAGCTAACTCTTATCTTTGTTTTTTAAGATAGCTTTTCAAATATTGGCGATGTCACTCTTTCAAGCTATAGACAGTGATCAGTCCATGGAGTCTGAGGGCCAGATTCAGAGATGATGTAAATTGTCACAACTCCATTGACCTCATTTGGGTTATGACAATTCACTCTAATAGAGGGTCTGTCCCTTATTGTCTGATAAACTCAACCATGTTGGCCTAAAACGTGTTCTTGTATACACTCGGGTAAATCCAGGGTAAGACCATTGTCTTGAGTTACTTCAGTGGAAAGATGGTTTTATGTTCAAGACACTGGACTGGAATGCTGGAGCTCTGTAGATTCTCTTTATGACATGGGGCAAGTCAATATTCCATGTCTCAGCTTCTCATCTGTACAACTGGGAGAATATTACTGAACTATCTCACAGGAGTGTTAAGGATATAAACTCTTTAATATCTTTGTGCTCAGATATGACAGCCATATAAGCAGCAAGGCAGGCAGACTACTGAGCAGAATTTGGCATATTTTCTCTAAATCTAATAAAATTTTAGTTCTCCCTAAACATCCTGACCAACTTATGACCCCATTGGCCTAGGCATTGTATATACATATAGTGAGAGAGTCCCCTAGTCATTTCACAGTTAACTTATTTCTTAAGTAAAATTCCAGCAATGCCAGTAGTTTGTAATAAACTTCAGTCAGTAGGGATGTGCTAGTAAGCTACCAAAATAGAGGTTTACATTGAAACACCTGTTATTCATTTAGGGCAAAAATCCTGCTCACTTTTCTCCCACTGATGTCAGAGGGCTTAAGAGTTCCTGGTAACAAGGGGAACAGGACTTTGGCCATAAGTTTGGTATATTCAAAAAAGCCTATTTAAAATATACCAGTAGTTACAATGAAAACTCAGTGTAATTCCTGTAGCCAAAGCAATGCTGAAACTTAGAATGAGAAGATCAATAACAGTGGATTTATTTAAGAACAGCAGGAAGACATGGAGGAAGTGTCTGTTAATCTGATGACATTTGTGCTATCATTGAAAGGTCATTATTTAATTTTGACATCTCTCCGTGAAAAAGGATGAACTGTGAGATGTTATGCATCGCCAACAGGAACCGTGGCTGGAGCATATTAGTGTGTATATAAATTACAGTGGAAGACTGTCAGCACTGTATGTAGCCAAGATGTGGGAGTGTTAGAGGACTGAAGAAACTTTTCAGTACTCATTTTCCCCAAATGATACATGTCACATTCACATTGATATATGGAAGGGGCTGAATCTCTCATTTTTCTTTCAGTTAGGTAGTTTAATTTAGTCCTCTAGCTCACTGTTTCTCAACCTTTTTGATACCAGCGATTGGCCTGCTGCCTCAAGTGTTTCAGGGAGATCTTCGGGACCAGTTCTGGTCCACGGACCAGTTGTTCAGAAACATTGCTTTGGCTAAATTAAGACTCCACTCCTTCTAGGATAACAGTCTGAATAAAAAACCCAATCTTCCCCCTCCCTGAGCCACAGCCCCCGCTCTAAGATCCAGGCAGTCTGATCTCCTTGGTTGATGGGTATAACCACATTGCCTCTAAGTAGTGCCTTAGAGGTGACCATGCTCTTCCTCTACTCTTGGCTCCAGCTGTGGGACCATAAGCAATGGAGCAGTTGTGTCCTGTTTCTCTTTTCCCCTATGCCAGCTTATCTGATTTTTTTAAGGCCTTCTTCAAGCTTATTTCCTTAGGGAGGAGACTCTCCGTGGTCCCTCCTTATTGGAGAACCCCACCAGCACCACTTTGCAAGCCTCATTTGTGAGGGAAGAGACCTTATTTATAGCCTCATTACTGCTTCCCAGCAGGTTTTTGTTGTTCTGCAATTCCCATCAGTCCAATTTGGAATTACAACACGCAAATAGCCTGGACCCTGGGCTGAAATAGCAATGAGGCACTCGAAGTAGGGTTTGTCCTTGAAGACCTTTTAACAAAGAGCCAGTACTCCATGTTACAGAGGTCTTGTGGTTCAGAGGCTGCTGTTCTCAGGCACTTGCAGCACTGTGGAAAGAGCTTGTTTCTGGCTGGAACTCTGAAAACAGGAGCAGATTTTTTGTAAGCTTTGAATGAAATCTCTTCACCCATTTTTATTTAAGTGATATAAAGGTAAGTTTCAGATTCAAGATCCTCCATAATTGGAATCTTGAATCAAATTCCCTTCACATTTTGGGGCTGAGAGTGATTTGGATTTGAATGTCTGGATCCAAATCCAACCTTAAATCTTTGGTTCTAGGTCAGATCCAAAATAGCAAGAGGCCTGTTTTCTAGTTCCAGCTCGGGACTCCCGAGAAGAATGGATCTTGTGAGAATTTTGTCACTTAATTTTGAAGTCCTGAGAGAGCAGCTTGCTAAGTTTTGGTGCCATCAATATAAACCTAAATGCTAGCCCTGATTTGGTTTTGAATTGAAACCTGAAAACTGCCCTAGATTAAATTAATATCCAGAACTACCTCTAGTTCCATTTTACATTTATTTTTCTTGGTTCAATAGCTAGTATACACTTCATGAGGAAAAGTGCCTTTTTATACTTAACCACTTTTTTTATTTGGTTACGTGCACACTTTTCTATTGTATAATCAAATCGGGGGGGTCCAACACCATTGATCTCAATAGAACATGTAACAGGCAGCCCTTCATGGTCAATGGTTGCTTTCCCATCCCCTTTCTTTTGAGTCTAAATTCTGAATCTGTCTCATGCGGACGGAGCATTTTTGCCCTTGAAGCACAGACAGTAGGAGATAATACCCACTTGTATTCACTCAGCTGATGGAAAAGCCACACAGAGGGAGTCTGACTCAGATATCCAGTCAGCCCTGCTTGTCCATCCCTAATCATGTCATTATTTCAGACTATTAATGCTTTCAGGTGCTCTATTTCACTCCCTGCTGCAGTGCTTTGAGGCTCTGCAGAAATGTGTTGAGCTTGGGGGTTAAAATGAAAATCGGAGAAATCGTGACACACCAGGCCATGGATGGAAATTAAGATGCACAGTAACAGGATAGTAATTAAACAGTTTGACACACTGTGTGTGTATGTGGGGGGAGTGAGGGGGAGAGATTTATCTTAAACACTGCATGTGTGTTTAGATGGAGAAGTGTAGGATTAGGGGAGCCTTCATGCCAACGAAATCTCCCCCACCGTAGTGCAGAGGGGGCTTGGGATGTTCCATGATCATGCAATGCTTAAGGCACTTGCAAGAGCTTGGCTTTATTCTGTGCCTAGTTCCAGTTCACTGGGCATAACAACCTGAGTTTCTGCCCAGACTCTGTCTGCAAGCTCAGCTCTTGAAGGCACAGTCCCCAGTATTGCATTCATAACTCTTTGCAGTCACTAGCCAAACAATTCCATATGGAGGGGATGGGTGTGCATGGAGGCTTTGAGATTAGACCCCTCCACTTATGCTTAGTTACACTCCCTTAAACCTACATATATCTGCTCTAGTTGCATGTCAGGGAGTCTGTCTTTGAGGCTGAGGAGCTAGAAGATGATGTATATTGTTTGTATGGGGGATGAGTTGCACCTTCTTACTTCTGGCTCAGAATTCAGTTCTGGATTCTGAGTTATTACTCAATCTATATGCAAGTCATATTTTGTCCTGTGCTCTTTCCTGTTCGATTTTAAAATATTAGCACTTTTCTGGTTATTTAATCCATGTTAGTTAAACAGTTGAGTGTCAAATGCTGCAAAAAAGGAGAGGCTGGCTCACAAGTGTGTTTTTGAGGAGTTCAGTGATGACTGACTGGGAATATCAGTGAGAGTATTTGAAACTATAAATACCAAGGTGGGAAAAGAATGGCTTAGGGCAGTGTTTTTCAAAGTTCGGGTCGTGACCCAGAACTGGGTCGCAGCATGTAAGGCACTGGGTCACCTTCCTCAGCACCCAGGGACCCTAGCGGCTCTGGTCAGCATCGCTGACCGGGACGTTAAAAGTTCCATCGGCCGTGCTGCCCAGCTAAGGCAGGCCAATGCCTACCTGTTATGACACCGCGCTGCGCTCTGGAAACGGCCAGCAGCGGGTCTGGCTCCTAGGCGGGGGGGGAGGCATAGGGCTCTGCGCGCTGCCCCCACCCCGATCACCAGCTCCACACTCGCACTGAGTGGTTCCCAGCCCATGGGGATGGTGCCTGCAGGCAAGAGCTGCTTGCATGCTTCCACCTAGGAGCTAGACCTGCTTCTGGGACAGTGTGGTCTGCAGTGCCGGGACAGGTGGGAAGCCTGCCTTACCAACCCTGCTGTGCCACTGACTGGGAGCCGCTGGAGCTAAGTCCATGTCCCTGCCCCAGCCCTGAGCCCCTGCAAACCTGGAGCCCCTTCTACACCCCAAACCCCTCATCCCTGGCCCCAGCCCAGATCCCCCTCTCACCCTGAGTCCCTCATTCCTAGCCCCACCCTGCAGCCCTCACCCCAACCTTCTGCCCCAGCCCTGAGCACCTCAGACACCCCTAATTGCTCATCCCTAGTTCCGCTGGGTTGCGGGCATCAATTTTCAACTGGGTCCCCAGAAAAAAAAGTTTGGCTTAGGGTATGTAGCCTGATCCATAGATTATGTATGTATTATGTTGATTACCTAAGAATTTCCAGTTATCACTTTGAGGGTAGACAGGTTCTTGTCCCAAAATCAGGTCCAGTATTAAAATTACTATATAGTTGGGAACCCCAATGTGCACAGTTGCAACACTCACTATAGAAACTCTTCTGTATTTTCAAATAGTTTCTTAATACATTAGCGAAGTCACAAACACTAAGTCAGTAAGGTAGACAGAGAGACTGCAGAATGTACATCAGCACATCCATATACTCACCATCCCATGCAGGATGACCTGAAATTCATCACCTTGACCTTCCTCCTCATTACCAGTGGCCATCATTCTGCCCCTCTTTCCTATACTGCCCACAGGCTGGGATATGACTTTTGTAATATGTTATGCTGATGCAATATAGCTAATGCATATTCAGTAGGGGTTTCCCCCTTTTTTCCTTATTTATATTGCCTCATCCTACTAATGTTGAGGGGTTCTTCTATAGGTTAGTATATGGATACATGTAACTACCATTTCAGCTCACAATCCTATCCATCATCCCTTGCTTATGGAGATTTGTGATTATTGCTTCCATGTTCCTTACGATAGCACTTACTGGAAGATTCTGCCTCCTACCATTCAGCAAGCTCTTCTTGGGTCCTAAAATCTAAAGGTAACCATTGATCTAAGCCAAGGGTTACAGCCTACTTTACCACACTTATGCTTGTTTCATCTAATGTCTTACAGGATGCTGTAAGTTTCTTGCATTGCAGCTAAATATAACTAAGGCAAGGCAGTGAATATAGTAAAGGCAAGCCTACGGCCTACAGGTGATACAAGAAGAGTAATAAGATGAGGTTAAATAAAGGAAATGTAAGGATGAAGATCAGAAAACATTTCCTAAGTGGGAAGCATCTACTAGACTTGGAATAGTCTCCTGGGGGAATTGAGGGATTCATGATTGTCTGTCTTGGCATTGGACTGAGAATCAGGAGACTTGGGTACATTTCCCAGCTCTGCTACAGACTTTGATAACATTGGGTAAGTCTCTAGTCATGCCGTGCCTCCATTTTCATCTGCAAAATGTGTGTGTGTGTGGGGAGGAAATAACTCTTCCCTTCTCCCTCCTTTTGTCTACTTAGATTGTAAATTTGTTGGGGTGGGGACTTGCTAGGTTTTTGTACAGCACCTAGCACAATAGGGTGCACACCTAGCACTTGACTGGAGTCTTTAAATGCTATTGTAGAACCTATTTAAAAAGGGGTGGAAGTGCCAGCGCTTGGTCCATTTAAAAATGGGCTGCATGAAACCTTTATAAAGTTAATTGCTTTTCATTATGATTTCATTTATAAAGTGCTTCCTGTTGAGTAACTTGGGTGCTGTCCAAACACTTAAACTTTCTAATTGCACTAGATTTTAATCAGAATTGGCCAAAATACTACAGTATACATTTTCATAAGAGCATTAAATATTAATATATTGTAGGGGATAATTGAGCATGGTCAGAGGGATGTTCTATTAATAGTCCTTTCCATCTCTGATTTCCATCGTCTCTTGAACTGGAGGGGTGTACATGCAACTCCCAGGGGGAGAAAAGCTACCCAGCTGAGAATTATCAGAGACTATATAACATTCTGTTTGGTTTTCTTTGCTTCATCATTGATGTAAATCAGTGGCTCTCAAACTTTTTTTTTTTTCATGGACCACTTAAAAATTGCTGAGGGTCTCAGCAGACTAATGATATTTCCAAATGTTGTTTTTACCATTAGCTAAGTATTGTAAAGCACTTTGGATAAAAGTGCTATATAAAAACTTATTTGTTCTACAAATAAAAGCACACAACTCGTATTTTAATATCAGTAGTCTTACCTTTCTAATGCAATGGATGTGCCCTCTCTCCCCTGCCACGGCAGCCCCTGAGCTGGGGCTGGGAAGGAGGATGGGGCGGGGGGTGTCTTTCTCCCGCCACAGAGCTTAGGCTGGGAAGGATGACTCTCTCCCCAGCAGCTGCAGCCCTGGGGCTGGGGAAAGTCACCTTTTTCTCTGGCCACCACAGCCCTGCACATCCCAAATTCCCCCCCACCCCCTCTTCTCACCACACACCCCCTCTTCTCACCTACTCCCTATTCCCTGCAAGGCCACCACCTCACCTTACCTGCACGGCTCCACTAATTAGGTGAGTGGCCCTTCATTCCCTTGTGTGCGGCTGCCCAGGCACACATCTTAGGGGAAACTATCCGCGGACCACTGGCGGTCCACGAACCACAGTTTGAGAACCTCTGATGTAAATTAAACAATTGTTAGCAATGATGACCCTGAAGAGTGGTTCCCCTGGTCAGGCAGCAGCTGTTCTAGCATACCTTGGTATTTGGTCATACTTGTTGGTCTGTACATGAGCCAGCCTGGGACAGGGCATATTGACCCCACACTGGTGAAGCAAGGATTAAACAGCATTTTTTGGCCCAAGAGGCCACGCCCCTCACCTCTGCTGGGCATGCTCCCAGTGGAGGGAGCATTAAAAAGGGAGCAGCTCAACTCAGTCTGGGCTGTCTGAGGAGGAGAGTGGTAGTGTGCAGCAGCCTTCTGCCAGGTCTCCCAGCCACCAGGGTTGAGGCTCCTAGCTGCACGGTGGGAAGCCATTTGACAGTGGGAACCGAAAGGGATGATGACTTTCTGTTGCCAGCAGAGGAGCTGCCAGAGGTGAAGCAGAATGCAAAAGGGGGACCCCATGTCCAATCCCTGAGATGCCATCGGAGGGATAGGGATGAGGATAGGAAGCAACCCAGGGAATGCGCTTGGGAATACTGGGACCTGAACCCTGTGTCCGGGTACCCTGTTTTGAAGGGCACTGGGTTGGAACCTGCTGGAGTAGGGTGGGCCCAGGTTCCCCTTCCCTCCCCATGCTCACTGCTAGGTGATTCTTCCCTTGATATTGCTGCTAGATGAAGTGGCCCCTTGGACTCTCACCAGTGGGTGACATTTCCCTGCACCATAGCCACTAGGCAATGTGGCCTTTGAACTCCTGCCAGTAAGCAGCATGCCCTGGAGTATCGCCATTCAGTGATACTGCTGACCTGGGGCACCCAGCCAACCCATGACACAGCCCTCAGTGCTTGCAACTGTAAATGGGGTGGGGGGGAGGTGGTGAAGCAAACAAATGACTATTTCTATTCTTTTACAGTTGTGCTGGGAACTCGAATGTCTGTTGTATGTGAGCCAGGACTCCCCACCCCCCCCCCCACCCCCCCCTCTCTATTTGTAAAAGGAGGAAAAAACATTGAGGGCCAAGGTAGAGATGAGCTGATGAGTCTGTGAAAGTCTAGAGGGAGTCCAAGCTGGTCTGTCTATCTTGACTGCAGTGTTAATTCAAGTATTGACTGTAACCTGGTTCCCATTCCCGCCCCCCCAAACCCCTCGGATGTGAGCTTAGTGGTGCTTTCAATCTGAGCTGGTTTGTCTGGGGCTATCCGCTAAATTCTGAGTGCTACTTATGCTTGGCCTGCTACTCTGCCCACTTTGCAGTGAGGATGCAGGCTCAGGTACTCTAGTGCTGATAGTCTTCCAGTGCCACCCCACAATACCTTCTGTGGTCCAAAGACCGCTAATTTCTCCCACAATTTACTGGGAAAGAGTCAGAGCGGCACAGCTTACTGCCCCACTAAGAACAATGGGGTGTGCCCCAGAAGTCCTAGTACTGAATGCAGCATGATTGCAGAGCTACACTTGAGTTACTAGGTCCACAATATGACTGCTCACTCCTAAGCTAATATTCCAGTGTTTGCTGTTTGTTCCCCATATGCCTATACATAATGGTCAGGCATCTAAAATGTTGAGCAGGTTCCCCCACTGTTATGCCTCTTGTTGGTTCCCTCTGATACTTGATCTTTCTCACAATAGTGATTTGTTTGTCAGCATTTAATCATTCTCCACGCAGGTGTGTCTATCAAGATAAGAGAGCTCAAGAAATATATGGGCCAATTTTTCTTCCTGTGTAACTCATTAAATTCAGTAGAGTGACACCAGGAGTGAATTTGACCTGTAGACATTTTTTTTTTTTAAATTGTCAACCACCCTAAAGACATTCATGCTACTGCAAGAGAAACTAAAAGGGCAGTTTAAATGTGAGGATCTCTAAGTTGGTTGCTCTTTAACAGCAAATTCTAAACCGCTGAAGAAAAATGACAGTGTCAAATGATGAAACAAATTTAAAACATGCACATAACTCTTGTTATCAAGCACACTTTAACAGCTAGTTCTAAAAGCAGTTTGTGGGTGGCATACCAGAAGGAAAACACTTCTATGGAACTGTGGCTGCTACTGTTAAATTGACCTTTTGACCCAAGCGGCTATTCAAAACTTGGGGTTTGTAGGTCGTTCCAGTTGGGAGGAGAAATTGATGATGGAGTCACGTGCATGTGATTCAATCTTGTTTATATACAACAAAATTATAAAAAAATTCAGCCCTGTTTCCCTGAACATGGGAGGAACCAAACAGAGGACTCTTGTTCTTGCCACAAGCACTCTTGTTCTTTTTGCGGATACAGACTAACACGGCAGCTACTCTGAAACAGAGGACATGCTTGCTCATGGCTATAAACTTCTTTAATCTAGACTTTTTTACACATACACATTCCTGTGTGCACACACAAGTACACCCTTTAGCAAAAACAATATCCAACAAAGCCCCTCTGCTCAGATTTATTTGAATTCCTGAATCAACTTGTATATCCCTTTGTTTTGGGTGGTGGCATTTGTTTGACAGTCTTAACTATCTTAAATGATGCATCACAGTTAAACCTAGAACTCCACTATTATATGTACTGTTATAAATAGCCCAAATCCAAGACCAGCATCATGTTTGGTGGTGGTCCAAGGAATAACTCAGGTAGGGTATTCACTCTCTGATCAGAGAAGGGAGGGGAAATCAAAAGTTGCCTCTGTCTGTAGTCACACTGCCAAAGGGTTGCACTGTGAATTGCATCATCAACTCTTCTCTCCCTCCCCCACCCCCAAATACAACACAACAACCCTGTCCTGACTTGCCTTCTGCTAAAAGTCTGCTGGAAGAGCAGGAATTGAGATGTAGGAGGGTAAGATGCTGGAGGATGTGGTTGAGAAGTCAGGATGTGTTCCTAAGTTAAATGGATACTGCTGACTAAAAATCCATCCAAAAAACAAAGGATATTTAAAATCAAATACAGTTTTTGTCTTTTGTACTGTTTGGTTACATTTTGCACTGTGTTCGGCTTAGACAAGTAGAACAGAAAGGTCATTTTCACTTTTGGGCTCCCAAGCAATAGACCAATGATGAAATTTTGGATTACAAACACTGCAGGGAAATGTTTCCATCCAGTGAAACTTCCGCTACAGTATATACATGAATAGTTACCTTAGACACTGTAGACCATGTTCTCATCAAACCAATGGCCAGACCATAAGTCTGGATGTATATTTGCTACAAACTCAAGGAAGTCCATTAGGGACTTCATTGTTGCCACTGACTTTTAGATGGAAGCTGCTTAAATACTATGGATGATGGGCAGCTGTATAAAACTCCAAGACCAAGGCTGATTGTTACTTTACTTAAACATATTTAATGTACAAAATGGAACTGGAACACTGACAGGTCAGTCTTCCTTGAGAGATCTTTGGCACATCCCATTTAACATTGATTCAGGAATATGGCAAGAACAGCTTCTTGTGGTGTCTTGCCCTTCTGTTCTTGGTCTTTTTGGACCCACAGGAGGCTCCACTATTCATACTATATATGTAGGATACGCTTTCAAGAGCAACGTTGTTACTTCTCCAGCATTAAGTTCCATCCCTTCAAGTTGTTGTTGCTGTTTGTTGAATCCATTTGGCATCTCATTTTACCAGAATTAAGCTTGGGGGCTGGATTGGAATGAACAATCCGTTGTGCTTCCTCATGCATTTCTGTTCACTGTTCATGTGTTACTATGTCCCCTTTGCCTGCTATAACACAAAGCTTTGGCAGTGACCGGCAATATCTTGTCAAGTTGCCCGGGCTAATTTGAATAAATGTACCTAAAGACTGGCAATGGCTTTTTGGCAACTCACTCTTCAGCAATACATCCTTCCAATAGTGCTAGATATTGTGAGTAACCACTCTCTTGAGTGGACCAGTCCAATAAAGCGTAGCCATGCTGCAGAATGACTGCCAGTGTGTTAATCCTGGGAAGTGATTTTAAAATGACCATACTGCCAACAGAACCTTCTTGAGTTCTGCTTTTCTGTAACTTGCACGTCTCTTGTATTTGCATGAGGGAAAAGCAACCTCTGGCAGAGTTGACATCTGTGGCACTTCCCCCCTGCCTTATTAGTGGGGCCAGCAGGAGAAAGCGCCACCCCCAGACCTGAGTGGAGAGCTTTCTAATAAAGCAAGGTGCTCGGGAACATCAATTACATATTCCCCAAAACAGGAGAACCCAGCAAGTGGGCCACCCAGTCTACCTTCCCTCCTCACAATCTCCTAGGGAGGAAGCAAGTAGGGAAAAAATAAAGCCTCCAGTTCCTTCTCCTGGAGTGGAGACATCTGTGTGCTTGCTCCTTGAACCTCTATTCCCTGAAGAACCTAGGTTGTGGGAGATGGGGGTTGCCAGAACGATTCTACTTTCCCATCAGATCATGAGCTCCTGCCCCTGTCCTAGATAGACACTGTCTGTAGGCAGGGGAAGCAGCTTGGTGGTATCCTATTCCTTCATCTTCAACTACTTTAGGAGGCAGCCAGCTGCTCTTCTGTCCTTTCTAGATTTCCAGAAGGATGACCGCTTGTCTGCCTTCCTTCATCCCAGATCTTTGGAGGCTAGGGACAAGACCCTAATCCACCTCTCAAATCCAGCTGGAGCCATCTTCAGGAGAACAGGGATTTTGCTTTTAGCTTGGTGGAATCTGGGTTACCTTAACTTGAGAACTTGATAGAGCCAGTATAATTGCAACACTGGGTGCAGGAGGAGTGGGGTCCCCCTGCAGAAGAATTGAGAGGTGGTATGTGGGTCAGCCACTCAGCAGAAGATGTTTCCAAATGGCTGCTTCCTTCATCCCCTGGATAGGGGAGCACTGCCCACAAAATATACCAGTGATGAGAAGGGATAATAGGCCCCCAGATCCCTTGTCCCTGCACCAAGTGTGAGCTCATGAAAGGAAGACTCTGAGGCAGGATGTCTTAGGGGGCAGGAGTGCTGATATTTGGGGATCTGAACATTAGGACTCTGAACATTAGCCCTTTTTATCCAGGACTGATGAGCTATGGTCTTGTTCTCACTCATGTAAAAATCTGAGATGCAATACACCATGGACAGCAGGTCAGGACACTTCAGTGTCTGACAGCCAAAATCCACCGCTTACGTGAGCATACAACTCTGGTTGATATCACTGGGAGTTGCATATATGTTCATAAGGGCACAACTAGGTCCCACAACAGCAGTAAAAGGAGAGCCCTCATAAAGGGGCAAGTTAAAGAAGTATGGGCTGGATGAATGGACTGTAAGGTGGATAGAAAGCTGGCTAGATCATCAGCCTCAACGTGTAGTGATCAGTGGCTCCATGTCTAGTTGGCAGCCGGTTTCAAGTGGGGTGCCCCAAGGGTCGGTCCTGGGGCCGGTTTTGTTTAATATCTTTAATGATCTGGAGAATGGTTTGGACTGCACTCTCAATAAGTTTGCAGATGACACTAAACTGGGAGGCGTGGTAGATACACTGGAGGGTAGGGATCGGATACAGAGGGACCTAGACAAATTAGAGGATTGGGCCAAAAAAAACCCTGATGAGGTTCAAGGACAAGTGCACTTAGGACAGAAGAATCCTATGCACTGCTACAGCCTAGGGACCGAATGGCTAGGTAGCAGTTCTGCAGAAAAGGACCTAGGGGTCACAGTGGATGAGAAGCTGGATATGAGTCAACAGTGTGCTCTTGTTGCCAAGAAGGCTAATGGCATTTTGGACTGTATAAGTAGGGGCATTGCCAGCAGATCAAGGAACGTGATTGTTCCCCCTTTATTCGACATTGGTGAGGCCTCATCTGGAATACTGTGTCCAGTTTTGGGCCCCACACTACAAGAAGGATGTGGAAAAATTGGAAAGAGTCCAGCCGAGGGCAACAAAAATTATTAGGTTTCTGGAGCACATGACTTATGAGGAGAGGCTGAGGGAACTGGGATTGTTTAGTCTCCAGAAGAGAAGAATGAGGGGGGATTTGATAGCTGCTTTCAACTACCTGAAGGGGGGTTCCAAAGAGGATGGAGCTAGGCTGTTCTCAGTGGTAGCAGATCACAGAACAAGGAGCAATGGTCTCAAGTTGCAGTGGGGGAGGTCTAGGTTGGATATTAGGAAACCGTTTCACTAGGAGGGTGGCGAAGCACTGGAATGCGTTGCCTAGAGAGGTGGTGGAATCTCCTTCCTTGGAGGTTTTTAAGGCCCAACTTGACAAAGCCCTGGCTGGGATAATTTAGTTGGGAATTGATCCTGCTGTGAACAGGGGGTTGGACTAGATGACCTCCTGGGGTCTTTTCCAACCCTGAGATTCTGTGATTCTAAAGAACTTCACAAAAATAATGGTTTTAATGCAGATCACTCTTTTGTGCAGACTATTTTTTTCTTTATCCCTTACTGACTACACAACAAATGATAATATGAAATCAAACATGACACCTTACGTGCAGGACCTGACTCTGACAGATGGAGCTGTGTTTAAATGGTTTCATGTTGCCAGTTCCAATAAAGCAAAATACACAAAAGCTAAAGCCTAATGGGAAAAGTAAAAATGTTCAGTTCTTGGAAGTGGACCAGGAAAGGTTAGAAGCAAAGAGCAGGGAGAAGAAAACTCTAATCCAATATAATAGGAACAAGCTTGTCACCAGGTAAACAACTATGGAGGGGGGAGTATTTCTGGTGTATTGGAATTACCGATTATTAAAGGGAACAAGAATGTTTCAAGTCCAACTTGGATTTTGTTTGCCCAAGTATTATGGGGCAGAGGGGATGCCAATTTACAGGATCCTTATTGGCTCTGCAAAATGGTGAATGTCACTTATTGAATTCAACCATGGTTCTTGACACCTGTGTGCTCTGGGATCCTCAGATGCTATAAATCAGTATAGCACCATTGAAGTCAATTTGCTTACTCCCATTTACAGTAGCTGGGGATCTGGCCCTCAAAGTTGAAGGCCAAGATTAGCATGCTCCCCCTCCCCCAAAACAAATGACTTTTGTGGGCCTAACTTGTAAGAGGCCTGACTTTTTGAATCAATAGGAACTTGCTGAAGTCTTGGCCTAAGCCTTTTCAGGGTACATGAGGCTGTTTGAACCTCAGAATCAGTTTTGTTTTAAGCAGGTCAGAAAATCCTATAACATCCTGAGGAGAAAAGAGTAATTCACCTGAAAAGAAGGAAGCTACCTTCACCCAGTGAATTTGTATGGATGTCCATTTACACACCATGAATAGCATTGCTTGAAAAACATTTTTTTGTGTGTGTGAAAACTGCTTGAAATGATTCAGTGGGAAAACTATGTAGTGAGAATCTCAATTTTTAAAAAAAAGAAAAAGCAAAAATTGCTGGTTCTACTTTTGAAACGAAACTTGGTACCACTACTGGTGCCTCATTAGGCCTCTTAAGACGGTGATTGATGCATCCTTCCCAATGGTAGTGCCTCAGTGTTGCCAACTCTTTTGATTTTTGTCTCATGTTATTTGATGGGTTTTGTTAAGCCACAAATCCATGTGATTATGGCTTGCCTGCTTCCTTTATCCCAGAGCTTTAGAGGATAGGGATGTGAGCCTAATCCCCTCTCAAATCCAAATGGAGCCAGCTTCAGGAGAACAGGGATTTCCCTTTAGCCTGCTGCATTAGTAAAATAAGTTTCTAGCTCTTGTTGTGGAGAAAAGCTTGAAAAATGAATCAATTGAACATTAAAGGCTCAAAAAACAGAAGGCCAATAAAAACATCTGATTTTTTTAAGCTGTATTTGTTAAATAAATAAATAAATTTGAGTTGTCCCATTATTTTGTGGGGCCCAGGATTGGTGGCAGCTCCCTAAAAGTGGAAGGGCCACCAGTCCCAAACCATAGCTCCATCCCTTCCCTCAAGCACCTGCCCTCACAATGCTGCCCTCCCTCTTCCCCCCCCCCCCCGACCCAACTCCCACTCACTCCTCCCCTGTGTTCTGGCACCCCCAGTGAGGCCTGATGCTTGAGTTTTGAATTCTTGGGATTGGCAATATTGGTACCTGGATGTTGGGGAGAGCAGATAGGGCAGCGGGATGTAGTCCTGTTCTACAGGAGTAGTCTATGCTGCCTTGCCAGATTCCCACCAGGCCCAGACATCCCATTTAGGAGCTGCATCTGAAGAAGTGGGTTTTTTACCCATGAAATAAATCTTAGTCTTTAAGGTGCCACTGGACTCCTCGTCATTTAGGAGCTGTTGGCTCTGCTAGTTGAACTATTCACTTTCCTGTTTTCCTTCCAGCGTTTGAATCCAAATTATAGCTACTCCATTCACACGTGCTAGGATGGGGAAATGTCTCATTTGCCTTCTGCATCTATACTAGCAGTCAGAATGGGGTCATGGTGGATGACCAGAAGAACATGAGCTCCCAGTGTGACACTGTGGCCAAAAGGGCTAAGATGATCTTTGGGTGCCTAAGCAGGGGAATCTCAAGTAGGGTAGGGGAATTATTTTTACCTCTGTATGAGGCACTGGTGCAGCTACTATTAGAATACTGTGTCCAGTTCTGGTATCAACAATTCAAGAAGGATGTTAATAAACTGAAGAGGGTTTAAAGAAGAGCCACAAAAATGATTAAAGGATTAGCTGTATAGTGATAGATTTAAGGAGCTTAATCTATTTTATTTTAACAAAGAGAAGGTTAAGGGGAGACTCAATTGGTCTATAAGTACCTATGTGGGGGACAAATATTTGATAACGGGCTCTTCAATCTAGCAGAGAAAGGTAGAACATGATCCAATGGCTGGAAGTTGAAGCTAGACCAATCCAGAATGGAAGAAAATTAAAAGGGCCGGAGGGATGGTAATTAACTATTGGAACAATTTATCAAGGGACATAGTGGATTCGCCATTGCTGGAAATATTAAAATCAAGATGGGATGACTTTTTAAATGGTATGCTAGTTTCAAAGGAATTATTTTCTGAGAAGTTCTAGGTCCTCTGTCATACAGGTGGTCAGACTAGATAATTGCAATGGTCCCATCTGGCCTTGAAATCTGTACAGCCCTTTATTTTCAGGTACACCAGCAAATCTTTCTGCAGGACAAACTGCCCAGTTCTTTCTGCAATCCTTGATGTATTTTAGGTATGGTAATGCACATCATTCCGTAATAGGGTGTTGCTGTGTGCATGGCCAAGAGACAGTGAAACACAGGTGATTAGCTCCACCATAGTTTTGCATGGTTATCAGTAATATTTGAATATCCCTGTTCAGAGCACTGAGTCTGAAAAACACTACTACTGATTCACCACCTCACTAAGGGTACTTCTACAGTCCAGAAACCAAATCAAAAGTTCGCATATGCCAGCTTTCTGCTGCTTGGGCGATCCTCTGGGGTTGAGTGTGTGGGTCACCATAGCCTCCCCCCTCGTGTTCTTGGGCGTCTGGGTGAGGAGGCTATGAAACTTGGGGAGGAGGGAGGGCAGTTATACAGGGGCTGCAGCAGCAATCTGGTCTTCCTGCATTAGATTCGCCATACAGAGGAGCATGTCAGTTTGCTCCCCCATGAGCTTGACCATAGCATCCTGCCTGCTCTCATTACGCACGTCCCTCCACTCTCGAGTGCCTGTGATGCTTTACGGGACTCCGCAATTGTTTGCTTCCCCGCATTCAGCTGGGCCCTATCCGTGCGGGATGACTGCATGAGCTTGGTGAACATGTTGTCTGAGTTAGTTTTTTCTGCCTTCTGATCTGGACCAGCCTCTGGGACGGAGTAGATAGGGGCCGCGTTGAAACATTTGCACCTGCAGGAGGAGAAAAAGGGAGAAAAAGTATTTTAAGATACATTTCAGAGAACAGAGGGGACACTTTGGTGTGAGTAAGCAATCACACACGGCCGGGCAACAGAATTCAGCTTGCAGGCAGTCTAGGGGCACATGGGGTTCTGCTTCTTCTACATGCATTTTAATGCTTTCAAACTGCTGGACCCCCTTTCCCATAGAAAGCAATACCTGGTGGGTTTGCCATATAAAAGGAGGGCCTGTGGGGTCTCTGGGATGATCGCTTCATACAACACACCCCCTCCCTCGCACCCACCACGTGGCTCCGATGAGGCTCTGAGCAGGGATGAGCCCTTTAAACTAAACGCGAACAGCCCAGCGCGGCTGGGTTTCTCCCCCTGTCCACCCCTCCACTGCATGGCTCTGATCAGGATCTCACTCACCAGAAGTACCTTCTCCAGGTAGGGCTGGCTCCAGGCAGCACCTGGAGGGGGGGGCGGCGCGGTGCGGTGCTCCGGCTCTGGCCGCCAGGGAGAGCGGGGCCACGGCTGGGCTCGCCGCCCTCCGCCCCTTCCCCCCTCCCCTGCTGGGGGGGGGGGGTGAGGGCGGCGGCCAGAGGCTTTTTTGCCTGGGGTGGCAAAAAAGCCAGAGCCGGCTCTGGCTCCAGGGTCATGGTCCGGGAGCCCGACCTGGGAGTGGGGGAGGCTATTGGCTCCAGCGTTAAGAATAGTTCCCGGCTAGGGGGGAAAACGGATTCCCCACTTGCCACCTGTACACTGTCCTCCTCTTCATCCTCAAATGACTCTTCTTCCTCACTCCGTGCATCTCCCCCTTTGCAGGTGTCCACGGACGGTGGTGGGGTAGTGGTGGCGTCATCCCCCCCCCCATAATTGCATGCAGCTCAAGGTATAAGCAGAATGTATGGGGCTGTGACCCAGAGCACCCATTCACCTCCCTGGCTGTTTGGTATGCTTGCCTGAGCTCCTTGATTTTTGTATGACACTGCTGTGTCCCTGGAGTAGCCTCTTTCCATCATGGCCCTGGAGCCTTTAGCGTACATATTTGCATTCCTTTTTTGGGACGTAGTTCTGCCATAACAGATCCGTCTCCCCGACATGCGATGAGATCCAGTACCTCCTGTTCGGACCATGCTGGAGCTCGCCTGCGAATCCGGGACTGCATGATCTCCTGTGATGGTGGACTCTGCAAGGTCAGCTGTACTGATGGCGTCCAAACAGGAAATGAAATTTAAAAGTTCCTGTGGCTTTTCCTGCCCACTTGGCTAGTGCATTAGAGTTGAGTGTTGTCCAGAGCGGTCACAAGGAGCATTCTGGGATAGCTCCCGGAGGCCAATAACATCTAATTGCGTCCACAATACCTTTAATCCGGGATTGCAATCTCGATTTTAAGCGCTACCCCACTTGCCAAGGGGGAGTACAGAAATCGGATTAAAGAGCCCTTTAAATCAGGGGAAAAAAATGGTTTGGTCGTTTGGATGGAATCTTTTTTTTTTAAATTAACTCAACTAATTCCGAAATAACAGACTAGTGTAGACGAGGTCTAAATTACACATGGAGTGCTTAATTCTGCTCTGAGTCTCACTGGTGCAATCCCAGGGAACATAGGCTTGCTCTCCCCCTGTCCAATGACCTGGCTGCGTATGTCATGCCTCGTCATGATCCTGTTATAGGAGTCTATAGACAGTGCCCTTTTCATTGTGCTCAAAAAAGGATTAACAGCGTTCTGTCATCAAAACTTATCCAGTAGCTTCCATTCTTTGTGATAAACTGGGAAGCCATGACCATTCAGTGTCTGCATGCTGCAGTGGTTGGTGGGGGGCACCCTCAGTTTTAACTGACCAGTTGGGTACAAACTTGCCCATATAGTATGTCATTAAACTCTACTTTAAATTTGTTATGGATGTTTGCTTAACACTGTTTAGCTGTATGCAGTGGAGTTGCAGTCACGTCAGTCCCAGGATATTAAAGACATTACCTCGCCAACCTTGTCTCTCTACTATGCTTACTGTTTTACAAGCTTTCATTGTTGTTAACCAGGTCTTTGTGTGTGAGCTACATTCCTTTTTCTTACATCTGTTAACTTTTCTCCTTTGCTGCCCTTGTCTGGTGCAACAGGTTTTCTTTGGGTGACACTTCTGAGCCACTCCGGCAGGCAGTTAGCCGTCTTGTTTGTGAAGTATGAGTTATTTGTTCTGTAGGATTTAACTACAATCTTCTGGAATCCCAGAAACACACTAGTTTCAGATGAACACTAAGCAACATTTAAGATTTCATTCATTTGGGAACAATATTGAACAGTGACTTGAAAGTCTGTATTGTGGGTGCCACAGCAGGAATCTCACGGGTATAGAGAATACTTCTTATACACAAATGTACCCCTCTACTTGTAAAATGTTTATTTCTTAGCACTTATTTGTAGTTGCACACTCTAAAAGGGATTAAAATAGGCTTTACATTTGCTAGTGATTTAATTGTAAGAGAGCACACAGCCTGTCTAAGGAGAGCCAAAATCTCTCATGCGGGAGCAAATGAGATACAAAGCTAGCTTACCGTCACTAAGTGCTTTATCAAGACTATAAGCACAGACTACGAATATATAAACCAATGAACAAGTGAGGAAAAACGTTATGCAAGGAGGGTGGAGAATACGTTAGGAGATGTGGAGCTCTTTTTCTCTTTAGCCCATGGTTCAGATTCAGACAGGATGATTAGGACAGAAGTTGTTACTCTTGAGGCCTGATTCAAAGCTACTTAAGTTGAGGCATTTTTTCCATTGACTTCAGTGTGCTTTGGATAAATTTAAAATATATGGAGATATACCTATCTCATAGAACTGGAAGGGACCCTGAAAGGTCATCGTGTCCAGCCCCCTGCCTTCACTAGCAGGACCAAGTACTGATTTTGCCCCGGATCCCTAAGTGGCCCCCTCAAGGATTGAACTCACAAGTGGCCCCCACAAGGATTGAACTCCTGGGTTTAGCAGGCCAATGCTCAAACCACTGAGCATCCTCGCTCTTCTCCCCCCCCCCCCCGCCCCAATCAGGTCCCTAATCACTTACGGATATCTCTTGTGTTCTCAGGCTTCTAGTGGGCAAGCATCCTCATCAGGAAAAGCACTATCATAATTGTGGCAATGGTGTTCATGATCAGCAGAGACTCATGGGTCAAGTGGCCCTGGTGACTGAATTATCTAACTCCTCAATGTGGGACCTTCGGGACAAGATTTGGGCACACTGGCAGGGCTTGCACTGCCACTGCTTGTTCAGTCCCTGCTCTGGGGAATAAGAGATGTATGCACACCTATATTTTTGTGGATGCAAGTATTAGTGGGACAGTACAATGTAAAGTATCGGGGGTAGCCGTGTTAGTCTGTATCCACAAAACCAACAAGGAGTCCGGTCTGTTAGTCTTTAAGATACCACCAGACTCCTTGTTGTTTTAGTACAATGTAAGACATCGAGGTTCCTGATTGCATCCACAAATTGGTGATTTTGATATCTATAAAGTCTCAGGTGCAGATGTAGTTTTGTGCCCAGGGTTAAGTCTCTCTATGCACTAACCAAAAAATGAGGCCAATCTCTAAAAACCTATTAAACTTTAACTTTAAAAGGAAAAAGTTATTGTGATGGGTATACTCTGTTGATCTTTCCCCTTTGACTGAGGGTCACATCATGGCTGGCCTGTTACCTCCATCATGATATCCTGTCATTTGCATTAAACCTGTCCAAAACTGAACACACTCTCTCTCTCTCTCTCTCCCATTAAATGATCTCCCACTTCTTCAGACAACTCCACTATCCTCCCATTCATTCATACTCCAATTATTTTTGACTCCTCCAAGTTCTTGTCTTCTCTCATCCAAATCATGCCACTTCTCCTTCTGTTACCATAAATCACCTTTCACTCTGTTCCCAGTGGTCTATTTCATCTATTGCTTCTTTGCCATCCATGGGGGTCCATGACCTGCTCCAATTCAGTCAATTTATTATGCTATTGCTAAATTAATCTGTCTTGCTTGCTGTTCCATTCTCCAGTTCCTTCAGGCTGGCTTTGTTTCATTTTGCCTCAAGTTCAAACTCAAGGCTCTTCAGTGATGCTATCTCCTCTCCCCTTGCATGCTACCATCTGCCAGATACTGAGAACCCTTCATTTCCTTTCCCCACTTGAAAATGTATAGCTGGAAAAGCTTTGTTTCTTCATTACACAAAGGAACCTCACTCCCTTCCTTACAGTCCATCCTCAAAACTACCTCCTCAAAGCTAGATTTCAGTGGTAGTCGTGTTAGTCTGTATCAGCACACACACACAAAAAAAGAGTCCTTGTGGCACCTTAGATTATGCCCAAATTTATTACTCTAAGGTGCTCCAAGGATGACTTGTGGCTTTTTTTTCCCCCCCTCAAAGCTAATCTTCCACAACTAATCATCCAGACCTTCTCATGTTTTGCATGATGATTTGTCTGTGCTTCCCTGTTCCCTCGCAGGATTACCACTCACAGGCAGGATTACTGTCCAGAACACCCTCTTTTTCTGGGGGTTTTCATTTATTCTAAAGTTAAATAGACATCAGTCTTAACCTGAGCTTTTTCTGACCTAGGTGTTTTTAGGGTTTTTTTTTTTTGGTCTGCAAGAATTCTTGTTTCATCCTTTGCCTCTCTGATTCAGAAGGGATTAAACACAAGTCCCTTAATACTCCTGGACTGGAGGTAATGAAGACCTATTTGGTCTGGCAGCCAGCAGCATAAGTGTGCATCTTCATGCAGGGTCCTGACAGTCTCTCACACCTTACTTCAACTTGCAGTACAATATAAACACACACATACATGCACACAACCACCTTAGAATGAAGACTTGTCCTAAATTAAAATGCACAACCACTTCTACTTCTGTATTATATTTCTTCCAGTCTTTTTTGCCTGTGTAGGATATGAGCTCTGGGGAATGGTGAAGATTCAGAAGTGATATCCAAGGAGGTGCAATTTATACTCTTACATTCAGCTGGACTCCAACTTTGTCCCCTAGACCAATTGACACCCAGTGTACTGACCTTGTAAAAGATTTAGTTGGTGTCATTTGCCTATCAAGGAGCCTGAAGAAAGGGCAAGATAATACAGCTTGAGGCTGCTTGATTCTTGATGTTTGGCCATAAAATGTGATTTATAAGTGACGTTTAGAATCCTCTCTGTTTCATGCCATAACTGGTTGTTTGCTGAGACACTTCAGTATAAAGGTGCTACATGTGGAAAGCAAAACATAATTGCTGCGGTAGTTATTGTTTTCCCCTCTTAGCCGAGATTTCTCTTTGTATGTATTAGAAGCAAATGCAATAGAAGGACTCCTGGTTTCCTGACAGTGTCACTTTTTAGCACAATCAGATAAATAAAAATGGGTGCTTTCATTCAACAGTGACAAGCTGAAGAAGCAAGGGGAGACAACACAATTTTCACAGTAACAAGTTAACAGAAACCAATGCAAAATGCAATATATAATCTTTCTACCACATCTTCATCTTGTCAGAAACTGACACAACTATCATCTTGAAGGCTTTTCTTGTATCTGCTCAGACATTACGTCTGCTTGTTATTAAACTAGACTTTTCTTTCAGAAATACTACATTGATTCATTTCTGTTCCATTCCTTTCACCTCTAAAATCGCTCAACAGCAAAACTAATAAGCTTTTCTTGGACAAAATAGGAGACATTACACTTTTAAATCACCTAGTGCTTTCTGTCCTCCCACAGGATTTCTCACATCTATTGATACAAACTATAGAATAATTGAGGCTGAGCGTCTAGCTTTTTTCAAACAGCTATTTCATCTCTGTTTTATCTTTGGTAATATAGAACTGGCAGCTTTATTCATTATTACAAGATTGTAATACAGTGGAAACTTCTAATAACCATTTTTTCCACAGGACAGCTTCACTATAAGCAGAGGCTCATCATAACCAGAAAGGCAATGTCCACATTACAAGGCATTAAAACAATCTGTGGCTTTCATATTTGACTTTATCATTGTCCGTGCTCCCTTTAAGGGGACTTCATTGTATTGTTATCTAAGCATGAGCGTATTTGACATAGATGAGACATGGCACACAAGATTCGACACCTGGGGTGTCACAGATAAAAAGAAGCCATGGGCCAAACTGTTTCCATTGAATTGTGTGTAAAGACATGTAGGACTGAAGATTCTAAATGGCTGCCAAACTTGTGCTTTTACATCTTGTCCCATCTAAATTCAGCAAGAGGCCGAGCACCTCCTAGAACAGGGGTCGGCAGCCTTTCAGAAGTGGTGTGCCGAGTCTTCATTTATTCGCTCTAATTTAAAGTTTCATGTGCCAGTAATACATTTTAACATTTTTTAGAAGGTCTCTTTCTATAAGTCTATTCTATATAACAATTGTATGTAAAGTAAATAAGGTTTTTAAAATGTTTAAGAAGCTTCATTTAAAATTAAATTAAAATGCAGAGCCCCCGGACTGGTGGCCAGGACCCGGGCCGTGTGAGTGCCACTAAAAATCAGCTCACGTGCCGCCTTCGGCACGCCTGCCATAGGTTGCCTACCCCGACCTAGAAATTGCTGAGGATCCTCCACTCCAAGAATTGCCTTCCAAGAGGCACTCCACAATTTTGCAAGATTGAGATGTACAAAGGCTTAGGGGCAGATGATAAAATGTCTCAGGCTTGCAAGGGGTTCTCATTTAGCTGATGGAAATTGTGGACATGTAGCACCTTGCAGAATTGGGCCCTTAGCTGCAAAATAGTAAGGTGGTGTTTTTGTGTGGGCAAAATCTCAGATATTCGTGAGCAAACTGTATTTAATTGCATAGCTTTTTTCCCCAAGGCACTTATTTGCACGTGCAAACTGGATTGTTATACATCTAATTACCAAATGTACATGCATAATTATGGTTAATGGATCTCCACCAGATATCGAACACTGAGAACATAGGTGCCAAAGAGAAATTTGTGCAAAATCAAGGACCAGTTTGGATCCCCTTAGAACATTTGGTCAACGAGGTTCAGCTATAGAGCTGTGTGATATTTTGTTGAATGCTCACTGTTTTATAAACTCTGAAGCCCTCAAGGTAGGGTTGCCAACTTTCTAATAGCACAAAACTGAACACCCTCCCCGAGACTCCGCGCACCCACTACGTTCCCCCTCCGTCAGTGGCTCGCTCTCCTCCACTCTCACTTGGGCTGTGGCAGAGGGTTGGGGCGTGGGAGGGGTTGGGGGCTCTAAATGGGGGTGTGGGCTCTTGGGTGGGGCCAGAAATGAGGGATTCAGGGTGCAGGAGGGGGGCTCTGGGCTGGGGCAGGGAGTTGGGGTGCAGGAGGGGGTGAGGGCTCTGGCTGGGGGTATGGGCTCGGGGGTGGGGCTGGGGATGAGGGGTTTGGGATGTGGGAGGGGGCTGTGGTTTTAAGCAGGGGGTTGGGGTGTGGAAGGGGTGAGGGGTTGGGGTGTGGAAGGTTTGGGGTGCAGGAGGGGCTCCAGGTGTGGGGAGGCTCAGGGCTGGGGCAAGGCATTGAGGGTTGGGGCATGGGCTTACCTCAGGCAGCTCCCGGTCAGTGGTGCGACGGGGCTAAGGCTCCGTGCTGCACCCTGCAAGCGGCCAGCAGGTCCTAGGTGGGGGGGCAAGTGGCTCTGTGGCGTGCTGCTCCCCCCCACCTCCCATTGGCCGAGTGCCGAGCCAGTGCTCGGGCAGCGCATGGAGCCCTGTGGCTCCCCCCACCTAGGAGCCAGACCTGCTGGCTGCTTCCGGGGCACAGCGTGGTACCCCAGGATGGGTAGGGACTAGTTCGTCTTAGCGCTGCAGCACCATTGACTGGGCTTTTAATGGCCTGGTCAGCGGTGCTGACTGGAGCCGCCAGCGTCCCTTTTTGACAGGGTGTTCGGAAAACCGGACACCTGGTCATCCTACCTCAAGGTTTAATTCGGCTTAGACCTTCACTTACTTTTTAATTAGAGGTGAGTGAACTCTGGAAACAATTGTCCAAAAAACGCTATTTTTTTTTTTCCAGTCTCAAGTCAATGACTGGTGTCAAAGTGCAACAATACTCAATCAGATGAAAACTCTATAGAGCACCTATCCAGACTTTTAAAATATGTGATTGTGACACAGGGTCAGCTGGATTTCAGAGATCAGAACCTAAAAATTGTAAAGATTCAAGGGATACAAGGTTATATCCCAGTGCGTTGGCAACAAGAGTACAATAACAAAAAAGAAAAGAAAAAGGGGAAAAGCACAACCTAGTGCACTGGCAACAATATTTAAAAAACAAAAACAAACACAACCCATATCTCCGAACTGACTTCCCTTCCTGTGCCCTTGTGCAGCGATCACTAGAAGTCTATCCTTGGACATACCTCAGACTGCCTGTCCTCTCCAATCTCTTTACTGTCTCTCATTTTATATCCTGGGCCAGCTTATCAGAGATCATAAATTGATTAGAATCTGAAGAACAGATAGGGTCTGATTCTGTCAGTTGTGATGTACCCTTGACTCCTGTTCCTTTCAATTTGAGCTGAGTGTGCTCTGCATCTTATAGGGCTGGGCCACTGAAGAATAAAGCACCAATGCTTTGTGGTGTCAGGGCAAGATGCAGAGCACCCATCTGCTTTAGGTATTTACACATTTAAAAAAAGCGGCAGCCCTCTTTTAGTTTGGGTGGAAACACTAATGTTACAAAGTCCCAGGGTGACTTTTTAAAAGCCAGAATGTAACTGAGTTATATTGGAATAGAACAAGAACCAATCCTAACTCAAATAGAACCCAAGCCTTTGGGGCAAATTATTGTCTGATCATTTCTAATTCTCCCTACTATTCCAGTCTAGAGGATGGGGGCACTGTGCTTTGATATATGGTAAATCCTTCTTCATTCAAACTGAGACTGCTTTCCAAACAAATCTCACTGTGTTCTTCCTCTCAGGCAGTCTATTTGATTAAAAGGCTGTGCAAGTTAGCCTACATTGTAAAATATTCAGAAGGCTGAGGGAATCCGTAAGTGAATATAAAAGCACAATTAGATAAATAAGGATTAGCTCCTTGCAAGTACATTAGCAGCACTAGTAGGAGGTGGTATATACTTAAGTCTGTCAACATTTCCATTATAAACTGTGCCCTAAAGGTATGACCCAGGTATGTATTCATATTGTTGTAACTTGGACTGAGTTATTTTAGGCTAAATGCAGATAAATACATCTAGTCAAAACAAACACCTGTGTAAGGATGTTTCAAGACCACCAACCAGGTCTACAAGTTACCATGCAAACCTAGCAAAGCAGACAGCCACTGCTTGCTGTAGCAGACAAAAACGACTGCTAGCTCCAAGTTCAAATCTAAGGAACAGGTTTATTTCAGCATAGGTATAGAATGCCACACCCCCAGGGCCGGCTCTAGGTTTTTTGCTGCCCCAAGCAAAAAAAAATTTGGCTGCTCCCCCTCTCCCGCCCGTGCTTTTTTTTGGCTTTTACACATGTTTGCACTTTGCAGTTTTGTTTTGACTGTTTAAAATTAAAAAAAAAAAATGAAAACAGAGAATTTGTAGTTAGTGTAATTTTTAACATTTAATTTTAACAAACAATAACAATTTGAGTTCAACTATACACTAATGAAAAACTTTAGTGTCTTCCAGTTTCTCATAAATTAAAAGAATTCATATGAACTGAACTTTTCTAGTTTTTATACTTGCGTAGTCTTTTAAGTCAGTGAAATCTAATTTTTTTGCAATAGTACTTTCAATTGAAATTAATGCCAGTCCTGACATACGATTTTGAGACATGGTGGACCTCAAATAATTTTTTAGTAATTTCAGTTTTGAGAAACTGCGCTTACCAGAAGACACTGATACTGGTAATGGTAAAAGAATGCGTAATGCTATAGCAGTGTTTGGAGTGAAAAAATCATTTCTTGCTATAAATTCTAATACTTTTAGAGGAGAAGTTTTAGGACTTATTAGCTCAGATAAAGCTATTAATTCATCATACAATTCTACTGCATCAATGTCAGCGGTGTTATCAGTACTGAGCGCTAAATGTAGGTCTTGGCACTGCTTCATGAGGTCTTCTTTGGCAAACTGATTTTTAATATTTCCAATATCATATAAAAATTCGAAAGTTTCACAATGACCATGCAACTGACAATCTTTCTTCAATGGAAGTTATAGCTACATCCAAATTACAATAGAAACATTCAACTTTAAACCTTTCGTTTGGATCGAGAATAGGATCATCATGAACCTCATAACAAAACTGTCTTGTTTTTCTCTGAGGACGAATGAATTTTTGAGGTGCAAATGTTGGTTCAAAATCAAGATCCTCTGCTATTGTTGCTGCTTTGACTGTTTCTTCAAATCCTTCATCTGAACAGTATTTTTTTTAAATATTCCAGCGTTTTGTTCAAAATCATCTTTGCCTCGGATATGTCTATGGTTATGTTCTGCATAACTTTGCTGGTCAAATTAATTTGATTTAGAATATTGTGCCAAATAACTGTGCAACATGAAAATTGAAACTGCATCATTTTCTGAGCCAATGTTTCAGCTTCATGTCGAAATGAAGGATCATACGACAAGTCCTGGGTTATTTCGAATAGTGCATCGTAAATCTCTCCTGATGAATATCGGAATGGTCTAATAGCTTCTATCCTGCTTTCCCATCTAGTTTGACTCAGAGGTTTAAGGGTGAGTTTCTGTTCAAGATGCTTCTTCAAGACTGCCCAACGGTGTGTGGAAGCACTAAAAAAGTTGTAAATTCCTTGCACTGTGGTAAAATATGAAATGGTATCTTTAGATGATTTGGCGGCATCACTGACAACCAGATTGAGCGAATGCGCATGGCAAGGAATGAAAAAAGCTCGATTGTTTAAATTCAATATTCTTTGCTGTACACCTGCATGTCGTCCTCGCATGTTTGAGCCATTATCGTACCCTTGGCCGCGCATATTTTCTAAAGGTATTCCATAGTGTTCCAATCTCTGTAGAATTACATCTGTGAGGGCTTTCCCAGTAGTTTCATTCACTGGTATAAATTCTAGAAAGTGTTCACAAATTTTCACTTCTGCATTTTCATCAATTTTCAGAAATTGTAAAACTATTGACATTTGCTCGGTTTTGCTCTGATCTTGAGTACAATCAACTATAATTGAGTAATATTTGGCATGTTTCAAATTCGATAAAATTTCATTACGCACGCTATTAGAAATTAATTTCTATCGCATTTTGTGTATTTTTACCCAAATAATGGGTGTGAATCTCTCCATCTTTCACTCTTCGTACATGCTCAGCCATAACATTATCAAATTTTGCCAATAACTCAACCAATTTTAAGAAATTTCCATTGTTATTATCATAAAATATTCGAGGCTCCACGGAATGTGAGGCACTGTTCGGCTAGGAAATTAATGATTGCCAGTAAACGTTCCAACACTGCTTGCCAACGTAGAATTTCTGAATTTAGTTGACGTTGCTGTACCGCATCGATTGTTGTACCGGTACGTAATCTGTTTGACAGCCCAATCCAATTTGTCAATGAGCGTAAATGATTTTTTGATGTTTCATGTTCTTTCAAATGCTGATCAAATTTCGCCAGTCATTAAAACCTGCAGTTGCCAGAAAAATGTCCGAGTTACAGAACAGTTTGCAGCAAAAACAAAAAACTACATCTTTGGTCTGTGAATACACTAACCACGATCTATTAATTTGTTCCCCATTTTTCATTTTTTTCTTCATACTGGCTGGCATAAATCAACGATTTGACTCATTAAATGGATATTCAAATGTAGGACCTTTTTTTCACAATAATAATTCGCATTGTATCAGTAATTATTGTCGGCCATGTACTTGGATCCGATCCTATGTCAGTCTCTCCACCTTCCAATAATTGTTCTTCAGTTTTAGATTTGGATAAGTTCTTCATTTCTGGACTCTTCAGCTGAAGTAGTAAATCTTTGGATGGATTGTGATTGTTCGTCTTTATCAGTTAGTGAAAATCTTTGGTCAGACTGTTGTTCATCTTTATCAGTTGATAAAGGTAATCTTTGGTTCGATCGGTCTTCATCAATTGATGAATAATCACCTTCAGTACATTGCTTAGAACTTTCTCCTTGATTGTAGACTTTTTTAAAATACTTTTTTGAAGTACGAGAGAGTTTTTCTAATTCTTTTTGCCGTTTCTCTTTGTTGCCGGTAAGCAGCACCAGAAAGTCGTTTTTGTCCCGGCATTTTAGCCCTATAACCACTGGCACCGACGCGAAACGGAAATTAGTGCGAATGGCGCCGATAGGGCAGCACAGTACACACACGTAATTGTGATTTGAGTGACCATGTCACAACATGACATGATATTTTTCACGTCACACTCCTATTGCACTACTGTACTTGCCGTAGATAAGGCGCTAGTCATTGGGGCGAGAGAGCTCCCCACGAGCTCGAATACACACTGGACCCAGCCCTGCTGGCATTTTCCCAGCACTGAGGTTGCCCAGCTGGGAGCCCAAGGGGCATGCAATGGAGAGAGCTCAGTGCCTGGAGGAGCCAAGGAAGAGGTGCTGGGCTTGCTGGGCAGATGCTGCTCCTCTCTGCCAGGTCGCTCGCCCCCTGCAGGAGGGGAGGCAGAAGGAGACTCCAGGCACTGGTGTGCCTTGAGGGGCTGGGGAGGGAGGCAGCAGCCTCTGGGGCTCCAGCAGGCAGAAGCTCCCCAGCGGTCCTGGGGACCCTCCCGCCTGGCCCGACTCTTACCTTGCTGCAGATCTGGCCTGAGGTGGAGTCATCTCTGGTCACCGCCGCTCCCAGGGCCAGGGGTTGGGGCTGCTGCTGGATCCCAGCCCTGCTCATCCTTGGGCTTCACCCCGGCCCTGGCACGAGCTGGGCTCAGCCTGGGTTGCTGCTCTGCTCCGCTCCCCTCTCCCCTCCCCTCCTCTGGCAGGAGGTGGCGCAGAGAGGAGGAGGAGGCGGCAGAGGTGGGGACAAGCCGAGGAGGAGCGGACCGCCCGGGCGCCATGTTCCCCTGTCCTCTGCAGCCGGAGCAGGGCCGTGCTACCGGCTCCTGCCTGAGGGGGGTGGTGGCCGCTACCCGTGGGAGAGCGGCATGAACAAGCAGAGGAGCGGCCCATCCTCTGAAGCCGGGGCAGGGCCGCGCTACCGGCTCCCGCTGTCAGCGCCCACCCCCCAGGCAGAGCCGGTAGCGCGGCCCTGCCCTGGCTGCAGAGGACAGGCCGCTCCTTGGCTTGTTCACGCTGCTCTCCCGCGGGCAGTGGGAAGCGGCTACCCCCCCGTCAGGCAGGTGCCGGTAGCACGGCCCTGCCCCGGCTTCAGAGGACGGGCCACTCCTCGGCTTGTTCACGCCGCTCTCCTGCGGGCAGCGGTCACTTCCTCCCCCCCCCCCCAGGCGAGAGCCGGTAGCTCAGCATTTTGCCGCCCTAGGCACCAGCTTGTTTAGCTGGTGCCTAGAGCCGCCCCTGCACACCCCAGTGATCAGGTGAGGTATAGCAGGCCACTTTGGCTACATTTACATCAACACAGGCTTGCATCACAGTACGCTCTTTATACCCAAGATAACACCCTACTTTTATCAACATACTCTCCTCTGGTTTGATATTTGTGACCACTAATGACATTCTGCTTATTAGCATTAACAAAACTATTGGTCTTATTATTTGACAGGGACTTCCCTTGTTTTCCCTGATTGTTTGGCAGGCTGTCTCTTTGTTTTGTACCCAAGTCAGGGACACTCCAAAAATAGAAGAATGGAATATTCAGTAAGCTAAAAAGGCTTTGTTTCCATTTATTCAGACGTCTTACTGACAACACTAAATTATGCCAACATTTATATTATTTGTTACTTTTGTATTTACTTATATAAATGGATTTTGGTAAGCTCAGAGAGCTGATAGGTAAGGTCCCATGGGAATCTAGACTGAGGGGAAAAACAACTGAGGAGAGTTGGCAGTTTTTCAAAGGGACACTATTAAGGGCCCAAAAGCAAGCTATTCCGCTGGTTAAGAAAGATAGAACATGTGGCAAAAGACCGCCTTGGCTTAACCACGAGATCTTGCATGATCTAAAAAATAAAAAGGAGTCCTATGAAAAATAGAAACTAGGACGGATTACAAAGGATGAATATAGGCAAACAGGAATGCAGGGGCAAGATTAGAAAGGCAAAGGCACAAAATGAGCTCAAACTAGCTACGGGAATAAAGGGAAACAAGAAGACTTTTTAGAAGCAAGAGGAAGACCAATGACAGGGTAGGCCCACTGCTCAGTGAAGAGGGAGAAACAGTAACAGGAACCTTGGAAATGGCAGAGATGCTTAATGACTTCTTTGTTTCAGTCTCCACCGAGAAGTCTGAAGGAATGCCTAACATAGTGAATGCTAATGGAAAGGGGGTAGGTTTAGCAGATAAAATAAAAAAAGAACAAGTTAAAAATCACTTAGAAAAGTTAGATGCCTGCAAGTCACCCGGGCCTGATAAAATGCATCCTAGAATACTCAAGGAGCTAATAGAGGAGGTATCTGAGCCTCTAGCTATTATCTTTGGAAAATCATGGGAGACTGGAGAGATTCCAGAAGACTGGAAAAGGGCAAATATAGTGACCATCTATAAAAAGGGAAATAAAAACAACCCAGGAAACTACAGACCAGTTAGTTTAACTTCTGTGCCAGGGAAGATAATGGAGCAAGTAATTAAGGAAATCATCTGCAAACACTTGGAAGGTGATAGGGAATAGCCAGCATGGATTTGTAAAGAACAAATCGTGTCAAACCAATCTGATAGCCTTTTTTGATAGGATAACGAGTCTTGTGGATAAGGGAGAAGCTGTGGATGTGGTATACCTAGACTTTAGTAAGGCATTTGACATGGTCTCGTATGATACTCTTATTGATAAACTAGGCAAATACAATTTAAATAGGGCTACTATAAGGTGGGTGCATAACTGGCTGGATAACTGTACTCAAAGAGTTGTTATTAATGGTTCCCAATCCTGCTGCAAAGGCATAACAAGTGGGGTTCCGCAGGGTTCTGTTTTGGGACCGGCTCTGTTCAATATCTTCATTAACGACTTAGATATTGGCATAGAAAGTACGCTTATTAAGTTTGCAGATGATACCAAACTGAGAGGGATTGCAACTGATTTGGAGGACAGGGTCATAATTCAAAATGATCTGGAAAAATTGGAGAAATGGTCTGAGGTAAATAGGATGAAGTTTAACAAAGACAAATGCAAAGTGCTCCACTTAAGAAGGAAAAATCAGTTTCACACATACAGAATGGGAAGAGACTGTCTAGGAAGGAGTACGGCAGAAAGGGATCTAGGGGTTATAGTGGACCACAAATTAAATACGAGTCAACAGTGTGATGCTGTTGCAAAAAAAGCAAACGTGATTCTGGGATGTATTAACAGGTGTGTTGTGAACAAAACACGAGAAGTCATTCTTCCGCTCTACTCTGCGCTGGTTAGGCCTCAGCTGGAGTATTGTGTCCAGTTCTGGGCGCCGCATTTCAAGAAAGATGTGGAGAAATTGGAGAGGGTCCAGAGAAGAGCAACAAGAATGATTAAAGGTCTTGAGAACATGACCTATGAAGGAAGGCTGAAAGAATTGGGTTTGTTTAGTTTGGAAAAGAGAAGACTGAGAGGGTACATGATAGCAGTTTTCAGGTATCTAAAAGGGTGTCATAAAGAGGAGGGAGAAAACTTGTTCACCTTAGCCTCTAAGGATAGAACAAGAAGCAATGGGCTTAAACTGCCGCAAGGGAGGTCTAGGTTGGACATTAGGAAAAAGTTCCTGTCAAGGTGGCTAAACACTGGAATGAATTGCCTAGGGAGGTTGTAAAATCTCCATCTCTGAAGATATTTAAGAGTAGGTTAGATAAATGTCTTTCAGGGATGGTCTAGACAGTATTTGGTCCTGCCATGCGGGCAGGGGACTGGACTCAATGACCTCTCGAGGTCCCTTCCAGTCCTAGAATCTATGAATCTATGAATTACTAGCCATTATACATCCATTACATACTGAGGCCCTTACCATCTTACGTGAAGTAAGTTCACCTAATCGTGGCATTGCTTCCTTATAACCTGTACGCAGTTCCCTCCCTCAGATCCTCCCCACTCTTGAGGGTTCTTTGGGTTTTAGTTCAATGCCCCAAATCCTGTCTCCTGGACCCCATCCCCCTGGATCAGCATTTTCTTCCTGATAATGGAGTCTCCTCTCACTACTGCAGCAAGCTCCCCTCCTTGTTCAGTTCTGGCAGTCAACAGGTTTCCCTCACATGGAGAGCAGATCCCTTTGTGTTCCCTGAAACTGCCAGAGGCTTTTTAAAAAGCCATTTCTAGCACCTTGTTTTTTACTTTTGTTTTGTTTGTTTTTTACTTACTGCTCCGACCCCTTCTTCTGCAGACTACCTGAATAGATCTGGTATTTTCTCCTGGGCTGAAGCCACCTCTCATATGGTGCTCCATTTGAAAGAAATGCTGTTCAAGTAATCACTCTCAATTATTCCTAGTCTGGGAGATACGTGACACCAGCCTGAGCAGCAAATGGCTGATTCAATATACACTGAGGCATTTCATGATACAACAATTTCATAAAGCCAACCAGAGCTCATGTTTCACAGAGATGAATTTCTCAAACTGTCAGTCTTACCCTCTCACAAATAGTAGGTATGCTTCAGAAATTTAGCTTGCTTTTTCCATTTATTTTTCACTGAATTATGTGGAACGTCTGGTGGACTGGAAATTTAAAATGAAGCCTGTTACTCTTCCAAACGTGGAGCAGTTCGAAGTCCAGGCCATCTGCAAAATATCACAAAAATTCCCCCCACTGCAAAACTTTGATTGTTTCCAAGTGGGAGGCAGTTCACTTTAACCAGGCTAGCAAGGACTCCGAAGTAGTTGATTGTGAGAGCTTCTATGGCTACTCTGCTTTAATATATATCTTCTGGCTCTCCAGTGGCAGTTATATCAACTTAGACTCCCTTACTCTTGCTGACACACAGGTAAGAGACTCTTTTAGACTATCTAGTATCAAAGTGCCAGGTTCTGATACCCTAACGCATAGTGAGCAGCATCTTACTCCATCAGTAGTCTCACTGATGTCAGTAGAATTGTCTATGGGATAAGCTATTACTGGACATGAGGAGTCTGGCCCTCAATGAGTGCTCTGAATTCTAACTTACACCTCCTTATGAATAACGTTTTTGCATTAATGGGCACTAGTGTTTGTTGTTCTTGCTGTAATTTGCTTAGTCTTTCATCTCTCTGCAAGGATTAAAAATATTTTTAAAAGCTGCTTACCACTATCTTTTTCTCATTTCCATTGCAACATTTCAAATTTTTTATAATACAAAGAATAATCACTTTGCCAGGTTTGCAGGGCCAGCTCCAGGCACCAGCCCACCAAGCATTTGCTTGGGGCGGTGCCTGGAGGGGGGCGGCGCGGCGCTCCGGCCTGAGAGCAGGGCCGCCGGGGCGAGTAGAGCCGCAGCGGGCTCTCCGCCCTCCCCCCCCTGGCACTCTGGCCGCCGGGGAGAGCGGAGAGCCCCGGCCGGGCTCGCTGCTCTCCCCCCGGCGCTCTGGCTGCTGGGGGCTCTCCGCCCTCCCCCCGGCGCTCTGGCCACCGGGGAGAGCGAGAGCCCCGGCTGGGCTCTCCGCCCTCCCCTGCTGAGCTGGGGGGCGGCTGGTGGCTTTTTTTGCCTAGGGCGGCAAAAAAGCCAGAGCTGGTCCTGCAGGTTTGGAACAGGAATTTTGCATCAAGTGGTAGGTGTGATAGAGCTGGAAGCCTTTGCATCAAACACATTTTTCAGAGACTATGACTTAAAGCAGACATCAAGTTTCTTGGTGGACATTTTTTCTTTTGAAAAGTTATTTTATCAGACTGTAAAGCTGTGTTTAATATGAGATTTCTGCCTGATATGAACGTATAGTATGCCAAAAAGGTCAATTTCACAAAATATCTTCAGCTTCTATACAAGATACTGCACATTTCTTCATACTGTATTTTTTGCGGGAAAACTATGAACTCAATTTGAAAGCCGTCTGAAAGCATAATTCTTAAGCTGCCTAGAGGCTGCAGAATAAGTGAAATGTTTGGCACGAAGAATGTGTTAGTGAGCGGACAACATTTCTTATCTCGCATCAGAAAGGGAAGATTCAAACCATATTTCCTTAGGTGGAGTTGTGGGATGAAAGGACATTGCTTATAAGCAAAGCAATCAGGGCCGGCTCTGGCTTTTTTGCTGCCGTAGGCAAAAAAGCCACCAGCCCCCCTCTTTCCCCCCCCCAGCGCGGCAGGGGAGGGCGTCGAGCCCAGCCTCGGGACCGCAATCCCTGACCGGCTGGAGCGCCGGGGGGAGGGCGGAGAGCCCCCGGTGGCCAGAGCACCGTGAGCAGGGCTGAGAGCCCGGCCGGGGCTCTCCGCTCTCCCCGGCAGCCAGAGCGCCGGGGGGAGAGTGGAGAGCCCCCGGCGGCCAGAGCACCAGGAGAAGGGCAGCGAGCCCAGCCGTGGCCCCCCGCTCTCCCTGACCGGCCGGAGCGCCGGGAGCAGAGCGGCGAGCCCGGCCCAAGCAGATGCTTGGTGGGCTGGTGCCTGGAGTCGGCCCTGAAAGCGATACAGGTGATGTGATTCGTGATTGACCTGGCTTCCACTGAGTCAGTAGGAGCCTTTCCATTGATTCTAATGGGAGCTGGATAAAGCCTTTAGTTCCTTGTGCCAGTGGCAAGCATGTGAAGTTCAAGAACAGAAATATCTGCAAGAAATCATTGTAGCTAATTCTAGTGAAGCTACATTAAGAGAACCTGATAAGGGAAAACAATGCTTTACTCAGATATAGTTTCTACCAAATTCTGAGACACTCTAGGCTACGTACACAGTAGTTCATACGAACACTGATGTGACCGCAAATGTTATGTTCTTAAAATACTTATGAAAGGCGCTCTAACTGCTGTTTAGTTATAAAACAATTGGTGCCACTTAATGCAAGTATTGGTTACTCTGCCTTCCCCCAAACCCTCCTCCCTCTTGATGGTTTTATTTTAGAAAATAGCGTTAGAAAAATAACTGGGTTTCAGATTCCACTCACGTTACCACTGAGACCATTATCTAGAATGTCAAGTATCCATTTGTAAATCATTTTTTCACAAGTGAACTCCTTGCTTCTCTAGGTTCTACCCTAAAGGTACTGGGGCAAGCCTACCAGGGGGAACTGGCTTGCACCAATGTAACTGGAATTTCCACCATGAAGAATGGTGGTGACTCTCTGACACAAGCACAATGTATATGGAGTTTAACTAGGAGCAATAGAATTGAATTAAGGAAATGGAAAAATAAGGCTGAATAACAGTAAAAAAAATTCCTGATGGAAATATCTGGAAACTCATAGTTGGGGTCAATTTAAATCTTTAAAACTAGTCTGGAGAAGGTTTTTTAGGAATTAGATTGCCTGTAGGCACACCCCAGGGCAAGGGTACCACAAGCGTAGGCTTTGGGACAATGTGCCAGAGTCACTCCTCTGAGGTACTATATCCTCCCTGAATCCCTGGGGGGGTGGGTGGGTGTAAAAGTGAGGCTTGGGACTAATTTACTGCTCGCCTACGTCAGCATGAAGCTATGCTGGCCAGCAAGGAGGAAGGGCAGAAGATTGCTTTACCCTGCCTTGTCCACCTGCCTTGGAAAGGGGAATAAGTAAGCTCACAGTAACTGCTTGCTCCCACCCAAGGTCCAGACAGCCTTTGCAAGGATTCTTACTTGTCTGCACTGGCATATAGTCCAAGTCCCAATCCAGACCTATGAAAAGCATGGTAGGTAACCATCCTGTGTTGGCTGGGGGTGGGAGTATGGAGTAGAAGACCATCTCTAACTTCTCTAATTCTGTTATGTATATTCCCTACAGCTGATTAAAACAATGGTTTTAATGCTGGCATTTCCAAGCAATGCTGTGCTTCCATATCAATCAAGTGAAATTTACATAAAATCTGTTTTGAAGATGTCCTGTTTATTATTTCCCTCACAACAGTACATTTCCCAGGACTCCTGCCAAGGCTCCATTGCTCTGACCCCAGTTCCGTATTCTCTCTTCCCAGGCTCTCATTGGCCTCCTTAAGAGTGCAGATTATTCTTTTATTTTTGTTATAGTAAAATATATTTTGTTTTGTTATAGCTAGATTGTCTCTGCAGAGCTAGACTTTTCCTGCTTGGCTGCACTGTACCATGTCTAGGGAGATCTGCTTTTTTCATGAGTTTTCATATAGAATGTTTTATTAGTCTTTCCACAAGTTTATAAATATAAATTTAAAGCAACCAGGGTCAAATGACTGAGTAAGGCTGAGGCTTTCGCATGGTCCCATCAAAGCTGCACCAATGCAAATTTTCATCTTGTTTTTGCCCTTCCCTTGCTATTCTTGCACTAAAGTCATTTTGTGTAACTGTATCAAGTTTTCTAAATGCAAACATGACCCTAGTGTTATGTTTGAACAGCGCTAGTCAGTCGTTACTCTTAACATTAATTGAACCCAAAAAAATAAATCTGTTTTCTGGGTATTGCAGCATGTTATAGTTCCAAGAGCTGCTAACTGTGGGATGCAATTTTGTGGCCATTATTTGCCCCTGCAGTTGAGGTTACTGGGATGTCTGATTTGAAGCCTTTGCCAGCTACACCATAGTTGTCAGTGCAAAACTGAACTCACAATTTGCAGGTGTGAAAATGGATGCTAGCTTATGATGATAAAGCTCTAAGAATTACAAACCTGTTTTCAGGAAAGAAATAGGAAAATTTATTAGAGGATGGAACTTGATTTGGTGTAACTTGATCAAACTGAAAACATTTTTCATGCTCCTAAGGCCTGATCCAAAGCCTGGTATCATCAGTACGTGTCTTTCCATTGACTTTGGCGAGCTCCTGGTAAAGAAATGGGCTATAAAGTGTGGTATTCAGAGGAGAGAAGCTGCCTAACACATTATTCAGTAACTAGGGTAATCACATATGTGCAAGTGAAACATGGCCTTTGAGTTTTAACTCAACCCAGGCCCCATTTCAGGATCCTGAAACTCACTAACACATCAGATAGCATATCTGCCCTTATGCTGCTTTTAGAGGACATCTGTCTCTCCAACACAGCTATAATTGAGTGGAGGCTTGTATTAGTCTCAAAGATTTTTTCCCCACTCTTTGACAAACACTGTGAGGTTATGAGGTCAAACTTGAAAGCAAAAGTTCATAAAACAGCCAGTGACATAATCTGTTAACTGTGCAGTGTATTGTGCCATTAACCCAGGTCTTAGCCTAGACCACCCTACCATCTGCACAGAAAAACCTAACCAGGGTTTGGAGGTGCTTTAAGCCCAGGCTGCTGCTATAGGTTAAAGCCCGGTGCAGTTTTCACTGGAACTCACTAATGTTGCAGTGAGGATTCAGGCAAAATAAACGGCTAATAGTCCTTGAATGCCCTTCCCACAATTTCCCCCCCAAAAGGACAGACAAGTTCTCCTGCAATTGTCTTAGGGAAGAATCCTAGAGTATCTCTAGACAAAGAACCATGGGATATGCCCCCAGACACACACAGGAAAGTACAGAAACAATGAGGACACAGTAATGCAGGTAGGGCTTTTTCATGTGGATGCTCACACACTGGCTAGGCTAATGCACATACTCAGACGTGTGTATTGATCAGCCAGATTGACTGTTCAGGGTAGACATAGCCTTAGATAGAAGCATATTCATTATGGCCATATATATATATATATATAAAATATACACAGACACCAGTCAACAATGGGGATTGAACCTGACACATCTAGCATCAAAACCGCATATGCCTTGGAACTAATTTTATTTGGGGTTTGTACAGAGTAGGCTTTTTACAAATGTAGTCAGTGACAATTATTACGTCTTTTGTCAAATTTTGACATGTCTTTTTTTGACCAAAATGTGACACTCGCAGAAAAATTTGAAAAACAAAAGTTTAGTTTCAGTTTTTTTTGAATGTTGAAAAATGATTTTTTTTTTGTATTTCTTCAAAAATTGCTGTGAAAATATTTTTCCTTTTAAATACTTTTCCCTCCCCAACTTCTGGTGAAAAATACCTTTTTAAAACCAGTTCTAAGTACAGATTCTGGGTCTGGTCAATAGAAGGTGACATGATCACATATGCTGAGTCATTCCTTTACACTATGTCTTGTTAATAATGTTTGGTACCTTTTTCATAACTCTAATAAAAAAGGCTACTTTTAAATGTTATCGTGTATAGCTTTAGTATGATATGTAACCAACCAAATAACACACTCTGAAGCATATAGTGGCAGTTATTGCTTCCTCCCTCTTTCTTTGATAATGAAGTATGTCTACACTACGAGATTAGTTCGATTTTACTTAAATCAAATTTGTGGAACCGATATTACAAAGTCGAACGTGTGTATCCACACTAAGGACAGTAATTCAACTTTGTGAGCCCACACTAACAGGGCAAGCGTCGACATTGGAAGCGGTGCACTGTGGGCAGCTATCCCACAGTTCCCGCAGTCCCGGCTGCCCATTGGAATTCTGGGTCGAGCCCCCAATGCCTGCTGAGGCAAAAAATGTGTTGAGGGTGGTTTTGGGTAACTGTCGTCATTCAACAGTCACTCCTGCCCTCCCTCCCTGAAAGCGCCAGCGGACAATCAGTTCGCGCGCTTTTCTAGTCAGTGACAGCGTGGACGCCACAGCACTGCGAGCATGGAGCCCGCTGCAACCATCGCTGCAGTTATGGCCGTTGTCAACACCTCGCACCTTATCATCCACCTTTTTCAGAGTCAGATGCTGAAATTGGGTGAGGAGGCTACGGCAGCGCGGTGAGGACATTAAGTCTGAAAGGGGCACAGACCTCTCACAAAGCACGGGACCCCGCGCCGTGAACATCATGGTGGCAATGGGTCATGTTGATACTGTGCAGCGGCGATTCTGGGCCCAGGAAACAAGCATGGACTGGTGGGACCGCATAGTGCTGCAGGTCTGGGATGAATCACAGTGGCTGCGAAACTTTAGGATGCGTAAGGGAACTTTCCTGGAACTTTGTGAGTTGCTGTCCCCTGTCCTGAAGCACAAGGACAGTGTCCATGTGGAGACAGCTGAGGTAGCTGTCCCAGTACACAGGACTGCTGATACACCACTGGTGGAGGAGGAGATGGCTCAGGGTGGACACTGACAGCTGGTTACTTCTGGCAGCAGGCAGTGCTCCACCCTTGCTCCGAACCCTCCTGCCGTGGTTATAGGTAACCGTTATGCTCTTCTTGACACAGGAAAGAAGGAATCGCTCCCTACAGTAAAGGAGGAGAAGCCTCGTACCCCTAAGGCTGGAAGGTCTGCTGCCACCACTGCGAATAGGAAACGTAGGGTAGTGGTGGTCGGAGACTCTCTGCTGAGGGGGACGGAGGCGCCCATCTGTCGCCCTGACATTTCATCTCGGGAGGTATGCTGCCTGCCGGGGGCCCGTATCCGAGACGTTACGGAGGCATTGTCGAGGATTATCCAGCCCTCTGACTACTACCCCATGCTACTCATCCATGTGGGCACAAATGATACTGCGCGGTGTGACACTGAGCGGATCAAGAGTGACTACAGGGCTCTGGGAGTACGGGTGAAGGAGTTTGGAGCGCAGGTGGTATTCTCCTCAATTCTTCCTGTCAAAGGTAGGGGCCCGGGCAGAGACAGATGCATCATGGAGGTGAATGCCTGGCTGCGAAGATGGTGTCGCCAGGAGGGCTTTGGCTTCCTAGACCACGGGATGCTATTCGAGGAAGGACTGCTAGGCAGAGATGGCGTTCACCTTTCGAGGAGAGGAAAGACCCTATTCGGACACAGACTGGCTAACCTAGTGAGGAGGGCTTTAAACTAGGTTCGATGGGGACAGGTGAGCAAAGCCCACAGGTAAGTGGGGAACATGGAGACCGGGGAGATGGGTCGGAAACGAGAGGGAGTGTGGGCTATATTGGCAGAGAGAAAGGACAGTCAGGACAAAACTGGGAGAAAAGATCAAACCAGTATCTTAGATGCCTATATACAAATGCGAGAAGTATGGGGAATAAGCAGGAAGAACTGGAAGTGCTAATAAATAAATACAACTATGACATTGTTGGCATCACTGAAACTTGGTGGGATAATACACATGATTGGAATGTTGGTGTGGATCGGTACAGCTTGCTCAGGAAGGATAGACAGGGGAAAAAGGGAGGAGGTGTTGCCTTATATATTAAAAATGTATACACTTGGACTGAGGTAGAGATGGACATAGGAGACGGAAGTGTTGAGAGTCTCTGGGTTAGGCTTAAAGGGGCAAAAAACAAGGGAGATGTCATGCTAGGAGTCTACTACAGGCCACCTAACCAGGTGGAAGAGGTGGATGAGGCTTTTTTCAAGCAACTAACAAAATCATCCAAAGACCAAGATTTGGTGGTGATGGGGGACTTCAACTATCCGGATATATGTTGGGAAAATAACACAGCGGGGCACAGACCATCCAACAAATTTTTGGACTGCATTGGAGACAACTTTGTATTTCAGAAGGTTGAAAAAGCTACTAGGGGGGAAGCTGTTCTAGACTTGATTTTAACAAATAGGGAGGAACTCGTTGAGAATGTGAAAGTAGAAGGCAGCCTGGGTGAAAGTGATCATGAAATCATAGAGTTTGCAATTCTAAGGAAGGGTAGAAGGGAGAACAGCAAAATAGAGACAATGGATTTCAGGAAGGCAGATTTTGGGAAGCTCAGAGAGCTGATAGGTAAGGTCCCATGGGAATCAAGACTGAGGGGAAAAACAACTGAGGAGAGTTAGCAGTTTTTCAAAGGGACACTATTAAGGGCCCAAAAGCAAGCTATTCCGCTGGTTAGGAAAGATAGAAAATGTGGCAAAATACCACCTTGGCTTAACCACGA
The DNA here is from genome assembly GCF_027887155.1 of Malaclemys terrapin pileata. NCBI lineage: Eukaryota > Metazoa > Chordata > Testudines > Emydidae > Malaclemys > Malaclemys terrapin. Next base: position 65,563,355 of record NC_071515.1, on the reverse strand, counting down.
GATCTTGCACGATCTAAAAAATAAAAAGGAGTCATATAAAAAATGGAAACTAGGACAGATTACAAAGGATGAATATAGGCAAACAACACAGGAATGCAGGGGCAAGATTAGAAAGGCAAAGGCACAAAATGAGCTCAAACTAGCTACGGGAATAAAAGGAAACAAGACATTTTATCAATACATTAGAAGCAAGAGGAAGACCAAAGACAGGGTAGGCCCACTGCTTAGTGAAGAGGGAGAAACAGTAACAGGAAACTTGGAAATGGCAGAGATGCTTAATGACTTCTTTGTTTCAGTCTTCGCCGAGAAGTCTGAAGGAATGCCTAACATAGTGAATGCTAATGGGAAGGGGGTAGGTTTAGCGGATAAAATAAAAAAAGAACAAGTTAAAAATCACTTAGAAAAGCTAGATGCCTGCAAGTCACCCGGGCCTGATAAAATGCATCCTAGAATACTCAAGGAGCTAATAGAGGAGGTATCTGAGCCTCTAGCTATTATCTTTGGAAAGTCATGGGAGACGGGAGAGATTCCAGAAGACTGGAAAAGGGCAAATATAGTGCCCATCTATAAAAAGGGAAATAAAAACAACCCAGGTAACTACAGACCAGTTAGTTTAACTTCTGTGCCAGGGAAGATAATGGAGCAAGTAATTAAGGAAATCATCTGCAAACACTTGGAAGGTGGTAAGGTGATAGGGAACAGCCAGCATGGATTTGTGAAGAACAAATCATGTCAAACCAATCTGATAGCTTTCTTTGATAGGATAACGAGCCTTGTGGATAAGGGTGAAGCGGTGGATGTGGTATACCTAGACATTAGTAAGGCATTTGATACGGTCTCGCATGATATTCTTATCGATAAACTAGGCAAATACAAATTAGATGGGGCTACTATAAGGTGGGTGCATAACTGGCTGGATAACCGTACTCAGAGAGTTGTTATTAATGGTTCCCAATCCTGCTGGAAAGGCGTAACGAGTGGGGTTCCGCAGGGGTCTGTTTTGGGACCGGCTCTGTTCAATATCTTCATCAACGACTTAGATATTGGCATAGAAAGTACGCTTATTAAGTTTGCGGATGATACCAAACTGGGAGGGATTGCAACTACTTTGGAGGACAGGGTCATAATTCAAAATGATCTGGACAAATTGGAGAAATGGTCTGAGTTAAACAGGATGAAGTTTAACAAAGACAAATGCAAAGTGCTCCACTTAGGAAGGAAAAATCAATTTCACACATACAGAATGGGAAAAGACTGTCTAGGAAGGAGTACGGCAGAAAGGGATCTAGGGGTTATAGTGGACCACAAGCTAAATATGAGTCAACAGTGTGATGCTGTTGCAAAAAAAGCAAACATGATTCTGGGATGCATTAACAGGTGTGTTGTGAGCAAGACACGAGAAGTCATTCTTCCGCTCTACTCTGCTCTGGTTAGGCCTCAGCTGGAGTATTGTGTCCAGTTCTGGGCGCCGCATTTTAAAAAAGATGTGGAGAAACTGGAAAGGGTCCAAAGAAGAGCAACAAGAATGATTAAAGGTCTTGAGAACATGACCTATGAAGGAAGGCTGAAAGAACTGGGTTTGTTTAGTTTGGAAAAGAGAAGACTGAGAGGGGACATGATAGCAGTTTTCAGGTATCTAAAAGGGTGTCATAAGGAGGAGGGAGAGAACTTGTTCACCTTAGCCTCTAAGGATAGAACCAGAAACAATGGGTTTAAACTGCAGCAAGGGAGGTCTAGGTTGGACATTAGGAAAAAGTTCCTAACTGTCAGGGTGGTTAAACACTGGAACAAATTGCCTAGCGAGGTTGTGGAATCTCCGTCTCTGGAGATATTTAAGAGTAGGTTAGATAAATGTCTTTCAGGGATGGTCTAGACAGTATTTGGTCCTGCCATGTGGGCAGGGGACTGGACTCGATGACCTCTCGAGGTCCCTTCCAGTCCTATAATCTATGAAAGGCTTTCCAATTACCTCCAGGAGAGCTTCGTGGAGATGTCCCATGAGGATTTCAGCTCTATTCCTGGACATATAGACCTTATTTTCCAGTAGTTGCACTGCCAAGGACTAAAACGTTAAGCGCCTAGGGCAAACTAATCAATTGTTAATATTCCCGTTCTGTTCAAAATAAATGTTTACATGTTAAAACACTTACCGACTGATCCTTCCCCTGATTCACGGTCCGGGTTAACGCCTGGGGAGGGTTGGTAGGGGATCTCTGTGAGGGTGATGAAGAGATCCTGGCTGTCGGGGAAATCAGTGTTGTAAGCGCTGTCGACCGCCTCGTCCTTCTCATCTCCTTCCTCATCTTCCCCGTCCACTAACATCTCCGAGGAAGCGGCCGTCGACAACATCCCATCCTTAGAGTCCATGGTCAGTGGTGGGGTAGTGGTGGCGGCCGCACCTAGAATGGAATGCAGTGCCTCGTAGAAACGGCATGTCTGGGGCTGGGATCCGGAGCGTCTGTTTGCCTCTTTGGTCTTCTGGTACCCTTGTCTCAGCTCCTTGATTTTCACACGGCACTGCGTTGCATCCTGGCTGTACCCTCTCTCCGTCATGGCTTTTGAGATCTTCTCGTAGATCTTCGTATTCCGTTTTTTCGATCGCAGCTCCAAAAGCACGGACTTATCGCCCCACACAGCGATCAGATCCAAGACTTCCCGATCAGTCCATGCTGAGTCCCTCTTTCTATTCTGCGATTGCATGGTCACCTCTGCTGGAGAGCTCTGCATCGTTGCTAGTGCTGCTGAGCTCGCCACGATGTCCAAACAGGAAATGAGATTCCAACTGGCCAGACTGGAAAAGGAATTCAAATTTTCCCGGGGCTTTTCCTGTGTGGCTGGTCAGAGCATCCGAGCTCGGACCGCTGTCCAGAGCGTCAACAGAGTGGTGCACTGTGGGATAGCTCCCGGAGCTATTAGCGTCGAATTCCATCCACACCTACCCTAATTCGACATGGCCATGTCGAATTTAGCGCTACTCCCCTCGTCGGGGAGGAGTACAGAAATCAAATTAAAGAGACCTCTATGTCAAACTAAATAGCTTCGTTGTGTGGACGGGTGCAGGGTTAATTCGATTTAATGCTGCTAAATTCGACATAACCTCCTAGTGTAGACCAGGCCTTAATCACAAATAGCCTGATACATGCCTATCAAAATCCACAGAAACACCTGTTGATATGAGTGGACTTTGGATCAGTACCAAACTGATCTTTCATGGATTTTATTTTGGGTTTTCTTTTTTTCTGTTGTAAACTACATGTACATAGTTGCATCCTTTTTGACCAAAGCAGTTAGCCACAGTTCAGGGTCTTATTTCTACTAGGGGGAGAAATTGATGGAGTCAGGTATTTCTTTGATGAAATAGTGTGTGTGTGTGTGTGTGTGTGTGTGTGTGTGTGTGTGTGTGTGTTACAGAGAATGTACAAAGCCCTGTTTCCCTGAACACAGTAGGAATCAAATAGCATGAGACAGGTGGTTTGTGTGTGTGGTGTGTTTTTCCCCCCCCCCCCACCCCCACAATTCCAAGCCCCTTCCAGCTAGCACTTAGTCCAAAAACTGTCTTTGTTTTTTTCCTCATGCTACCAGTGCTTCGTGGCTGTCTCTGGCACTTCCTTACAGCTGCCTCTCTCTCCTTCTTCTGTGGTGGCTCTGCTTGTTTCTTCACACTCTCACTCACACCTCCAACAGTACTCACCAAAACTTCTTCTCAGTTTCTGACTGGCCCTGTATAGCTTGTATTTTGGGGTGTGGTTCCTATTGTTCCATCTGTTTTTCTCTCCTTAATGAAGGTCAGCTATTACACCCTCCAGCTTCAATGATGTTTAACGCAACTCCCAACATAACACACATACACTTGCACGTTACATATACATGGAATTTATATATGTTCTAAGGACCAAAGTATCTTGCTCTGCAAAATTTTGCTTATGCTATAATACCTACTGTAGGACTTCATGGTTGTTACTATGCTGGCCACTTGAATCCATTGACATGGGGGTGGGGGATGAATTTGGACCATTGTGTGTGTAGCTTACATACCCCCTGCTTTTTGAATTTTAAAATCTTTAAAAATTTCTTACCTGTCCTATTAAGCCTCTCAGAGCCTATTTTCATAAATGTTTTTTCAACTTACTTTGGTTTAAATGGACTATTGGGTATAATCTGTAATGATGAATATAGTATATGCTAATAGACATTTATTCTGCAACCTGCTTGTCCTTTTCCCTCACCCACATACTTAGCACTTGTAGCCTGATTCTTTAGTAGTCTTTGGCTACATTTCCAATTAATTCTAATTCAAAGTGAGGGTTCTAGTCCCAGAATCAACCTTGATTCTGTTGGGCCTAAGTTCAGCAGCTGGGAACTCTGCACGATGAAGACACTCACTGATGGTAAAGCTTTAACCACTTCCATTAGCAGAATTAAGAGACAGAAAAGCTCCCGGTCACATAAAAAGATAGCAAAAACATTAAGGTGATATCTTGTATCATTTCTCTCACATGCTCATGTACACACATCTCCTTTGGGGATCTGGTGGTAGCAGACAAAGGTCCAGCCTTGTCCCAGGCATGCCGAATGAGTCCAACGATCCAGATCCAGATTCACTGATGGCCACTTTACATGGTTTCCAGGCCTTTTATAGAGTCTGGGGGCTGCCATGAATATTCATTTAAATACCCAGCTTCCTTGTCCATATACAACTTCCTCACCCTAATAATATTGGGGTGCCTTTTATCCTATAGGTTAGTATATTGATTTTAGCTATTTACCAACTTGTTGCCAAGGCAAGTTTGTAGTGAAGCTTATGTCAATGGTCTATCTGTGGTTACCTAGCAGCATTTTAAACAGCCCCCCCGCCCCCACGTACAGTATTCCCAGTTCCCCAAAACTCAAGATAACTGTTGCCATTTATGTTAAAGGTCATAGGCCTCAAAGCCTCATACTAACTGCTTAAGCCAATAACTTGCAGGATACAGGCTTGTAACTTTCTTGTGTTGCTAAGCCAAATACAATGCTAAAGCTGGCTCTGTGGGCTACCCATTCCATTATGAAGGTAGCTGGCAAAACACTCTTACTAAAAAAGAACAGGAGTACTTGTGGCACCTTAGAGACTAACACTAAGGTGCCACAAGTACTCCTGTTCTTTTTGCGGATACAGACTAACACGGCTGCTACTCTGAAACTCTTACTAAAATTATTAGGCCAGATATTGAGCTCCATTGAAGTCCTACTATGTCAAGTGAAAAGCGGGTTTGCAAAATTGTCATCTACTTTATATTTTACTACTCGGGGCCCCATAGTTATCAATCTTGGCAAAACTGAACCACGACTTTGTCCTGAAAAGCCACAACACAAAATGTAATATTTTGCTTTGATGGTGACTGAATGATACATTACAGTGATTAATAATGGTACAGTAGCATATTGAGAAAATAGTGAGCTGTCTAAATGGTCAGGAAGAAGTTTACCTCCTTTCTGTCACTTATTTCAATTCTCTACAGTACAGATTAATTTACAAGACTGTGTACCTCTTAACATTGTAATATATTAGACTTTGGATGTCATGACACTAATAGCAAAAAATTCTAGGGTTCTGCCATAAATTGAGACTCTGATGTATCAGATTGTCTTTTGATGTGAATACAGCACAAAAAGCCCAATTACATTTTGTGAAGACTTAATCCTGCCAGTTTAATGGGGGATGTAAAATATGCCTTGCAATTTGTCCTTTATTAATATGGTAAACAAGTGTTTTTTGTAGTGGGAGGCATCTAATGATTTTGGTTCTTAAGTATTAGGGTGGCCTTCAATAACATAATTTTATTTTAATTTAGGAGCATGAAATGAGTATTGTGTTAATGATCACATCACAACACATACTGCTTTCATTACTCAGATGGGTTGTCTCAACAGAGTCAAAGGAACTACAGTACTGTGAATACCGGAAAAAGGATTGTCATTGAGGCTTCATGGAAAACTGACAAATATAGAGGTGACACTGCTTTATGTAGCATAGGTTTTTCTTGATTTAAAAAGACCAGGGAAGAGAAATACAGAGACATTTGTATGAGAACAGATACGGGGATACGTGTACTACTACCTCAAGTCTGTAGCAGGAAGCCAAGCAGGAGTAAGGCTGTGGAAAGTTCTAGGCAGAAATTGCATAGTGAAGGGGAGAGATTGAGTGGCTTTAGGGAAAATAGTGTTTTCACCAGCAGAACTGAAAATAAAACCTTGATTTCTTGATCCCTAGTCCTCTGTTCTAATCAAGAGGTGGGAGCTGGTTGGAACTATTTTCCATGGAAAAAGTTCAGAAAAAATGAACAAAACTTTTTTCCCCAACATTTTTTGAGGAAAACTTTTGTTTTTCAATGAAACCTGAACATTTTTTCAAAAGTAGAAAACACCAAAAAAATGATTCTCAATTTCCAAAAATTAAGACTGGTGGTAATGTGTTTTGGTTTTCAAAAACTGGTTTTTCCCCAGTTTTCAGCTATTTTTATTTTTTCTTGAATAACTGGAAATTTTTGAAAGAAATGAGAAAATGGACCAATTTTTTAAAAGTCCCTTTTTTAAAAAACAAAACTAAAAATGTTGACCAGCTCTACAATACAGCAGGTATGCCATTCTGGTGTGGATGAGTGTAATTCAGGCATTTATTTCAGTTTGCAAATAGTGGACATTCAACCTAAATGAATTTGCAAAAGTATTTCAGGAGAAGCAGATGTGACCTCCTCTAAGTAAGCTGCGATAGGTATTAATTCAATGTCATTCAAATGGCCAGGCTTGTCTAGTCAGAAGCTGCACACAAAATTCTATTCAGTGCCCACAGAGAAAGTAATGATCAGTAATTTCATATGTCATATCTACTGTAATTGCAGAATGGGGAAAATGGATTATTTAAATGCATGCTGAAAATAAAGTTAGCAATATTTCATCCATTAGGCCTCCTTCAGAAATGATTAATGAAAAACAGTTAACTTCTCTTTGAAGGCTGCTCACAGAGAAGACTTTGTGGTGCATCCATTCTTGGCAACTTTATTTTCAGAATAAATTTAAATCGCCCATTTTGACCATTTGCCGTCCATGTTTTTAAGCATTGTCTACCCTTTCTTTGTTCCTTTAATGACCTATCACTAGCCTTTTTTTGTATGTGATATAGATCTGTTCACTTGGGCTCCAATCCTGCACCATTGAAACCAGAGGCAAAATTGTCATTGGCTTCAGGCCTTTGGTACTGGACTAAAGCCACTAACACACCCTGTTTGTCAGAAGGTAACAAGTTTTGGCCTCTGCTGAAATAGGCCAGATTGAGACTTGTGATTGAAACACAAGTGCAATATCTATATCTAAGTGCTGGTCCTCTGCATCAGTGATTCTCAACCTTTCCAGACTACTCTACCCCTTTCAGGAGTCTGATTAGTCTTGTGTACCCCAAATTTCACTTCACTTACACTATTTGCTTACAAAATCAGACCTAAAAATACAAAAATGTCACAGCACACTGACTTAAAAATGCTTACTTTATAATTATGTGGTAAAAATGAGAAAATAAATCAATTGGAATATAAATATTATACTTGCCTTTCAGTGCACCCAAAGCCCGAGCCCTGCTGCCCAGGGCTGAAGCATGTAACTTAGTTTCACGGGACCTCCTGTGGCATGAGGCCCTAGGCAATTGCCCTGCTCACCTCCCCTTAATGTCTGCTCTGCACTTGTGATCCTCCTCCCCCCCTCCCGCCCCCAACCTGTCCCACAACCCTGAGGTTGACAAACACTGAACTAGACAAATATTTAGAGGAGTTGACATACCCCCCTGGTTGAGAATCACTGCTCCGCATCATTCAGTCTTCGTTATTATCACATTCACTGTGTGTCTGTGTAAATGACACAAACATTTCATTAGCCACCTAATATTCATGTAACAGTTAACTGATACAATTTTGCTCACTTTTTTCTGGGCCAGGACCAGTATTTTCACAAAGGGCTAGTGATTTTGGGTGCCTCCTATTTTGAGTGTCCAACTTATGCCCTAAAACGTGCTGAGCATCTGCCTTCTAAAAATGGGTGCATCTTTTTTTTTTTTTTTTTTTAAGACTTCTCAAGTTAGGCACCCAAAAATCACGGACACATTTGGAAATCTTGGTCTAAATCCCCAGCTGGTATAAATTGGCATAGTGAAAATGAACAGAGCTTAATTTCTCTAATGTATGGATTTGGGGCTCAGAAAGGTAGATGTTAAAATAGGTCCAGATCCTGCTCTGTTGATATTAATAGCAAAAATCATTAGGCCTGATTCTTAGTTATACTAAGGCCATTTCACATCCCTCTGATGGTGTAGAGAAGCCTTATAGTGGGGATAAACTGCATTTACATTAACTTTAAAGCCTCTTTGCTCTTCCAGAGTGGTGTATAGTGTAGTCTTAGGGTAAATGAGAATTCAGGCTCATTGACTTATTTGGGAGCCAGACCTAATAAGGGATGTTTTTGGATGAGTCACTCAATGAAATTTATTCACCTGTGTAACCAAGATGGGAATCCTTCAGAAAGACGACAACAGCTATTTATTTATAGAATGTTGTGCATGATAGGAAGAGCGAATGAATGTTCCAAAACATGAAAATCAGCAGGTGGGCAGCCGAATGATCATTTTAAAATACCGGTTTTCACTCGACTGTACTTTGTTAAATTGCCTAGGATGAAGATGGATGAAGGATTTCATCCATTCGAAAAAGTGAATATATATTCATGTGCACTTCGGAATTCTCCATTGGTTACTTTAAAGCTGAGCCAAACCAGCATTAGACATAATTTAGACTAATGGGAAATTAAAGTCTCCACAGGCTCGAAAACTTATTGAAAAACTTACAAAATACACCCACTCCCCATAAAACTACTCCAATGTATTCAACTGGTGTAAGACCACTAAATAAAAACATCCACTGTATAGTTATATTGCAGACTTAAATGGGAATGAATTGCTGAAATACAACACATTTTAAAGAAGTAATCAGAAATGTATTTCCTTTCTATGGTAATAAGTCGGGGGGAGGGAGAGGGAGAGATGGAATATAAGCCATTCTGTTCTATAAAGGCTTGTAGAAATGCCATTGAATCAATCACTTAATCCCTTTAAGTACAAACATTATCACCTTGAACTCTAAAACAAACAATAAACAGGTTCGATCTCCCTGGTTTCAAACACTCTGCCAAATTGTCACCAGGAACATCAGGATCCAGGAAAAGGAGATGACAAAATCCCATTATAATATTTTTAGCTTTGTTTACATCACTTAATCCCATCAGTTATTCTTGTTCATGACAAATAGCCCAGCCTCACTTGAGCAGACCACAGGACTGACTGCACTGCTTGAACCTTATCACAATGAGGATTTGACCAGATCCTGGGTATTTAACATGTGGCAAATAAGTAATACAGAGCAAGATTGTTGCAGAGGAGACATTCTATCCATGGGAAAGGGTTTGACCTTCCCTCATGGTCTCATTCCCCACAGTGTTGCAGAGGGCTGTGTATGAGTTTGGGGTTCTATGCAGCTGGCGTGAATAGGAAGGTGACAGGTGGACTAAAGGCAGGAATGGGAAAGTGGGAAGTATTATTTCCCACCAGTTCCATGGAGTTCCCTATGGAAAGATAATCTACTCTTAGATGTACTATCTTTCTGCTTCTCCTGCAAGTACTGCTAGATATGACAAGTGCTATCCCGGGTCAGTATGATCATGGACTCTGGATGTTGCTATTCTAGTTAGTGAATGGAACTGGTTAGAGAAATTTTTCAAGTCTCCCCATTTTTAATTATCCCTTTTTCATTGAACATTTTCAAGCAGCTTAATTAATATATTACATATTGTATATTTATATAGCTCTCCTCATCCATCCACATTAGTTTTTACTGCAGATGGTGGAGGCAATTTCTGGAAGAAATTCATCAGATTTCAATGGGAGTTCTGCATGATTAAGGCCTGCAGAATTGTACTGTATGTAATTTAGCAGGAAGGTGGTTTGCTAAAAGTATTTCTTTGCTTCACTGCTGATAAATGGACATGAACTGGGGGCAAGGTCAATGTGGCTCCTTGTCTTTGCTGATGGAATTTAACAGGTTCCATGTCTGCTTGGTCTGTCGAGTGACTTCAAGAACAGATTCAGAGAATTCCAGTTACCGGCAAATAAACGGAGGTTATCAGCTATGCTTCTGTGAGCAGCAGCAGAAAAGGATTAGACTGAAGTTTTCAAAGCTCCCTATAGGATATGGACAACTAATTCCCATTAAAATGAATGAGAACTGGGCATCCCAGCCACCTAGGGGACTTTGAAAATCCCCCTCTTAAAATATAAGGATTAGCTCATGGCATTTAGCCCCTAGTATCCTGTAAGGCTATTGCCATACCATAGTGCAGATATACTTATCACATTTGAAAAAAACTTTTTAGTCTTCCCCAGCTCAAATATGGCCCAAGGGCTATTGCTCAACATATGCAAAATGAATAAACAATAAATTTACCTTAGAGTCTAGACCAGAGGTGGGCAAACTACGGCCCGGGGGCCGCATCCAGTCCTCTAGATGTTTTAATCCGGCCCTCGAGCTCCCGCTGGGGAGCAGGGTCCGGGGCTTGCCCCGCTCCAGCACTCCAGCCGGAGAGTGAGGTCCGGGGCTTGCCCTGCTCCGTGTGGCTCCTGGAAGCAGTGGCATGTTCCTCCTCCAGCTCCACTGCCCCCACCTCAAGGGCTTCCCCTGCAGCTCCCAGTGGCGGAGAACCATGGCCAATAGGAGCTGCAGGGGTGGCACCTGCGGACAGGGAGCAGAGCTGCCTGGCCACGCCTCTGCATAGGAGCTGGATGGGGATATGCCGCTGCTTCTGGGAGCTGCTTGAGGTAAGTGCTGCCTAGAACCTGCACCACTGCCCCAGCCCTGATCCCCATTCTGCCCTCAAACCCGGTCTCAGCCCAGAGGACCCTCCTGCACGCCCAACCCCTCATCCCCAGCCCTGATCCCCCTGCTGCCCTCACCTCCTCCTGCACCCCAACCTCCAATTTTGTGAGCATTCGTGGCCAACCATACAATTTCCATACCCAGATGTGGCCCTCGGGCCAAAATGTTTGCCCACCCCGGTCTAGACTAATCATGGAAGAAGGGAGCCCTAAAAGATGAATGTTTCAGAAAATTATAAGCAGTACTCCTGTCAGGCCAGGTCAGGAGATGGGCTATGGGGAGACAGACAGTGTGGGGTGTTGGGGGAAGGTCAGATAGGGGCTCATAAAGGCTAGTGGGGGAGGACAGACTGGGACAGGGGCTGAATGGGTGTGGAGGCACAGGGCCATGGTGGAGGTGCAGGGCCACATAGTGATGAGGGAGGAGAGGCAGAGCTACAGAGGGTGGCTGAGTGGGGGCACAGGGACACATGGCGGTGGAGGGACACATGGGGATAGATGTGCCAGACCGAATGGGAGAAGCTAGGGGTCAGCCAGGGTCTGTATGGGGGAAGCTCCCTAACAATCCCTCCCTGCCCCCCCAAAAAACCCTGTTTCATACTTTTCCCACCCATACGCAACAACTCTTCAAGTTCACACGCAGCCTGCTTCCCAACAATTTACTTCCCTCTCCCTCATCTCCTCCATTACCCTTGACTACCCCAAGCCTTTGCACTGCTTCTGAGGGGTGTGGGAAAAACAGTGCTGTATTGTAGTTTAAATGAATTATTACTCAAGAGTTCTGTATTAATATGCCTAATATGGAATCTATTTGTCAAAAACATTTCCTGAATCTTTTTTGTTTGTATTGTTAGACATACTTGCTGACAGGCATTTTGAAATAAATGACCAAAAATAATTGGAACTGGTGTAATTGTATTGTTGTTTTGACAAATAAAATATGCAGAGTTTTACAGAATTTTTTTATTTTTTTGTTGCAGAATTCCCCCAGGAGTAAAGCATATGACAACAACTTTATAATATAAACTGTTTTGTAGATTTAACCATAGTGGTAATATATGCTATGAAGTGAATGCTGTAATTATAGATTTTTACAGTAAGGCAGGCGTAATAACCTATATCATTCATAAGAGGCCAATTTTTCCTTCAAAATATTGTCTATCTTCACCATTCTCATCACTGTCTAGGGCCTGTAGCTATCAGACTGTTTCACAGATACTTCTAGAAACACTGTAGTAGAGGAAATTAGATTACATGGAAGTGGTTAACAGACACATGCAAAGAAAACAAGATTGCTTGTCCAGGCACAATGAATAGCAAACTTGTATATAATTTTCATTTGAAGATGGGATTTGTTCAGTATGTTCTGAAACAATCTAATCACACATGGATTTAAAAAAATCACCTCTGCCAAAGTATTTTAAAAGAGAAAAAATACTGGGTAAATATTAACATTTGTGCCTTAGACAATAAGGCCCTGATCCAGCAAAGCACTTAAGCACATGCTTAACTTTAAGCATATGAATAATCCTATTCACTTCAGTGGGAGTACTCATACTTAAAATTAAGCATGTGCTTAAGTGCTTTGCTAAATCAGTACATGATGTATGATAAACTGAGTGTTTTTTTTAATTAAAGCAATATGTAGCAACACTAGTTATAGTGAAGGTGTCTGTTCTATTTATAAATACTTAACTTTCCAGAAAATAAAGCTAATATCCAGTCAGTACATTTCTGTTTCTTATGCCTTTTCTCAGCTCAAAGATTTTTTTTTGGGGGGGGGGGAAGGGGGGGAAGGCCTGGCTAAGGTATGTTTGAGTTATTTGAGCTTGAATACAGAAGGGTTTGTCATGCAATAATACTGATGCTCTTGATTTCAATGGGCTTTAGATGGGGCTTTGGGTGAAGTTACCCAGCTGTCTGTGCCAGTGGACATGTATCTGTATATCCTTTGGTTTCCTATGTGAAATGAACAGGAGTACTTGTGGCACTTTAGAGACTAACAAATTTATTTGTGCATAAGCTTTCGTGGCCTAAAACCCACTTCACTGCATGCATCCGATGAAGTGGGTTTTAGCCCACGAAAGCTAATGCACAAATAAATTTGTTAGTCTCCAAGGTGCCACAAGTACTCCCTGTTCTTTTTGCAGATACAGACTAACACGGCTGTTACTCTGAAACCTGTCATTATGTGAAATGAGTTGGTGATCTCAGTCAAGGACTTAGTTGATAGGTGTCTGTTTAAATAAAAAGCAAGCTGCCAGATCAACTGTCACTGTTGTCAGGGTGAGAGAAGTCAAGGATTGATACAGTATGGAAAAGTGAACTCTCTCCATAACCTTTTAAGTGCTCTGTTTCCATTGAATGCTTAGGATTTCAGATAGTTTTTCATCTGCTCAGAGGTGCTGCTCCAAATGAACGGGGAAAAATCCCTGTATTTTCCCCAAGACACTGTAGTGTTTTGTAGGCATATGTGGCTTATTGAATTCTTTTGTTTGTGCTTATTGTGGTCCCTGCAAATGTATTATTTTTTAACAAATATAAACTCCAGAAATCAAACTAAATGAATAAAAAATTTTTATTAAAAGAAGAAAATAGATCCCCTTATCCACAATCGGCATCTTGACAAGTCTACCACCACACAATGAAATATCCCCAGTATGCCTCGTCACTAAGTTGCAGGGATCACCTTTCGGTGGCTGAAGGGATAGTTTTAAATTTGACCTTTTGGCTGATGTTCCCAGTCATCATAGTGGTATTTGTGGTGAAGAGGAGCCCTGTTTACCTGTGAGAAGCAGTGTATTCTGGAGAAATGAGCACAGAGTTGGAAACAGATTCATAGATTCCAAGGCCAACCACTGTGGTCATCTAATCTAACCTGTATAACGCAGGCCAAAGAACACCCCTAAAACAATTCCCTCTGAACTAAAGCATATCTTCTAGGAAAAAGAAATCTGGTCTTGATTATAAGATTACCAGTGATGGAGACACCTGCCTAACAAGGGTGTTCTGAAGGTTAACTAGTTAATGACTTTTTAATGCTTTAAACATGTAAAGTGCTATTTATATGCTAAGTATTACCACTAAAACCTGATCTGAGAGCAGTATTTTATTTCTCATAGACCATCACTACTGAGTCCCATTTCAACATGTCACATAGCAGTGAGAGGTTCTGTTCCCAGTAGCAATTCCAGGTTATCTAGTCTCCTCCTATTCACCAGCTTTTCCAATTACCATGACAACACCGCTTACTCCGGCAAGCTTTTCACACCTTTCTTGTGGATACCTTATGCTTCCTAAATGACACAGAATTGAAAACCAGGACATAAACATACATAACAATTGCCAGAACATAAGAGAGCTGCACTTTTTTTTTTCTGGCTGTGTTATTCCCTTCTGATATTACTTTCTTCTTTCTAGTTGGAAGCAGAGCAATAGATTTGTAGCTGGATCAAGATAAATGGCTTGATTGCGTAGTAAATGAATTACTTTTACTAGTTTTCTTATTCAAGCTTGTATTGTCATAGCGAAAGTTGCCTGTGGAAGTAGGTCCTTTTTTTTTTTTTCCCCTTTCTATCTCCATGTCATCGAGTCGTTTGTTTTTTGAATATTTGGAAAGATAAAATACTCATTAAATCCTATGGAGATAAAAGAAATAAAATTACCTCTGCTGAATCCAATTGGTCTTCACCGTGACGTATTAGTCAGTCATAGGAATGCTCCCCTGACTGCCCTCATCTCAGCCGCTTGATATTCTCTAGGCAAATACTTCATATGCCAACCTCAGAATAAAACAGGCAGCATAGAAAGATCTCCCTAGAGTCATTGTTTAGGGTCAGCTGTAATAATAAAATACATCCACCCCTCCACACCATGGAAACCTGATGCATTTGTTAATTGAATCTGGATCCTTAATTTGTATTTATGCAGAAAAATATCCTTCCATGAATCCTATATATGGAAAGCAAGCGTGGGAAAGATACATTAGAAATCATTCATTCTGTCATGATTCTGACTTTTATTCTCCTATTGGATCCTTTTTGGATTGTATTTTACAACCCATGTCAAAGACCAATACTGGTCAAGTCCTATTGCACACAAATGAACTATTAACAGGAGACATTTGAGGCTACTGTAAATATATATATTGTGCTATGTGCTACTAAAATACCTATCACCTATGAGTTTTATTGGGCTATGGTTTCATTGTTTCACTGCTCTGCTTTCAGGCAACTGTTTTTCTATGCTTCAGAGCCTTGAGGTGAACCCGAGTGCGCAAGCATCACTAACACAACTGGACTCCGTCTCAGACCACTACAGCATGCATTGAAGTGGAAGATTCTGAAAGCATTCATTACATCTAAGCATCTATCCAATGCTCCTATACTGAGCTTGATTCTCTTCTCACGTGAAATAGTTTTACACAGGTGCAACTGCATTGACTTCAGCTGATTTATACTGATGTGAGAGGAAAATCCGATCCCATTTTATTTCTCTCATTAAAATTTAAAATGAAATGATTGAGATTTTTATATGTAGTACATAAATGCTGTCAGGCCACTTCCCTGAAGGCAGTTTAGTAAGGGGAAGTAGTGGCCTTTTTGAAAGCACATCTTCAGGAAGGGTACTTTTAGTCTCACTTTGATATGGAGCAATAAAGGGAAAATGATCTGCCATTTTGACAGTGAAGTTCTTTGAGGCATTCTCTGTAGCTGAACATTATTTGCCAGCCTCTTTTGAAGAAGAAATTTTCAGTGAAGAGCAACAACAAAAAATGGTCACTAAGTCTTCAAATATTTTCCAAATGTAGCCAATGCACAAGATTTCAGTGAAATGTTGGAAGTTTAAAGCATCTGTGTTAATCTACTATTAAGATCATTTGAGTGGTTTAAAAAAAAATCTGGCACAGGGTGCTAAATTTCATAAAGGAGCTATTTAAAAATCTCAACTCAGACTAAATTACTGATTTACTTGTAACTTCTCAAAGTTCATTCTGAATTCATAGTCAGATACTGTATTCTTCATATGTAACAAAGTGGTTGAATCCTTTTTAACTGGAAAAACTCAGTCTTAGCTATGAAACCCAACCAGCACTTCCATAATTAGCAGAACTGATCACAAATTGGAATTTCCATGTAGCTAGAAATTCTGATATTTCAACATTTGTTTTTTTCCTGAACTGAGACAAAAAAATCATATTTAAATTTGTGGAATGCAGTGCACCATGGGAGATGTAGTCTGACTGGGGAGACCAGCCCATAGGAGAGTATGCGGATATGAAGTTCTGGCTCCACAATTCCCACGAGGTGTCATGGCAGTTTAGGTGGGCACAGATTAATGTTGAGTTGACCTGAAACAAGGTTTTTAATTCAGTTCAACAAAGTGAAATGTTTACATTGGAGATGACCTGACCTGAAATTTTGACATTTTCCTGAAGAAAACTTTGATTTTTGGGAAAACTGCATTTTGTGTTTGGGTGGCGGCGGGGTGGGGGACCCAACCCAACCCAACCCAACCCAACCCATTTTGATGGAAAATTCTCAACCAGCTCTACTGCTTTAATTAGCCCAGTCTGATCTCCCACACATCACAGGCCATAGAACTTTGCCCACCCACTCTTGTAATAGGCCCATAACCTCTGTCTGAATTAGCAAAGTCCTCAAATCTAAACACTTAAAGCTACAGAAAAGCCAGCAATTAATTCAAACCAGCAAGTAACCCATGCACCCTGCTGCAGAGGAAACTAGAAAATCCCCAGGGTCTCTGCAATGTGATCTGATGGAAAATTCCTTCCTGACCCCAAATACTTAAACTGTAATCAAATCATCCCTTAACTTTTTTTGTTAATCTGAATAGACGGAGCTCCTTGAGTCTGTCATTATAAGGCATGTTTTCTACTCCTCTAATCATTCTTAGGGCTCTTCATTGATTCCTTGTTAACTTATCAACCTCCTTCAACTGTGGGCACCAGAACTGGACACAGTATTCCAGCAGCTGTTGCACCAGTGCCAAATACAGAGGTAAAATAACCTGTTAACTCCTACTCAAAAGTCGCCTGTTTATGCAAGGATCACATTAGCCCTTTTGGACCCAGGGTTGTCCTGGGAGCTCATGTTCTGATGGCTCCCCACCATGACCCCCATATCTCTTTTCATTGTCCATGCTTTCCAGGATAGTCTCCAACCTGTAAGTATGACCTATAGTCTTTGTTTATAGATGTATACATTTACATTTAGCTGTATAAAATGCATCATTTGCTTGTGCCCAGCTTACTAAGTGATCCAGATTGCTCTGTATGAGTGATCTTTCCACTTCATTATTTACCACTCTCCTAATTTTTGTCATTTGGAAACTTTATCAGTGATTAAAATGGTTAAATAGAATAGGGCCAAGAACCAATCTCTGAAGGACCCCACTAGAAACTTACCAACTTGATGATGATTCCCTGTTTAGTTACTTTTTAAGAGGTATCCGTTAGCTACGAATCCATTTAATATGTGCCATATTAATTTTAATTTCCAGTTTTTAATCAAACTGTCATGCAGTATCAAGTCAAATGATTAACAGAAGTTTAAGTATATTGCATCAATGCTATCACTTTCAGCAATCAAACTTGCAATCTCATAAAAAGATACTCAGTCTGTCAGAATCCATTTTCCATAAACTTGTTGATTGGCATTAATTACAGAATCAAAGGAGGGTAATATATGTATTGGATCCACTATCCGCTGCTCCATTCTTACCTGGGATCAATGCCAGATTGATAAGTCTGTAATTGCCTGGGTCATCCTGTTAACTCTTTTTTAAAATAGTTGCATAATATTAGCTTTCTTCTAGTCTTCTGGAACTTTGCCAAGTTTCCAAGGCTTAAACTCAACATTAACAGGCCAAGAGCACCTCAGCCAACTCTTTGAAAACTCTTTGCCAGTTATCTGGATCTGCAGATTTAAAATGTCTGACTTAAATAGCTGTGGTTTAACATCTTCCCATGCTACTAGTTGAATGGAAAGAGTTATCATATGAATAAAACACCTATTTTTCCCATATACAGGGACAGAAAGATTTATTGAACACTTCTATGGTGTTAATAATTTTACCATTTCCATCTAGCAATGGACCACTAGCTTTAAGGACCACCATTACTTTTTGGTAGTTGTTAAGCAAACACCTCATGGCATTTTATATGGTCAGTGGTTATAAGAATCATGCTTGGAAGATCAGCTTGTTTAGGGGAATATGGAGTAGAAAGATTGCATAGATGTTCTGGGAGCTGAACTCTTGAATTGCTTGGATTAGAAATGTGACTGTGTTCCATAGTTGCTGAAGCCAGGAACAAATATAAAGCTGTGACCAGAAATCCCTATAGCTGATATAGACTTCATTTAGTCCTAAACTAACTACAACACTAGTGCAAAAATGTCTCCAAGATGTGGTCCATAGACGTTGCTGCTCACTTCTACAGAGACAGCTGCAACACCTCTAATGCCTGGGCCAGAGAAAAAAGGGAGTGGAGGAAATATTGTTCAGTTTCCCTGTTATTTCTAAGGCAGCAAAGCCATCTCACAAAGCTTCAGCCAAACCTTGTTGGCTCTAGCTGGCTTGTATTAATGAGGTAGGGGTGTGTGTGTGTGGTTTTTTGTTGTTACACAAGCAAAATTTCCAATACATCCGTGTATCTGCTTTCCATATGTTGGAAATGTGCATTTGGCCATGATCATAGATCTGAGGAGAGAGTATTTAAGCATGAGGGGGAGGAAAAAAAAGCAAGCTATCTAATCAAGCTACAACTGCAGATATATATTCAATACATGCAATGGCATTTTACCACACGCAGAACATCATATGTTTCAGAGATGGACTTTGGTTCGATCTCAGATTAAATGACTTGAAGAGAATAATTTGCTTGATTTGATTGAAACTGGCAGTGTCATAATGGCTGATTGCAGGCTCAATATCAAGCATATATTGCATCACAGGAAGACAAATGAATGTTCCTGTTTCCTGTGCCAAAGCTTTATCACAAGAGGCAACAAAGTATTCAGCCAAAAAATGTTTCCATGAAATATCAAGTTGAGAGAGGTACATAACATTCAAAATAAAAATGGAATTTTGCCAGCCTAGGTAAGGCCTCACTCTGATCAAATACTACTCAGTGTACCTGTGAGTAGCTGCTCCTAGATGCATCTGATGAAGTGCTTATGTCCAAATAAATTTGTTAGTCTCTAAGGTGCCACAAGGACTCCTCATTGTTTTTGAGTGTACTGTATGCTGACCAATTTAAATACCTGGTTAGCCTACATTCCTGTTATCAAATGAAATTGTGGCAAATCAAATCTCCCTTAGTCTACCAGGGAGTTAAAAGTACTTCAACAGTGAGAAAAATGACATAAATTCCTACAGCTAATGTGTAATCCATTTCACTGGCTTTTTATCATGATGTATCCAAGGACAGAAAATTTCTCTCCATGCTGTAATTTTGTTAACTGCAGGGAGTGTGTTTGACACACTTGGTAAACAGTTTATAAGCATGAGTCCTTGTTAAGTAACTGGATCAGCCGTGTCTCAAATTTTGGATGCAGTTTTCAGTTGAATGGCAGTATTAATGGCTATTTTAGTCGGTGGAGGCTTGAAAGGCCAGTTAATATGCTACTATATCGGGGTAGGCAACCTATGGCACATGTGCTGAAGGTGGCACGCTAGCTAATTTTCAGTGGCACGCACATTTCCGGGGTTCTGGACACCAGTCCGGCAGGACCGGCTCCAGGGTTTTTGCTGCCCCAAGTGGCGGGGGGCGGGATAAAGCCGCGATTGCAATTGTGATCGGCGGCACTCCAGCAGCAGCTCCACCACACCTTTCTTCTTCGGCGGTAATTTTGTGGCAGGTGCTTCCCTCCGAGAGGGACCCGCCTCTGAATTGCTGCCGAACAGCCCGACGTGCCGCCCTTTCCCCTTGGCCGCCCCAAGCACCTGCTTGCTGGGCTGGTGCCTGGAGCCGGCCCTGCAATCCGGGGGGCTCTGCATTTTAATTTAATTTTAAATGAAGCTTCTTAAGGTTTTTAAAATGTTTATTTACTTTATAACTAAACTATTGTTGTGTGTATAGTGTACACTTGTAGAAAGAGACCTTCTAAAAACGTTAATGTATTACTGGCATGCGACTCTTTAAATTAGAGTGAATAAATGAAGACTCGGCACACCACTTCTGAAAGGTTGCCGGCCCCTGTACGATATCATCCCAAACTGCTGCATGATCAACAGGATTCCTTGATAAGGTGTTGGCCATCACTTCTGGGTTTCTTGGGGTATAGGTTGCAATAGGTTTAAACCTCATCTGAAGCACAGCAATCTCTGACATCTAAGAGTAGGCAGCTTGTCTTGTGATCCTCACGTGCCCATGTTTGCTAGTTATTTTTTCTATTTAGGCACCCTTGGTCTCGATCTGCAGTCATCTGGCACAATGAGAGAGGCTTCCAGTCATCTCCATTTAACTGGAGAAGCATGGCACTGAAACCACAGCAGCTGGCGTCTGCAGAAATAGAAACAACATAAAATGCCAGTAGTGGGGATGTGGCAAATAGATTCCGTAGAGCCTCAAAAGGGAATGTCTGTGCCTTGTCTCACATCCACGTAGTCTGTATTAAGCCGTTCACGAAGACGCAAGTCATCTGAAGCTAGGTTGAGTGTGAATGTATCACAATATTTTATCACAATGAGGAATACCATCAGTTTGGGTATATTTTTGGTGCTGGCATTTGTTATTGTATAACTTTTTTCCTCCTGGATCTGCCCTCTACACCAATCACATGCCTGAAGAATCCTGGTTGGATTTGTCACCGTATACTTTTTTCATTCGAGTTCAGAAACCTTAATTACCTTAGAGCTGGTTTTAACCTTACCTTAGGGGCCAGCTAGTGTAAATCTGCACAGCTCTATTGCTTTCAACTCACTAACTCTGTTTCACTAAAGAGATTCTACTGGAGTCTTCATGCCTGACTTCCTGCTGTGGATTTAAGGAAACATATCCTCATAAACATCACCTACACTTATTTTGAGTGCTGCATTGTCCTGTTTCATATTTTTCTACCATAAACATTTAATTTTAGAATATTAATGCAACATCTGGTTTTAGTTATTGGTCTTTATATCTTAATACCACATGTTCCAAAAGCGATATTTAAAATATGTCAGTCACTGAAAGACCCTTGTTCATTCTGAGCCGGTTAGCATTGTGCTGACTGTCCATGAGTCAATCTCCCCACCAAGATGATGTCCTCATTACTGTATGTCATGTGAATGATTCGCTGTTTTACACCTTGTTGATTGTGGTCATGGTGATGTGATTCAAAGAACCATTTCAGCTTTTTCAATTGGCAGTAACTGAGTCCATTGATGGCATTTGTCTCTCTGACACTCTGTCCTAGAGATTTCCCATTCATCACAGCTAGAAGTTGCAGCAAATATGTTCACTTCTTTCATGAAGGTTTCAACAATGAATGGCAAAGTCACATCATCTGGAGGCATACAGAAGATTGTGTCATTTTGGGCTCTAAAATGTAAGAATCCTTAAAGGTTAATCTTGCAATGTGACAACTCTGCACATAGTCATGGACAAGCTGTCCTTCCTCTTTGTACAGTATTTCATACTGTTCCCAATAGACAGTAATGGAAACAGCACTTTATATTTATTTCCTACATCATCACACCTATATACACCCTCCTTGCATCTGTCCCCCACATCAGCATTCAGCGTAACACAACATTAACACAACAAGCACTACAAAATAAATACCCATCATGTTCGCATTCACAATCCAAAATTACCAGAAAAACAAACTAACACCATTCCACTGACCTTTACTTGGCTTTCCTCCATCATTGACTAACTGCAGGCCTTGTCATTATTTTAGTCTATTTGAAATTTTTTTGTGAGGGAAGGTCTTTAATGTTTAGTGACAGGGATGATGTCAAAATGACAAAATATGTTGGTTTCATGGATGAAAGGATATCAAAGATTTACCCAGATTCCATGCTGAAGTACTAGATGTCTACACTCAGCAGATTTTCTCCCCCATACACTCTCCTCTTCCTACCATCCTAGGATATGTTGCAACACACAGCATCACTGTGTATTTAGCATCTGGAATTATAACAATGAGAGTTGTCTGGTCTCTAGAAGAGACCACGTGGTTTCTTTGCTGTTAAAAATAAGAAAATATGGGTACCTTGGAATATAACAACATTTGTGGGATGATATTTAGCCTGTATGTTTTGAGTACCACATGCAGAGTGAGGTCTATTGCTTGGTTTGTTCCCAGAATTTGAATGTAAATGTTAATGGGCTGTTGTTCTGATGGCAGAAATAAGTGGTAATTCTCAAAGGGACACTAACACATAGAAACCACTGTAAGCAAATTAAATATTTATCTAGATTTGCAGACATACCAACACTATAAAGCAATAGTCCCCAAACTTTTGAGGGTTTTACCCCCACCCCTTTCTGCGCCCCCCTGCCCTCTCTGAGCTGGGACCAGGAGCAGGGCTGTGGCTGGCGGCGGGGGAGAAATGCAGATGGGGTAAAGGGACTGAGGCTGCAGCTGGGGGTGGGTCTGGGGCCAGGGGTGGAAATGGAACTGCAGACTGGCTGCTGTGGGGACCAGGAATGGAGCTGTGTGACCTGAGGATGAGGCCAGGAGCAGGGCTGGGAGCCAGGGACACAGATGGGGGCAGGGCTGGAGCAGAACTAGGAGTGTAGCAGGGCTGGGTGGTGCCCCCGCCCCCTGTGGGCTGATCTGCCCCCCCCCCCGTGCCCACCCAGACAGTCCTCCACATCCCCTTAGGGTGGTGCACTCCACACTTTGGGGTCCTCTGCTATAAAGGAGTTATCAGTCTCTTATTGACTCCATGGTAATGGAGCAGCTCCTTTAGTTCAAACAGTACCAAGTCAGAGCTGGAAGTCCTAGGTTCAGCTCGTCCATGACTCTCTTTATTGTATCTGGCTGCTTACCAAAGCACATGACATTGCTTCTATTTTCTAAATAATTTAAATTTTGAAAGCAAAGGGCAAGCACCACAGGTGTGAATAGCAAACACACATGATTGTGCAAATATACTTGTTTGCAAATTAGTATAGGTGTTTGCAAGAACAGCCATTGACCAGCATATGCACTGATGATGAAAAAGCACACAAAGTCTGTAAGAATGGCTGAATTGCAACGCTATTCAGAAGTTGTGAAAATGTTCTTGAATAATTTCCCCACTATTCCCCCTCCTCAGTTCCCCAGGACAAAGAAGAAAAATAAGAGCTTTCTTTTTCAAGGAGAGAAATGTGGGACGATCATTTTAAATGATTTATATTTTACAAACTGTTAATTTCATACTAACTGTGACATGTCTCATAAGAAATGAACTGAGGTTACTACAGTTTATTTCTTAATTAAGTCCCAGTCCTGCCATCCTTCCATGTATGAAACTTTAATTGGAGTCAAAGGAAGGATAAGGCCTGACTGATTAAGACCAGAATTGTTAATATGATGTGTATAGCAACTAGAATACAACACGTCTACATTTTTATCTGTATGTGGACGATGAGCCAGCACTAGTTGTACATGTGGGTTTAAGTGACATAAGGAGAAGAGATCAAAAATGTTACAGGTGAAATTCACATATCTCCAGTGGAGACTAAAGGACAAACTGGTGTTTCTGCTGATGATACCAGTTATAGATAGCTGTGACTGAACAGGATTACAGTAGTGAATGATGGGTTTATCTAGAGGATGCAGAATTCGTGGATAATTAGGGCTGCTGTGACAGTGAGGTTAATAGAGATTGAAATAGAGAGAGAACAGGTAACCTGGCAGCGAATGCTGAATACTATGGTATTATGTGATTATTATTCTTATTTTTTTTTTTTTTTTTGGTAAACTCAAGTATGGAGTGGGAAGACTTAATTCTTTTTCTAACACACTACTGGCAGGTAAATGTTATTTTTAAAATGGAGCAGAACAGTGATAAGGAAGTTGGCAAGTGGAAAAACATGTACTTGCTTATGTCCTTGCTCTTAATTCCCCATGAACAATGCCTTGAAGTGTCTGGGGCCAAACCTGCACTCGTTCAGGCATAACTCCCACTGAAGTTAATGGGCAGTTTGCCTGAGCATGGACTCCACGATTTGGTTCTTGGAAACTTTAAATGATGGTGATTTTTCTAAAGTAAAAGAATGCATAGCTAAGAAAAAGAAAATTGCAGCTATCTAAGAGAAATAATGGTGTTGGGGTGACTTGGTTTGGTTTGGCAGATACTCGTATATCTTTGTGATAGCTTAGCTTTCTCTCAATGGATTTTTCTCTCCTTCCTTTGGCAGATTGATGCCTTATTAATGTCTTTCAATGACTTTTTTTGTAGTAAAAATAAGGTTTTATGATTCTAACCATAGGTTAATCAGAATTGTGAAAGGTTGTTAATCAGCTGTCAATTAGTTAACTTGATTGGAAACTGAGTACAGTACTGGAAGGCTGGATTTCCCTAGGTGAGCCTTTTAAATACAGATCTGCTTCATTTTAAAAGGCAATAGAAGCAAGTGCTTGGTTTAAAAACACAACCACACCAGGTGCTAGGTGTGAAAAGCAAAATGCTTAGAAAGCTAGACATTACATTTAAAAAAAAACCTCAAACAAAAGGCTTAGAAGAAATTATACACATCTGACATAGATGATTTACCAGCTGTGAGGTGTTTAACAAGCCTTTAAATTTGGTACAGACTAGCCATAGCAAAGAGGGTTTGCAGTTCATGAGTTGTGATTAAATGTAATATCCTTTGTTGAGGAAAAAAGAACTGATATGTCTGGATCTGGAAACACCATTCCCTATTTATGAACAGTGAAGCTTTTTTTTTTTTAGTAGAAAAGATAAAGGTGAAACCCAGCAGTTAGTAACTGCTGAAAGTTGTAGAGATGCTCCTGAGAAGGTCTGCTATTGTGGTGATAAGTGTTGAGGGACGGTGTGAGGATAGAAGAGAGCTAGACCTAGTGTAATGTGTGATGGGGTCCGATATACGCAGAACAAAACAGTGGATCCCAGTGAGATACCAGATGTACTAGAGAAAGAGATTGGGCCCACATCCATGACAGGATTTAAGTGCCTGAACCCCAGATGTAGAGGTCTAAAACACAGACTTAAGCACTGCATGATCCACAAACTGCCTGCTCAGCTGCCACCTAACCCTGTTGATGCCTTAATTCAGGACTTGTCTGTAGGATATTCCAAAATGGGGTGCACTCATTCTCCTGTTGAAGCCACTCCTCTTTTGTATTAAATATTAATTAGAGTGACTCTCTAATCTGGTAGTTAGGCCACTCACCTGAGAGTTGGGAGACCCCTTTTCAAATTTCTTCAGCTCACCAGCAAGGGTGGGAGGGAAATTGAACTGGGGTCTCCCACATTCTGGATGAGTACCCTAACCACTGGGCTAAAAGTTAGAAGGGAGGCCATCTTACTTTCCTCCTCCCTGCTAGCAGTTTTGGGTGAAGTTAGGTGTGCGCCCGGCCTAAGCCATTCTCCTAGGAAATCCTGGCCCTCACAGAGGGATTCCCAGCTGTGGATCACAAGCAGACATAGGTGTTAGGCACTGAACTCTCTGAGAAGAGGCAGGGCTTAGGAGACGCCTCTCCCATTGACTAGCTTGGTGTGCATCCTTTGGTGGATCATTCTCAGATACCTAGCTTGCCTCATCCGTTATACAGGGAAGCCTAAGGGCTTAAGCCAGGCGTTGTGGATTCCGACATGTACAGCTAGTTCTGGCTCAACCTCTGCACCGCGGTTGCTACTGGAAGATCTGTACAGGGGCGGCTCTACGTATTTTGCCGCCCCAAGCCCGGCAGTGAGGCAGCCTTCGGCTGGTAACGCAGATTCGGCGGCATGCCTGCGGGAGGTCCGCCAGTCCTGCGTCTTTGGCGTACCCGCCACTGAATTGCCGCCAAAACTGCGGGACCGGCGGACCTCCTGCAGGCATGCCGCCGAAGGCAGCCTGACTGCTGCCTTCATGGTGACCGGCAGGCCGCCCCCCCGCGGCTTGCCGCCCCAGGCATGCACTTGGTGCGCTGGTGCCTGGAGCCATTCCTGGATCTGTAGCTGCTGCATAAAAAGGTCACCTTTGAGCCAAGAGACTTAAATAATAGCAGGATAAATAGCAGGTAACTAATAATAAAACTAAACATGTAGTATCTGGCAGCTTTTATTATGTAAATAATGGCAGCTGGAAAGGACATCTTCATTGTTGTGAAGTCTTTTCTTTTTCCACATAACATGTAAAACATTTTAGGAGACACTAATTCACTAAACCCTTCAAATTATTTTTAGGCTATGGAATAAATGTACTTAACTGTTTTATCCACTGAATGTATTTCATCTTGGAGAGTCAATCAGTCTTAAGGGGTCACCCATATATGCAGAAATTACCTATTTACTTAAAATGCATTCAAGGAAGAAAATGTGTGTCTTTAGGGGGTTTCCTGTTTACCTTTATAGGAACAATCTGACAGGAGCTAGATATGTGGCAAAGACGTATTGAATTTATAACCTTATTTATAATAAGGGTCTGTAGCAGAACTATGAATAGGACCCTTCAAGTCCTTTATAAGCTGGCAGAGTGAGTGTTAAGAGGTCTGGTAGTCTAATTTAAATCACCTCTACATTTAGCCCTGACTTTCCTTTTTGACTGTATTTCCTAAGTTCAAGATTCTTCCAGCTCTGACGGAAGCTGATACATTGCCAATATCACAACCCATGTCATGCAGTTATTCATAGGGAAAGCTCAGGTGGGACAGAAGGTCAGAAAAGAGGTACAGCCATGAACCCTTCCTCAAGCGAAGTGATGCTTTTGCTTTCCTGTCATGCTTGCACTACGTTTGCGAAGGAAGGATGAGGAATATCAGATTGCCACGTTCTCCCTGATCTAATCAGAAATCTGCACTATTCACTTAGGGTGAAAATCAGTCCTGTGCAGAGAGCCAGCACTCAGTCTAGACAACACTTAGTACCTCTTAAACTCTCAAAATAGGGCTTGTTAGGGATTTTAGATGTTGTGCTGGCTCCTCTCCGCAGTCTTGAATTTCACCCTGAAAGAAGACCGGGAAAAATGAGACAACAGGCAGGAGAAATTGGAGGAGATGCAATACATCACAGATGTTGGAGCAGAAGGCATATGAATTCTATTTTTGTAAATTAAAATGTGGATTCATATTATTTTCTCATGCATTTCATATAAAATATAGTTACAACAGAAAATCAATAGAAAATGAAAATACCAAATAGGAGAAATTGAAGAAAAATACTGGATTGTAGTATCTAGTTCAAATTGAAAGACAAATGCAACTGGTGGGTAATAGATGGTTTTCTTCTTACTTGTATATATTTTTAGGTTCAGCTATTGTTTTGTACTGTACTTTTTACTTTTTGTTTTGGCAATTTGTTCTTGTCTTGATGATACAGTGAATACACACAGGCATTCTGCCTGAATGGCTTTTGATATTTCTTTTTAATCTCTTATTTTCAAATTAGATTATTTCTGAAACTTCTTATTTTGCACGGCACCCATCAGCCAGATCTTTTCTATTCAGTATCTGATCTATTTCACTGTACCTCTACTGAATTGTGCTCCACCATGACCCTTCATCTCCTTTTTACTAGTTATATAAATCCTTTCTTTCTACTCCACTCTAGACTGTTCCCCTTTTTTGATACTTCTGAGCCATCTTCATGGATCCACCATCAGCTTCAAGGCTACTACATGTGTCCCATAAGAGGAATAAAGAGGATTTTGGATCTCTTGCTTCCTTAAAGGACCTGAGACTTTGTTTTCCAAAATAAAAACATCTTTTTCTATTTGTTTTCACTCTAGAAATTCAGATCTTGTCTACCCTTATTTTCCTGGAAGACACTGTGGATGACTGGAGAAATGGCATGAGTAAAATACACCTCTACCCCGATATACGCGACCTGATATAACATGAATTTGGTAAATCAGTGCTCTGGGGTGGCGAGGCTGTGCACTCCGGTGGATCAAAGCAAGTTCAATATAACGCGGTTTCACCTATAACACGGTAAGATTTTTTGGCTCCCGAGGACAGCGTTATATCGAGGTAGAGGTGTATCAGAAACTATGCCATTAAACTCCTGACTAATTGACAGGGAAAGTGATTTTTATTCAGACTTATTTTTTTTTGCGTTTGTTTCTGGTCTTCCCTGAAAAACTCCTTTGGAGATCAACAGAGGGTCCTGTGGCACCTTTGAGACTAACAGAAGTACTGCAAGCATAAGCTTTCGTGGGTAAGAACCTCACTTCTTCAGATGCTGTGAAGTGAGGTTCTTACCCATGAAAGCTTATGCTCCCAGTAATTCAGTTAGTCTCAAAGGTGCCACAGGACCCTCTGTTTGCTTTTTACAGATTCAGATTAACACGGCTACCCCTCTGATACCTTTGGAGATCAAATGTCTCTCTTACAATTCAACACACAGACCTTAAGTTATTAAAATTTATTTGTATCCTGATAGCACCCAGAGCTCCCAACTGAGATTGCTAGTCTCTGCCCCAGGAGTTGACTGTCTAAATAGACAAGGCAGATAAAGGAATTGTGATCTCAGTTTTATGTTTCAGGGAGTGGAGAAACAGAAGGATTAGGCAATTTGCCCAAGTGGCATAGCGAGGCTATGGCAAAAGCAGGTCAGAACCCAGTTCACTGGAATATTAGTCCTGTGCCTTAACCACAAGATCCGCCTCCTTTGGCATGAGAGAGCTCGCAGTCAATATTTGAGACTTCCAGCAAAAATATCCAAGACTAGAATCGGTACCAGGTATATAATTGCACCAATGGTGCCATGGTGCCAGGACCGCACTCAGAAGGGGCTCTGGTGCCTGGACTGAGGCCCCGCCCTTCTGCCCGACCTGTGCTCTGCCCCGAGGCCCTGCCCCTCTTGGCCTCTTCCCCTCCAAGACTTTGCCCACCACTCACTCGTCTCTGCCCTCTCCCTGCCTCGCCCCCTGCTCGCTCCTCTCTGCTCTTCCCTCCCACCCACCCACTGCTTGCTTCTCTTTGCCACCTCCTCCCCATGTGAGTGGCGGGCAGGCCTCGGGGGCTGGGGAGGTGGGGTCACAAAAGATTAATCTGGCCCTGACTGGAGTTGCTATTCCTGATTATTCTAAAGTTAATAACAAGAATAGTCAGTATCATTTTTCTGAAAAAAAAAAAAAAAAAAAAGTCTGTCTATATAATAAGAGTACAACCCTATTTATATTTCTCTTGTGCAAGTTGGTGGATGATCACAAAAAGTGGATGTTGCTGTGACTAAACACTGATCTGCTTAGTACATGGAATGGACTATATTTTGTAGCTGCTTGGCCAAATATTCAAATCTGCCTGAAATGAATATGCAAACCTTTCACTTGTGTGCATATATGGGTAATTTTAAGTTGCATAAATGTCTGTTAAGGAGTATAAATGTGAGGAAAGTTTGGTCTATTGTGTGTGTCTATGTACATGCAACTCTCTCTACCATAATTAAAAAAGAAGAAATAGTGTAGCCCAGCCAGTGAGCATATAGTTATGCAGTAATGATAGTTATATAGTAAGTAAAGGTAAAGGGGTAAGGAACTGATAGCAGAAACACAAGAGACCTACAGGCCTAGGCCTATAAGGATAGCTTAAGCAGTTAACATAAGCATAAGGCCTTATATTATACTATATATTATTGCCTGAGTAGAAGTAGTTGCACAATAATTAGCATAAGTAAACTAACAGTGATCTTAAGTCACAAGATGCCACAAAGCTTTGTCTATAGTTTTTGTAATAACCACAGGTGTTGCAAACTGCTGATAGAAAATCACAAGACACTAGTTTATAGCAGCTTGGGATATCTTTACTTAGGGACATCAACAGATGTCTGACCACAGAAATGCCACGGTAACTGATTGACATATATACTAATAAGCCTGAGCTAAAAGGATTAATAACTTATGGGAGAAGGCACCCCAATATTAATTGGGCGAGGAATTACCTACTGAATATGCATTAGATAGTGGTGTCAGTATAACACAGTATTAAAGATATGCTCGGCCTGTGTGCCTGGGGAGATGCCGGGATGATAATCACTGGTGATGGTGATAACGAAGGGGAAGATGATACTAACACTTCAGGTTGTTTTGCAAGGGATGTTGTAAGTTATTTTGACTTTGCTAACTGAGTTAATAAAACTAATTTACTGTAATTTCCTAAGTGTGTGTTGCATCCACGCATATTGGGGCCCCCACATGATTAGTAATTCTGATAATACTGGGTGTTCTGGTCTCGTGACAAAAACCTACCCAATTTCAGTCTGCTAACTGGGGACACTAAATTAGTCATATAATCAGTATACAATCAATAGATCTGGCAACAGCTTCTTGATTCTGAGAGCTGGCCCTGTCTAGCCCAGACGTTACTTAGAGCTACTGCTGGGCAACTCTAAATTGTACTGCTGGCATAGGGTTCTTTAATGGACCTGAGTGACACAAATGGACTGTAATGCACCAGAGAATCTGACCCATTGAATTAAAATTGGGATAGATGTTAGACACAGAAACTTGCAGAAAAAAATACATAAAGCTACAGTCTTCATTCTTAAGCACATGGCTTAGAAGAAACAGAAAAACCATCAGATTGCTAGAATGGTGGCGTTTACCAAACTTTTTTATCCTTAGAAATCTAATTTAATCTCAAAGTAATGCATCCGCAAAATATTTTTGAAAGTCATATGGAAAATTAAAATCCTTGTTAAGCCATTAGGGATATCTTAGTTAAGCAGTCTATTTATTTATTTCCCTGGTAGCACTTTTCATATTTCATTTCCCTATAGACTGTCTCTTAGATCTGAGAAATTATCAGAAAAATATCACTTCCCTTTATCTTATGTCAAAGGTCAAAGATGACTATTTGCCGCAACTAGAGCTGGGCAAATAATTTATGGTGAATATTTTATGGCACAAATTTTGCCTTTCTTACTGTCCTCCAACTATCTGCAAGCAGCTTATTAATTTCTTAAGTCTTCACAAAATACTTTCTATAAATAATACTTGGTCTGTAGATTGCTTGTGAGCTGGTCATTGAGAACAAAATCCAAAATCAAAATGTGTGGGTTGATTTTTATCGGACACATGGGTCATATGGTATAGTTTCTGTTCCCTAATTGGATAAGTATAGCTCTTTGAACTGGGTTACTGAAATCTCTGGAGTTTTGATGAAATTTTTTTGAAATAATTATTTTTCAAAATGTCATTTCAATGGCAGCAAACTCTTTATTTGACATGTTCCCTCTTTTTCCAGTGGTGGAAGTGGTGGGGTGGAGTGGTGGTCGGGAGGAGAAATAAAAAGGAGGGAAGTAGAAAAGTAAGCAGAAAGTAGGATTTTTTCCACCAAAATGAATGCACTTTTTTAAAAAAAATTCACTTTGAACATTTTAATTGAAAATCAGTTTTTTTTTTTTTTGACAAATGAAATTTTTCATGTGAAATTTGTTTTGGTCAAAAAATCATTTTTCATTTAAAAAAAATGAATAAACCACAAAACAACTTTTTGATGGAAAAAATGTCAACCAGCTCTGTTTAATTTATAAAGCAGTCACAGGTATACCCAACCATTTTATTCATGTGTGTTTTGGAGGTATCTTAAAGGTAGAGGAAAGGAATATTTTGTCTCAAAAATTGTATTCAGAATGTCTGTGGGTAAAATCTTGGCCACACTGAAGTCAATGGCAAAACTCTGATCTAGGTAAATTACTAATGAACCTCATCAACTGTAGTATGGGATCACTTCACCTCATCCCCCACGAAGAAGGGTAGAACTGTCATTCCCATTTTACAAATAAAGTACAGAGATTAAGAGACTTGTTTAGGGTCAGGTAGGATGGGAAACCACAGCTTCTATGAGCCAAGCTAGCAGTCTAACCACTGGACCATCCTTTCTGTCCTTAAGTTCACTGGGATCAGGGTTTCATCCAATACATTTTAATGCTGCTGCAGGATTATGTTTCCTCCCCAGAGCTTATGGGGGTCTCATTTTATCAAGGCACTCCAAAACTGCAAATAAATAGAGCAGCACTGAGTTACAATGTGTTCAAATCTGTATTTGAAAAAGATGCGCCATATTTTTGAGAGGCTTAAGCCATAAACACCCAGAGGCTGTGTTTTCTCACTTGAGTTGTAACACTATAGATAGACAGCCCTCTTTCAGATGAAGTTTATTTTTTAATGCCTCTTTGTTAGTAACTCTCATTAGAAGAGAAGGAAATATAATCCCAGTTTCTGCTTTATGTGCTCTTTCCAGGAACCCTCATAGTCCCGTTCCCCCCTTCCCCCCGCTTTTATTTGTTTCACCTTTTTATATTTCTCTTGTGTTAAGAGTTAAAAGAATAATAATAAAATAGATTTTCTTCTTTTTCTGGCTCCTTTTCGCTTTGTTGTTTGAATCCCCTGTGGCCCATTATCTGTAGTACAGCAGCTCTCGCTTTTGAGTTGCCAGCTCCTTATGAGTAACTCCTGAAGTTACCTTTGAAGTATCAGTAAGAAAAATGTCAGTAGATAAGTGTCCCATTCTGAGTTTTTTGTGTAGCCAGAGATGAACATTCAACCATCTAGAGATGAAGATCTGTTGGATTTGGAGTCAGTTCCTAACCACTTCCCCTTTTCTATTTTTTAAATGTTCCAAGTCACAATAGTCTGAAAAGTCCACTCTGTGTTGCTATTTTCAGCCAAAAGCATTATGCTGTTCTATATAGTGAAAATGCCAAAGTTATGTACATTGGCTTATATACCATACTGATAGTATGAGAAGGATTTTTTCTTAAACTGATAGCACTGTTATGACTTGGGTGAAATCTTGTTCTGGGTTGTAAAAACACTATTGAGATTGATGGGTGTGAACACACCCTTCAATTAACATGATTGTAACAATAAGTTAACCACAAGCTCCCACACAGGACAAAGGAAGCATGTCAAATTGCCCAGGAGGTTTGAACTGTGTGGCTGAAGTTTTTTTGCTGAGTATTGTTTTGGGAAACGGGGGGGAGACGTACAGAACCAGAGAGAGAGCCTGAAGGAATCCAAGCAGAAGTTTGACCTTGAGAGAAACCTAGAGAGAGGTTCTGGGTAAGGGCACTGGCTGAAAAGAAAGTTGGGCCTGTAAGCAAAGAAACCACTCCTTTTGCCTTTGGTTCCTCCTGCATCTGGAGAAGCAGGCCTCTTTGTATTTCTTTTAAATAAACAAGACTGCATCAAAGAAAATACCAGACTTTATTATCAATTTCTACTCCCAACTGGAACATTCCCAGGGCTCTGAACTTTGGCTAGCTACTCAGGACAAAAGGGGTAACACTAGGGTATATAACATTTCAAAATAAATGATTGGCTTTTCCTACAAATCAATGGCACATTCTGGCAAACTGTTGCTAGCATATTCTTGGATGTGTCTAATTTAGTTTGTGACCCTCTTGAAAAGAAATGACACTAAGAATTAAATGATATACTTTTGCTTACCGTTTGTTGCTTGCATGACTTTTTCAGAAAGCATAAAGTCCTAGAAGAACTGCATAGCGTGAGTACATTTCTAAATGAGATCCATCTGTCCAGCATCACTGTTACTAGGATACACAAGCGAGCCGTGTATGTATCCAAGCTCCTATTTATTTGTGGATAATGCGATCCTTGATATGTTGCAATGTAACACATCATGCAACAAAAACACTTATAGTTTATAATACAGCTATCTCCATGTTTACAAATTGCCCTCCTTTTGGTTTCATATTTCAAACATTTCTGGCCCTGGCTTTGTTGAGCAGTAATTGAATTTTTAGGTACTTGCTTTGTTAAGGTTCAAGGTTGCTTTATAGTTTTGCAAAATAAAAATTAGTCAATACAAACCTTTCTAGCTGTAAAAATATATTGACCTTTCAAATCAGTAATTAAGTTTAGATTCCTGATGTAAAGGGGAGACCAT
This sequence comes from Malaclemys terrapin pileata, assembly GCF_027887155.1. Lineage (NCBI taxonomy): Eukaryota > Metazoa > Chordata > Testudines > Emydidae > Malaclemys > Malaclemys terrapin. The sequence continues at coordinate 65,529,392 of NC_071515.1, read as the reverse complement.
AAACATACAGTGACCAATATGACTTTTCCTTTGGTTAATTCAGCTCATCTCAGTAAATTAGAATGTGTTTAATAACACTTCCATTTTCAAATTTTGAGAGTCACCCAGCAGTTTTACAGGTGCATTCTGTTAGCAGATACCGAACTCTCACAATCCTCTGTATATGAACCAAAATGCTGGCACTCTTTATTAATAATTCTAGGTACTCTGAATTTAGGTTGAATCTCTGTGTGTGTCCAAATGATGGAGTATGGGTAATCGTTTACTCTGACCAAGCTGACCTGTGGAGAATGTGTCCAGTTAGGGAGAAGTTGTAACTGATGAGGGATATTTGTTGCAAATGTGTTTAGTGATCGATGAGATAATGAACTAGTGAGAAATTTTTAACTCATCAGGAATTCCTCGTTGTCGCAGATGTTTTCTGTAATAATGACTTCATTAGAAATACTTTTCAGCTGATCGATCATGTAAACTGAGAGACCATAAAGGAAACTCCACAGATAACTGGGTTGTGGGAAAAGAATATCTTCATCAGATCTCTGTAAAGACCTATGGTATATAAGGAGCTGAGGTTCTGAGAGAGTTAGGAGTGAATTGAGCTGCAGAGTCAGTTTTCCAGAATTGGTTTGGTAACCTATAACTTTCCTTTGTGTATTCTGTATCATGCCGCATTAATCTTTGACTAATACTGTTGATTAATAAATTCAAATTGAGCCTGCTTATATGGAGTCTTAAGTATTAAAATTATACCCTGACAATTCCCCAGCCAGTCTAGCTGGAAAAAGAAAAGGAGTTTCTGATTAATGAGTCTGTCAAATCAGAATTTTGAAAACTCACAAGTCTGTATTTATCAACTGAAGAAAACCCCAACCCTACGTGTTCTTATTTAGGGGCATTTCTTTTGTTACATCACATATAGTTACTGCTATTATGGTTGCAGGCCTAGCTGCACCTCTGTCCCCTTTCTGGCCTTTGAGTGCCTCCCCCTTGAGGGTCAGGCCTCATGCCTTTACTTTTCTTGGGATAGAATTCCATAATTCCCCACTCTTTAGCCCAGGTCCTTGGTTATAGCACCCTGTGGGAGTCTGACAAGTGGTGAATATAGTGACCAAAGTATTACATTAATTTTAACAGAAGTAACAAATCATTTAGAGAAAAAGGATTTTAAAACCGTCTACACACATCTTACCCATCCCGTGATGGAGACCTAGGGATCACAGCTGATGCCCCAGTCAATCTGAGCAGGAGATCAAGCTGGAGTCCTCACCAATGGCTCTCCTGTTGTTCCATAACAACCCTCAAGTGTTTGCGGAAGAGTAACTTTATTCTGAGGTATCCATTGCTTCTTGTGTTTTTCCTTACAAACCCATATTAAACTAAACCAATATGTTCAGACAGTAACGAGGTCAATAACATACATTAGTTCAGAGCAGCTTGAACTAATCTTGTACTACATTCCATTACATCCAATGTGAATAACACATGGTGGGGCCATTTGCATTTTCAGGAAGATAGACAGACTGACTGAAAAAAAGATTTGATTTTTTCCAGTCTCTAACTTCCATGATTCTGTGGTTTATTAGTTACATTACAGTAGTGCTTAGACACCCGCCTCAAGGATCAGGAGCCCATTGTACTGGGTACTGTACAGACACATCAGCAACTGGGACAGAACCTGTAAGCTTTGCTAAAGCTCGCTAAGAATAGCAGCGTAGGCACGGTGGCATGAGCACAGGCAGCACCATGGGCTGGCTGAGTTCTTATCTAGGGTCACGGGCAGGATTGTACTCTGGCAGCTAGCCACTTTTGCTGTCCATGCTGCAGTGGCTTCACTGCTACTGTTTTTACCGAGCTAGTTAGATCAAAGTTAGTTTGCGTATGCCTATGCAGTTGTGCCTCCCGATAGCTGGTAGACATACCCTGAAAGACCATACCTGCCCCAAAGAAGTTACAATTGCTGGGTACTAATTTGTAAACATTTCATTTTGTACCCATCACTGTGTCATCTGGGTGACTGTATACATATGACCATATCTCATCTTGTTAGACCATTTATTTCCCTGTTTCATTATATCTTGAATTTTTACTTTTAGTCATGGGAAATGAAATGCCATGCTGGCTGTGGCTATTGCCAAATGGCATGTCAAATCCCATGGTATGATAATGCCATGAAAAAAAAAATCACCAGTGTTTCCATCATGTGAGTTGAACTAATTTAAGAGGATGAATTGAGCTCTTTAGTCCGGGCAGAATTTTTCAGACCTACTGTCTATGAACAGCAAATGGTTTCACAACTTTTCTGATTAATATTGTTTCAGCATCAACCCAGCAGGGAATCCCCTCTGAATTCAGCATAGGGACTATTTTTCTATCCTGCTTAGTGATATGCGACCCCTCAGCATGCCTCTCAAAATGGCATTGGCTTTCCACTGCCATCTTGCATTATAGGCACATGCCCATTGCTCCCAGCAATGATTCAGTGACACTTCCTTGCAGAATGCAGCCGTTGAACAAACATGATAGTACTATTCCCACCTGCATTATTTACAGTAGCTGCCTATAAAGAGGCAGATTGACTTTAAATTGGTCTCATAGGTCTTTAAAGCATTTAATAATGTAGGCCCTGACTATGTGTGATGTCTCCCTAAGAGGTATTTTGGCTCTGGTGCCACTCATTTTTTAGGGATTGTACTAACGAATATGCCCTACCTGTGGTGGGACTGATGGATTCTACTAATATGTTTAAGTCAGCAAGGAATTCTAACTTCATATTGCAACACTTTTGACATACTCTACCATTTTTTTTCATGATTACTGTTCCCCATATTTCTAACCATTTATTTCCACTTCCTCTGTGAAACAAACAAAACCAACCCCAAATCCTTTCTCCCCACCTCCACACAACTCCTCTGTGGATTTTCAGTATATTGTGATTTGTGAGTGGTGACCCAAACCCCAGACTGAAATGCCCCCAAACTTTTGGTCATTTGAAATCTGAACCTATGGCCAGTTTGGCAAGTGATCTCCTACAATTATTTTTGAGCAAATGAAACCCCCAGGTCTGAGCATCTCTACCCCTGGTGTGTTCAGTTCCATCTGCGGATCTGACATTCGGGGCTTGATCCCACCTCTAGTTTTTATTGTGCTGAATTAATGAATTTATTATGGAGGTCTGTACAATGCTTGATTTAGCAGGGCATTCTATAAGTAACATTATTATTAATCAGTAACTATGCTATGTTAATGTAATGCTGACAGACTCCAGTAATGGACAGGTGCGATTGAACGTAGGTCCTCTGAAGCTTAGTGTTTGAGCCTCTACTGCAAGAGCTAAAAGCCACATGACTCTTAGCCAAGGCTGTAAGAGACTGGTCGATATCCAGCTGGGCTAGGTGCCACTAGGGGGGGACAGAGTACCACACCAAGCAGGCATGGGTTACATTAGCACTGCAATAACTTCTAAACTTTAGCTTAGATCAGCTAAAACTGTTGTCGGGCATAGCAATTTATCTCTTTAAAATTGGGATTGTATCTTTTCAAGTGTCACATTAATCAGATTTTTTTCAAGCCAGAGTCCTTTCATAAATCAGAAGCCAACTAACATAGCTGGATTTGATGCACTGTTATGGGCAAAAATGGTTATTTCCTTCATCCTCATATTTTGAAGTCTACACAGAACATGGCAGATGAATTTAGGAAGTGTGAAAAAGCCCTCAGTTATTTGAGAATAATCAGGTTCCCATGATCAGCAGCAAGGTTACTTACCCATTTTTAATAAAGTATATTAACTGGATATGCCTGAAAATACTTTCCAGTATTGGTGGGCCTGCAGCTAAACTATTTTTATTTATTCCTGTGCTGCATCTAAAAGCAGATTACCTACCACAGATCAACATGAGAATAGAGGCAATAACTCTTGCAGTATCATAATGGTCCACTCTGCCCTTTAGCACTGCAGCGGGTAGTTCATTACCTCTTTCTCTCTTCTGTTTTATCCTCTTTGGCTTGAGTTAAAGAGAGATTCTTCCAGCATAGATCACAAGGTAGATGGTGACTTACCCATAGCAAATGCAGTAGTAGGCTAGCAAATAGTTTAGTATATCAATGTTTTAAGAAACACTTTTTGTAGAAACAGTTACATGTATAAAATTGCCTTTAATTTTCCTACTGATGATTTTTTTCCCCTTTTAGATCTGTACAGTTCTCTAGATACAAAAAACATAGGTTATGATGCTCCATGAGGCACTGTTATTACAGATACAAAGAAGGATCATCACTGAAGCATTAGACAGTTTCATTTTATTATCAAAGGACAAATATGTGATGGTAGATGCAGAAGCCATAGTCTTTAAGAGCTTGTATAGCACTGTGCAAATGCAATGTCCATTCCATGACAGCACAGCATTCATTTTATTTTGCCTCTGCAGGGTAGTGATAACTTCTGCAGTGTGCAAGATGAAACATAAATAACCTTTTGTCATCTTTAGCAAAGGTGCTTGCTGAGAAGTACTGTATTCAGAGTCTTCCTGAGCAAATTATGAATAATTTAGTGGTTAGACTCCAGGGTTCTGACTCCTTGGATTCAGCGTTCTTTCTAGACGTGTGCTGAGCTACTCAAAAGTAATTGAGATATTTGGAGAATGGAGATGGTTTCTGGTTAATAGCAGTGAGCTTCACTCTGTTTCTATTTTGTTTCTAATAAACTTAAATGAAATGCTCACTAGCCACCCACAGTATCCATGGGGTTTCTCATCAGAACACCTCGTTTAGGGCATAGTAGTGAAGGGGAGATTTGAGGGGGGGCGGGAGGAGGTTGGCAGTAATCGGGTTCCTTTTAGTGGAGCAACCAAAACTCGGATAGCCATTTATTTAAATTTATTTCCTGTTACTTTTATATTGTCCAGCTGCTAGCAGCTCAACTTTTGGTAGCTCCCCATTCATTCTAGGTTCTAGTTCGGAGTTGACCTTATTAAGCCTGATTCTCCAGTCACTTACACCAATGTAAATCAGGACTAAGTCAGACAGACACATCCCTTAGGGGAGGATCTATTAATGGAGATTCTCTATGTCCTAGTAAAGAGGAGAGAATGGAAGATGATAAAATACTGGTAGGATCTGATGAGAAACTGTCAAATGAGTCCCATTCAATCACATCATGCAATGGCAGACAGCTAAAAAGTGACAAGTTTTTAAAAGGCTTATATACAAATGCTAGAAGTCTAAATAGTAAGATGGGTGAACTAGAGTGCCTTGTATTAAATGAGGATATTGATATAATAGGAAACTTGGTGGAATGAGGATAATCAATGGGACCCAGTAATACCAGGGTATAAAATATATCGCAAGGACAGAACAGGTCGTGCTGGTGGGGGAGTGGCACTATATGCGAAAGAAAGCGTAGGATCAAATGAAATAAAAATCTTTAATGAACCAAACTGTACAATAGTATCTCTATGGATAGTAATTCCATGCTCTAATAAGAATATAGCATTAGGGATATATTATTGACCGCCTGACCTGGATGGTGATAGTGACTATGAAATGCTCAGGGAGATTAGAGAGGCTATTAAAATAAAAAAACTCAGTAAGAATGGGGAATTTCAACTATCTCCATATTGACTGCATGGCCGGCTCCAGACACCAGCTTATCAAGCAGGTGCTTGGGGCAGCAGCTCCGGAGAGGGGTGGCACGTCCAGGTATTCGGTGGCAATTCGGCGGACGGTCCCTCACTCCGCCTAGGAGCGAAGGACCTCCCGCCGAATTGCCGCCGCAGATCACGATCGCGGCTTTTTTTTTTTTTTTTTTTTTGGCTGCTTGGGGTAACCAAAACCCTGGAGCCGGCCCTGATTGACTGGATACATGTCACCTCACGAAGGGATGCAGAGATAAAGTTTCTTGACACCTTAAATGACTGCTTCTTGGAGCAGCTAGTCCTGGAACCCACAAGAGGAGAGGTAACTCTTTATTTAGTCCTAAGTGGAGCACAGGATCTGGTCCAAGAGGTGAATATAGCTGAACTGCTTGGTAATGGTGACCATAATATAATTAAATTTAACATTCCTGTGGCAGGGAAAACACCACAGCAGCCCAACCCTTTAGCATTTAATTTCAGAAAGGGGGACTGCACAAAAATGAGGAAATTAAACAGAAATTGAAAGGTACAGCACAAAAAGTGAAATCCCTGCAAGATGCATGGGAACTTTTTAAAGACACCATAATAGAGGTTCAACTTAAATATGTACCCCACATTAAAAAACATAGTAATAGAACCAAAAAAGTGCCACCACCCCCTAAACAGCAAAATAAAAGAAGCAGTGAGAGACAAAAAGGCATCTTTTAAAAAGTGGAAGTTAAATCCTAGCGAGGAAAATAAAAAGGAGCATAAACTGTGGCAAATGAAGTATAAAAATATAATTAGGAAGGCCAAAAAAGAATTCAAAGAACAGCTAGCCAAAGACTCAAAAAGTAATAGCAATTTTTTTTAAAGTACATCAGAAGTAGGAAGCCTTCTAAACAACCAGTGGGGCCACTGGATGATCGAGATGCTAAAGGAGCACTCAAGGACGGTAAGGCCATTGCAGAGAAACTAAATTAATTCTTTGCATTTGTCTTCACAGCTGAGGATGTGAGGGAGATTCCTAAACCTGAGCCATTCTTCATAGGTGACAAATCTGAGGAACTGTCCCAGATTGAGGTGTCAGAGGAAGTTTTGGAACAAATTGATAAACTAAACAGTAACAAGTCACCAGGACCAGATGGTATTCACCCAAGAGTTCTGAAGGAACTCAAATGTGAAATTGAAGAACTACTAACCTTAGTTTATAATCTATCATTTAAATCAGCTTCTGTACCAAATGACGGGAGGATAGCTAATATGCCAATTTTTAAAAAGGACTCCAGAGGTGATCCCGGCAATTACAGGCTGGTAAGCCTGACTACAGTACCGGGCAAACTGGTTGAAACTCTAGTGAAGAACAAAATTGTCAGACACGTAGATGAACATAATTTGTTGGGGCAAAATCAGCATTTTTTTTGTAAAGGGAAATCATGTCTCACCAATCTACTAGAATTCTTTGAAGGATCAACAGGTATGTGGACAAGGGGCATCCAATGGATATAGTGTACTTAGATTTTTCAGAAAGCCTTTGACAAGGTCCCTCACCAAAGGCTCTTAAGCAAAGTAAGCTGTCATGGAATAAGAGGGAAGGTCCTCTCATGGATTGGTAACTGGTTTAAAAATAGGAAACAAAGGGTAGGAATAAATGGTCAGTTTTCAGAATGGAGAGAGGTAAATAGTGCTGTTCCCCAAAGGTATGTACTGGTCTGAGTCCTATTCAATATATTGATAAATGATCTGGAAAAAGGAGTAAACAGTAAGGTGGCAAAATTTGCAGATGATACAAAATTGCTCAAGATAGTTAAGTCCCAGGCAGACCGTGAAGAGCTACAAAACTGGGTAACTGGGCAACAAAATGGCAGATGAAATTCAATGTTGATAAATGCAAAGTAATGCACATTGGAAAACAATCCCAACTATACATATAAAATGATGGGGTTTAAATCAGCTGTTACCACTCAAGAAAGAGCTCTTGGAGTCATTGTGGATAGTTCTCTGAAAACATCCACTCAGTCTGCAGCAGCAGTCAAAAATGCAAACAATGTTGAGAATCATTAAGAAAGGGATACATAATAAGACAGAAAATATCATATTGCCTTTATACAAAACCATGGTACATCCAGATCTTGAATACTGCATGCAGATGTGGTCACCCCATCTCAAAAAAGATATATTGGAATTGGAAAAGGTTCAGAAAATGGCAGCAAAAATTATTAGGGGAATGGAACAGCTGCCCTATGAGGAGAGATTAATAGGACTGGGACTTTTCAGCTTGGAAAAGGGATGACGGTGGGAGTGGGGGAGATATGATAGAGGTTTATACAATCAGCACTGGTGTGGAGAAAGTAAATAAGGAAGTGTTTGTGACAGGTTCAGTCACAGAGATCTCCTTGGGACTGTCACCTGACATGTTGGAATTACCTCTAAGCCTGTTTTCCCTGCCAGCTTGGGACTCCAGAACCCTGCCTTGTTGAGCCAGAAATGCAAGCCTCCTGCAACACAGGTCTGGCTGCAGACTTTAACCTAAAACTACTCAGCAGGTTACCTATTTCCAGCACCCAGACACCCAGCTCCCAATGGGATCCAAACCCCAAATAAATTAGTTTTACTGTATATAAAGGTTATACAGGGCAAACTCATAAATTGTTCACCCTCTATATCACTGATAGAGAGAGATGCATAGCTGTTTGCTCCCCTAGGTATTAATCAGTTATTCTGGGTTCAATAATAAACAAAAGTGATTTTATTAAGAATAAAAATTAGGATTTTAAGTGGTTTCAAGTAATAACCGCCAGAACAAAGTAAGTCAACAAGCAAAATAAAGCAAAAACATGCAAGACTAAGCCTAATACATTAAGAAACTGTTTACAGGTAAAATCTCACCCTCAGAGATGTTCCAATAAGCTTCTTTCCCAGATTAGACTCCTTCCTAGTCTGGGCCTAATCTTTTCCCCTGGTACAGTCCTTGTTAATTCCAGCAGACATCTTACGTGGAAAGCAGGGGTGTTCTCATAAGCTTCGTAATGATGCCTTACAAGAGACCTTTTGCACAAAGCATATTCCAGTTACATCATATTCACACTCATAAGCATATTTCCATAAAACATTATGGAGTGCAATGTCAGTGTTATTTACTCCTCATAACACAAGAACTAGGGGGTCACCAAATGAAATTAATAGGCAGCAGATTTAAAACAAACAAAAGGAAGTATTTTTTTCCCCACAGCACACAGTCAACCTGTGGAACTCTTTGCCAGAGGATGTTGTGAAGGCCAAGACACTAACAGGGTTCAAAAAAAACTAGAGAAGTTCATGGGGGATAGGTCCATCAATGACTATTAGCCAGGATGGGCAAGGATGGTATCCCTAGTCTGTTTGCCAGAAGCTGGGAATGGGCGACAGGGGATGGATAACTTGATGATTATCTGTTCTGTTCATTCTCTCCAGGGCACCTGTCATTGGCCACTGTCGGAAGACAGGATACTGGACTAGATGGACCTTTGGTCTGACTCAGTGTCGCCTTTCTTGTGTTCTTAAGTCCCCTGCAGTCAGTAGATTTATACCAGTATAAGGGAGAAGAGAATCAGGTCTTCTTGTTTTAATAACCCTCCACTGATTTTCATCACAGACTTAACTTATAATTCCTTCACTCAACTAGAACTGAACACTTTTGTCCCTCCTGTGATCTGGTAACTGTTAGTATGAGGGAGTGCTCCCCCTCTATACCATCTGACCTTCAGTACAACATATTTCTGACTTATTGACTCTCTCTGCCTCACTGCAAATGTCAGCTGAAAAATGACATCTCTTCTCACCTTTAACTTACTGTTCTCATTGCTATTAGCTGTTATCACATTGTAATTCTATTTCTATTATATTAGTCGGTCTAATTGACATAGCATGAATTTTACCCAGCATTAAGTATTTGCAGGATCAAGCTTTCATATTGTAAGAAGGGACATATGTAGTTGCAGTGCAGAATTCAAAGGAAAATGGGTGAAATAAATGAGTGGGTTTTTTTTTTAAAGGTTATGACCCAAATTAAAACAAAACTTTTAACCAAGAAATTAGTCTCTTTTGATTGTGAAACTGCCCCAGATCCCTGTAAAGTTTATACCCTGTTGACTTCAGCAAAGAGTCTTGTGTCAAGGTTAAAGGTAGGTTTGTTTCCTTCCTACTTATGGAATCTCTGGCAGCAGGTGATCTATGTCGGGGTAGTCTATAGACTGCAGGCCAAATCCGGACCACGATACACTTTTGAATGGGCCCCAAAATCTTTTTATTTACTTGTTATCATGATTGGGTTTTTTAATTTATTTTCTCTGGAGTCTGGACCTTGACTATACCTTGACCAAGCAATTTGGACCTTGACAAAAAATAATTGTCTCACTACCCCTGCCCTATGCCCTGGCACATATGTGGCTTTGCATTGGAACGTACAATTTTAAACAAGTCACGTGACTGAAATTTGATGTAGGTCTATTTCCTCTAGTATCTTTGGGAAGTGACATATGGGTGACCATATGTATATGGAGGGTTAGCTCTTTGATAAGCTGACATTTTAAAACAACCTCAGACTCCATCCAGGCTGCATTCTGACTAGATCAATGCTGTGAAACCCAAATCTATGCCCAACTCACCTGTTTTGGGGTGTTTGTCATAAGCCTGGAACTGAGCTCATGTATTTCAAGGGCTGTGAATTTTTGGGTGATCTTGAGCTGATATATGGCTCTCAAGGCCAAGCCAAGCCATTTTCCTGTCATAGATAAACCTCAAACGGTACCACCAACTCACTCCTTTGCAACCATTCTATCTCATTCAATTAATTTAATGTAACATTTCTGACACTGATCTCTCTCTTAAATAATATAAAAATAACCACATGGCTCTTTTATTTTGTTTTCCTTCACTGGTCTTTCTCCATTCCCCATATTCCATTTTTCTTTCCTTCCACTGCATATTTTGGGGATTTATCATTGTTTTCCCTCAATCTGACTTTTCTATGAGGAGTAACAATGGGGATTATGCTCTGCTCCTCTTGCCTCTACCCCACTCCTTCCCCTTCCTTTTTCATTGTCTGTGTTTTCTCTCCTTATTCTCAGCCATGATCTTTAAAGTTTCTTTCCTTTTCTTTCCCCTCTTCGTCTTTTCATCTCTCACCTTCCCAAATTTCCAGTCTCTTCACCAAGCCTCAATTTCTTCTTTGTTCTCTCTTCTAAATTATTCCTTCAATTTTTCCCTCCTGTCTCTACCCACTTACAAACATCAGTCTTTCTCTCTGCCCACTCCCCTCCCCGGCCCCCTGAGAAAACAACAATTTCCACATTCATTCATTCTTGTCCTCTTCCTCCTCCTCTTCTGCTACATTATCTCCTGGAATCTACCCCCAATTGTTTGTTGCCTTGCAGTGGTAGAGGAGAGATATGGGGATTGTATGTGGGATAGCAACTGGGTGACTGGGGCTTTCCACAGTCTGGGCCAACAGATTTTTCTTCTCTCTAGGTCCCTGGTGATTGACCAGAGATATTCTCTCCTCTTCCTACCCACCAGGGACCAACATGCACATTTCTTACCCCTCCTTATGCCCATAGATGCAGCACAGCTAATATTCATCAGATATTTTTGGATGAACAGACACAGTGCAAAATAGAGGACAAATCAAAAGTTTAGCACCCACTACATAGCCACTAACACCACAGTAGTGAGGAGTGAATAAGACCCACGTAGGGGATGAGACAGAAGAATTAAGCTCTAGTTGTGCTTGGCTGGAGCCAGGATGTTTGGCCAGGAGGTGGTGATAGAGGAAGACAATACGTTCCAATGGAAAGGCTGCAAAGGCTTACAAAGATTCAGGTTTGACAACACCATAGTAGGGTTTCTGAGGAGATATAGGCCACATGCAAACTGCTATCACAAAACTGGCCCTTGTGATTGTGGATCCAACCAATTCATATCCAATGATTCAGCTTAAATCCCCTCCAAAACTAAAAAAAGGGTTATATTCAGGTTTCCAGTTTTGTCCCATCTCTAATTTTAAAACCAGGGACAAATACTGTTTACATTCTCTATTCTATGTTCTCTTGTCATAGCTATACTGTAGAAAAAATGAGTCTAAAATTACGTCATGGGTAGTTGGAGGGCAAATTTAGATGGAAATAAAAGTGCCCTTTTATTTTTAAATTAATTTTACTTTTGCAGCAGACCATACCTATTCTGTATTGACAATTAAAGTAGATGCATTTTTCTCAGCACAGAAAAAATCTTTTATTTGCCTCTAGCCCTTTCCCTTTTTCATTACAATCACTGCATTTTCTTCTTAACACAAACAAGTCAATATAAGCATGGCTGGCAGGCTAAAATGATTATGGGATAATTTGTGTTTGCCAGACCAAACAAAATCAATCACTATTGTTTAGGGACCAATAGCATTAAATGGCTGTGAGATATATTTCTGGACTTTTACAAAATAGTTTTTTTCAGCACAGATAAGGGAGTAGTCTGCCTAACACCCTGAGGTGTAGTTTGTAATTTTCAAATTTACACAACAATATGAACAATGCTTACGGAGGGAGTCATCTGTGTCAGTTTTTTTATAAAATAAAACTAAAACTATCCTGACTGCTGAAATTATCATTACAGTTATACAGCACGTTCCTCTTGGGCAAGAATGCATAATGAATTCATATGTGACTTTGAAATAACATTTAATGAACATTTATTTGTTGAGAAAAATATAATTTCTTAACAATGAAATATGAGTCAGAGTAGAATAGATTAATTCATCTTTGCTTCAGTGAAATGTGCGTAACGCTCTGTAAAGGCTTCTGAGGCTTTGGCCATTCCTCCATGCCCCTTCTCACCTTAAGAACTAGTTACTTAGGAAATGCTGGTGTCTGCTCCTGGAAACATCTGAGATTCTTTTTCTGTTGGATATAGTCAACTAGTTGAATTGTGTCATGGAAACTTTTGTTGGCTAGGGAAGGAAAATTTGGGACCAGATAATTATTATAGTGACTATGACAATATTACAACACAGAGTAAGAGTATGTCCTTGTACTTAAGAGCTGACCATTTTAATAGTCAAGCCAGGAAAGAGCGGGAGACAGGCAGTGTTCCTTCTAATTTTTTCCTATGCGTGTGCAGAATGAATTTTATTATGTACACCAATATGGAGGTGCTGTGTGACAAAATTCATGTGGCGGGGGGGACAGGGGATGACAAGGGGTTCAGAGTGTGAGAGTGTGAGGGCTCCAGCTGTGGCCTCTGTGGTGGGGCTGAGGATGAAGGGTTTGGAGTGGAGGCTGCCCCAGGGCTACGGCAGGGAGAGAGGACTTCCCCGAGCCCTCTCCCTGCAGCAGCATCTGGGCTGGAAAGGAAAGGCGCCTCTCCCTGCTGTGCAGCTCCGGGGCTGCACCTGTGGGAGAGATGCCTCTCCCCCGGCTGTGGAATATGTGGGCCGGGGCTGGGCTGGGGCCTCTCCTCTGGCCGCGGCAAGTCCGGGCTGGGGCTGGTGGGAAGAGGCATCTCTGCCCTCTGCTGCCCTGAGCGCCTGCACGGTGCTTAATAGGCTGCTGTGCGGCTGTACATCTTAAGGGGAATTTAGGAGACAGGATGCATTACTATCTCCATTTTACAGATGGGGAAGTGAGGCACAGTGAAGTTAAGGGTAAGGAGGCTTTCAAAGCTGACTAGAGGAATTAGCCAAGGGCTAGCATTGAAATGAATAGAAGTTGTGTTACTAAATCTCCTAGTTATCTTTAAAAATCTCAATCCCAGTGTTCTGCACAAGATCACATGACGTGGGAGTTGAATCTCCTGAATCCAGAACTCCTGAGTCCCTCCCAGCCTAATTCTTTATCTGCAAGAACATCCTTCCTATTTTCCTAGATTAAAATCAATTTACAGATGGTGAAAATGACCTAAGTCAATTTAACAGGGAACATTTTTAAAATTAGATGGGGGGTGGCGGGGAAAAGCAGTAGAAAGTGTTGTGTAGGGTAATCCTTCATTGACCGGGAATGGAGTGGATGGTCCTTTCTATCTCTTATTTCTGTGATTTGGTGTCACTGATTGGGTGATAATTTTTCCAAAAAAGGTCCCCAGATGGTTCCTCCTATTTTAAAAGATCTTTTAATCCTGCATTATGAACTCTAGGTCCAATAGAGAGCATTGAATGATTTTCCATAAATCACATAAAAGTGTGGATTCATCACTGTTCTTATAAAGACTGATGCCCGCTATAAAAGAATGGTCTCTGCTTTGCTGATCATCTATTGCTCTTTCTTTGTGTGAGCTCCTCTGAAGATTAACTAACTGGCTGTCTATTCATCCCCTTGCATAGAAATATGTTAAAATATCTTAAAGTGGATCTTAAGCCCTCTCATTTGCTTTCTTCCATGCCTCAATTAAAAGGGCCAAAGAAGGAGGTTGAAGAACAGAATTTAGAAATGGTTCTTTTTGACCTTCACATAACTACTGAATATTATCCTTGTAGCCCAAATGATCCTACTGATGAGAAGGGTTAGGACAAGAGAAGATTTACTTTCTTTCATCCAGAAGTGTGCAAGTTGTGTCCTAACAGTTGAATGCATATTTTACTTTATTCTTTCTTAAGTAAGTTCACTTTTTGAGAAGTGTTAGACTGACATTTCTGAAGATTAAAGGCACTATTTATGTAAAGCTCAGACTCAGGAAGGCCAATGACAGTATAACCTTCACTGCCTATTGCCACACTGACCTGTCTCAACTCTAACCGAAAAGGTCTTTCCTGGCACGAGATAGTAATTTATATTCTGTGACAATTCAATTCTTGGTGTGTCTAATGAGACCACAAATAATAGGACCAATTAATATTGGTTTTGCATCGTTTTGATAATGAGATAATTGACCACCAGAAACTGAGCTAAAATTATCAACTAATTTCATATAAGAACCACCTCAGATTGAAACTAAACTTTGGTGTCGGTATATATTCAAAACCGTGCCTTCCTGTCTTTACTTAATAGTTGTTGCACTGAACAAATTATTAAACAATCAATTTGTAAGCACCTAGAAGTTAATAGGGTGCTAAGTAAGAGTCAAGATGGTTTTATCAAGAGTAAATCATACCAAGACAACCTAACCTCCTTCTCTGACAGGGTTACTGGCCTAGTGGATGACGGGAAGCAGTAGACATGATATATCTTGATTTTTTTAGTAAAGCTTTTAACACAGTCCCACATGACATTCTGATAAGTAAACTAGATGAAATTACTATATGGTGGGTATGCAATGGGTTGAAAAACTGTCCTCAAAGCGTAGTTGACAATGATTCGCTGTCAAACTGGGAGGATGTATCTAGTAGGGTCCTGCAGGGATCTGCCCTGGCTTCAGTACTATTCAATATTTTTATTAGTGACGTGGATAATGGATAAAGAGTATGCTTATAAAAATTTGCTGATGATACCAAGCTGAGAGGGGTGGCAAGCACTTCAGAGGACAGGATTAGAATTCAAAATGACCTTGGTAAATTGGAGAAGTGTTCTGAAATCAACAAGATGAAATTCAATAAAGAGAAGTGCAAAGTACCATTCTTAGGAAGGAAAAATCAAATGCACAACTACAAAATGGGAAATAATTAACTAGGCAGCAGTACTGAGGAAACAGATCTGGGGGTTATAGTGGATCACAAATTGAATACGAGCCAACAATGTAATGCTTTTATGAAAATGGTAAATATCATTTTGGGGTGTATGAACAGGAGTGTCGTATATAAGATACGGGAGGTAATTGCTCCACCCTACTCTGCACTAATGAGGCCTCAGCTGAAGTACTGTCCACCTCCACGCTTTAAGAAATATGTGGACAACCTGGAAAAAGTCCAGAGAGTGGCAACAAAAATAAGTTTACAAAACCTGACCTATGAGGAAAAGTTAAAAGAACTGCATGTGTTTAGTCTTGAGAAAAGAAAACTGAGGGGAGGACCTGCAAAGTCTTTAGATGTGTTAAAGGCTGTTATAAAGACTTTGTGTGGCTGTGAACAGTTGTTCACTGAAGGTAGGACAAGAATTAATGGGCTTAATGTGCAGCCAGGGAGATTTAGGCTATATATCAGGAAAAACTTTCTAATTGTATGTTTAATTAAGTGCTAGAATAAGTTACTGTGGGAGATTTTGGAATCCTCATCATTCAAGGTTTTTAAGAACAGGTTGGACAAACACAGGTCTATCCACATACCTTACCTTAATCTGTGTAAGTGATGACTATAATCTGTCTCTAAGAGATAACCTTTATTTAAAATCTAGTCTGTGTTTCTGGTTTTCTGGGTCCCTCAGAATACAGAAATCATGACCCCAGATCCCTCCCGCACTTAATCTCCCATATTCTTTTCTGTCTGTCACTATCACACATTGACACAGCGCTTAAGATGTTTGTTAATTGTGTCTATGTATACGATCACATTTTTCTACCACAGTTGGGCTAGATTCTGATGTACTTGGATAAAATTACTCCAGTTTTAAACCAACATAACTGAGATGAGACTCTTACCATAGTATCTAATGATGAGAGTATTATTGGGAAGCCCTGCAGTATAATTTTTACTTTGAATGTATTTCTGGAGCATCAGACAGAGGGTGTGTGTATGTAATCCTGTCCCTCCTGAAGTGAATGGGAGTTTTTTTATTAGCTACAATGGGATCAGGATTTCACCCAGGGTGCAGAAATCTGTTTAGGATGGATGTATGATGGATTTATAGTGTTTTTTTTATATTTAATTTTTCACAATGATATAGGTTTGAAAGAGGAGACAGACTGGAGAAAAAAGCAGGGGAGAAGTGAAGGGTAAATAAGAAAAGAGAAAAGTAAGTTATGATTGTTTGCATGTCTGTGGCAGCTGTAATGAAAGCACTATGATTTAATAACCTTACAAAGCTCTGTGTGTCACTTTTCTCTTGCACACTGATGTAGTAATGCAAGGGAAAATGGTATTATTTGAAATGTCGTATATTCTTAGGATGAGCTGCTCGGAAGTAAGCAACCAGAAAAGGCTTCTTGATAACAAAGTATGACATTAGTAAACAGCAAAAAACCAAACCAGCAAAAAAGAATTGCCGCTGTCCCAGTGTATTTGGTTTGTTGAAATTCATGTCTCTAAGCAACTTTCCTGAAAAATGTGGTTTCTCTAATAATGATAATATGCAGTGCAGTTGTGTCCTGTTAGCCATAATAATACGCTATAAACCATGGATGTATGTGGCACTGTATGAAAATGAATAGAAAGAATAATGCTGCATTTTGAATCTGTTTTAAATAGGTTTGAAATGTCTCAATTTAAGCTCTGCAAAATAGTCTAAATTTGCATAGAGATTTCACCTGGTTTATGTGTAATTTTCATTTTAAAACATACCCACAACAATCTGTGTCATCCCTAATTCATTTCCCACTGGGTCATTGCTGAAGCTAGCCTCATAATATGCATTTCATAATGACATCTACAACAGCAGAGCCACCTGCCCTTCAGCATGTTTGGATTTATCCATTCAAGGAGATTTCTTCAAATAAGAGAATTAGCAGCACAAGTGTCTGTGTGTTGCACAGAATTTAGGCAGGGAATGACAACCTTCTAGGATAAAAACCTTACAAGTTGCAATTCCATTCCAATTTCATTGGATGAGATAGAGTTCGGGTTCTTGTTTATTTTGTCCCTTACAGAACGTATCAAGATATGGGTCACACAGAAACAGTAGCTCAGATTTGCTGCAAAGGGAATCTACAGCTAGAAACTTTGATTCTGGTGAAATCCATGTTAGAAAGAAATGTATGACTTGGGAAGTAGGAGGTCATGAGTTCTAATCACAGAAATCCTCTGAGGCATTGGACTGTGGTTTAGGCCTAAAACCTATCTCTGGCTAAGGCAGCCAGTCCAGTGAGAATAAGCAGGGATGCTGGCTAATGTGTCTTCTGCAAAAGGAATCCTGATAGTATAGCATGGGATTTGTCATAGAGATGAGGGGAATGCCCTTTGCTGCTTCAACGAGCAGCAAAGTGCACACTGACCCGCTACTGGATGTCACTACACACAATGATTTCATGGGAAATTTCTAATGGGCTAACTGCAAACTGAGTTAACTAGCACTGCATTGTAACATATATTTCACAATGATAATGTGAACCATAGAGAGAGGAAGAGGAGAAAAAGCACAACCCCTGTCTAGGATGTTAATGAATGCTTGGAATGAGGGGGAAAATTATTTCAGAGCATCATCATGGTTTGTGTGTTTAATAGGAACAAAGGAAGTGCCAAACTGGATCACACCAGCGGTCTATCCTATCTCTGAGATGGACAGTATAGAGAGACCTCAAAGGAAGGTCTAAGCACAGTAGCGTAGCTAGAGGGGTGCGGGGGAAGCAGCTGCTTCCCCTCAGCACATTTTCCAAAAGCCGCACCTTAGTCAGGTGGGGTTACCATAGCGCCAGCGGCAGGGCCCATGCTCCACTCTGAAGCTTGGCCTGCCCAGCTTCGCTCAGCGTGCTGCTGCATACCCCGCCCCCTCTCACTGCCACGCCCATCAGCTGTGTCTCCAGCAGGAGGGAGACAGACTGCTAATCAGCAAGGCAGGGATGGGAGGGGGAAAGAACTGAGCTCCAGCAAGCTGGGCTCCTGGGGAGGAGGAGAGGCTGGGGCATTGGGGAAGAAGGGGGTCAGTCGGGGCATGCCCCTATAGGGGGCAGGAGCACCCACCAGTCAACTGTTTATGGGGCCCTTGGGGGCCCACCAGCCATCAGCTGTTTGGCCGGGGCGGGGGCAGTAGGGTAGCTAGCTAGGGGAGTGCAAGTGCTCTCTGTTTAGCTGGTTTTTGACCACCAGCCAATCAGCGAGGGGAACTGTTCCTGGAGCAAGGGGCTGAGCTGAGAGGCCCCACCTCCTTCTCTTACCTGGCACTGTGGCAGGTGTGCTTTCTCTGGTTCTGCAGCAGCAGCTCCTAACCTCTCACCCAACTAAAGGCAGCCAGCAGCAGCAGCAGCTGGTAAGTGTATTTCAAAGGGGGTCTTTCTTGTGGTGAGGGTGGCTGTGGGGGGACTGGAAACCCCCCAGCCCCAGGTGGCTGTGAGAGCCAGCATCTGGTTGCTGGTGGGATGGCTGTCTGCATGGTGGGGGGCAGGGGGCTCAGCCAGAGGCATCTCCAAAAACATCCCCTGCACCCCTGCAGCACAGAGAGATTGAGAGTACCAGCCCCTGCCGGGCAGCTGGACCAGGACAGGCATGGGGGGTAGGGGGGAGGCACATCTCCTGGTCTCTTGTGGGGTGTGGTGTCCCTGCTTGCCCTCCCTCAGAGACGCCTGCCTCTTAGGGGGTGAGGGGTGCAAGGGAAGAGGCAGTGGGGAAGGGATAGGGGTGGGGGGTGAGGTAGGAAAGGAAAACTGAGACTATCAGGGGAAATCTTCATAACAGTACTATCTCTGCCTTGGAGGTGTGGATGGAATTGTATTCCAAGGGAAGGCTGGAACTATCTGCTGTGCTCTCTGTGAGCTGAGGGGTGAAAACATTATATGTGTTTAGTCCATGTGCTCTGGCAAACACAAGTCCAGGCACCATGTTGCGGGGCAGGGAGAGGTAGCCTAATTTTCCCTCTCCTATCAGGGGAAACCTGAATTGTCTCCTAAGGGAAGGGCTTGTGATCATATTGGGAGGAGGAGGGGGGGCATTGCTGAGTCCCAGGGTTGAGTAATTTTCTGGTGATGGTGGTCATTAAATTACTAATTGTCATTCACTTGCTGCACACAGTGGCTGGTGATGGTTGTTTAACATCCACCCAGCCATTTGGTCAAATGCCTTGTTTCTTAGGAGTTGCCTTCTGTAACTTCTCTAATTTCATCCCACTCTCCTGTGAGTACAAATTCTGGTTCTAAAGACCTGGTGCCTGGATCCCATATTGCCTTGCACTGGGATTGGGAATTAGTGCCCTGACATGCAGCTCCTCCTATTGTGCCAGTGTAGATCCTGCTGTTAATACAGCTATTTGCAGGTGCCCTTGTGTTTAGCTGAACCTTTGGACTCAGTTTAGTGGGGATGGACTCAGACTGAGAGCTAAACTGACACTACTATCCTGCTGTGTGGATCCCAGTGTGCTTGTACTGTGAATTTTTGGCATGCTCAAGTGGCTATATTTATCTCATTGTGCTGGTGCAACTTCCTTGGTGTGATGATGACATTATGCTAAGATGAATTGTGAAAATAGTGTCCTGGTGTGATGGCGGTCACTCTGTGCTGTTCATGTGAATCTTGCATTTTTGTATGCTGTGTTGGTGTAGCCCTGTTGTTTCCAGGAAATTAGAGCCACAAGGTGGGTGAGGTAAAATATTTTTTATTGGAGCAACTTTTGTTGGTGAGAGAGACAAGCTTCGGAGCTTTCACAGAGTTCTTTCTTCTTCCTGAAGAAGAGTTCTGTGAAAGCTCAAAAGCTTGTCTCTCTCACCAACAGAAGCTGGTCCAATAAAAAATATTTTACCTCACCCACCTTGATATATATTACCCCCCTCCCCATATTACCTCACCCAGCTTTCCAGGAGTGAGTTTTCATGATGACATGGGAAGTGCTCTGACTGGTCCTGACTTCTCTGTATCAGCCCCTCTAGCTTGCACTGCAGCCCAGTACCTGGGGGCTGGGTGCCTGCAGCGCTGAGACTCTGTGAGATCAGGGACTCACAGACCCAGCTGGGAGGGGAAGGGCACCTCCTCCTCGGCCTCTCTCTCTTGCTGCCTCCTTTTCCCGAGTGGCCTCATGATGCACAGAGCCAGCGTGGCTAGGTGCTGCACTGGAGAGTCTCCCAGTGCAGCCCCCCACCCCCTCTCCCCCATGCGAACCCCCAACAGACCCTGCCCACCTCTGTCCAATTGTGTCTCTCATGTGGGGGACTGTGCCCCCCACTTGCTCCTGTGTGCTGCCTGCTTCCAGGGGCCACAGATTGCAGAGCATCCCCCTCAGGAGAGATGAGAGGGGCAGTGCAATGAAGTTTGAGAACCTCTGCTCTATATACTTCACTAACCTGTTCAATTCTGTGCCATGCACCAATGTCACCACATCACTGTACACCTCTTCCAGTTCATTAATAGCCATATTAAATAAAGCCAGTGCCTGTGCCGATCCTTTTTACACTTCCATCATCCATAGCTATTAAAGTGAGAACCTGCCATGGTGAAAAAATAATCGGTTATTCCCATTCCTTGTTTTCTCTCTTAACCAATGTCTAATTCATTACAGAACTTGATCTCTCACCTTTGGCTACTTAGTTTGCTTATTAGTCTTATTTCCTGGGCTTTGTGTGCATGAATAAATCATTATGGGTCATATTTTGCCATAATTTATTAAGGAGAAATCCCTATGAAATCAATGAGGTGTTGGGTCTAATAATCAATGATCTGGCCAACGGCCCTATGCATGTACAGACATACTATGCATACCTAGATATTGCTAGGCGTGTTCTTTATTTTGTGTAGTCACAAATAAAAAAAATCATGAGTGTTTTGGCTGACCTAGTGCTGTAAAGATTGCAGATAAAGCATGTGTTTCTTTAAATTAATACTTGATTGTAGAGGGAAATGATTAATAAATGAATCAGACTCTCTCATTCAGAAACCGAATATGCCAAGTTTTTTACTTGCCCTTGACTGACCAAGTGCAAAAAACTTGGTACAATTAAGTAGGAACCTCTTCCGGTATAATTTTTGTGTATATTGTTCCAGTGTAATGCATTTTGTTGTAATATCAGGATGACTGTCTGCAGCTGATACCAGTCTGGTTTAGCTGTGAGATTTAGGATTAAATATATCATTAAAACACCAGTGCAGAGGATGGAGAGATTGCAAGAAAGTACCTTAGAAAGCAGTGAAAAGACACAGAAGCATGATTTAATAAAAGACTTAGTGGCCTAAAAGGTTTTGTCCCTTGTTGACAAGCTAGAAAAGACTGACACTGGTTTCTAAGGGAAAAGACCTAACTGACACACACAAGTGAATCAGTGTTGCTGCTATAGACTGAATGACCAGAGCTGGAATAGAAAAAATGTGTACGTTACTTTAAAAATGGTTCTAGGTGGAGTGAAGATGAATGGAAACGAGCCCGGGGATCCTGCAGAGAAATAGGAAGCATAGATCACTGTGAGTGTAGGTAGGAGAGTTGTATAAAGCTCAGTGGTTTGGGTTTGCAGGAGTTTTACTGACCTTTTTCTGGCAGGGACAGTTTTCACAGGCTTGCAACTCCAGGAGGGTCTCTTCATTTTTCATTTTGCCTCAAACATAGAAATGAACCTTGAGCCAAACTGGTAGCTTTTTCTCCCATTGACTCTAACCACCACTTTCTTTCAACAGGTCTGGACTCCCTCCCTTGCCTTCAGCTATCCTTTGAGAGAGAGCCTGATGATTTTCTATCAACCTCACGCTTGCTGTCTTCGGCAGGCCTGTTATGAGCCGCTGGTTTCCTGGCTGTTCAAAAGGCGGCAGCCAGTTAGCTCACTCCAATCTCACTTATTCAGTGGACAGCAAGGTAAGTCTGGTTCTCCTTAAACCAGACACTTTCCTCTGGGGAACACGTGTGATGGCCACCATCTTACATTGACCCATGGGTTACACAAACAACTCGCTTCAGCTGGGAACCAAGCAGGCCCTCGCTCAGTCCAGGGAGACCTGGGCCACTTCCAGCTTTTGAGGCCCCTAGCCATAATACAAATAAAAAATGATGACACGTGAAAACAAAATAAGGCACCAAAAAAAGAGTGAGACATAATTTGAATATTTTTTTTATTTAACAAATGCTTTTCTGGTCCAATAGGGACGTGCATAAGAACAAGTTGCAAAACTTATCAAATGCCAAAAAATTAACAAGTGTCTAAATTTGAGGCCCCCTTTGAGCTTGAGGCCCAGGCCAAATGGCCCTCCTGGCCCCCCCATGATTGGCCCTGGAACCAAGGAATACTCTTAAGGTTCTGCTATTGCCTATTTTAAGACTTGAGGTCAGTAGCAGAGTGGTGGAATAATGTTCCCTGTTGGGATGATGAGTTATTTTTGGTTACGAGCCTACCTCGAAGTTCAGTAAGACTTGATGAAGAGCTGTTGACCTATGTTGCAACTGACTAAGAGGTTCATCAGGCATGGATTTGTAACAAAACTTGGACGTCTCTAATTTTTGCTGGCTGGAGGAAAATCTTGGACCATCCCCAAAATACATTCAGAAATGTATTTGTTTTATTCCCCTCCTTCCATTTCTGGACACTACTTGAAACATGTAAAGCCGCTTTCTCGGAGTAAGAGTATCACTGAACATGTAGGGCATCACAGGGCACTGTAATGACCTGAGAATCCTTAGGATTTTATAAGTATTTGGAGATTGGACAATACAATTTGCTTGACAGTTTCTGAATCTGTACCTGCAAATGGGTATCTAGATATCTCCATTCTCATTTGCATATGTATATACAAGTAGGCACACAATTGCACATGTTTGATGTAATCCCAAACTTCTTTCTCTTCCCCTCCACCCAAAAAATGTTTTTTGTTCATCCTAGAAAGATGATTTTTTTTCTCTAAATGCTAAGTGCTGCTGTAGCCTCTTGGTTTAAGAACCAACCTCTTTGTACTCCATATCCTTGAAAATATAACCTTGCTTCAATTTACTTCAATTTTATTCATGGAATGACTATAATTAGAGTATGTTCAATGCTTTAAAGGGTTATCACAGGTTTAGACCAAGTTAGGGCTCAGCAATAAATTATCTCCATGGCTGCCTGGCCTAGTGGCCTATACAATAATGGAGCCTAATACTCATTTTTTAGGAGTGTATGAAAAGGTCTCCTTCTCCTTGCTTGAACATGAGCTGTTGCCTTCCCCTACCTCCACACCTTACCATTGTTCAGGAGCAATTTGAAATAAATCTCTTTCTAATAATACAATGAATGAATCATGAAGCAGGCTGGAAATCCTGCTAGTTATTACAAGATGTAACTAAAAGCAGCTGAGGTTAGTAATTCATTATTACTTGTCTTTAATGATAAGTGATGAGAAGAGCTCCTTGAAATTTTCCTTCAAAATGTCAATTCTCAACTAAATTTTTCAGGTTTTTGTGCAAAACATGAAAACTCAAAATCTGACCTTCAGGTTTTGGTTTTTCAATGAAAACCCGAAAGTTCTCTGTGTGTGTGTTGAGGTTTGACAAAAATGTTTCATTTCTGTCAAAACTCTTCACTGGAACAAAAAAATGTATCCCAACCAGCTTTAGTGATGAGGCAGATTCAAGCACTGTATGCTTATATGCAAGATGACACAGATCCTAGAGAGCGCCCCTTGCTGACCATCCACTAGAACTGCTGTAAGGGGAATACAATCCTCTGTGCTCTGGATCCCCAGGGTGTTTCAAGCTCCTGGTGCCTGAATGGGGAGTCCAGCTGCTGCCTCAGACTTGGGGTCCCTAGGCATACTCTCAGAGTGCGGATCTTCTATCTAGCACATCCCTCTGGGTGCTGGAACCTGCTGATCAGCTGCCTAGCCCCTCTGCGTGCAGTGCTGACCCTTCAGACTCCCCGGTACTTAAACATGCCCCTCTCCCGGTCCTCTGCCCAAAGGGCTGATGCTTCTGGCTACAGTGTAACTCTCTCAAGGGTACGCAGTAGTTGTGAAGCAATCGACACATGCTTTACCTGCTTCTACATCTTTATCCTCTTTTATATTTAATCAGGTAAAGCACAGGAGAGTGCAGATCATACAAAACAAATCCCAGTGTCCCTCACTTTCTATCTTACCCTTCCCAAGTGTGTCCTTGAGGAACTATAGGGGTCCAGGCAGGCAGGCAAAGGGTCCCTTCTGCATGAAGGTTGTTGCATGGTAGCTGGTGTCTCTTCCTCATAGAGCTGCTTCCCATTTTCTGTAACCGTACTCTCTCCTGCCCCATGCTTCCTCGTCTGGTCTGCCCCTCCCCACTCCCCTTTGTTGGCTATTTAAAGCCACCTGTCTTCATTTGTTTTGTCTTGTGGATAACTTTCCACTGCTCCTGCCTTTCCTCCTCCCTTCAGAGGAGTTAATCTAAAACTGTTTTTCTAAAAATGAAGCTCACCCATTGTTCAGGTGTTTTACTTTGATTTCTTGAGTGCTGATCACCCACCATTGTCTCTGGCCTGGCAGAGACATGACACCACCATGCTAACTCATGGTGGAACCATGTGCATGTAGGCTTTCCATGACCCTGCAATTTAATTATACAGTTCCATAAAATCATTCACGATTCTGTCTGCACCACTGCTGAACCTCCAAATCCTCACCGATGGCTATTCACAAGCATCCAGGTGCTTGGGAAGCTCCATTTGTGCTGTATTATTTCACTTTGATTTTCTTTTTTGAGAGAGAGGCTGGATGGTAGCTGGTGATTTTGGCTAGAATTTTCAGAGGAGCTTCAGGGAGTTTGTTGCCCAAATCCCATTGGCTTTCATCTGCTTTGAACTTTAGGCTCCTTTGTAAATCCCAGCTTTACATCATAAGCTGAAATTCCACTGTTAGAAGAATAATGAACAATGTTGTATTAATTTAGATGGAATATATGAACCTTAAGAGTCAAGGTGTTCACATGACACACATGGCCTTGTTACTATCTAAAATTAAATAATGTCAAACAGGGTTCTGCGTCTGGTATACAAAGATCTCCGCCCGCTTAGCATCATGGCAACCACAACTAAAAATTCATTTGATCTTTTATTAAAGATACAGAAAAGGAGGAAAAACACTTAAGGCATTTGAAATTTAAAGTATTAAGTAAGGCTTTCATTTTAACAACATCCCTTGTTCCCTTTCCCTTTAGCCGGAGAGCATCTTTAGAAGGAAAGATCACCCTTGTTTGATAGTCTCCTAGATCAGTGCTTCTCAAAGTCGGTCCGCCACTTGTTCAGGGAAAGCCCCTGGCGATCCGGGCCAGTTTGTTTACCTGCCCCATCCAGAGGTTTAGCCGACCGCGGCTCCTACTGGCCGCGGTTCGCCGCTCCAGCCAATGGGGGCTGCGAGAAGGGCGGCCAGAATATCCCTCAGGGCAGGTAAACAAACTGGCCTGGCCCGGCAGGGGCTTTCCCTGAACAAATGGCAGACCGGCTTTGAGAAGCACTGCTCTAGATGGTATTAAAGATGGTAATAACTTGCTGTGTTGGGGAAGAAGGAAGTAGTTAGCTGAGGTAGGCTGGAGCTGTTGCTATTGCTGTTGAAGTCCAATCTCATTTCCTAGAAAACAAGACAAACACCGACAAAAGGGGAGAGAAGAAGAATAGCGAAGATAGAAAATGCAAATTCTGTCTCTGGAGTTGACTCTCATTTGCAACCTCGCTGCTGGAGAAACACAGGCCCAGCACATCTGAGACCCAGCAGACTTGTATCAGAATTTGGCTGTTTTAGGCATTGCATTTAGCTGCTGCTCCGGTCACAGGCTTACAGCAATGTTGCAAAATATGCAGTTTTGGCTGGCTAAGCCAGATTCTGGGCAGGTCTACACTACCCATCTGAATCGGCAGGTAGAAATCGATCTCTCGGGGATCGAATTATCGCATCTTGTCGGGACGCGACAATCGATCCCCGAATCGACGCTTCTACTCCACCAGCAGAGATAGGAGTAAGTGCTGTCAACGGGGGAGCCGCGGAGGTCGATCTGCCGCCGTCCTCACAGCGGGGTAAGTCTGCTCCGATACATCGAATTCAGCTATGCTATTCGCGTAGCTGAATTTGCGTATCTTAAATCGACCCCCCCCCCCCCCCCCCCCCCCCGTAGTGAGGACGTAGCCTCTGATTAGACAGAAGGAAAATTGAGAGATAGGAAAGAGAAGAAATAAGGTAGGGAAGGAATAGGACACATGGGATGGAGGGGGAGTGACCTTTTCAAATCCCAGGCAGTGTGTTCAGGATTCAGCTGGTGCTGGTGGAGTGGCGATGTTACCCGGTTCCCTCTCTGTGGCCTGGTCTGGTCAGGACACCTCTCAGAATTAGGATGAAGAAGCTCTGGGGTTCTAGGAGATGGTTGGTGTGGCAGCCATGATGGTAGCCCATTTTGCTCTCCCAAGTCTTTCTTTAAGGCTCCAAAACCCGAAAGGTGGGTGTAATAGTCCATCCCCTCATTATTTTGTCCACCGTCACTCCAGTTTTGGTTCATTGTTCTCACTGTTCATTTTTTACCAGGCATGATCTTAACACAGTCTTTGAATTGTATCAGTAGGCCTCTTTGTTTGAACTAATTCAGTCTTTCTTTTTTTGCACCTTTTCCATTCAACACTTGTTGTTATAGATTGTTGTTCTAGGTTTCTGTGGGGAAAGTGGATAAGGAAAAGTTATTTACTTATTCCCATAATATAAGAACTAGGGGTCATCAAATGAAATTAATAGGCAGCAGGTTTAAAACAAATAAAAGGAAGTTCTTCTTCACGCAGCGCACAGTCAACTTGTGGAACTCCTTACCTGAGGAGGTTGTGAAGGCTAGGACTATAACAGAGTTTAAAAGAGAATTGGATAAATTCATGGTGGTTAAGTCCATTAATGGCTGTTAGCCAGGATGGGTAAGGAATGGTGTCCCTAGCCTCCCTCTGTCAGAGGGTGGAGATGGATGGCAGGAGAGAGATCACTTGATCATTGCCTGTTAGGTTCACTCCCTCTGGGGCACCTGCCATTGGCCACTGTCGGTAGACAGGATACTGGGCTAGATGGACCTTTGGTCTGACCCGGTACGGCCGTTCTTATGTTACTCGACATCTTATGAACTTACACTCTTTTTTTTTTTTTTTTTTTTTTTACAGGTGAAATTTAGGGTAAATTTGTAGATCCAATTATCACGACATGTAAAAGATGGTAGGGTTCTCCTGACTATATTTAGTACATGTATACTCCCATTTCTTCATTCAGAAACCAGTAGTAAAAGAGCTATGTCAGGTAAAGTTATTCATCTAGAAGAATACAGCAGAACAATCAGGACCTTTTTGTCATGCCTGTGAACATATCATTGTCCATGCAAACACCCAAGACAGAAAAGTGCTGGAAAATTTCTAAAGTTTGACTTTCTTCAGAAAAAGAAAAAAATTCAATCCTGTTCTGAGTTTTTTTTATCTTTACAATTAAGGAGAAACTTGAGGAAAAGTTAACTAAGCTGGGAATATTGATGTATTCTTTTGCTGTTCTATATTAAGGGTGTCTTTCTTTAGTAAAGTAAAAGAAAATAATAGGAAGAAAGTTCTATATTTAAAGAAGAAGGCTGAAATATTTGAGCTCAGTGACCTTGCTTAGCAAGTATAACCATGTGGAATTATTCAGATGGCTATAGAAGAAATAAGCAAGCAGATAAGACACAACCTTTACTGAAAAGTTTCGGGGAACTGTAAATTGGTTCTTATTATTTCTTTTCCTTTTATTTTTGTATTTTCCAAGGAAGAATTTAGAAATAAGTTAAAGCTTTTGGTGGAAAAAAGATAATTATGTTGACATTTCAACCCAGCATTGTTGAGAATAAAGGCTTACAAGTGAAAAGACTGCAAGAAGTGTAAACAAGGAAAGGAGCTAAGAAAAATAAAAGCACTTAGAATGATTTTCTTTATTACCTGTGAAGTGGAACAAGATAGTGACTAGTGATGTTTATCTTTCTTTCCCTGCAATTGTACATTCACCTATCTGTCATTTTTGCTTCCATAGGTCCAAATGACACAAACTTTATGTACAGAATTGTTGCCTAAAATAAGATGTCCCTTTTACATCAATACCTTTAATATGAGAGCACATAAGAATGAAATGATGTCTACCAAAATTGTGTATAGCAGTATGGAGCTTGTACACATAAAGTTCAACCCTTCTGAAGTATACTATATGTCCTATAAAATAATAATGTAGAAGGTAAAAAAAAAAAATGGAATCCACTTGGAAGCTGTAGCAAGATTTAATAATTGAGGGTCCAATTAACAATAAACACTTGAAAGCATAGAAGTTAATGGGACTCATATGCTTAGTGTTAAGCACTCAGTTAGGGCCTGAATTCCTTCTGACATATAAAGAGTAAAAAGGGAATGCTTTTCCCACTGTGCCGCATTGCACAATTGGCTTAGAGCTTTTGATCATACCTTTTTCTTCAAAGAGAGGCATTTTTTTACAGCTAAAAGTTAGAGTACCATGTTTAATGAGTAAATACTCTCATCAATTATGATAATCTTATGGGGTCCAGTTCTGCTAAGTACCCAGATCTTGCACCATGAGCCCTTCCTACACTATTTTAAACATGCATATTAAGATGCTCTTGTATTTCTTTGCTTATCAAGATACATTTCTTTGTTTCTACCTTCACACATGGTCATTGGCATACTTCAGAGAGCAATTGTGCCACTATTGATATGTGAAATACCATCAGTATGTCCATACATAATGCCTTGCAGCCTACTTTAACTTGCTGCTAAGCATTGATTTCCTGAAAGATCGCCAAAATTATTAATCTTGTCTTTGGAGAAGCAATTCAAATGGGTGGACATATTTGCCAAAAAATCACGATCCACAGCAACAAGAAAACTTGAACACTAAAGCTTTAAATGTAGTTTAAAATGTCAGTTTATGTAGGATTTCCCGTTCTGTGAAGAGTTACCTTATGACCTCAAGCACCATAGACTGCTCCAGCCAGAAGTTTGACATGTTTGAATGACAGATCAGAATCTGTGAGCAGAAGTGGGACTGCTAAGGATTGTGGAGATTAAAATGCATCTGAAGAAGTGGGTATTTTACCCACGAAAGTTTATGCCCAAATAAATCTTAGTCTTTAAGGTGCCACTGGACTCCTTGTTGTTTTTGTGGAGATTAAAGATAATCTAGGCATGGCCCACCACCTAAATGAATACTTTGCCTCAGTTTTTAATAAGAATAATGAGGAGCTGGGGACAGTAGCAGGGTGGCTAACTGGTATGAGGATATTGAAATATAAATTACCACACCAAAGGTGGAAGTTGCATTCAAACGGTATATTGGGACCAAATCGAGGATCTCAGATGATCTCCATCCAAGAATATTAAAAGAACCGGTACATGAAATTGCAAGGCCAATAACAAGTTTTTTTTAGTGAATCTGTAAACATTGGGGTTGTATCCCATGATTACAGAATTGAACATATAGTACCTATATTTAAAAAAGGGGGAAAAATTGATCCAGGAAACTACAGGCCTGTTAGTTTGGCCTTAATTGTAAGCAAGATTTTAGAACAAAGTTTGAAAGAGAGTAGTTAAGGACATAAATGGTAATTGGGATAAAATACACTATGGATTTATAAAAGGTAGATCATGCCAGACCAACCTGATCTCTCTCTCTCTCTCTCTCTTTCTCTTTTTTATTTGAGACAATAACTGATTTTCTAGAAAAAGGAAATGCAGTAATCTAATCTAGTTGGATTTCACTTAGGCATTTGATACAGTTTCACATGGAAAATTATTAGTTCAGTTGGGGAAGATAGGGATTAATACAAGAATCTAAAGTTGGTTAAGATACTGACTAAAAAGGAGACTAAAATGGGTCATACTAAAAGGTGAACTGTCAGGCTGGAGGGAGATTATTAATGGAGTTCCTCAGAGATTAGTCTTGGGACCAATCTTATTTAACATTTTCATTAATGACCTTGACACACAAGTGCAAGTGTGCTAATAAAATTTGTGGGTGACAAAAAGTTGGGAGGCATTGCCCATACAGAGGAGGACCAGAATATCATACAAGAAGATATGGATGGCCTTGAAAAATGGAGTAATAGAAATGGGATGAAATTTATTAGTGCAAAATTAGGGACTAACAAGAATTTTTGCTATAAGACGGGATGTGTCAGTTGGCAGCAATAGAGAAGAAAGACTTAGATGTATTGATTGATCACAGGATGACTAATATATTGGTTCATCACAGGATGACTATGAGCTGCCAATATGATGTGACCATGAAAAAGGCTAATGCAATCCTAGGATGTATGAGGCTAGGTATTTCCAGTAGAGATAGGGAAATGTAATTACTATTATAAAGGCACTGGAGAGACCTCATCTGAATACTGTGTGCAATTCTGGTCTCATGTTTAAGAAAGACGAATTCAAACTGGAACAGGTGCAGAGAAGGGCTACTAGGATGATCAGAGGAATGGAGAACCTACCTGACAAGAGGAGACTTAAGGAGCTTGGCTTGTTTAGCCTAACCAAAAGACAGCTGAGTGGAGATAAAAATTGCTATCTATCAATACATCAGAGGAATAACACTAGGGAGGAAGAGAAGTTATTTAAGTTAAGCATCAATGTTGACACAAGAACAAATGGATATAAATTGGCCATGAATAAATTTAGGCTTGACATTAGAGGGAGGTTTCTAACCATCAGAGGAGTGAAGTTCTGGAACAGCCTTCCAAGGAGAGCCGTGGGAACAAAAACCTAACTTGCTTCAAGACTGAGCTTGGTAAACTTATGGAGAGGTTGGTATGATGAGATTGCCTATAATGGCATATGGCCCATCCGCAACTGCTATTAGCAAATATCTGCAATGGCTGGAGATGAGATGCTAGATGGGGAGGGCTCTGAGTTTGTACAGAGAATTCTTTCCCAGGTGTCTGGCTGGTGGGTCTTGCCCACATGTTCAGGGTTTAACTGATCACCATATTTGGGGTCAGGAAGGAATTTCCCCACAGGTCAGATTAGCAGACACCCCGTGGTTTTTTTTCCACCTTCCTCTGCAGTGTGGGGCATAGGTCACTTGCTGGTTTGAGCGAGATTCTTTGTAACTTGATGTCTTTAAATCATGATTTGAGGATTTCAGTAACTCAGCCAGAAGTGCGTGGGTGAGGTTCTCTGGCCTGCAAGGAGGTCAGACTAGATGATCATGATGGTCCCTTTTTAGCCTTAAAGTCTGAGATGTATAGAGGTTTTTGTGACAAAGTGGGATTTTTTTGTAACTTTTTTTATGAATCCTATGTGTGCCTCAGTTTCTTCTTGTACATTGCGTTGCTACCCATTGGGGTGGGGAAGAGAATTGAATTTGCTCTCAGGCCAAACTAAGAGATATAGGAGTGTGTGTTGCCTAGCGGTCTGAAATGAATGGGTCATTAAAATGGCTGGTTGAAGCTGATGAATATCGGCAGAAAATCCAAGATAAGAATGGAAAGCCCAATCACAAAGACCTAGCAACCAACGACCCAGAAGGACGAGGATTTCTCTCCCTCTCAGCAGGGAAGTGAAGCAGATACTCCAGTGTAAGGTAGGCAGGCATGTAGCCTTAAAATGTCCCAGTTAGAAGGGAGTGGGACAAGGGTTCTAACCCAGAGATGGCAGGAGACCTAAGACCTTACTGGGAACTCCTGTAATGGACCGAGGGGGGAGGTGATTCAGGTACAATTACTCTTGAAACTGTGGCACTCAATATATGTAAAACTGAGTGGCAATGTAAGATATAAAAATTAACCAAGAGCCTGATCATGGCTGAGTACATGTTCTTTCATTTATTTCAATGACATTATTCAGCAGGTACATAACAGTATAAGGGTCACTTCCAAGTACTCATCCCAACTTTTTTTAGCTACCACTAGGTTGGATTTATGTGCCGGCACTATGTATGGGTGGATCAGGTATCTTAATATCTTCCTGTCTCTAATACCTTGTTACCTAAACCCATAGATAATGTTGCATTACTCTGTTCCTGCTATTAGTTATTCAGATTGCTTTTTCTTTATTTCCTTGAAAACTTTTTTTCTTTGGGCTATTTAATTTTCACTCTGTCCCTTCCCATTTCCATCACTTTTCCTTCTTTTAGTTGCTGAACTTTCTCTTCACCCTTTATTATCATTAGATATTCCATTCTCTGCCCTCTTTTCTCATTTGTAGCCTATCACTTTGTTTCATTTTCTTTCAGCCTCTTGTTCATTTTGAGTAATGTGTTTTTCTCTTTCTCCTCCACACAAAATAGAGAATCATAAGAAGGGGATAGAGGAGATCTTTTTCTTCTATTTGAAAATCAAATCCTCAGCTTGATTGGCTCCATCCATCTCTGATTCCTTGTGCAATATCAGGGTACACCTAGTAAGCAATATCTCAGATATGATGAACAGTCCCAAGAGCATAATAAAAGCCATGTTTCTTAGATTAGCACCGCTCCCATCAATCCCACCCTTATATCAACCTATGTTCAAGAAAATTAATTCTACACAATTATGCTAATATTTCCTTAATGAATTATAAAAGGAACGTGTGCAAAACATTAATGAATCATGTTAACCCTCCCTGCTGTGAAGTTTCAAGATCATTTTTCTATAAAAGTACATGAATATTAATGTGCACCCTGGTGATTGGTACAAAGTTAATTACTGTAACTCTGACATGCAAAAAACTCTGTATAATATTGAATAATTGATGGTTATTAAGATGGGAAACTTCAAGGTAAAGTATCAATGATCCATGTATAGGAGGTGATATAAGAAATATGTACTTTCAGATTAATCCAGTTATATTCAGGAAACCTGGTTTGATTTTTATCTGGATAGCAGATCTGATTCAAAGTCTGTTCAAGTCCACACTAGTCTTTTCATTGACTTCACTGGTCTTTGTATCAGGCCCATACAGGTCAGTGTTCTGCTCCCATAGAAGTCAATAGAAGCAGGATCAGCCCTTTATAGTGTGCAAGGTTGATAATGTGTATGTATGTGATGGAGAGATTTTCAGTGGCGTTTAAAACTTCCAGACTAATAAACTGATTCAAAAGCTTATTAAATGCACATTGAAAGTTTATGTATTTAGCATGAGACAGGATAACTTCAGTGGTTTAGAACTCTCTCTGCAAAGATGAATAGGTCAGGTGTGATGATAAAACAGTGTCAAATAGTTACCTTAAAATGATTTTATGAATATTTTCTAAAGTTCGTAAACTTCCTACCACAATGGGAGGATGGAGACTCTAGGTGCCACCACACTATTAATAATAATATTGGCCATACGAAGATAGTTTCACACTGGGGAAAGTGAGCCCAACAAGTTGACTCCAATAGGTGTTTCCCACTGTGTGTGTGTGTGGATCAGGGGGTTGCTAGATCAGACCCTAGTGTCTTTGCCCAAATTTACTAGGGAAGTCAGGGACAGAGATGGGATTAGAACTCAGAAGTTTCTGGTTGTCAGCACATTTCATTAGATGACAACTTTCTCTGTCTGATTACTTTCATAAGTGTCTCAATTACAATTGTCTTCAGGTTTTTTAGCAGATTTGGAAAAGACCACTTCATAAAATATTTTTTCCTTGGATGCAGGGGAAGAGTTAAGTGCTACTATAGTTGGTGATAAATCCTGACATCAATTTTTAGGAAAAATGTCCATTGATTTCAGTATAGTTCTGCATACTGATGTCCTTAATCTTCACCATTGTCTTACATTACACTTTTCTGTGGTCACTGAGCTATTTAATTCCATGCTGTCATATAGCACTAGGATCACTTTGGATTACTTTATTAAAAAAAAAAAATTGTTCATTGTATCTTACTCCTGTGGCATTAAAAGAACTGATAAGTGGCTGCTAATTTAGGAACACATCTGTGCCTGTAAAATTGTTATGAAGGGCTCTAATCCATTTATTTCATCTACCGTTTATGATGTTGCTGTCTAACCTAATATTAGTGCAGATTTTGAGTGGAAATTTCTGTCTCTTGAGCAGGTCTTCAGACATGCAATTATGAACCAATTTGACTTGAAAATGTTTCCTTCTGATCGAAAGACTATATATAATTTACTCCCACTGTGGCAACATCCCATACCGTCCTTTCACTGCAGGCTCCTTACTTTTGAAAAGCCTATAATTTTCACATTACAGTATGGACTGTAATGTATTTAAAAATAATCCGTATTAATTTTCTATTAGAAAGGATCAACAGACAAATACAGAAATACCCTCTAAGCAATCCCATCTGGGATGCTTTCTAATAATCTGGTTTGTAATGATTTTTAAAAAAAAAACATTAACTAGGAGTTGTAGATGGCCATATAATTGTACGTCCCAGTGGTAGAAAGATTAAATGGAAAATAAACTCTGCTCCCCCTATAGGAGAAAAGATAGCTCCCCCTACAGAGGAAATCTAGCTCTGGAAGGCTTACTTTACATAATTATCATTTTTGCACTGTACAGTGCATTTATGTACAGTGTTTTTGGAATATGTTTGGGGTTTGGTTTTCTGAAATTTGTATTATATGATTCGTGTACATTGGCATGTAAAGGGGGAGAAAATACTGAAAGTTTGGGTTCTTTCCCTGAAATTTTTAAAAAAGCAAAATGTTTTGTCAAAATGACTTTTTTCTGTGAACAAATTGTTTGGGATGAAAAAACTTTTCACTAGCAATTTTAGCTAGAGCTGTCTAAATTACGCTGGGGCCCTCTCTAGCCCTTTAAGATTGGGTGGGCACAAAGATAATTTAACCCTGCGCTAAATGCCACCTCCTCCCGGGCTGAGAGTTCTGCACACAATACAGAACTACACCTCCAGTGCTTAGTATTGCAATGGCAACAAATTCCTCTTCATCAGTTCTGAATGGTGACCAGATAGAATCCACACTAGGATTCTCAATGTTTGGTTTATGTCAGTTATATTACAGTTATTCAAGTCTGATGAAAGAACTTTGTGATTTCTCGATGGCATAAGAAGCCTGGTTTTTATTAAATAAATCATGCCAGAAAACCTGATCACCTTTTTGATTAAATTATTAAATGAATGGATTAATGATGAGGTAAGTGTAATAAATGCTGATTTTAGCAAAGCATTTGACAATGTCTGATGAAATGTCACTGGAAAATAATTCAAACTGACTTGGATATGAGAACTCTGCCTGGATTAAAAGCTGATTTAAGGACCCTAAACAAAGGCTAATGAAAGAGAGGTCAGTGTTAGGTCTGGTCTTATTTAACATCTCCATTAATTATCTGGAAGAGGAGGTAAATAGCAAACTAATTACAAACATGGACACTGCTAAATGGAAAGGTGTTATGAACAGAGGATTAGTACTGCATAAAAACTGCAAAAGAAGACAATAAATATTCCTTGGAACTTCCAAATGAACTCACTTCCACTGTATACACATCGATTGTGGACATTCATTGAAACCAAGCCCCTAAAGCAATGTTCTAGCACAAGGAGTGCCCAAAACTGAATGTTAAATACTCCAGTACATTGTGAACTACAGAGCTAATCAACAAGAATGTGGTTTCCAGTTCTGAATTGTGGATTTTGAATTTTACATTCAAATGTGCAATTCAGAATTCAGTCTTTTGGTTGGCTAATTCGAGTTTAGGGCCTGAAGGGAACATTTTGGTCTGACCTACCGAAGTCATCCATTCAGAAACCATACCACATGATTTAGTAACTATTCATCAGAACACAGATTTAGAATGTTGAATTTTGGAATAAAATATTTGTGAGCAATTGGCAAATTGACGTATTCACTTTAAAAAATGGTCATTTTTGAATAACAAATCCACTGGAAAATTTTGCAACTTATTCACCGGAGTTTGCAAACAGAGAAAGAAGTGAAATCCCTTGAATACATTTTTCATTATCAGTTTATTCATTCAGTTACAGTGAGGACAAAAATATAATACAGAGGGTACAAAAATGTTTTACGATATGCACAGTAAACAATAAAAAGATTCTGCTTGGAGAAATGCCTGGAGCAGCCTCAGAGTAGGGTGAGCAAAAGCTAAGGCAAGAATGAGGAAACACCTGACCTCCCAAACAAATATCTCAGCCAGGGCTCCTCCTCACTGAGAGGGTTGGGCTGGAAACACAGGGGGCACTTGGTGGACTCAACAGAGCAACTGATACGTGCCTGAACTGGAGAGGTGTTTTCCATCTTGCTTTTCTGAGGCTTTGAATACATCCAGCACTACAAATGTTGGCAAATGCAGTGTCCTTATACCTTTTTCTCCAATCATAATTCCTTGTACCATCTCAGAAAACCAACAGTACACTCCAAAATGACACACAAACTTTCCTATCACAGCACCATGGTTTATTTTGAGTTTGAATCTATGAGCAATAGCTTTTGACCTTGTAAGAATTATACCCATGGGGTGAATTCACAGAATTTCAAAGCCACATCTTGTTAGTTCAGCAGTCCGAGGGCTTAGTGCTTATTCTGAATTGTCAATTTGCATGGTCTAGACATGTATACTCAAGCATTGACAGACTCAGAGAAAAACCCAGTGGTGACTGTAAAGCGTGGAGAGGGGAAAAAATCATGAGCACTTGAAAATAAGACATGTTGACAACATGACAGATCCAGGAACACTGGTAATAGGAACCAAGACAAATTAAAGTAATGAATTGAGACAAAGATCGCTGGAGTGTGTCAGCGTATACAGAGATAGTAATGATTAGTGTTCGTAGACTACTGAATGTGGAAAGTAAAATCAGATATAGAAATCTCTAGTATTATGTATGGGTTTCTGTCATATGTTGAATTAGCACTTTGGTTGCATAAACAGAAAAACACCACAGCTAACATTGTCTCAAGTAATGCTGTAGAATCCTTTTGCCTTCAGATTTGAATTCTGCATGTCACAAAGGAGGGATGTTCATTGTTTTAGGGGAACTCCGTGTTGCTCAGTGGAATGGAGAAATGCATGCCCAAGACAAAAAATAGCCTCAACTCAGGTAGAACAATAGCTAAACAATATTGGCTGTCTGGTCTAGTATAACGTACTTATGAAGTGCTATTATATGGCAGTGGTATGTTATGTAGGGGCTTATATTAAGAGGCATCTGGTACAGCAGAGAGAAAGTAATGCATGTTGGGAGATCTCTACTTCTCTTTTCACACCAGGAACTTTTCGCACTGTAGAGATAATCATGCATGTTGGTGACCTCATATAAGAGCACTAAAATTTGCATTCAGATCCTGGATTCCAACAGAATAGAATAATGGAGCTTTGAAATACCACATGACCTGCAAGAAGCAGGAGTCTGCTAAAGATGCAGTATGGTCCAGATTGTTACCCTGGGTTCTTTCAACCCAAAGCTCTTGGTAACTTTTACTCTGTGCGAGGAGGTGTCAGGAAATAAATCAGGGGAGACACGGCCATCCGACTGATAGATGGCTGGCACAAACAGGACAACACAAGAGTGCTTTCACTTAAAGCTAAACCTTTACTTAGTCTCAAGCACTTACACACATCCACAACAAGATTAGTAAAACACCCCCAACCCTTGATAATTACCAAAGCTAAGTGTGGCTTTCGAGTGAAACAGTGGCAGCCCCCGTCTGCCGGTGGGGAACACAAGATGCATCCAGAGCGAGAGGCCAGTCCCAAAGAGTCCCCCAAACGAGTCCCCTTATTTATACATTAGTAATAGAATGACATGTCCCTTAAAGAAACCTTGTTAAGTAAGCAGTTTCAAGCAAGAGGTTCCTTCTGATTATTGATTAACCAGGTGTGGGTTTTTCCAGAACTTGCAGCCTTGAGACCTCAATAGACGTTCCTGGGGCATATCCTACTCTTTTAAAATGCATGCATCAGCAACTTCAACACAATTCTTATCAGGAAGGATGTGGGATCAAGCTGCCCTTTCTGTGGCACCCCAAAACCCCCTCCCCTCCTGCCTTGATAAAGCGGAGATTGCTGAATGGCCAATTTACA
The DNA here is from genome assembly GCF_027887155.1 of Malaclemys terrapin pileata. Lineage (NCBI taxonomy): Eukaryota > Metazoa > Chordata > Testudines > Emydidae > Malaclemys > Malaclemys terrapin. The sequence goes on along the minus strand of NC_071515.1, from coordinate 65,491,142 downwards.
GCTTGCTGACGAGGCTGTCTTTAACAATAAGCCATAGTGGTTTTAGGCACTTTACTGGTTTGCCAAAGTCTCCCCGTACACAGATGAGTGGGCATATAACTGGGAGTCGGCAGAGCAGGCTTCGATTTGTGGCTCTGACCCTGATCTGCTTTATAACCTTGGGCAAATCACTTCTTCTCTCTATGTCCCAAATTCACCAGCTGGAGAATGGGATAATGGCAACTATCTTCCTTTGTAAAGACCTTTGTAGTGTATGGATGATCTCAGATCTAGGTGGGAACTCAGTGTTATTTAATGACCACCTGTTACAGGAGAGGTGGGAGTTCATAGTTTTTGTGATGGAAATCCATATTTCCCCGAGTGATTTCCTTTTCCTAAACTGCTCAGAGTGGAGTCTGCTTTTTTTTCTTCTTCTGTGTCTTCATCTTGTTTGGCCTTAAATAATAGCAATGAAACCTCCCTTTCAAGTGCTCCCTCAGGATTGAATCATTTAAATATTTATACAATGCAGAACTTAGAAAATATTAAGCAAAAATGGTAGGTCTTGAGAAAATGGTTATTGTGGGAGATTCAGTTGGAAATACGACGAGCAAAATTATCAGGGGAAGCAGGGTCAAATAGTATTTCCTTATAGTACCTGTCCAAAGCAGTTGGTTAGTGTGAATAGAAGAAATCAATAACAATGTTTGGGTCTTGTACCACATAGCCAGGGAATACATTTTTATGCATTGCTATATTTAGGATTTTCACAAAGGGAGACTATATTGGAATAGCAAAGTAAGAATGTGGTTGTTTAGCTAAAACCTTTCATACATGTTTGAGCTGCAGTACAAGTGCATTTTTCTGGTGAGGACAGGGCTGTCATTGATGATGAAGGTAATCAAATCTGAAATGCAAAGTGTTAGCACTATGCTGGGTGTTCATATTCACATTGCATAGTAATGCTTATAAGATGAGTTCTCATGGGATATGTTACAGTGCAGGACAGTGTGCAAAAGCTGACTGTTTTTCCTATCAGCTTCTGGTTTCTGCTCATTGGTTCTACACTGGCTGTGTACCCACAGGACTGCGTCTTCATTAAAAAACAGACCACTTGATGAACAAGACTTCACCTATTTACAGTCAGAAACATGTGACTAAACACTTTTGAAAGGTTGACGGATACACATTTTGTAGTTGATTCACACTGTATTTTGTATACTTGACCTCTACTTTAACACCAGAGATTTTCTGATGGGAACATATAAAACAAGACCAGGTATTGCCTGATCTATCGATTGTGTATTAATTACGTTGATTACTTAAGAATTCCCAATTAATACTGTGAGGTTTCTTTGGTCCTTGTCCCAAGATCAGGCCCAGTATTCCAAAATTAAAGTTTAATTGGGAACCCTGATGGGCATGGTTGCAACACTCACACTTAGGAAATAGTTTTATTAACACAGTTAGCAAAGTTACAAACACTCTAAGCTAGCAAGGTAGGTACACATTCTGTATTATCACTATCTCAGCATTGATACACTTATACCATCCCTTTCAAAAGGACCTGATGTTAGTCATGCTCATCATCATACTCGCCATCATCATCATGATCAGTGTCAGTCATCCTGGCGTCTCCCAAGACTTACATCCCTCTAAGGCATGCAGGCCAGGATACAACTGTTATAATGTGTTATGCTGATGCCACTGTGCCTAATTCATATTCAATAGGAGTTTCATCCCCTTTTCCGTATCTGTATTTCTTCACCTGGCTGATGTTGGGGTGCTCTTCTAACATAGGTTACTAGTCCTTTTACCTCAAGCTTATTAACATATACATCATTTAGCTAGCATAGCACTCTTGTGGTCAGACATCTGCTGATGTTCTGAACTTAAAATAGCATATTGTGGTTACCTGTCAGCAGTCATTACAGCACTCTATCTTGGGATATTTGAAGGTCTAGGGTTACTCCTGGTTAGCTGCTTATTCTAAGGCTTTTGGGCCTTATGCCTTGTTTAGCTAAGCTTTTGTCTTACAGGCCTTGTAGGCTCATCACATTACTGCCTTAATTTATACCCATACCTTGCCTAGCAAATACCTATACCTTTAGGCTACACATTCAGTAGATGGAATACTTTCCTGAATGCTATTCACTAATCCTCACATAACTGGCATTGTGTATCTCCTCCAAAAACCTCTTGCTTATTTCCTCTCCGCAGCAATCCTGAATCTAGCAACCACAAACCCCAGCCACATCCATATCACTCACAACTCAACACCACTGAGTCAGAAGACCCCATCCATTACACTTCGTCCTCCCACATACACTCAGAATTTATTAGATATTTTAATTATTATGAAGGTTGTCTGCTGCAAAATCCTACCTCAATGCCTCAAAGTGGCGCAGCAGTGACCCTGACTTGTCTGACAGTGAGGATAGCGGAGTGTATTCTTCAGTAGGTTCAACCATGCTATCAAGGTTGTCCTCCTTTTTGAGGTTGGGTGCTAGCTTAGTTGAGGAGGTAAATGCACTACTGACAGCATAGTCAGTGGGTGGACGAAGAAATGGCTAAAACCACACGAATAAATGGGCCCCAACTCCTGGTGTGCTCCTTGATCCATTCTACGATGGTGGTGGGCGTTCAGTCAACGAGAGACCATAAGAATCTCAGGGGCCAGAAAAAGGACTGCCCTCTCAGTGTGCACCTATAACTGCAGGACTGATGAGCCTGATAACTGCTGAGAGATGATTCGATCAACCATCTAATGGAGGAGAAGGTAAGGACAGCCTGCGTCATCCTTGGTCTCTGTGAAGCATGACGAAGGAAGGAGATGGAAGTGAAGTAGAGAGATAAAATTACCATCATGTTGGGAAAAGGAGAAGGCATGAGAACCGTTAGAGGAATCTGATTCATCATCAACAAGGAATGGTCTTCAAAAATAATTTCCTGCACGTTCAAGTCATTGCACATCGGAGTGCTACACCTCCAACTGAACAAGAACAGTACTCTCAAGATTATTCAGATCTATGCTCCCAACGATGTGGAAGAATTCTATCAGGAGGTCGAGGAAACTCTCGTTCAAAAATCCACATATACGATCGTGATGGGAGATTTCAATGCCAAAGTTAGAAGAGGGAAAGAAGGTGAAAAGTTCATTGGAAGGTATGGCATTAACTAACGGAATCCATGAGGAGAGAGACTGGGAACTCTGGTGGAGATGAAAGAAATGTTCATTGGTAATACCTGGTTTAAGAAGAAACCCAAGAGGAGGTGGACCTGGATCGCACCCAATGCGAAGAATAAGAATGAGATTGACTATATTCTGATTGATAAGTGGTGCATTGTACAAGACATCTAATTAGTACCATCATTTAACACCGGTAGTGACCATCGCTTTCTCAGAGCACGGCTCAACTTAAACGAAAAGGTGGAGAAGAAAGCGCTACAGATGGCAAATCAGAGACAGTGGCCAAAAATATTTGACGAGGCAATCTTGAAAGCAAACCTTTCCAAGGAAGACTGGAGTTTTATAGATAACTGTGATGAGGATTAGAAAAACTTCTCTGATAAGTTAAGGCAATGCGTGAAATTAGCCGAGAAAAAGACCAAAAAGAGCGAAGGGAAGAATCTTGGAGGAAACACGGAACGTGCTAGAGAAGTGGAGGAATATGAAGCAAAATGATGGCGACAAACTTGAGTACTCCCTCCTCTGCAAATTGATAAGAAGAAGACTAAAGGAGGACTTTGAGAAGTACCAAAATGAAAGGCTCTTAAAGACAGCTGAAGATCGCAGAAGCCTCAAAAAATGCAAAAGGGAATTGACACTGTGGAGTTAACAATGGCACTGAAGAACAGGGATGGAAAACCAGTAATTGGAAGAACAGGGATCAAAATGGTCTGCAAAGATTTCTACACTGAACTGTTCGTATCTCAGATAAATGTCCCAGTACCAACACTTCAACAGACCAAAGAGCAGGTACTCCCAGTCCTTGTCTGCGAAGTTCGACATGCAGTTCACCAAATGAAGGAAGGAGACAAGCCCCAGTAAAGATGGACTGACAATTGAAATAAGAGCTGGAGGCTAAGACCTCTGGGAAACCCTTGCTCAGAAGTTTAGCCATTACTTGGAAATGCAGAATATACCATCTAGCTGGAAGGAGTCCAACACCATTCTGCTGTACAAAAAGGGCAATCATGAAGATCTAAAGAAGTATCATCCAGTATGCCTGCTCTCACATGTCTACAAGCTGTTCACCAAAAATATAACAAACCGACGCTCACAGAGTCTGGACGAGCAGCAGCAGCCAAGAGAGCAGGCAGGCTTTCGAAGGAATTTCAGCACAATGGACCATATTTTCTCCATAAACCAGCTATTGGAATGCTAAAGGGAATACAAATTCCCTTTATGTATTGCCTTTGTCGACTATGAAAAAGCATTTGAGAGCATAGAGATCAATGCAGTGTTGAAAGCTCTTGCAGAGCAGGAAATCAACACAAACTACATCAAACTATTAAAGGAAGCAAATTCTGACTGCGCTACAGATATAACTTTATTTGATACTTCCCTTTGCATCCCAGTTAAGAAAGGTATGAAATAAGGAGACATGGTTTCACCAAAACTCTTCACAGCCTGCCTCAAAATGATAAGGTGGATGAATTGGAAGGGCGGAATCAACATCAACGGAGAGCAATTAAACCATCTCAGATTCGCGGACGATATTTTGTTGATTGCTGAAAATCCTATCAAACTACTGAAAAGGCTGCGAGAACCCAACACAAAAAGCAGCCAAGTCAGACTGAAAATTAAATGCTCCAAAACGAAATGTATGTGGTCTGATACCTTGCCAAAAGTCCAAATCACAATCAAGGGAGAACAAATAGAAGAAGTTGAGTAATATGTTTATTTGGGCCAAGAAATTAACATGCGCCATGATCAGGAAGATGAACTCTCGTGAAGAAAGAAAGCAGGTTGGTGTGCATTCAATTCTATCAATGATGTCCTCCAAGGAAAAATCAATAAGGCAACACACGCCAGCCTCTTCAACTCAACAGTACTGCCAGCAATGTTGTATGGTAGCAAAACATGGGCGCTGATGAAGACCGAGAAGCAGCAACTGTGTGTCACGGAGATGGCGATGGAAAGAAGAATTCTGGACATTTCAATCCGTGACCAAGGCCCCATGAAGTGATCTGACAGCAGAGTGGAGTGCAGAATGTCGTTGTTGAGAGCAGACATAGTAAAATGTGATGGGCCGGGCAGAAAGCGAGGCCCACTGACAATAAATGGACTGCCCTGAGTGGTACCCATGGGAACTGAAACGACCACTCGGCCAACCTCCAAAGAGATGGGAAGATTTTATCTTGAAAAGACATGGCCGCACATGGAGAAGGAAGGCCAGGATAAGAGAAGAATGGAAGTAGTGTTGTGATCAGTCCTTCAGCCCTCGTATACATTGCACTGATCAATCAAAGTGATAAAGGTTGGATTTTATGCAATTACAAATTAAAATTATCTGTAAAGGATTGTGTGCTGTGGCCAAGAGGGATTGTGGGGCTGGTTTTGACATTAAGAAACCATTGCTCTGTACTTACATGCCACTGTACAAGTGATATTATCATGAGTCTTAATGACTTTTGGTGTTCTTTTCCCTTAAAGCTGCAGCTCCCAGAGTCATGTGATTGTGTGAATCTCAACTTTTGTTTAAAAAAAGTGTCTAGCCTTAATGATTATGGAGAAAAACTTGAAATTGTGACATCTAAAGGCTCAAAAATCAGAAAGCAAATAAAAAGAATCCCAAGTTTATTTTTTAAAATGTCATGATTCTTAAGACAACCTCATGATTTTTTTCCCTCCCCCCATAAATTCGTAAAAAGGGGGCAAAATAAAGACACATCAATTAAGGAGGGAAATCTTGCAAAAGTGCAAATAATTCTGCTTGCGTGACCTGTCTCACTAACGTCAGTGAGGTAAAACATCTCGAATGAGTCAGGTTGCTCAAACAAGTAAGTGTTTGTAGGATCAGACCCTCAGCCTGCAGCCTAATGCATTTTGTTAGTGTACTGTACAATTATTCTGATTTGTTTGTATTACCTTAGGGGCCCTACTCGTGGACCATAACCCCACTGGGCTTGGTGCTGTACAAAGAACAAATGGATGGTCCTGCATCATAATATAAACAATGAAAATCCTCTAATTAGATATAGACCAGAGAGAATGTATTTTATTAAACAATTTTATTATTGCCTGTTTATAATGACTATTTCAAAGTGTATTATCATATGCCTTCTCTAGTTATCTAACAAATGCCCCAAAGCGTGTGTCTCTCTCTCTCTCTCTCTCTCTCTCTCTCTCTCTCACACACACACACACACACACACACACACACACACACACACACACACACACACACACAAAGTCAAAGCTTTAGTTCTACATAATTATAGAAAACTATAGCAGCAGTTTGTTAAAGCAATTAACATTTTATATCTTCACCTCTGATTGATCAGACTTAGTCTCATTTAAATCAAAATCTATCTCATTCATATCAATAACTAAGCTAATACATTAGTAGATGATTCAAGTCATCTTAAATTTAAATGTCTAATATATGTGGTCTTTGATTCATACTAGTTAATGAAGATTGTTAATTTACAGCTGTGACCCTTAATTGCTTGTTAATTATAAAATGAACATGTGTCCTGAGCACTTTATGTGGATATGTTGAGAAGCAGGAGTGTTTAGTTGATATACATTTCTTCCTTTATTTAAAAAAGTGTGTATATATAAATATAATATTCAGTATAACCTATATACAATTATATATTATGACAAGGCTAAGTTTTTGTCAGGGATATTTTTAGTAAAAGTCAGGGACAGGTCATGGGAAATAAACAAAAATTCCTGGAGGCCCATGACCTGTCCCTGACTTTCACTAAAAATATCCCTGACAAAATGGGGAGGTGGGTTCAGTACCCACTGCTGCTGGGGCTCCCACATCCCCCACCGCTGCAGTGAGTGGGAGCTCTGGGGTCCCCCTGCTCAGGGGGGCTGGGCTGCTGTGGGGTCCCTTGACCCCACAGGGGCAGCTGGGCACTGAGAGGGGTCCCCCACTACCTGCTGTGGCTGGGCAGCTGCGGAGGGTCCCCCCGCCATCCCTTGCACGTGGGCAGCTGCAGGGCCTCCCCACCTGGGCAGGGGCTGGGAGTTGTGGGGGTGTGTGACTGGGAGCTCTAGCCCCAAAGCAGATAATCTCATGGAAGTCAATGGAAGTCACGGATTTTGTGACCCAATTGTAGCCTTAATTATGACAAGTGCGGAAGAAGGGTATGATCAAATGTTGTTTGCCTTCTTTTGGACCCTGATGCTGCATACGTTATGCATTCATTGGTTTATGGATCCATATTTCTCGAAGAGAGTGTCATAAATCCATGTGAGGTCCTACATTGCTGATTTTTTTTCACTTGAATCTCTGACTTAGCTGAAAGACTTGTCAAACCGCATTTGGACAGACAGCTTCTTATTGACTACACAGCAGAGGTGGCTACCAAGAAAATTAATCAATCTTAATTATCCTACTGGGAATTTATTTTGAATAAGTGGAATATATTGTGAGGGTCTACCCGGCAGTTGTGATAGGGCTGTATGCATTGTCACATAGACCCTGTGAAGATAAACAGAACAGGAAGTAACATCTCAGAAGGCTGGTGGCTCCTGATTGGGCGAGGCACGCTATTTAAGCCAAGCAGGAGTTCCAGGAATGTGGACTTCCTGCCAGCTGTAGCAATGGATCTGCTCTTAGCTCACTCTCGGACTTCTGACCCTGGCTTTGACTCCTGGTTCCTGGCCCTGGCTCGGACCCTTGTCTTGGGCTCCTGGTTCCTGACCCTCTTGCTATTCCTGGCCTCTGACTGTCACTGCTCTTACTACTAGGCATGACTGCCCAAGCACCAGGTATGACCCATACACCCTTATTGACATGCCTTGTTGATGCAGTTTCAGGGAGGAGTATGCCAGCTTCTGATGCACTGGACTAACACCTCTCAGAAGAGCCATCACAATAAAGAATAGTTGTTAGGGTTGGAGATTGGGAATGAGCATTTCACAATGAGGAGGCTATCAACAAGCTAGTGAAGAACCGAGAACTGGAATATGTTGCCCTCATCGCCCAATGGTCTACTACTAATGGTCAAATTGTGCTCCATTTTAATCATCTTTTAGCACTCTCACATTAGACTGCAACTTATGGGGTCATATGGATACAAGAAGGCAAAATTTAGGTCACTGTATAGATGTGACTGAACTCGGGGTTTGGAAAACTAATTTATTCCAAGAGAGCAACAGTATCGTAGGATGGCTGGTGCTACTGGCCTCTCATGCACATACGTTATTTTACTGTTGGGTGTTGGATCCCTTTTTAAGGTTCTAGTCCTTATTTATAGTGCATTTAAGACCCCACTCTTCCCCACCTCACTATGGCAGATGGGGGCACTATGGCTGGTTGAGCCTAGGTTTGTATTCATTGTGACAGGGAACATAATTTAGCTCCTTTCCTAGAACACATTGATGCTTTTCTCTAGTTATGTAATTGGTGTCTCGATACTAAGGGACTGGGAGCTTAGAAATGATGATTATCCTTATGTATTTGGATTATAGTACAACCAAGAGGCCCCACTCTATATAAACACTGAGTAGAAAAACAGTCCTAGCTCTGATGAGCCTATATAAATTACATAACTATTATTTGTTTTGAGTGTACTGTGTCTCTCTCTCACACACACACACACACACACACACACACACACACACACACACACACACACATCCACACCCACAGGACTGTACACATTAGATGAGTTGCTACAGAGAAGTTCTAATTGCTTAACAATAAAGATTATGTATGTCGTCATTTGGTAGTGTCCATGAAATCTTATTCTCTAGTACTTTCTTTACAGACAATAATGTTAATCCAGGATTTCTCTGAGGTCAGTGTACAGTACATTTGTTCTTCCTAGTACATTTATTTTACTGCACATTTGAGGTCTGTTTAAATGGGCTTGGGTGTATTTCTTTTGTGCTCTTCCACTTTTCAAAATACTGAACATAGAAATTATAGTTCAGTGAATTAACTGACCATAAGAGTGTCTGTAGCATAAGCATGCTGGCAAAACTCTCAGTTGTTGAACCATTTATATGTTTTGTCTACAATAAAGCAAGCAGGGAAAGTCAAAATTAAAAAAAAAAATCCATTTGGGAAATCAGTGGACAGTACCAAGAGATTTAATTATTGAACTCAATCACTAGGTACAACTATATGTTGTTTGTATTGAAAACAAAAGATAGAGCAGTTTAATATTAGTTTCTCTATTTTAAAAATGTTTCTGTAATTTTGTATTTCAGTCAGATTGAAAGCCAAATAAAAACTTTTAATTTGTCTCTGCTGAAAGCAATATATAGTCCTTGTGTCAATTGTGATATTTTTTTATCTCCAACCTCTCTATCACTATATTTACAGCAATTAGAAGTCTGAAACATTCATTAGGACAGGACAGCACCTTTGGACCAGTAGCATGCCTTCAAGTCCTGCCTGGTAGAATCTGCCTGATAGGTACCTGCCTGGTACCTACTTTTGGACCCTGGATCAGAAACTGGTGGAGAGGGTGAGCTGGGGTCCCCTACCACCATCCTCTGATAAGACTGGAGGTGAAAAGCCTATCTCTGATACTAAAGACCCAGGACTGGGAAGACCCCTCATCCTGATTTTGCCCAGGTCAGGCCTGAAGCCCTTCTCTGTATAGCAGAACTAGCCTTTTTTGGACTCTTTATTTGGCCCAACTGGAGGGGCTGAGTCACAGTAGGATATAGGCCACTGCTGGTTTGTGATGGCTGTTAACAGTGGGTGCTAAGGTAAAAGAGCACCTGCCCCTTGCCTGACCAGTAGGTGGTGCCTGTGGTGAGTGGAGCCCTCCACAAGGGCTCATCTGCCTTGCAATCAAAGGTACAATGAGAGAGACACATTCTGATAGAAATAAGGTGCAAGAATTGTTTCCCCCCACCCCAATAGTGAGGTTAACTAACTGTTGGAACAACTTACCAAGGCTTGTGATGGAGTCTCCATCCATGGCTGCTTTTAAAATCAAGATTGGGTGATTTTGTGGAAGACCTGTTCTAGTTCAAACAGGAATTAATCCCAGGAAGTCCTATAGTTTGTGTTTTATACAGGAGGTCAGACTAGATGAGTAGAATGGTCCCTTCCAGCCTTGGAATCTATGGATGATAAAGCAGACTACATTGAATGTTTAACACCAGACGATACTACTTCTATACTTCAGGAGTGCACATCATTGGCTTAATACATTTGAAAGCACAGCTCTTAAATTGCATTTAATCCATATAATAGGTGTGCATATCTTACCCACGTGAAAAGCCCTTGCATGCATGAGCACCCCATTGCCAAGTTCTGGGTACATTTGTGTGTAAGGAGTTTTACAGAATCAGGCCATTGGTTAACAGTATCTCTTGTTACTACCAAGGCCTGTAGTCAGTCATCTCTCAGTATAAGCTACAAGGACGAAGGAAATGTGTAAATAAAAATACCTTCTGGCAAAATGTTTCTCAGTGTCCATTTAAAACATGCAGATTAAACAGTGGTGCTCGGAAACAGAGAAATTAAAACAAACCCTGTCTGTTTGTTTTTTTATATCTAGCCTATGAGACTGATATAGGTTATCGCTTGATTAATTCAGTAATTGCAATTCAAAAATGGATGTAGAAACTACATAGTTATAATGTTACTGTGTCAGACTCTAAGCTGATGTGGAAAAATAGACATGAAGGTAATAAAAGGACTCATTTAATTTCAGCAGCAAAAATATGTTTTTTTATTCATCATCATTCTATTTTGATTTTTTTTTAAAAAAAATAAACTCAGTCTGAGGTGACAATGTCATTTTACTGTTGTGGCTAATATCTAAAGTGCTTCTGTGCTTCTAAACTTACAGTTCACCTATAAATAGAAATTCATTTCCAACTGAGAAACACTGAGGCTATTTACACAGAGTGAGAATGGCAAAGTTTCTTCAACTGAAGCAGGAAAAAAGAGACACACTATTTTTAATAAGGCGTATCATTATCACGGACCTCATAATTACTGCAAATTGTATATGTAGCAATAATTCCTGAGAATTACTCATTATAGGCAGTTAATCAATGGTGTGATAAGATAAAAGCCCAAGGTGATGAGGAAACTGGTGAACTTCAGTAATGACTGATTTTCCAAAGGATTCCTGTAGCATAAATTTATGCTTGACAGTATTTTACAATGGCAATATTTTTATAAGCTGTCTACATTAGACGTGTTCTTTCACAGCCAACAATTGATCAAAATGCACAAGTGTTTGTGTTTAGGGCAGATGCTGATACTACATACAAGCTTCACTCAGAATCTACACTGTTTTTTTGAGGGGGAGAGGGCTATTGCACATAATACCAATGCGGTGATGACTGTCTACTGTTCTGCTGGAAACATGAAAAGCCCATTGAAATCAATGGGCAGATTAGCAGTGACTTTAATAGGCTCAGGATCAGATTCATAGAGTACTCTGGGAGAGGTTATTTGAGCATGATTAAGTTGTTTATCATATAGTGAGGATGCCAGGTAGTTGCATGTCTGATTATTCAGAGGCTGGGTAGCACTTGCTTTTTGAAGGTAAGAATATTGGATAGATGCAGGACGTATGAAACTTTCTAGTATTTCCAAACTACTGAGAACTACACTTATGCACATCATGTAGTATTCCAGCCACATTTCATTAATAATATGGATTGCAGTGAAAATTCAGACTGAGACCTGACCCCTTGCCACTGCTGTGTCCCTTTTGTAGTGATTTACACCTGTACCAAATGATTAATAGTGTAAGACACTATCAGCTCAGATGGACAGCATTGTGCACTGATGATCAAAGAGAACAAGCAGGGCAAAGCACTGTAGAACTGGCCCTGTTGATTTGTCAAGATATCTGCTGTGATGTGGCAGTGGGTGTGAGATCTGAACTGAGTTCTCGGGGCAGTGTATCATTGCAGTACTCTGGGTCCCAGAATGCTAAAGCCCAAGTCCTCTGGCTGCAAGAGCAGTTAATTTGTGCTTACAAGGCAGGCAGTCAAACTGTGTCTTACAAGGGTACTGTATGCCAGAAAGGAGAAATCCTAGAAGGTAGCGGAGGCACGATAATCAGAAATCATGGCTATCCAGACAACTGAGATGCTATTTATAAAAATATTTATTAAACTTGTATCCTTAATAATCCAATCAATAAGTAGAATGTCAGTATATATTATAGCTATTAATTCAATGTGAAATAAACAAGGCACAGTCCATGTAAATGTGATACTGGGTATTTGTATTATCAATTTAGATTTTGAATCGTCTTAAGGTCAGATTGAGTTTTTGCTCAGGGAGTGGTACATAGCTGGACTGCCTCAGGAGCAGCCCTGGTATAGAATTGACTCAGAGGACTTAAGTGGGTTAGCCTGGCTGTGGGACATGGTGACCCTCAGCAGTGACTTACTCCTGCCCTGGAGGCGAAGGGCATGGAGGGGCGGACGCTTGGTTCCATTACCTCTATGCACTAGCCAGATTAGCTGAGAGAATGCAGAGTGTATTTGTAACTTGCTGTTGGTATGGCTACCTGAAAATAACTATCCCTGCTAGCCCTGCAACCTCTCACTGAAGAATAAGAAGGGGAGGATTTGTGATTCAGATAATCCCTCTGAGGCACACCACTCTTGGGGCAGTGCAGCCTATGAACACTGCCCTTGCTGTGCAAGTCAGTCTAGCCCAGAATTTCAAATTCACCTGGAAGTTGGAAGAAGTCTAATTAGCTACATTTAATTTGATTTGATATATAGAATCTACTGGCTCCTGTCTGAACTTTTGATTAAAGATTTATTGTCTTAATAAAATTATACTAATAACTATGCTTAGTTTGTCTTTGCTAAAAATGTTTTTGCTAATCAGGCCATTATTGGCCAACCTGCTAAATTACCTTCTACTTGTATTAAATGGAAAAATTATGTAAACTGAAACCAGAGAGCAATAACCATAAAGAACAATCACTTAAATGACATGCAAAGAGAGAGCCAATTATTTAATAAGCTCTTCTTATGGAGAGGGGTTGATCTTCTAGGGACCTGATAATGCAATCAGATTTATAGTGCATAGATCCTCTGGTTATATTAATTTTTTTAAATGGAAACATTGTCAACTGTGTACAAAGATGAGTGGGGCAGGATAATATATACAAGCAAGATTATCTGGAATTATGCTAAAACCTTTGAGACATGATATTTAACTGGACGTTTCTTTGCCCTGGCATAAACTCGTAATATATATTTAATATAGCAAGTCAAATTTTTCACTTGAAACACTTTTCAGTGAAAAATGGCTATTCATTAAAATTGCTTATTCCACAGAAATGTCATGAGTTCAAATGCAGATTTGGTGTTTGGCATTTTTGAAGAAAAACTTAGATGAACATTTTCCAAAGCACCAAAATGACTTAGGTTCCTAAGTCCCATTTTCAAAAGTAACATAGGTAATTGGCATATTCATGAGATTTAGGGTGTTAAGTCACTTAGGCACTCTTGAAACTTTTTTACCCAAAACTAAAGATTTTTGCACTTTGTCAGAATATTCTGAATGGAAAAAAAAATATTCCTATGAGCTCTAGTAGTTAAGATTAGGTTATCCCCATATAAGAACAGCTGTACTGAGTCAGATCAATAATCCATCTAGCCCAGTAATCTGTTTTCTGACAGTGGGTAGCGCCAGATACTTCAAAGGCAATGAACAGAACAAAGCAATTGAGTGATCATTCCCTTGTTGTTCAGTCCCAGCTTCTTCCAGTTAGAGTTGTAGGGACACCAAGAGCATAGGGGTCACATCTCTGACCATCTTGGTTAATAGCCATTGGTGGACCTATCCTCCATGAACTTATCTAATTCTTTTTTGAAACCAGTTATGCTTTTAACCTTCACAACATCCCATGGCAACAAGTTCCATGGGCTGACTGTGTTGTGTGAAGTACTTCCTTTATATTTGTGTTTAAACCTGTCACATATTAACTTCATTGGGTTACCCCTGTTTCTTATGTTAAGTGAAGGTGTAAATATTTCCTTAGTCACTTTTTCCACACTATTCATGATTTTATAGACTTATGTTGTATTTATTCCCCCTTAGTCATCCTTTCTAAGCTGAACAGTCCCAGTCTTTTTTAATCTCTCTTCATATCAAATCTGTTCCATACCCCTATTAATTTGTTGCCCTTCTCTGTACCTTTTCCAATTCTAATATATCTTCTTTGAGATGTGACCAGAACTGCACATAGTATTTTTAGGTATAGGCATACCATGGATTTATATAGTGGCATTATGATATTCTGTGTCATACTAGCTATCCCTTTCCTAATGCTTCCTACCATTATTAGCTTTTTTAACTACAGCTGCACGTGGACAGTTTACTGAAGACATCTGCTCAATGATGACTCCAGGATCTTTCATGAGTGGGCAATAGCTTATGTATAGCTGCACTTTGGAAAACAATATGATTACTTTGAATTTCAGCTGCTATTGAGTGCAATGTTTTATTGCCAGTTCTGTGGGAGACCTTTGCAATCAGCTTTGGACTTAACTATCTTGAGTAATTTTGTATCATCTGCAAACTTTGCCACCTCGCTGCTTACCCCCTCTTTCAGATCATTTATGAATCTTGAACAGCACAGGTTCCAATACAGTTCCTTGGGGACCTTGGTATTTACCCCTCTCCATTGTAAAAACTTATCACTTGTTCCTATACTGTTTCCTATCTTAACCAATATTGATCAATAAGAGGACCTTCCCTCTTATCCTGTGACTGTATAGTTTGCTTAAGAGCCTTTAGTGAGGATCACTGTCAAAGGCTTTCTGATAGTCCAAGTATGCTATATTGACTGGATCATCTTTGTCCATATGCTTGTTGAGACCCTCAAATAATTAATAGCTTGGTGAGGGATGATTTCCCTTTAAAAAGCCATGTTGATTCTTCCCCCAACATATTGTGTTTATCTGTGTCTGATAATTCTGTTCTTCACTATAGTTTCA
Organism: Malaclemys terrapin pileata; assembly: GCF_027887155.1. NCBI lineage: Eukaryota > Metazoa > Chordata > Testudines > Emydidae > Malaclemys > Malaclemys terrapin. The sequence continues at coordinate 65,476,027 of NC_071515.1, read as the reverse complement.
ACCAATTTGTCTGGTAGTGCAGTTTCGGCTTACTGGCCTATGATTGCCAGCATCACCTCTGGAATCTCTTTTAAAAATAGGCGTTGCATTAGCTATCCTCAAGTGATCTGGTACAGAGGATTATTTAAGCAGCAGATAGTATACCAGCTAGTAGTTCTGCAATTTCATATTTGAGTTCTTTCAGAACTCTTGGCTGAATACCATCTGATCTTGGCAATCTATTACTCTTTAATTTATCAATTTTTTCCAAACCCACTTCCTATTAGGACCCCAATCTGGGACAGTTGCTCAGGTTTGTCACCTAAAAAGAAAGGCTTAAGTGTGGGAATCTCCCCAATATCCTCTTAAGTAATGACCAATGCAAAGAATTCATTTAGCTTCTCTGCAACAGCCTTGTCTCCCCTGAGAGTTTTTAGCATCTTGATAGTCCGGTGTCCCCATTGACTGTTTGGCAGGCTTTCTGCTTCTGGTATAATAACAAAAAAATTTGGTAAGTTTTTTGTCTGTAGCTAGTTAAAATTCTTTCTTGGCCTGCCTTATACTTCCACATTTGACCTGCCACAGTTTGTTCCTTCCTATTTTCATCACTAGCATTTGACTTCCAATTTTTAAAGGTTGCTATTTTGCTTCTTACCACCTCTCCTCTTTTACTTTGCTGTTTAGCCATGGTGTTACTTTTGGTCCTCTTTGTGTGTGTGTGTGTGTGTGTGTGTGTGTGTGTGTGTGTGTGTGAGAGAGAGAGAGAGAGAATAAGAATTTGGGGCATACATTTAGTTTGAGCCTTTCACAATGTTTTTATATAGTCCTCATTTAATTGGCAGGCATCTTACCCTGGTGACTTCCTTTTATTTCCATTTAACTAATTTCTTCATTTTTGTGTAGTTCCCTTTTTAGAATTAAATGCTAGTGTGGTGGGTTTCTTTGGCATTCATCCCCCTACAAGGATATCAAATTTAATTACATTATGGTTGCTACTACCAAGCAGTTCAACTATATTCATCTCTTGGACCAGATCCTGTGCTCCACTTAGAACTAAATCAAGAATTGCATCGCCCCTTGTGGATTCCAGGACAAGCTGCTCAAAGAACCAGTCATTAATGGTGTCCAGAAATTCTATCTCTGTATCCCTTCCTGAGGTAACATATACCCAGTCAATATGAGGAGAGTTGAAGTCCCCCACTAGAAAGGCTACAAAGGCAAAAAAACACAGTAATCTTCCTGCGCATTTCACAATCACCATCACCATCCTGGTCAGGCAATTGATAATATATTCAAACTTCCATCCTCTTATTATTCAAAAGAGAAGCATTAATAAGTGAAATACTAGTTTACCATAGGAGGTGCCCTGTCCTGCCTAACAAAAGGCCTATAGAGAACAGATGAACCATTGTGGAACATGAGCAGACAAAGACTGTTGATGGTACCCCCACACCCATGAAGAGAGGGTGTGCACAAACCTTTGTCCTATCACAGTTTGAACTTTGTGGGAAGGCAATACAAATCCCTGACCAGAAGGAATTTGGAGGGGGCAATATTTCTAAGCATAAGCAAGGGATCCCTAAGCTGCTTAACTTGGGCTAGTCCTAAAGGACATACATAGCTTGCACATTACAGCAGCTTCTATTACCTTTTGAAACAGAAGACTGTAACTCAGTGCTGTGTATATTTACCTGATTTTAACCTTGTAAATAACTTATTTCTTTTTCCTAGTTCATAAATCATTACTTATTTTATTATATGATTTGCTCCACAAGTGTTATCTTTGAGGGAGATCTAGGGTGCACTTGACCTGGAGTAACCTTAATAATATTGTGATTCTTGATGTAAAGGATCAACTACCAGAAAGGCAAGCTTGCATGGCTAGCAAGATAGACTGGCGTGATCAAGAGGACTGTCTGACTCCCTATTAAGGTTATTAGAGTGAGGAGTTCACACTTGATACTTAGTTGGTGAAATCTAATCATAGAATACAATGAGTTTGAGGTTTGTGCCCTGGTTTGTAATAGTCTTCCTCAAGGCTGGCATCCATGTTCATGAGCCATTCCAGACAGCCTGACAGCTACCATAAAACTCCTGAATTTTAATCTCTTACCTAGCAACTTAAATTTGGCCTTAAGGACCTCTCTATCTTTCCCTAGCTCATTGGAACCTAAAATGTACCATGGCCACCAGTTCCTCCCCAGCACTGCATATACATCTTGTCTAGGTGGCTTGAGAGGTCAGCAAACTTTACACCTGGCAGTGTGGTTCTTCATGTAATCACCAACCCAGCAATTTATTTCTAATAATTGAATCTCCCATTACTATTTCCTGGCCCTTCCTAGTAACTGACATTTCCTCCAAAGGAGGCGTATCCCCAGTGCATGAGGATACCATGACACCTGGAAGGATGGTCCCAACTACAGCATTGTTTCCTTCCACTTCAGCAAGAAGTATGGGGAATAAACAGAAACTGGAAATACTAGTGAATAATCACAAATATAACATAACTTTAACTTGGTGAGATAATGTTACATTACTGGAGTATTGGTATAGAAGGGTACAGTTTGTTCAGGAAGGCCAGGCAGGGGAAAAAAGAGAAGATGTGTTGTCTTGTATATCAAAGATGTATACACTTGCACCGAGGTTGAGATAGAAGTGGGAGGCAGACCTGTTGAAAGACTCTGAATAAGGATAAAAGGGGTAAAAAAACCCCAAGGGTGATGTCATGGTAGGCGTCTACTATAGAGCATCTATCCAGGAGGAAAAGTTGGATGAGATATCTTTAAACAACTGACAAAATCATCCAAAACTCAGGACTTGGTGATGATGGGTGTAACGATTGTGGGGTTCATTAAATAACAAACCAATGAATGAGAAATTAATAAAACAAACTGGAGAGCTTCTGTACTGAGCTGCTGCACACAGCCATGCAGTGTTTCCAACCCGCCTTCAGGGCAGATCTTCAAATTCCCACACTCAAAACACTGCTCCTTATGGGGGAGCGTCTCCAAATCACAATCTTTCACAAACATATCTCTATAATGGAGGACTTTGACTACCCATTGGGAGAATATCTGTTGGGAGAATAATACAGCCGGGCACACATTATCCAACAAGTTCATGGAATGCATTGGAGACAACTTTTTATTACAGAAGGTTTCAAAAACGACTAGGAAAGAGGCTATTCCGGATTTGATTCTGACAAAGAGGGAGGAACTATTTGAGAATCTGAAGGTAGAAGGCAGCTTGGGTAAAAGTGATGATGAAATGAGACAGTTCATGATTCTAAGGAATGGTAGGAGGGAAAACAGCAGAATAAAGACAATGCACTTCAATAAGGCAGACTTTAGCAAACTCAGAATTGGTAGGTAAGATCCCATGGGAAGCAAGTCTAAGGGAAAAAAGAATTCAGGACAACTGGCGGTCTTTTCAAGAGACACTATTGAGGGCACAAGAACAAACTATACCAGTGTGTAGAAAAGATGGGACATATGGTAAGAGGCCACCCTGGCCTAACTCGGGCATCTTGTATGACTGAGTTTCAGGTCATTGAAGTGGAAAGTAGGTCAAATTAAAAAATTAGGCCAAGTCACAAACGATTAAACTAGCCAAGATATAATGGGTAACAAGAAAGCATTTTACAAATACACGAGAAGCAAAAGGAAGACCAGGGACAGGGTCATGACTACATGAGGAGGGAAACTGCAGCTATGGCTGAAGTGTTTAAATGCCTTTATTTCAGTTTTCACCAAAAAAGTTAGGGTAACATTAGGGTAAATTGGGTAGGGGTTGAGGCTCAAATAGGAAAAGATCAAGTAAAGAATTACTTAGCCAAATTAGATGTCTTTAAGTCAGCAGGGCCTGCTGAAATACATACTAGAATATAAGGAACTGATAGAAGAGATCTCTGAGCCATTAACAATTATCTTTGAGAACTTGTGGAGGAAAGATACCAGAGGACTGGAAAAAGGCAAATACAGTACCTTATTATTATTAAAAAGGGTGCAGGAGTAGAAGTAAGTGGCTTAGATTGCAGCAAGGGAGATTTAAGGTTAGACATTAGGGGAAAATGTCCTAACTGTAAAGGTAGTTAAGTACTGGAACAAATTACCTAGGGAGGGTGTAGAATCTGTCATTGGAGGTTTTAAGAAGGGGTTAGACAAACAACTCCTTGGGCTATGGGAAAAGATCAAAGGCTGCACTCCCTACTTCCCCCACGGAGGTGGAAGAAGTGAAGAAGAGAAGAGTGTGGAATGAATTCGTTCTTCCTGTCCCATGCACCAGTCAGCAGTGCTGATCCAGTGGGAGGGGACAGGGCTACACACTCCCTGGAAGGTTGAGTTTAGGTTTCAGCTGGTTCTTGGTTTTTAGCAACCATAAGATAAAAAAATGGTATTTCAAAATTTCATGAGAACCTTGTACAAATCCTCAAGAAGCTCAGGGTGTAAATGTATGTACGTTTTAGTTAATAGTTCTCTTCTCTGCCTGGATTTGCAAATGAAAACCAATAACACTAATGTTTGAGACATGAACTTAGTGTGAGGAACACTGACAAAGTAGAAATAAGAAGGAAAAGCTAGAGTACAAAAATAAGAGCTCTGTTAATGTGCTTCACTGTCTTACTTAGAAGCAATGGACAAGCTAATCTTCATCTCTATTCTGTATTTTTTTAAATTATTACCAAAACTCTGAGTTTACTTGGTTGTGAATTCTCATAGTGCTCTATCGAAGGGCCAGCATTTGAACTGTAGGAACAAACCAAATCATTTGTGGGCAGGTACACTATCTATCTATGCTTATGATCCTCATTACCATAGTATCTGAGGACTGGTTTTGAATTAATTGTCTTTAACAGCCCGGTAGGGTACGGCAGTACTGTTGCTGCCATTTCACAGATAGGTCTCTGCCTCAGTTCCTTAAGGTCCCACAAGAAGCCTCTTGGGGAGCAGAGACTCAGATTTTAAGGTCAGAAGGGACCACCATGATCATCTAGTCTGACCTCCTGCACATTGCAGGCCACAGAACCTCACCCACTCTTGAAATAGACCCCTAACCTCTGGCTGAGTTACTGAAGTCCTGAAATCATGGTTTAAAGACTTCGTTACAGAGACTTCACTATTTATACTGCTTTAAACCTGCAAATCACCCGTGCCCCCATGCAGTCTCAACGGGCCTAGGCCCTACAGTGAGATTTTAGACCACATTAACCAATAGGTCCAAAAATAACTAATGACTGTTTCAGTCTTGGTGTGCCTGATTTCAGAAAATGGAACGAGTCTCTGGAAATTAAGTCTTTCTCATATTGAACACCTGAAATCACATGTCACTTATGAAAAATCCTGGTCAGAATGTCATGCAGCATTTTTAAATATGTTTTTTAAGAGACTGAAATCCATGTCTTTAAAGTCCCAGACTAGCATCCTAACCATGGGATCATCCTTTCTTTCTAATGTGTACACTGAGTTTCATCATAAACTCTGGCAGTGTCAGTTCACTTTAGGGTTGTTAGGCGTCTGTTTATTGACCCAAATGCCTGCTCAAAAAAGGGACCCTGGTGGCTCCGGTTGGCACTGCTGACCAGGCCATTAAAAGTCCAGTCAGTGGCGCAGCGGAGGCCCGGAGCTAAGGCAGGCCTGCCTCTGTGAGTGACAGAGGGCGGATGGAGCAAGCAGGGGTGGGGCCTCGGATAAGGGGTGGGGCAGGGGCGGAGCCTTGAGGCGGGGGCGGGGCAGGGGTGTTCAGTTTTGTGCGGTTAGAAAGTTGGCAATCCTAGTTCACCTGGATTTGTCCACTGCCTTGCATAGAATTGCACCCTTTGAATGCTGACAAAGTGTAAAGTCTCCAAGTGAAACTCTGAGATGAAACTCAAGTTTTACTGGGGTTTGGGGCAAAACTACACTAAAGCGCACTGACTGTGGTTTTCACTGTACACATAGCTGTCTTCTGGATAGTCCCAAACTCACTTAAGACTTCTTAGTGAATTTGTCCTGTGCGTGTGTGTTTATTTATTTTTTTAATCCCGAGTCCTGAAATCATCTTGTTTCTGGCTTCCAATTTATAAGGTCTAAGTCATATGCCAAACATGCACTGCATCTTGTATGTTGTTGCTGTTACCACATTACCAATTACCAAGTTCTTTTCTCAGTGTGATGGAAGAAGATGCTTCCGGAACATGTATATAGTGTACATAAGCCAAAGGGATTTTTTATACAAGTTGTACTGTATAAAGACAGTTAAAATCATGGATTTAACCTCCCTCCTTCTATTAAATGGGAAAAAAAGTTTGTCTTAAGTGCTGATGGCTCTTCATGTATTTTAGGATGTGACTTTAATGCCCTTGTGCCTGCTGAGAAGCTGTCTGAGGTATTTTATATTCAGAGATGGAACAGGGTGGATTAGGATCAGGTACAGAGCCAGTGAGACTCTTAATAATAATGTATCACAAGAGGATCTGAAGAGAGGAGTAGTGTGGGGGGGAAATATTGATGTTAGGTCAGCCAAACATTAGCATCCCTTTAGTAGGGTGATGTGGTAGTTTGCAGAGAGGGAGCAAGAAAGAATAGATATTGTAGTAATGAGCTAGAAACAAGAGATGATATCCAGACATAATAAGGTTTACAGCAAGATCTGTCAGAAATACAGTAAAAATATAAAAGAAGGCAAAAGTTTGTAGGTTTTTAACTGGCACTATTAATACCTGCTGACCTTCTCTGCCATCTCTCTGTTGTGGGAGTTTAGGCTGAGAGAAATTTAGTTTAATCTTACAGTTTATATTTTAGAATCATGAGGCTACTGCAGAATAGGTGAGTTGAAAAATAAAAATACTAAAGTATAAGGCCTAATGGGGACAATGTTAGACAGTAAATCTTGCTGCTGGAGAAAACATAAATGTAGTAAACTACAGTGCCACCTACATGAGATGTCATGGTGATAACAATATAATATACTGCCATCATCAATTTATAGTACTATAATTATAGTGTTGTTAGTAGACTTGTATGTATATAAATATAGCTCAAGTTCACTGAGTCTCACCTTTCACTGGCACACAAATGGCAGTCACATTTGGCAACCAACACTCTCCAGTAGAGGGAAGCCCAGGCAAACCTAAAAATCACTTTACAGAAGACTGGATCTTTCAGTCAGATCCACACAGGCAGACCCTTTGAGTAGGTCTACAGTGAAATCACACATTTGCGGCTGGCCACTGTCAGCTGACTCAGGCTTCGACTACAGGGCAGTCTAGTTGTGGTATAGACATTCAGATTTGCATTGCAGACCAGGCTCTGGGACCCTGAGGGGAGGGGAGTGATGGGGGAGCCTGCAATTGGACTGGACCATAGCCTGAGGCCTGTGAGCTGCAGTTAAACACCCACAAACTCCACTTTTGACATACCCTGTACCTGTGTGGGTTTGATTGAGAACCGATGCCCAATTGTGATAAGGGGCTTAGAGGGCCAGATTACCTGGTGGCTAGCACACCTGACTTCCACCCTCTGTCTCGGGGCAGTAGTGATGCCTGGTTCCTGACCCCAGGCCAGGAATGTTTTTAGCCTCCCCCTGTATCTGGGCCTTTGTCCTTAAGTGAGGCATGGTAGGGGGACCTGGGCCCTCATCTTCCACTGGGTCCCAGCCCAAGGTCCTGTGGGAAGTGACACCTGCAGTTTCCTCCCTATAAAGAGTCTAAATCTGCTACCCTGGGCTACTTCCTACCTTCCTTCAGTTTGGGGCATGGCTCCTTTTGTCCAAGGAGTCAATAGCTTCAAAAATATCCAAATGAGCAAGCAGGATCCTGGAAGACCTGCCGGTTCTCACAGGCTGTGGTGGTTGGAAAAGGTACTGCTTGGGGACTGCCTTACTACATGGTCCCCTCTCCACCTTCTGTCTGGCTGCCCAGAGAAGGATTTTTCTATTCTGCAGCCTGTCCACCAGCCCTTGCTTGGGCTTCCAAGCTCCTTTGAACCCACTCATCTAGCTGGAACATGCTTGGCAACTGGCCGAGAGGGGTGGGGTTACCAGGGTCCAGTATTGCCTTTTCACCTTTCTGGCCCAATGTGGGGTGTTAAGCCCCATCGCACTAGGCAAATGGAAGCATCTATTTTTCTACGTACAAGAACTTAAACTGTTGAAACAAGAAGTACAATTCAGAAAATTGTAGGAAAGCATAGAGAACAAATTCTCATTGTGACTCAGAGTCAAGAAGTCTTGATTATCCTGTCTATGGTATGAAAGTGCAGAGTATTGGCTAACTCTAGCAGTAATGGAGAATTCAATTTTCCATGCAGACCACTTCCACCTTCAGAAACTCATGCTGCTTGCTTCAGATCTATCATGGCTATATGTGCATAACATCCTGTACTGTGCAAATAGTAACCATCGTGATGGGAACTCGGGTGCCAGGCTTTTTACTCAAGGTGTGTTAACTTAGGACACTCTACCAGAAGGGTTTTGCAATGTAGTTAAGAATTAATCTGAGATGTGTTAACATTTGGCACCCAATACATTATTGTTACTGAGTGTATGAATAGTTGCTACATAGTGGCATATGAGATTCCACAGCTACTTCATTTCCTTATTCTCAATATAAAGAGGACCATGTTGGTACAGATAGCACGGTGTGATAGCTATTGAGAAATGCTGACCTTTCAATACAGGCCACTATGCACAACTTGTACAAACATAGTCCCTGATTTCCAGGACAGTATATCTATTCAGGGCTGCACTTATGCAAATGCTTAACTTTGAGTACCTGCCTAAGTGCTTGCCTAAATCAGGGCCATATTCTTTTAAGAAATATGAATTAATTACTATAAAATATATTAATAATTTTGTTCTTAATACATATTTTATTACCATATTACCACATCCCTAACATAGCCCATTGCAAGGGTGTTCGTGTATGATCACATCCCACATTGCACACAGTAGGAAAGCTGACTACAATAAGGCTGCCCCCAGCTCCTCATAGGGGGTCGCACTCAGAGGCTTGATGTGTGAAAGGGGTCACCAGTACAAAAGTTTGAGAACCACTGAACTAACAAGTGCACAAACCTGTCTGAAACAGACACCTGTGACTTATAATGTAGGCGATTACCCTGCAGAGCACACACCTTGGCAGGTTGTAGGGTTTGAGAGCACGTATAGAAAATACCAAGAAAACTTTAAAAAAAATTGTTCTTACAGTCCTGGTTTCTTTCCATTCCTGAACACTGTGTATTTATTCTGAAAAGAATATTAGAGATCAGGATTTGCCTCTGTATGCCACTTTTCAGGGTTCATGTACATGTTGGTGTCCTTCACTGATGTTACATGACTCACAACTATGCTAAGTTATTACTAATTTACATATTTATTGGCCTTTCCCGTGTTTGTCAGGTCTGTTTCATGGGTCTTGTTTTGTTTAGTTTGCAAATGGCTCTCTGGTTTTTCTTGCAAATGTGATTAGTTTGGAATTAGATTGGATTACAGAGCCGGTATATCAAATAATGTTTGATTATATTCATTTGCTCAATGTGTTTTGTTTGAATTAATCACTAATTCAAGTCCTGCTACTCCCATCTGGTATGACTGGGGAGCAGACAGCAGGGCCGTTATCCTTCCTGCAGCACTGTGAGAAATCTCACTTTCTTGCTCCCTTCCAGTCCTTCTATGTAATGTGTCCTCTGTGTTTCTCTGGTACATATTCTCTCCCTAAACCAGCCACCTTCTTGGGGCAGGTGAATTTGTCGATGCTGATGAGAACTGGCCTTGGCTTCCTCTTCTGCAGGAGTCTCTCTGCCTCCCTGAAGATTGTTCCCCCACTGGAGATACAGAGCAGGAAAGAACTGCCAAGCAGGAGTGGGACAAGCAGCCTTAACAGCATAGCTCCCACTTACAGGAGTGGCATAGTAGAAAACACAGCCCAAATGTACGGCTCAGTCCTGCTGTGGCTGATAGGACATGCAATGGCTAAAGAGAGGTCATGGGCATTATTCTGCTAGCGTTTCTCTAATGAACGTGAGGGACTATGCAGTAATCGTTATTCACATCCCCAACAGCAACTTACATAGTCTCTCATTTTCAAACATAAGCCCTGAGCAATGACACATGCACGGGCAGACCCTTGTACCCACGCTGAGCACTGCTCAAGTCAGTGAAGCTCTGCGTGGAATGATGAGGAGGTCCTTTCACACACACAGCTTATTGCAAGACCAGGGCGGCCTAAAAACATGTGAACAAAGTCTTTGCAATATGCATGGCTCAATATAACCAGAACCAACATTGCCTAATGGCCCTCTATTGTTTATATATGTTGTTAATTTTAACCACCACATGGCTCATATGTGTAAAATCACAGGGCTAAATATTTTCAAATGTGAGCTGAGAGTTTCACTTATTTATGTAGATAAATACTATCACAAAAAAGCAGCACCTACGGCCCAGTATTAAGCCAACGGTGTCCGACTCTGCTGATGCTTATCTTGCTTCCAAAACATGGGTGGTTTTGTTGTTTTCCTTGGAAGAAGGTAAATGAATTGCTGAGATTAATTTGTTTCTCTCCCCTGTTTACCACATTTCAAAAAAAGTACCATTGATTTCAATGGATTAGCTCTTGAAAAGCATGATTAGTCTCCTTTCCTATTATGGTATACCCCATTCACTGGATTCTGCTATGGCAACAGTGCTGAAAACAGGATTGTGAGTCAAGGGTATTTTGATCTGCTGGCTGGTGACCTCTGCTATGAAAAATGCATTCTTAAACGTGCAGAGGTTACTTGCATTTAGTGGCATTAAAAGGGTTTAGAATGTGACAATGCAATGTGTTGAATAGGGATCTGAAGTATTCCCTGGGGGAAATTGGAAACCTTGCATTATGTAGAAACAGTTGCTGCTTTCACAAGCTCTAGTTATCAATACTCTAAAAGGAAACTGAGACTAACTGTGGTCCTCCGTCCAGTGTTCTTTTGAAGTCCTAGATTGATAAACCGGAAGGGTATAATGGTCCCATCGATTCTGACTGCTGCATAGCACAGGCTATAGAATTTCACACTAATTCCTGCATCGAGCCCCATAGCTTTGTTGGGAAACCAATTCCATCTACAACACCAGACACCTGTTTTTTGCTGAGTAGTCTCCAGTCCCAGTACTGACTCCGATTTGGGACTAGGACTCAGAATTGGGAGTAGGTTGTAGCCCAAGGTAGTATTTAGCAGCAGGCAAAAAATTCTCTATCATTGGGCAATTGGGTCAAGTCCTAATGCCTCATTCCTGCAATTGGATCTTCACAAGTAGACCTGTGTACTTGCATGGAGCCTTGTTGCATTTGAGGTTTCTCGGTTGCTAAGAAGCCTGAAGGATCATTAGGAAATTGACTCTTACAGCTCTGGGCTCCAGCTTGTGAAATTTTTAATAAGAATTCTAGCTCTGGCTAAAAGTTTAATGCAGTGCTTTCTCCTTTTTCTGCAACACTGGTACTGTGTTAATGATGTAATGTTTGGGTGCAAGTTATTTTGATTATTGCCACAATAAAGCTTTGGGTTCCTACATAACAAAATAGTTCTTCTATTCCATATAGCTGCTCAGTAGAAGATTAATCAAAGTCAGGATTTCAGGACATTATTTTAAGGATGATACAAGCAAACACAGGAAGACTTCTACAAGGACAAAGGAAAAACATGTATAGCTGAGTTATCAGCCTGTCTCGTTAGCAGGGGTATACAGACACAGTACTGTTATTTTCAGCCTCCTCACCATTCTTAGAGCAGAAATGTCAGATCCAACCTCCGATTTAATCACCAATGAACCAGCATTAGCTCTTGTTTCTGCTACTTGTTGCCTCTGCCCAGTTCAGTTAATCTAACACTGTTAATGTAAACAGGAGATTTCCATTCCTTGGCCTATCCCAATTCATATACACCTCTACCTTGATATAACGCTGTCCTCGGGAGCCAAAAAATCTTACTGTGTTATAGGTGAGATCGCATTATATTGAACTTGCTTTGATCCACCGGAGTGCGCAGCCCCGCTCCCCCCCGGAGCACTGCTTTACCGCGTTATATCCGAATTCGTGTTATATCGGGTAGCATTATATCGAGGTAGAGGTGTACTTCCACATTGTATCAAATGGCAAGTTATTTCACTCTTTATTCCAGTTTTGGCTAATAAATATTATCTTTATGTTTACATGATGGCATCTGGTTACTGCTTAGCTGCCTACGGCCAGATTCTATCCCTGTGAATCACACTGAGTGGTACTTGCTCATATTTGCAATGCCTCTGAAGTAATTGAGACTCCACATGTAAGTACTATTGACTGCAAGGTAGGGTGGCAGAATCAGGTCACTGTAAAATGAGGAAAGCCGTTATTTGTTGCTGTGTTCCTAATTATTTCCTAACAACTTAAACCAAACAGCACACTCATGCATTAAGAATGTGATACTTCAGCCTCGTGATGGGGCCTCGGATGCAAACTTTCAGCCCAGGTAGGAATATGAATGTACCCAAAGTCTGGGGTGGGCTTACAGTGCAAAGTCTCGACGGGCTCAATCAAGAGACAGAAGTAAGCTGCAAAATTCAGCTGCCCAAAGTCAGTAGGTAGGCTGATCAGGATGCATTACTTCATTTTTATACATTTTAAAGAAAAACCTGAATCAAAAGTGATGGTATCACAAGCAAATAGGTGGGTTTTTACATTTTTGTTCTGAAGGGTGCGGCGATTCAAGGTCAGCCTGACCGTTAGGAGTGATTAATGGGTGAGTTGCTGAAAGAGCTCCATGTTCATCAGTTTTATGAAGTTGATATTACCAGGGAGTAGAGCTTCATGATCATGAACATCTGGGACAGTTCTACGGTATAGGTTGAGGACAAGGGCTGAAAGCTTGATGATAAACTGATATTCCAGGGAGAGTCAGTGAACAGCACTGGGGTGATGGACTCTTTTGTGGTCTGCTTTGCTGAGCAGATGGGCTACTGTGTTCTGAACTAATTATAGCCTCGTTTCATATCTTAGTACAGAGAACTACAATAATCAAGCCATGAGGTTGTAAATACACACATTATTCAGACCAAGTCCAAATCTGACAGGAGAGGTACATATTTCTTGCTAGCTGGACTGGCTTTCACAGCCATAACTATCTGGGTAGCCAGAAATGGGGTGGGATGTTTTTTTCTCTGTAAAATAAGAGGTGGAAGAAATAGTAAAGAGCTCTCTAAAATAGATAGGAAGGTAAGCTTGAGGGAAATGTGGCAGCACATGAGCCTTCCTTAGGCTTGTGAGGGCCAAGGGTCTGGAACCACTGCACATAGGAGGAGAGCCAAAGAATGAAAAGAAGTGCTATGAGGCAGTGAATGCCTTGCTCACTTTATTGTACAACAGCAGATATTCTTCAAATGCTGCGAGGAAAGTAATAAACTTGCTCCGTGGACTAGGGAGGTAGAACAGTGCTTAGAGTACTAGCCTGAGACTCAGACATTGGTTCAGTTCCCAGGTCACCATGACTTCTTGTGTGAACTTAGGCAGTCATTTAGGCCCAAGTATTTAAATGTGTATCTAGATGCTGCTGTACTCAGTGTTGTACGGCCTAAGGCCCAGGTCCTTAAAGGTATTTAAGCAGCAAACTTCCACTGGGCACAGAATACTTTTTTGAGGTTCTGGTCCAATGCCCCATTTTCAAAAGAGACGTAGGCTTGCAATGCTGAGCAGAGCAACTCCTAAAGACCTTTACAAATCTGGGCATTAGTCTTTTGTGTTTTGGTTCCCCATCTCTAAATTGTGAGTGCTAGCACTTCCCTACTTCACATGGGTGTTGTAAGATAAATGCATTAAAGATTCAGGAGCTCTGATACTATAATAATTGGGGTCACATAAGTGCCATAGATAGGAAGATTTCAGTTGAAACATTTCCTATGTTTGAATCGCTCCTTTGAAGTAATTCTAGTCTAAATACCACTTGTCCCATTTGATTTTGTATTAGCACATGTAGTTGAGCATTTCCACTTCAATTTTAAATACATAAAATAAATGGCTAATTCACCCATAGCATAACAAATGCCAATGCAGAAGTGCCGTGCAATGTAGCTTAAAGAACCAGTTCATAGTAAGCAAAAAATAAATCTTGTCGTTGACAATTCATTATAGTCCTAAATTCTTTATCTGTTGTGTAACAAATTCATATTTTTAAAAGCATCTCAGTTTAATTGTGCCCTTTCAGCTTTAATTAGGCCTTGTGGTGTACATCTAGTCACAGAAATTAAAAATTTAGAGTGAGAAGACATTATCAAATGTTCATAGAATCACAGAATATCAGGGTTGGAAGGGACCTCAGGAGGTCAACTAGTCCAACCTGCTGCTCAAAGCAGGACCAATGCCTAGACAGATTTTTGCCCCAAATCCCTAAATAGTCCCCTCAAGGATTGAACTCACAACCCTGGGTTTAATAGGCCAATGCTCAAACCAGTGAGCTATTCATGTTCAATTTCCTGCCCAATGAGTGTAAGTGCCTTTAAGAGTGATCATAAGATCTCTGGCCCAAATAAACATTGCTGGCAGAACCCAGATAGTGAGCTGTCTGACACTGGCAGTCTACCTCAAGGTGCAGGCTGACTCAGGTCCCTTATTCTGCTTGGAGCCACATGGTGCATCTCAAAAATCATTGAGGTGGGAGATAAAGATTCAGTGCATCTTCTGGACAGTATCCACTGATGTAGTTCCAGTCAAAGTTTCTAAAGCCACCATACTCTGGCAGAACTCCTGAAGAAAGTCAACAGTGGTACTGACACTTGCTCTCCCATTACGGGGAGGGGTGTGCCAATGCCACAATGGATTCAGGTGGCTGTGACTTGCACCTTTGTATTGCTATGGGAGCGATTCAAGCCCGTGGCTTATAAATATGGATTGTATCACCACTACTTTGTCTGCTAGCAGGCAGGAGAGATAATCAACAGAGGTGTGCAAGAGAGCCCACCAAAAGTCAGCGAGGCACAATAACTGCTAGCATGTGGTGAAGGGAGACATGGAGATGGCAGAGGAGAAAGAATGGGTGAAGCACAAAATGAGTGCAAGATGCTGAGTTTTGAGGATTTAGTGACACATGTGGGACTCCAGGTAATCACCACACTGATAGTCACTCCTGAGACTTGAAACCAGTCACTAAAAGTCAATTCTGTGGGAGGGGAGGAAAACATAAAGTAGTGAGAAGAGACTTTAAATTGAAGGGGAGGGAATGAAAGACACTATCAAAGCAGTTCCATTTTGGCAATCAGAGTATTGGGGTATACTGGGAATTATAAAAGACGTATCTTGTCCATATCTACAGGAGACATTCAGAGGCACTGTCCTAACTGCTCCTGATTCCATCCCCTCCACCTCCATTCACATGTGACACAAGCACCTCTGCTATTGCCTTAGTAATGGGACACCTCCAATTCTTGCATTCTGCTTTGGTTAGAACATGGTAAAAGGTGCTCAGATACTATAGTGATAAGGGCCAATATAAGTATCTAGACAGAGGAACAGATTAACTATTTAAAAGGTGTATATTAAAGGAGACATCCTCTCCTTTAAATTTCAATTTCCTACACTCTAGTCTTCAATGATCATAAATGATGTCAGAATAGTGCCCTGTGACTATAGCTAAGATGATTAAAAACTCTTCAGACTATGGTCATAGTAATACATATATAAAAATGCATTCCAGCCAACTCTAAATACTTGTCACCAATAGCCTAAAACCAAATAGAGATCAACAGGTGATAATGTTTTGCACAACTTGGTTTGCTTGCACAGAAACAAATTAATTGTTTTTTTTAGTTTGTAGGTAATTTAATCCTGAAATTTTTCAAAGGACATAGTTGCTCCAAGTGGCCCTAAACCTGATTAATCACTGAGGTATAAATGAAAACAAATGTGCACAGGCCCGGACAAAAAGGGATCTTAAACTAAATTTTGATTTTAAATGAATTCTATTATGGAGTTCTTTTATAAAATTACAACGTCAAAAAGAGAAATGGAATTGTAAGATAAAGCTTAGCTCAAACACTTCTGCTTTTGTATTTCTTTATAACTCACTTTCAAATTTCTCTTAATAGCCACCATTTTAGGGTTTGTACAGCTATTATACTTATAGGATTATTAATTTTTCATTGTTCATCAATATAAAATGTATTTTGACTGCAGTTGGCTCTTCCTATTTTTGTACACCTTTTTATTTTTACATGAAAAGAAAATGAAACCGGAGATACATTTTCTTTGAACCACTTCTCCAGTTGTGCACAAATAAAAAGACAAAATGTAGAAATTAACATCACTGACCATTTAAAACTTAAAAAAGGAAGACGGTTGTATACCAAAACTATCTGTATGCAGTGTGTCTAAAAATCAATGTCACACAGTTTTTAGAAAGGAACAAAATCCATTGCATGCCTGCTGTATAATATCCAGTCAATACCAGGAAAAACCAAAATTAATCAGAAGTATAGCTCCTTTGAAGGACTTAATAGAATCTCTTTAATGTAAAAATCTATTTTCATTTAACTACTTATTGGAATGGAAGCGTGTGGGAGTCAAGTGTGGGGCAGGATGGGAGAGTGGTATGTTTAGCAGTGAAGTAGAGCCATCGTGTTAGCTATTTCTGTGACTATTTGGGAAGTAAGCCAAATCTATAAAGACCTGCTGCTTATCACCCTCGCAAAATGTGTGGCAAGTTAAAGCTTAGAGTATGACATTCATTTCATGTATACAGAAGTTCTGAAGTTACATGGAAATGTTGGGGTAGTTAACATCTTATGGCAATGTCTCAGTCTTTAAATATACCAAATGGTACATGAAGGAAAGATCCTCTTCTTGTAACGGTTTAGATAAATCATTAGTGGTGTTCTCTGGTATTCACCTCACTTAATACTAGTAAAAGAAACCCAAATCAATCCATAATGGTGCTAAATGTTTCAAAGGCCGGGCTGAAAATAGAATAAATAGTCCATTTGTATGGTTATGTTAAACCACAATAGACCCTTAAACCAAACCCCAAGAAAGCACAAGCCATGAGGCCTAGTGATTAGGGCATGAGACGAGACCTGAGTTCTATTCCTGGCTTGGTCAGTGACCTGCTATGTGACCTTGGGCCTTCCATGCCATTGTGGGGGGCCTTGGGCACTGGCGAACCTTGGTCCCTCCTAGTCTCTGCCTGTGACGCACAATAGTCTAGTCTCCTGTGGACGGTAATAATCTGGCCTAATTCTGGTTGTTGGGTTCAGTGTGCAGGAGCTGGGTGGTGGTGGCCTGTGATATACAGGAGGTCAGACTAGATGACCTGATGGTCCCCTTCTGGTCTTAACTCTAAAGTCACTTCATCTTTCCCCTGCCTCCCTTTCTGTTAATCTATTAGACTGTACATTCCTTAAAGCAGGGACTGTCTCTCACTGTGTAAAGTGCCTTGAACAATGAGATTTGACCTCAGTTGAGGCTTGTAGGTGCTACAGAAATATAAAAACTATAATCAGGTAGGACAGGACTAATATGCAAGTATCCTTGGTTTCTCAAGCTCACTTTACCTTACTCCTATTCAGACTTAGATGGCTTTGAAAACACATGATTTTTCTTTAAATTAGTACTGTATAATATTTAGTGCTTGTGAAAGATGCTCGACTGTTGGCCCTGGACAAGTTCTCCAATAATTCATAGGGGCAGTTATAGAACAGACAGGGACACTTCCCCAGATTTCACTACTCATGACCTTGAGAGGCTGCTTCTAATGGTGGGATTCTTGCTCTCTTTGCTGATACCACCAGAAACTAAACTGATCCCACTTCCTCATTCTATAAGGCATGTAGTTTATTGATCAAGTCAGTGGGCGATCTGAAGTCAGATAGTGAGATAACAGGTCAATTTCTCAGCCAAAGCCAAAATACTAAAATGGAAATTGGGGTGGGATTGAATCCTGAGGCTGGTCTGTCCAGGGCCAGTTAGAGCCTCTTACACCAGGCTGCAGTGGCCAGAGAGATGAGGATTGTATGACTGCATAAGGGAATCATGGCCATGCTAGTTTTCTGCTGGCCATACTTCTGCTCCCTGCTACACTGGCAGCAAGGATAGGAAGTTCCAATAGAATTCCTATGCCAACTCTTCATTTCTGCAGTCACCTGTATACTGGACTGACTCTCCCTGGTCAGGATACATTTATTTTAAGGCCCAGGTTATATCAGCAGTGTAGTATAAAGTGACAGCACCTAGTTGGTGCTGTATATGTCTAATTTCTCATTAAAGTCAGTGAGTCAGGTTTGAGGTATACAGGGTAAATCTGGACTAACTCCACTACTCTACTGAACTAACTTCAGATATGTGCTTCTTTAAAAACACAATTGGGTCTCTGTCTTCATATACTATGTCTATTTTTTTCCAGTAACCATGAAAACAAAATTAAAACCTGGCTTAGTTTCCACTGCACATTCTGAGGTAGTTTTTTCCAACAGACAGTGTTGCAGATCTTGTCTATAGCTGTAGTACATCAAGAGGCATAGCCTTACACAACCATCTGCTCAGATCTCCTTCTCTTTTTCCGATGCAACCTGTCTGAGATTGAAATATTGATAAACAATTTCTGCTGGTGAATAAAACCTGGGACGGGGAGAATGAAGGTGTGCAATGAACTTCCTGAGCATTCCTACAAGAGTTGCTCCTTTTAATATCTTAGGAATGATGAAATTTAAATATGTAATCACTGTTTCTAGTGATGTGAAGGACAATTGCAGACAGACTAGTGAAGAGAAGAGAAAGTACGTCATTAGGCTACACCCAGCAAGCACAATTACACCCATAGGTTTTAGTCCACTGTGAATATCACCCTCTAGCATTGTATAAGTCACTCCTAAATAGCCTGGCTTCTGATGCTACTTCTGGGAAGGAAATAGCAATAGCGGGTCTCAAACACTTGTTAGCCTTTGGCCCTTTCTGTGGGCCCCACTTCTGAGTATTCTCCCCTCCTTCCCCTTTCCTACCCAACAGACTTCCCTGTCAGTGGGGTGATGGGAAGAAAAATACCCATTTGACTCTTGTTCAACCCTTCATCATAGTTTTTCTTCAGTGAGACACTATGGCACTGTAATGGCATTGACAAAAGTGCTACTTCAGAAATGGTTGATTTCTGGGAGTGGTGTCAAGTTGAACTTTTATTATTTACATTATAGGAACAGGTAGAGGCTTCAGCCAAGGTCCCGTGTGTATGTATGCATATACACACACACGATGGTCCCTATCTCAAAGAGTTTGTCTGAACAAACTAAGAGCAGGGGTGAAGAGGCACAGAAGTGGAGTGATTTATCTAAGGGCACACAGCAGGTCAGCAGAACCAGGCGTAAAACCCAGGTCTCCTGACTCCCAGCACAGTACTCCTGTCCCTATACAACTGTCCCTCTCCGTAATACTTTCTTGGTATGACAGTGGCTTAGGAGCTCTTACCAACTTACCCTATCTCTGAACACTAAAGTCAGACACTCCTCTACAGAGTTCCTTGTTCTACATGTCGACAGACAGGTCCTACAGAGTTCAGGGGTACGTAGATCTTTGTCAGTGCAGATGCAACAGGTAAGGGACAGTGTCAGAATCAGCCCTTTTTGCAGTAATTCTTCAGTAGGATATAGCATACAAACCCTCTCACTAAAGGAAAGTGAATGTACTAGTCATAAATAAGGTTAAGATTTTGTCACAGGTATTTTTAGTAAGTCATGGACAAGACCTGGGCAATAAACAATAAATCAGGGAAGCCGAGAGCCCTGCCACCATGGCACAGAGCTGAAACTGAAGCAATCACGGAGTCTGTTAGTCATGGAATCCTTGATCTCCGTGACTATATCTTATCCTTCATCATAAATGACGAGATGCAGTGTCAGAAAGATGATTGCTGAGGAGGGCACCTGCCGTGGCAGCTTAAGTAATAAAAGGATATACCCAGCACTATCCCTCCCTGCTTCTAATACCGTGAGTTCAGCTGTGCTGTCTTGATACGCAGCAATTTCCACAGTCTGTTTAGGGGAGCAGCTTCCAATCTTGCAGTGCTTCTCCAAACCCTGTGCTTTCCCCCCTGTACAACAACCCCATCAGCAGTGATAGCAGCTAACAAGGCTAGCCCAAGTTCAGCTACCATTTGGTCTTACATCTGTGGACACTTAGCTATCAAATACATTGAAACCGTCTCCCAGAGGTTTGCCACTTTATCGATCCTTCTGGTGAAAACACCGCTCCCAAACCTCTGGCAACTTAACCCTACAGCCTTCTCTGATACTCTTGGATCCCTTCCACTGCAACCTTTAATTATTCCTCCAACCCCCTTAGATATACTATTCATATCAAATGATGGGGTCTAAATTAGCTGTTACCACTCAAGAAAGAGATCTTGGAGTCATTGTGGATAGTTCTCTGAAAACATCCACTCAGTGTGCAGCAGTAGTCAAAAAAGCAAACAATGTTGAGAATTATTAAGAAAGGGATAGATAATAAGACAGAAAATATCATATTGCCACTGTATAAAACCATGGTACACCCACATCTTGAATAGTGCGTGCAGATGTGGTCGCCTAATCAAAGAAGATATATTGGAAAAGGTTAGGAAAAGGACAACAAAAATGATTAGGGGTATGGAACAGCTTCTGTATGAGGAGAGATTAATTAGACTGGGATTTTTCAGCTTGGAAAAGAGATGACTAATGGGGGATATGATAGAGGTCTATAAAATAATGACTGGTGTAGAAAAAGTAAACAAGGAAGTGTTATTTACTCCATCTCATAACACAAGAACTAGGGGTCACCAAATGAAATTAATAGGCATCAGGTTTAAAACAACAAAAGGAAGTATTTCTTCACACAATGCACAGTCAACCTGTGGAACTCTGTCAGAGGATGTTAAGAGATGTTAAGAGTAACAAGAAGGGTTTCTTCAGGTATGTTAGCAACAAGAAGAAAGTCAAGGAAAGTGTGGGCCCCTTACTGAATGAAGGAGGCAACCTAGTGACAGAGGATTTGGAAAAAGCTAATGTACTCAGTGCTTTTTTTGCCTCTGTCTTCACAAACAAGGTCAGCTCCCAGGCTGCTGCACTGGGCAGCACAGCATGGGGAGGAGGCGACCAGCCCTCTGTGGAGAAAGAAGTGGTTCGGGACTATTTAGAAAAACTGGACGAGCACAAGTCCATGGGGCCGGATGCGCTGCATCCGAGGGTGCTAAAGGAGTTGGCAGATGTGATTGCAGAGCCATTGGCCATAACTTTGAAAATCCATAGCGGTCGGGGGAGGTCCTGGATGACTGGAAAAAGGCTAATGTAGTGCCCATCTTTAAAAAAGGCCAGTCAGCCTCACCTCAGTTCCTGGAAAAATCATGGAGCAGGTCCTCAAGGAATCAATTCTGAAGCACTTAGAGGAGAGGAAAGTGATCAGGAACAGTCAGCATGGATTCACCCAGGACAAGTCATGCCTGACTAACCTAATTGCGTTCTATGAGGAGATAACTGGGTCTGTGGATGAGGGGAAAGAAGTGGATGTGTTATTCCTTGACTTTAGCAAAGCTTTTGATACAGTCTCCCACAGTATTCTTGCCAGCAAGTTAAAGAAGTATGGGCTGGATGAATGGACTATAAGGTGGATAGAAATCTGGCTAGATCGTTGGACTCAACGGGTAGTGATCAACGGCTCCATGTCTAGTTGGCAGCCGGTTTAAAGCGGAGTGCCCCAAGGGTCAGTCCTGGGGCCGGTTTTGTTCAATATCTTCATTAATGATCTGGAGGATGGTGTGGACTGCACTCTCAGCAAGTTTGCAGATGACACTAAACTGAAAGGAGTGGTAGATACACTGGAGGGTAGGGATAGGATACAGAGGGACCTAGACAAATTAGAGGATTTGGCCAAAAGAAACCTGATGAGGTTCAACAAGGACAAGTGCAGAGTCCTGCACTTAGGATGGAAGAATCCCATTCACTGTTACAGACTAGGGACTGAATGGCTAGGGAGCAGTTCTGCAGAAAAGGACCTAGGGCTTACAGTGGATGAGAAGCTGGATATGAGTCAACAGTGTAACCTTGTTGCCAAGAAGGCTAACGACATTTTGGGCTGTATAACTAGGGGCATTGCCAGCAGATCGAGGGATGTGATCATTCCCCTCTATTCGACATTGGTGAGGCCTCATCTGGAGTACTGTGTCCAGTTTTGGGCCGCACACTACAAGAAGGATGTGGAAAAATTGGAAAGAGTCCAGCGGAGGGCAACAAAAATGATTAAGGGTCTGGAGCACATGACTTATGAGGAGAGGCTGAGGGAACTGGGATTGTTTAGTCTGCAGAAGAGAAGAATGAGGGGGGATTTGATAGCTGCTTTCAACTACCTGAAAGGGGGTTCCAAAGGGGATGGCTCTAGACTGTTTTCAGTGATACCCGATGACAGAACAAGGAGTAATGGTCTCAAGTTGCAGTGGGGGAGGTTTAAGTGGGATCTAAGGAAAAACTTTTTCACTAGGAGGGTGGTGAAGCACTGGAATGGGTTACCTAGGGAGGTGGTGGAATCTCCTTCCTTAGAGGTTTTTAAGGTCAGGCTTGACAAAGCCCTGGCTGGGATGATTTAGTTGGGAATTGGTCCTGCTTTGAGCAGGAGTTGGACTAGATGACCTCCTGAGGTCCCTTCCCACCCTGATATTCTATGATTCTATGTTGTGAAGGCCAAGATTATAGCAGGGTTAAAAAATGAACTAGAGAAGTTCATGAAGGATAGGTCCATCAATGGCTATTAGCCAGGATGGGCAGGGATGGTGTCCCTCGCCTCTGTTTGCCAGAAACTGGGAATGAGCGACAGGGAATAGGACACTTGATTATTACCCTTTCTATTCATTCCCTCTGGGGCACTTGGCATTAGCAACTGTTGTCAGACAGGATATTGGGCTAGATGGACCTTTGGTCTGACCCAGTATAGCCATTCTTATATCCTCTGGTGCTTTCAATCTCCCTCCTCTTTGTTCTCCTAGCCATCCCAGTCCTCCAAGTACCTTAACTTTAATTTCCCAACCTGTGCAAGACTTAAAACTCAGCCTTAATGCTGAATTAGTATGCTTTTTGCATATAGGTACTAAATGCATTGGTTTCCTTTAAAATGGCAATATTTGCCTGCAATTACAGCAATGATATCAACTATTTATATTTAAACTAGGAAATGACTGAGGCATCTCAAATGCCCCTCTAAGTTAACAGTTGGTAAATGCTGATATATTGATCAAGACAAAAAAGGTTAAGGGTGTTTAAACTTTTATTGTCCAACATTAAAATGGTGATGGGTTTTTTTTTGGGTGGGGGCAGTTCTACAGAGGCCTTGGTTTCTTGGCAAGCACTCAAAAGCATTCATTCTACAACTGAAAGTGTCTTAATGAAAAACAAAAGAACAAGTAGTTAAAATAAGCATTTATATTGAAACGGAGTTATTATGTGAAACAAACATAATAGACTGTCTCTTTTTGGGATGGTCTAGGCAGTATTTGGTCCTGCCATGCGGGCAGGGGACTGGACTCGATGACCTCTCGAGGTCCCTTCCAGTCCTATAATCTATGAATCTATGAATCTATGAATTTGGAGGCCAGATATCTCCTTTTTTCAAATAAAAGTTAATGAAAATAAGAGGGCTAATTTTACCCTTAGTCCTGATGTTTATTTCTCTTAACACACAAGGTGGAGGAGAGACATGATAGAAAAAGTAGCAGAAATATGGCCTTTGTTGATGTTCTGGAAACGCTGGATGGCTGATCAGTTACAAACGCGTGCTTTCATCAGATGCATGTAAAGCAACCCCCATCCTTTCATGTATTTATACCTGCTCCTGTATTTTTCACTTCATGCAGCTCATGAAGTGGGTTCTAGCCCACGAAGGGTTATGCCCAAATAAATTTGTTAGTCTCTAAGGTGCCACAAGGACTCCTCGTTGTTTTTGCTGATACAGACTAACACGGCTAACACTCTGAAAACTGATACTTCAGACACTCCTCTAAATTGCTCAAATGTGCAACCCAGGGCAGTGGAACGTAGAATGACAGGTTTTCTTGTGAAATTGTTGATACTTCCTGTTTCTCGATGGAAAAGCTATTCTCATTTCTGCTTACTGTTCTGTGTGTAAAGCAGGAAGTATGGGAGATATAGCAGTGAACCCCTAAAAAGGTTTTGGTTTGTGTTGCTCAGAGGCCCTCAGGCAGTACTGCACACAAAAAGCCATTTGTAGTGTGCAACAACATGTGTTGTCCTACAAAACCCAGACTACATATTCTTGAGTGCCACCTACTGACACTTTATATGTCTAGAAGGTTTAGTTCAGGGGTCGTCAACCTATGGCATGTGTGCAAAACATGGCACGCAAGCCGATTTTGAGCACACTGCTGCCTGCCGCGGTCGCGGCCCCCAGCCGCACTCAGCCCCCCCCCCCGCCCACTGCTCTCCCCTGCGGGGGCAGGAGGCAGAAGCTTGGTCCTACAGCAGCCAAGCTTCCCCCCTCCCCCGCTTCTTCCCCCAGCGTGGTGCTTTCCTGCCCCTCCTCTTCTCCTTCCCTGTGCCGATCAGCTGATGGCCCGGGGGAGTGGGAGGAGTGGCAGTGTGCTCGCTGCTATGTAGAGGAGGCAGAGAAGAGTTAGGGACGGGGCCTTGGGGAAGGGGGTGGAACAGGGTATATCCTTTCCAGCCGCCTGCCATGAGCCGCTCAGGGCAGGGTGCTGGGAGCACCCCCACGAGCCGAGCACCCCAGTCCCCTGCCCTGAACCCCCCCCAACACCCAGCCTTCTGCCCTCACCCCCCCATGTCCCCACTGCCCTCACCCCTGAACCCCCCCCAGCCTTCTTCCCTGCACCCCCCACACACCCCCAGCCCTCTGCCCTGACCCCCCCTCCAGGTCTGGGGTCCCGGCTGCCGGCCCCTTGCCAGCCGGCATCCCGGCCGCAGGCCCCGCTCAGCCCGCTGCTGGCCTAGGTGAACAGAACCCCAGGCTGGAAGCGGGCTGAGCAGGCTGGCGCTGTAAGATCAGCATTTTAATTTAATTTTAAATGAAGCTTCTTAAACATTTTGAAAACCTTGTTTACTTTACATACAACAATAGTTTAGTTATATATTATAGTCTTATAGAGAGAGACCTTCTAAAAAAACATTAAAATGTATTACTGGCACGCGAAACCTTAAATTAAAGTGAATAAATGAAGACTCAGCACACCACTTCTGAAAGGTTGCCTACCCCTGGTTTAGTTAATAGGGTTATGCAGACTAGAGCAGTCCCCTTCCACCCACATTCATATAGCTAGACTCATCAGGCTCATCCCCTGAGGATAACTGTTCCTACTTTTTTTTTTTTTCTGTTTTGGCAGCAGAGTTCTCCTTGTTCTTCTACCATCTTTAACCTTAGAGTTCCCATCCTCCATCTTTTGCCTCTGTCCTTAGGTTCTGTCTGCACTCCTATTGGCTGTCCTATCTAAAATTCAGAGAACTTTTTTGTACTGCTGTCTTAGGAGTATTTGGCTTGCAGTCCTCACAATTGAATTTGTTCTGTCACCTTTTTTAAACCTGCTGCTTTCAAAAGTTGATTTGCTGTTGGAAATAGTCTTTGTAGCATATCACATGAGACTGTATTGGGCTGCTGCTTAGGCCACCTGTTGGTGGTTTTTCTCCAATCCCCTAAGGCTGTTCGTGAGTCTTTATTCTTCCAGTATGCCTATTTTTAAATTAATTTATTGGCAATCTTGATAGCTGCTTCTGCTCTGTTGTTAGACTGGCTGTAATAAAGAGAAGCTGTGATCACTGGTGCATTCAAATTCTGCTGATGCTACAAACTTTGCAAATTCCCAAGAGGCAAATTTCTAACAACTTTTCAAAAAGTTGCAATGTGGCCGTTAATCTAATTTTTCCTCTTACCACTCTGCAATTTTTCCAAAGTTGGAAAAAAATAAAGGAGAGAGAGAGAGAGAATAGAAATAACTCAAAGCTCTTAGAAATCATTCATTTAATTGCAATTAGAGGCTGTGACAGGGGCATAGCTCACCCCTGCGGCGCCTCCTCCTGGTCGTCTCGGGGAATTAGTTCGAACCAGTAGAGCGCCCCCTTTGGGTGGCGTCCCGCCTGTCGTCTCGCCTCTGTTAGGTGTGCGGACTTGTGCTGCTCCCAACGTATGGCGTCCTCTTCTGGAACACTGTCCTCCGACAGTGTCCCTTTGTCCATTCACGCCCCCTTCCGGGGGGGGTGGGGGGTGGTGGTTAATCAACAGCCCCACACCTTCAAGCCCGATCCTTGCAGTCCCGGATCTGGTGTGGTTCCGGCTGGCCGCTCCCTGCGGCCTATGGCTGCGCGTATGGCACCACAGCACACAAAAGGAAAAAGGGGTTGTGAGTTCAATCCTTGAGGGGGCCACTTAGGGATCTGGGGCAAAAATCAGAACTTGGTCCTGCTAGCGAAGGCAGGGGGCTGGACTCAATGACCTTTCAAGGTCCATCCCTTCCAGCTCTATGAGATAGGTATATTTTATTTTAGTATGTGCATCTTACAGTGGCCTAGTGGCTACTGCACTGGACTGGGACTCCAGAGATCTATGTTCTGTTCCTAGCTCTGCTATAGCTCTGAGTGACCTTGGACAATTTTATTTTCATCACTGTGTCTCTGCTTCCTCCTCTGTCACACGGGGAACATGGTATTGACCTCCTTTGAAAAGTGCTTTGATGAAAAGCTCTATACAAGAGCCAGGTGTTGGCATATGCTGGTATATTAAACAGACAGGCACTCTGTACATAGTCATAGCAGGCAGTCAGCTGTGACTCATCATAATCATAGCTATTCGCTAAGATGGTTATGGATGAAAGTGTCCCTAAACCTCTGACTGCCACAAGCTGGGACTGGATGATGGGGAGTGCCCTGTGGTGTTCAATCCCTCTGAAGCATCTGGCTCTGGTCACTGCCAGACAGGATACTGGGGTAAGTGGCCCATTGGTCTTACCCAGTATGACTTCTTATGTTCCCCTTCTTGGTCCAAAATTGCCAGAATATGTTGGTCTTTGGGGTACACTGCATGGTTTCTCCTCTTTACTCAGGCTTGTGAGGAGGGCGGGGTGTGAGAGGGGGCTAATGTTTGTGTGGGGGGAGGACTTGGCTGTATTTGTTATGTGGATTAGTTGCTGGCT
Organism: Malaclemys terrapin pileata; assembly: GCF_027887155.1. Lineage (NCBI taxonomy): Eukaryota > Metazoa > Chordata > Testudines > Emydidae > Malaclemys > Malaclemys terrapin. Next base: position 65,448,911 of record NC_071515.1, on the reverse strand, counting down.
TTTTAGTTGGGTTGTATCTTCAATTTTAGTAAAGATATAGGGCCTAAACTAAAGCCTATTGAAGTCAATGGAAGGATTCCCACTGGCTTCCGTGGGCCTTTCATCAGGCCCCTAGTGCCGAAGATCATCTTGTAACTTAAACATTTATTTGTTGATATAGAATTCTACCTGTCAAACTAGACACAGTCAGCCACGCTGCTATTAGGGAAGTGGCACTCCGGGCTGTTCACCAGGGATACAGTAAGAAGGAAAGCAGAGGCACTCACTCCCTGCAAGCAGGGAGACAGCTGAATATCCTCTCACTTTTCACTGACTTAAGGGAAGCTGTTCCCCACCTACAGCTATCCTTCCCCTTGGCTGCTGAGGTTTCCCAGTATGACCACTGATGGTGTGAAACACTGCAGCTGTTGAATCAGAAGACCTAAGCAACAGCTGTGGGTGGAGAGGCAGTGAAGCAGATTCTAAGGAGGCACTTAGGAATGCAAAATGTAATTACACAAAAGGTAACATGAGCAGGACACTGGGGTTAACACGCCTAATCTTAGTCCCCTCCAGAGGTCATGACCTTGCTCTTACACTGCATTCCCAAGTGCAGCACCTGCAGCAGCACCATGCCACCTATTCTATATAGGGAGGATAGTACCTATTGAATTGCCAGAAAACCTGGATTATTCCTAGAGACTTACAATTAGAAAACATTTGTCCTATTTTTAATCAGTCTCTAGGAATAATCCAGGTATTTTGGCAATTCAATATTTGGGTTTTTAATGTTTGTTCAATGCCTATGGCTATGTTGTATACAATTGTGCTCTTTTATTCCAGGAACAAACAGTCTCTGAAAGAAGTATTCAGTGGTGAACAGGGTTTGGAGAGAAGAGAAATGAGTACCAACACTATCAAAGCAGTTCTCTTGCTCAAAGTGAATGTTAACAACTGTTCAGTTTTTCATGACACACTCTTTTAGACACTAAGTTACTGGCAAAAATCCTTGGGTTGGGGAAATATGCATATCTTGCTGTTGAGTCAGGATCTGTCAGATACCAGTACATGTCTTAAGTTTTACTTTTGTCTTTTGTGAGACTATTTTGTAGCCCTAAAAATATCACCACAAAAGTTTGTCTGATTTTTGAAAATACAGTGAATAATGGCCAGATACTTAGCATTGACTTGACTGGCATTATACTGAGTTAATTTGATTTACACCAGTGAGGGATCTCCAATCCAAGTTCTGACTTTGCTTAATTTATTCGGTCTGAAATCACAGCTTGAGGCAGTATGAGTTTCATTCTGGTTCCTTTTGCTCTATTGAATCTCCTTGAAAGGTGATCAAAATGGCACACTGCATGTGACCTTGCTAATATACACAGTACTAGAATTATTTATTTGGAATTATATTTCATACCACGGATTCCTGCATCCCGTAACTTTACTACTTGGCTATAGTACCTTTTTGAACACTGTTATGGGGCTTGGAATTCTATCCACCACAATCCTTAGACCCTTGTCCTTGTGGAGATTTCCCCTCCTCCCCCGCCCTTCATAGTTTTAGTCCTTAGCCTGGTTATTTTAACTACTGTAATACCATTCTCAACTCAAATTTCTAGTAGAAATCCTTCTGAACCTTTTCACTCTCTTTGTATTGACTACTTTTCTGATCTCTTTACCGATAGCAAACATTCTATTTTCTTTTCAGTTCTTAAAATCCTTCTGTACTAACTGTGCTCAGCAGGTAAATAATTTACCCAGATTTTGTCACTTTTTTTAACCCAACAATATTAATCAAACCGCTTTCTTACGGTTCTGTTCTTCTGCTCTACAGCAGCCATGGCATGCAATATTTTGTGAAGTAGCTTTTGAGAGAGGTTTGGTTTTTCTTTTTGCTCCCGATCACACAAGTATAGGTGGGGGTGTTTACTGACCTGGTCAGAACTTACAATGAAACACTTATTTTTGTGGAATGGGTTTTCTGGAGGAGGGTCCAACAGAAGTAGAAGATAGGCAGAGTTCTCTTGGAAATCTCCCTGAGTAATGACAACCCATCCAGCTCCTCAGCAGCCAACCTGCCAGAGTGTTTGAAGATGGGATCCTGACTCTGGGGCAGCCCGCCATGTGGATAGTTTCAGAGTAGGGGACCCACAGATCTATAGGAAACCCTAAAATCACCCCATGGATTTCTAGACATCTACTTGGAGTACCTGCACCTCTACACTTAATCTATTATTTCATCTCCCATAGGCTGCCCCAGTGGTAGATTGGTAACCATACTCTTATATTCACCAACAGCTGCATGATGCTACCCAGTTTGCTAGAGGAACTTAGCAGCCTGTAGCAACTGTACTGTCTCTCTTCCCAGCCAGCCAGGTACCAGGTGGTGCAAAGGAGGAGAGCATGTGATCCTGTCATTCTTTGTCATGTATTCATCCCTTATTTGAAAACTAGAGTATTTGTACAGCAATACTATCTGGATTGGCAGTGTCAACTTCTGTATGTTCTAAATATAACAATGATGACCTATGGTCATCGACAGCATTTGAACCTCATCACCAAAGTCTAGATCTCTATTACTTGAGTGAAAGGTGTAACTCTGCTAGCTGGCAAAGTTAATAGCCTGTTATCCCTAATGTGCACTAGTCACTAGTTGCACATGAAGCATGCTTTAAAACGTACTACACAGACACTACCTCACTGAGTAGACTTTAGGGTGCTGTTCAAGCTTTCACTGGCTTCCAACTTCCAGGTTCGTACTAAGTTTTGCTGAAACTTCAACTAATATTCAGAATTCCACACTATTTTCAGTTATGTGCAGCATTTTGATTTCCCCCAACACTAAAACAAGCAGTCAAATGTGCTTGATATTTTAATGTAAAAATTGTATGTGTTTCAAGTTTTTTTGGGTAGCCCACTTATTAGTCATTCTGAATTGCAGGCATTTTCTGAGTGCCTTCTGTTTCAAGTGTTCACACCCTCTGGTGATAGACTGCTGCAGAGATTAAAACAAGGGGCCATGATTACAAGAGATCAATTTAAAAAAAAAAAACATTTTCTATTTGAAGGGCTGCATCAGGATAGTTGAATAGAAAGATAGTGGGAGTCTTGAAAATGAATGGCCAATGGGAATCTATAGGAAACCATAGCCTTTCCTTAAGAGCTCTGCATGGCTTTAAAGGCTTGCAAAGTGGTCTTCCCCTTCCTCTTCCTGACCTTCCTCCCCCCCCCCCTACCCCTCCGGAGCCCTAAAGAGCTTATTACAAACATAAGAGCTCCAGGCTTGTGGGTCTCTATTTAGACCTTGGCTCTAATTGCAGAGAAGTCTGGTAGAGCCTGGAGCTATGAACTGAACAGAGATAAAATATTTTCTTTTCAGTTTGTCATTTAACACTTCAATGGCCAGCATCCTCTGGGATTCAAGCATTATGCAGTGAGATCTAGACCCCACTGCAGTTTATTTCTTGTAGTGTAATTTTTCATGTAGTAGATGATTCAGCTGGTAAAATGATGTTGCTTTGAAATTAGTTTTTGGTACTTAGCATTTAATATTCCTCTCTTTTGCTCTGCAATTAGCTTTCACTAATGCGATTTAATCTATTTGTAACATTTCTCAAATCATACAAGTAGATGTGATTTGAAATGAAGTTAAATCTCTTGAACTTTTCCTTACGCTAATTTCAAATGCCAGCAGGGCACCAACTGCTGTGAAAATTAATGAATGAGCTATTCCAGACTTTCATTTCATTTGAATGACTTTGCACTCAGAGCATATGTGACAAACTATACTCCAATAATATAAATGATGGTGGAGCAATAAGTATTTTGCTGGTTGTTTGGCTATACAATCAGAGTTGACAGCTTCTGATTTTTCTCTGCAAGGAAATTATAGAACAGGGGTCGGCAACGTTCAGCACGCGACTCGCCAGGGTAAGCACCCTGGTGGGCCGGGCCAGTTTTATTTACCTGCTGACGCGGCAGGTTCGGCCGATCACGGCCCCCACTGGCCTCGGTTCGCCGTCCCGGGCCAATGGGGGCGGCGAGAAGCCACGGCCAGCACATCGCTCACCTGCGCCACTTCTCGTCACCCCCATTGGCCCGGGACGGCGAACCGCGGCCAGTGGGGGCCGCGATCGGCCAAACCTGCCGCGTCAGCAGGTAAATAAAACTGTCCTGGCCCGCCAGGGTACTTACCCTGGTGAGCTGCGTGCCGAACGTTGCTGACCCCCGTTATAGAATATATTAGGAAACATCCATCCCTCAGAATGACAGTTTAGTTATAGAATTATAACACTACATTGATTTACTAAAAAACCCTGCCATTTTTTTTGTTGTGAAATAGTATTAAAATAAGATACCAGTCGCATACCCAGTTCCATAACAGCACTTAGCTTTCCCATCCAAAAACATTGGGCCATAACATAGATGCCAGCTTTTACTAAGGGAGAGGCAATTTAGCTATGTCATTCCATAGGCATTTAACTCAGCTCAGCCTCTCATAGTCTGACTTTGCTTTAGCAGATTTGGATAGAATGAACTAATACCACATTGTAACTAACTTCATTCAGAAGCTCAGGTTGCATTTATTCCTTCATCCCATCTCCACTCTGAAAGTCTGTGTGCTGTTGAGAAAAAGAAGTCTCAAGCAAGGAGAATATGAAGCTGAAGCGGAGGGAAACAATCCTATAGCTGCCAGTGTTCCCTCTAATTTTTCCCATCCATGTGTGGAAAGAATTTTGTTATGTGCACCAATATGGAGGTGATGTGTGGCTATTCCTCCATATTGACTGGGTACAGGTTACATCCAGATGGCATAGAGGGAATTTTTAGACCCCATTAATGACTTGGATCAGCTTCTTCTGGAACCCATAAGGGGAGAGGCAATTCTTGATTTAGTCATAAGTGGAGCATTGGGTCTGGTCTAAGAGGTAAATATAGCTGAACTGCTCAGTAATAGTGACCACAATGTAATTAAATTTAAACATCCTTGTGTGGGGGGGAAACAGCCAAGAAACCCACCTCAATAGCACTGAACTTCAAAAAGGGTAACTACACAAAACTGAGGAGGTTAGCTGAATGGAATTAAAAGGAACAGTCACCAGGATGACATGCCTGCAAGCTGTATGGAAACTTTTTAAACACCATAATAAAGGCTCAAACTAAATGTATACCCCCCCCCAAAAAGAGGAGGACCTCAAAAAGCTACTATAGCTACACAGCAGAGTACAAGAGGTGACTTTAAAATACTTTAAAATACATACTTTAAAAATTGGAAGTCAAATCCTACTAAGGAAAATAGGAAGAACATAAACTCTGGCGAGTCAAGTGTTGTAAAATATAATTAGGCAGACTAAAAAAAAAAGTTGAAGAGCCGCTAGCAAAAGACACGAACTATTTTTTTAAGTATGTTAGAAGCAAGAAGCCTGACAATCAGTGGGGAACCTTGGATGACTGAGGTGTTAGAGGAGTACTCATGGAACACAAGGCTATTGCAAAGAAGCTAAACAAATTATTTACATCAGTCTCCAGAGCAGAAGGTTTAAGGGAGATTCTGACACCTGAGCCATACTTTTTGGGTGACAAATCTGAGGAACTGTCCCAGATTGAAAGGGCTTTGGAACAATTGATTAAACAGCAATAACTTACCAGGACAAGATGGTATTTACCCAAAATGTTCAGAAGGAACTAAAATATGGAATTGCAGAACTACTTACTGTATAGTATATAATCTATTAGTTAAATTACCAGATGACTGGAGACTAGCTAGTGTAATGCTGAATTTTATTATTATTTATTAAAGAAAAGGTTCCAGAGGCAGTCTGGCCAATTACAGGCCGGTAAGCCTAACTTCAGTACCTGGCAATTGGTTGAACTATAGTAAAGAACAGAATTATCAGATGCCTAGATGACAACAATATGTTGGAAGAGGCAACGTAGCTTTTTGTAAATGGAAATCATGCCTCACTAATCCACTAAAATACTTTGAGGATTTCAACAAGCATGTGGATATAGTGTACTTAAGTTATCAGAAAGTCTTTGACAAGGTCCCTCACCAAATGCTCTAAAGCAGTGGTTCCCAAACTTGTTCCGCCACTTGTGCAAGGAAAGTCCCTGGTGGGCCGGGCCGGTTTGTTTACCTGCCGCATCTGCAGGTTCGGCCGATCTCAGTTCCCAGTGGCCACAGTTCGCTGCTCCAGGCCAATGGGAGCTGCTGGAAGCGGCGCGGGCTGAGGGACGTACTGGCCGCTGCTTCCAGCAGCTCCCATTGGCCTGGAGCAGCGAACTGTGGCCACTGGGAGCTACAGTCAGCCGAACCTGCGGATGCGGCAGGTAAACAAACTGGCCCAGCCCGGCAGGGGCTTTCCCTGCACAAGTGGCAGAACAAGTTTGGGAACCCCTGCTCTAAAGCAAAGTAGTCATGGGATAAGAGGGAAGGTCCTTTTGGGGATCCCTAACTGGTTAAACGACACAAACAAAGGGTAGGAATAAATGGTCAGAGTTCACAGAAGTAAGTGTTGTTCGACATTCATAAACTCTCTAGAAAAAGGGGTAAAGAGTGAGATGGCAAAGTTTGCAGACAATACAAAATTACTCAAGATATGTCCAAAGCCAGCTGCAAAGGGATCTGACACAAGTGGATGATGGGGCAACAAAATAAATGTATTTCAATGTTGATAGGTGCAAAGTAATGCACATTTGAAAAAATACCAACTATACCGACAAAATGTTGGGGTCTAAATGAGCTGTTATGATTCCGAAAAGATCTTGGTGTCATGGATAGTTCTTTTGAAAAATCTGCTCCGTGTGCAGCAGCAGTCAAAAAAACTACTGTTAGGAACCATTGGGAAAGGGACAGATGACAAAACACAATCATAATGCCATTGTATAAATCCATGGTATGACCACCCCTTGAATACTATGTGCAGTTCTGGTCGCCCCATCTCAAAGATATATTGGCCTTGGAAAAGGTACAGAGAAGGGCAAGAAAAAATGATTAGGAGTATGGAATAGCTTCAATATGAGGAGAGATTAAAAAGGCTGGGACTGGTCAGCTTGGAAAAGAGACAGCTAAGGGGGTATATGATAGAGGTCTATACAGTTGTGAATGGTGTGGAGAAAGCGAATAAGGAAGTGGTGGTGTTTGGTTGTTTACTCCTTCACATGAACCAGAGGTCACTCAATGAAACCAATCAGCTTAAAAGAAACAGAAGGAAGTACTACTTCACACAATGCAGTCAACCTGTTGAACTTGTTGCCAGGGGATGTTGTGAAGGCCAAATTATAACTTGGCTAAAAAAAAGAATTGGATTAGATCATAGAGGATAGGTCCATCAGTGGCTATTAGCCAAGATGGTCACATACATTACCACTGGTGTCCTTAAACCTCTGACAACCAGAAACTGGGATTCAATGACAACTACCCTGGTCTGTTCATTCCCTGTGAAGCATCTGGTAATGGCCACTGTCAGAGTATAGGATATTGGAGTTAGGTGGACCATTAGTCTGAGCAGTATGGACATTTAAATTCTTTCATCCTAAGGAGTAGAAGGAAAAGGGTCTGAATTTACAGTAAGAAACTAAATATTTTCAGTTTTTAACATTAGACTTTTTAAAAAGTCTATTTATTAACTTTCTTAAAATAACATTGCTTAAACACATTGTAAGCTTTAAGATACTGAGGTTAAATATATTGGGCCAGAGCTTCTACTCTTACCTACCAGCTTAGCTCTACTGAAGTCAATTTACACTGGCTGAAGATCTGGCTATTGGTTTTTGTTCTGTAGCAGAAGTCCTACATTGAAAACTTAGTATCGGATCCTGACATCTAAATTTGGGTAATTGCCCATTGGAGTCCAGTTGCTGAAATCTTCTTTGGCGTCAAAGGAGTCTTTCCATAGTAAGGAAATCAGGATGATAGCCCTGATGCAGCAAAACAGATGAGCATGTGCTTAAGTCCATTAGTATTAAAGGTACTTAAGCATGTGCCTAAAAAAAAAAAAAAAAGTACCCACTTAAGTGCTTTGCTGAACAGGGATGATTTACAAATCAGGTTTGAGGTGCTTGAGTTTTAACTGAATGTAGTAAATGAAACTTGTTCTTCCAGTAGGAGTCTCTATTGACAAATTTTGATTCATTCATTTTATTTTTTAATCAATAAATAAATGATCAAACTTTTTAATTCTAACCCAGATTAAATAAGTGGCACCACAAAAATATATATACTAGACTCTGCATTGCAGTCATAATGAGAAGATTAATTGGATTTGGTCTGGGAGTGGGCAGATAGGGGAAATGCCACTGTTGTGCTCCCAAAGTTGCATGCAGAGTTGAAACACTGAATAACCTGAAATAAGGTAATTCAAAGAATGAGAGCAGATGTATTCTGGTTATTGTAACATGGAGGAGTCACTTTTTTTTTTTAAAACTCAATACCTAATGGACATAACGGCTGAATTGTGTGAGGAGATTCAAGTTACAAACCATGCTTAATGGAAATAATAATGACCTTGACAAGTGCATCTTTAAGAGGTGTAACATAAAGTAGCTTGTAAACACAATTTGTGATGTGAGAATTAATGATGGCCTCAGCTGGATGCACTATATCCTTGGTCACGTCAGGGCAGATTTCTTTTGTTCTCTGCTTCATGCAGGGCAGCTATTTTCTTTTCTGTTTATTTCTGAATATCATTCAAGGACAGTCAAGGTCTTCTGTGTAATATTTCATCACATATTCTCTGTCAGACACCAAAGCAGTTTTAGACATAATTTATGGGTATGATTTATACATCTGAACACCTGTCAAACACAACACTTTAGACTTCTAAAATTTATGTTTTAAGAGGGACAAACAACATATAGAACAATGCAATTTAAGGCTTGTTTGTTTGCAAAGGCTTTTAAATATGGCCTTTGATTCTTGTTTTCTGATAGTCTACACTTTTGTTGGCTCATCATGCAGTACAATCTTGATTCTACAAGCCACACTTATTGAAATCTCCCAGTTATAGGAAAGGGTCATATCTCTTAATGTCTAGTAACTGTGCTGAAAATTCCCTTGACTATTTAAAAACTGCTTATCCTCCATGGCCCAGTATTAGACTTTAAGGTCAGAAGAAACCATCACGATCATCTAGTCTGACCTCCTGCACATTGCAAGCCACAGAACCTCCCCCACCCACTCCTGTAAGAAACACCTTACTCAGCCAGAATTACTGAAGTCCTCAAATCATGATTTAAAGACTTTAAGTTACAGGTAATCCATCATTTATGCTAGTTTAAACCAGCAAGTGACCTATGTTGCAGAGGAAGGTGGAAACCACCGAGTGTCTGCCTTTTGATTAGGCTAAACAAGCCAAGCTCTTTGCCTCCTTTCATCAGGTAGGCTTTCCATTCCTCAGCTCATCCTAGCAGCCCTTCTCTGTACCTGTTCCAGTTTGAATTAATCTTTCTTCAACATAGACCAGAATTGCATACAGAATTCCAGATGAGGTCTCACCAGTGCCTCATATAATGGTATAAAAACCTCTTTGTTGAATACCTTGAGCCAGCAAAGCATTTAAGTATGTGAATAGTCTCATTGACTCATATCAAACTATGTTGGGCAAAGATTAACTTCCAGTTGAATGCTAATGCTTGTTTAAGAGGCTTCTATATTACAAAATTCTGTATAGAAAACAGAAAAGCTATTGAGAAGGGACTTATCATACATTCTGTTGGTCAAGAGATGTGAACTTTTGAATGGGTGGTGGGTAAACATGATATTATGGTTGGTATTATAGCACTGTCAGAGTTAAGGGTGTGTCAACACTTCCTTTCTGAACAGAAGCTAATTTCAACAGGAAGGTTGTGTATTTCCCACTCAGCTAGTTCTTGTTCTCTTGGCTCTCAAATATTGCCAGGTAGTTTTATTTACAAGTTTGAAATTATGGGACAACAGCAAAAAAGTATTTATCCATTTCCTACACACCCTTGTGCTGCACTCTAAACTATCAACTGGTAAGTTTAGGTAATGACACTTTTCACATCTTAAGTTTTAAAATATACTATTTTGCATTGTAAAGGGACCATGATGTTTTTTTTATCATCCAATTACTAAGGATGCTTGAAGTATATTAACCACTTTTCATATGTATTAATTTACGAGGGTGCATTTCCCCTCTCCTTGTCTGCACAAAACTCCCATTAACTTAAATGGAAGTAAAATAAACATCAGGAAGAGAACACAAACTTATTTTGTATTTTGAATCCATGGTACCCAAGTTCAGGAACTATTATGGTTTTGTGTACTATGAATAATGCATGCAGCACCATTATATAGCTCATCGTGGAAGCAGAATGTACAGTTATATTAAACATTCACAGCATACACCATGACCATTCTGAATGTTGAGCTGCCAGGAAGTTGAGGGCCCAAGGACATTCAAAGACCTTGGTCCTACTACTGGATTCAATTATTAGAACTCCTGCATATAGTAGTATTCTGGTTGCTGGCAGTGAGTGCTACAGTTAAGGCTCAGTTCCAGTTACCCTTCTTGGAACTTACTCAAGCAAACTCCTTTTACACTGAACTGTCCCACGCTAGGCTTAGTCCAAAACTCTTTATTTTAAGAAAGTAGGATCTGCTGTTTTGACTTGCGCAAGTGTGATAAAATGACACTTTTTAAGTGTTCCAATTTGAAACTTTTATATCTACAAAAGAGTTAAAGATAGGAATGTCAAGATCAGCTTGTTGTGGGATCACTGATTCTTAAAATCCAAGCTAAAAAAATTAATTTCAGCTCAGAAGTTTAAAAGTTGTTAATTTCAGAATGTGCATACCAGAGAGCTCGAACACACACTTGAGGAGGCACCACAATGTAAACTGAGTAATGGTTTTTCATGTCCTGTAAATCCCAACTGAGCCCTATTTTGAGGGATTAAGTGAATGTAAATGATGCATAGGCCTTGTACTAGTCCCCTGCAGAGAGGTGACTGTCACATTGAAGGAAATTCAGGTGAGTTACAAAGAGACTCTGAAAGCAGGTGATAAAGCAAGGGCTCTCTGTCAGCTGATGACAGGGCTTCATCAGACCCTTAGAACCAAGGCTAATTAGAAAAGGTTTTGCTTTCCCCTCTTATTCTCTGGCAACTCCAGGAGTACAGAGTATCGTCAGAAAAAAGTGCAGGTTGGATTAGTCCACAGAGCATCCTGATGTGACAGGATAGAGCACTGTACATTCACACCTTGACAGGCCATGCATTGTCCACATGTACCCTGCCACTCTGCACTAACTGTTCTATAGTGCACTTTGACGTACTGTTGTTTGTATGTGGTAGCAAGGTGCACTCAGCAACTTAGTGCATAGCAGGCTGGAGCACTGTAGATCTACCTGGCTTGTCTACACAGTCAGCATGTGGCATGCCCTTACAGTAGAAAGGTGTGTTTTTTTTGTTTTTTTTTATGTTGGTCTGGGAAAATAATTCATAGTCACATAGTCAATGACCATCCCCTCTTTCTTCTGTTTGTTTGCAAGCCTGACAGTCTCAAAGTTTGTAAACTATTTGCTGAATTTATTCAGCATAATCAGTTCACTGAATATCTGAGAGCCAAAATCTGTGCTGGTTGGTTATATACATTCCATGGTATTAGGTTTATTCTGACTGGATGATTTTATGTAACTAACCCACAACAGCATAAATATCTGTGAAATTCAAGTTTTTCTTGTGGAGATTCTTGTATAGAGGGGAAATGAGTGTCTTTGAGGGGGGAGGGATTTTTCAAAGTTCTGTACAGTGGTGGTTAATGGTGGAGAGAACACTACAGCTGGTTGGGGAAAATGAGACTCTTTTTTGTGAAATATCTTTTTTGAAATGGATACATTTGTCGCCTTGAAAAACTTCCACGTTTCTTTTCAAGTCACTATTGAAAACATCCCAAAATGGCTATAGAAATGTTTAGCTTCAAGTTTTCTGAGTTCAATAACTTTTTTCAGCTTTTATAAAATCTATATAAAAAACCCAGAATCTTTTAAAAACAAAACAAACCCCATTGTTTTGATTAGGGTTGGGTTAAAAAATTGATCCACTTTAGTGAACATTGTATTTTGCTGTCACTCTCTGTCGGGGAACAACCATATGTCTAAGGGGACTAGCTAGTTGTGTTAAACGAAGGTATAAACGTTCTCTTCAGCTTATTGAGAGTCAGGGAGAGAAACTGTCTTACCTTTGCCTTATGCAGAAGATTGATTTTTATTTAGATGCTCATATGGCACCAAAAAGTTGCTGAAGCAGTTGCTGTTAGAGGTTTTGTTGTGGTTTTTTTTGTTTGTTTGTTTTTTAAGGCCAGAGAGTACCATTAGATCACTTACTCTGACATCGTGTATAACACTAGTCATAGAATTCTATCTAGTTGGCACAATATTGAACCCAATAACTTGTTTGCAGGGCCGGCTCTAGGCACCAGCGTTCCATTCTGGCCCTTTTATTTTATTTTATTTTATTTTATTATTTTGCTTGGAGTGGCAAAAAACCTGGAGCCGGCCCTGCTCGTATTGACTAGCTCGTCAATTGTTGTCCAGACAGAGGGGCTTCCAGTCTTGATGTGAAGATACCAAGAAGTGAAGAATCTATCACTTTTGATAGTCTTTCAATGATTAAATTACCTTTTACTATTAAAACTCATGCCTTATCTCTCATTTGAATTTGTCTGGCTTCCGCTTCCTGCCATTGGCTCTCGTTTTGCCTTTCTCCTTTCGATTAAAGAGCCTTTGAATACACAGTAACAATCTACCAGAAGAACTCTTCTGGGAGAACTTTGGCATGGAAGGCTGCTGAGGTTGCAGTGTATCCTTCTGACAGTGATAGATAACTGAGGATTTACCATTTTATTTTATCGTCACTTGTAGTTGTCTAACAAACTTTGTGACCCTTGAAGGGTAGAGTCATTAATTTCAGTTGAGATACAAAGTCTCCTGACCAGGACGATTGCCATGGCTATTTTGTCTCTGAGCAAGCATTTATAATGTTGCGTCAAGTTTAGTTTGATAGCTAAGAGGCATCACACACACAAAAATCAGCAATCAGGAGATCTCTGCTTTTCTTTTTGAAGACTGACTCCTCTGTACCTTTTGGGTTTGTGTACAATGTAGGGTACAATTCCTCCCAGCCCAGGAAGACGCATGCCAGCTCCACAGTGTGGATGTTGTGGCACAGTCAGCGGCTCAGGCTAACCACTGATCCAAACCCACTTGGGTTGCTGGCTGGGTTGTCACCGTGCCGCAATGTTCATACCTCTATTTTTAATGAGCTAGCATAAGTCTGTCGGCCCAGGCTGTGAGGCATGCTCCCAGCTCTCAAGGTCTGTGTACGCTGCCACTATACTGCAATTGCCTAACACGTATGGGGTAAGAGAGCTAGGGAAAGCTCTAGCATTCCCTCATGATACACTGGCTACACTTTTCTATTCATAAATCTTTGCGATGCATTCTTTTCTAATAGGATGGAAGAGACTTCTTAATACATGTTGTAACAGCCACATAGGCTACTCTACAATACTATCCTTTTGTTTTCAAAAGGATAACATGACACTCTGCTTTGTTCCACATTCAGCTCGCTCTCTTTTTCCCCCTTCCTCCCCCCCCACCCCACACACATATCCCTCTGAATTAAACTCTGGCGTTCTTTAGACCCTGCCAGGGCCTTAACCGTCTACTTTGACAAAAGTCAAGGTCTTTAGACTTTCAGATTTGCTGTTTACCATCTTTGGGGGAATCTCAGTAAAGGAAAGACACTAAACATATTTGTATCCCAATGGATTCTTTCCAGTGAAGCCTGTGGTAGCAATTTTTTTTTCTGGTATGCGTTTCATAAAAGCACTTACTGTGTGTGGTACAGTATTTCTTCATCTTGAGCAGAATCCTCTTCTGCAGAGGAAAGTTGCTATACTACCAAGTGAAGTTTCTCTGACCCTCTAATCATTAAAGCTACAAATTGTGTCTCTGGCCACAAAATGCAAATTGGTTATTCCTGGACATTAGCATAGTGTTACATCTCAGTCCTACCATGCTGTCCTTCCACACTGCTGCCTGGACCTCAAGCTCTAATGAGGTCCAAATTACAGAAAATTAAACTTCATGCTTTCTTGAAAACTGGGTTTCTCCTAATTGGGATAAAATTTTGGCTCCACTCCCTTCATTTTTTTTTTTTTTTAAATTCTACACCACCCCTCTTTGTGCTCCTTAGGTGTTCATTGGCTTTTTGCCTATTTTAACCAGCATATCAAAATCCATTAGTTACTGGAGTGAACTGATGTTTGTCCTTTGTCCAGCTGGTTCATATGCCTGCCTGTTTCCAATGGAAGCCCATTTATTGGTATCACTGTTAAGAAAAATGTAATTTACAGGTGGGGATAAAGTTATTTCTCTTTGTCAAATTGAGACCTTTCTTTGAAGCCCCTCCCCCCCCCCCATCATTCTGACTACTTTGGAATGGATTCCTTTCCAGGGAGTGTGTAAAAGGTGATGAGTAGGGTGACCAGATGTCCCGATTTTTATAGGGACAGTCTCGATATTTGGGCCTTTCTTATATAGGCACTGATTTACCCGCCTCTCCTCCCCCGCGTCCTGATTTCTCACATTTGCCATCTGGTCACCCTAGCTGAGAGGAAGGATGGATAAGGCACTTGCTTAGGTCTTGAAACCCTGCTTCACAACAAACTGTGTGCAACTTGCCCAAGGTCAGTTAGCCTCTCTCCCTTCATTTTCCCCATCTGTAAAATGGGACAACAATATTTCCTTCTCTTACAGGAGTGTTGTGAGGATAAATGCATTTGATGATGAGGTGCTCAGATCCTAGAGTAATGGGGGCTATATATGTACTTATGATTTTCTTAACAGCGGCACAGGGCTGAGAGAGGTCTTTTCAGGACTTCTCTGAAAGCATTACTCAGTCAAACCTACAGCTGTTTGTGTGCAAAACCCTGAATGGAAATGTGAGCAGCTTCCAGTCACCTTCAATAGAGTACCTTACAGCTGCTTTGTAAACGAGCATTTATTATAAAAAAAGCATAGATTTTAAAAAAGCATTGGTGTTATTTTTAATAAAGTAATTTAAATAGACTCACTACCCAATAGATTTTTTTTTTCTTACACAGACTATTTCAGTGTCAGGTTTCAATATAATATTGATACTGAGTGTACACACTCCCCATCCTTTGATCTTTTCAGAAAAGATTTCTCAGGGTCCATGGTGTGGTCTTAAAATGTAGTGTCACCCAGATTCTTTACAGTTTAAGAATTCAGCATCTCAGTGTTTTTGTTTGGTTGTTGTTGTTTTTTTTTAAATAAACTGAAGGGTGTCTATCAGCAAACAAGTCCAGGGTTCCTTACAGCTAGCAGTATTCTAGACCGTGTGTGAGTAGTTGACACTATTAGGGTGAATAGTTGACAGGATACAGATTGGTCGTCTCAGTTTTTGGTGTGATAAGCACAGTGGTGTAAAGGTACTGGGACGCAGTCCTCTACGCAGTCATATTTCTTAGTCCTGTATCAGTTGGCCACTGAGTCCACAGAGCTGTCTTTAACTTTTTGTTTTGTTTTTTTTTACTATGTAGAGTTTTGTCACCTCCCTGACCTGTGATTGGCTCAGCTCCTTGTCTATGAATGTGTGGGGCTTTTGAGACTGCAAGTCCTTGCTGGAAACTTCCTATACATCTTCAGGAACATCAATTGAGCTTGTCTAACTGCCACTCTTCTTCTGGCATGTTTGGGCCCTGCTAGCTGAATTGCCCTACCACCTTCATATGCAGAGAAACCGCCTTTAAACAAAAATCCTCATCTTCTCCCCACAGTCTCCCTTTCTTTGGCTTAAAAATCTCAAATGCTCCAGTAGCGTTATAGGTTTGCATCTGAGCCAGCCTTTTTTCCATTTTCAGTGCTGGGTGGCTTTCTTTGATCGTTTCTCCTTTCTGTTTGTTACAGGCCTCACACCAAGCACCCTCTGAGCAGATGAAATTAAAATGAGTAATATGATGTGCACTGCACATCATATCTGCATTCCCCCTTGGACATCTGCATCTCTAACCTAAGATGAAATTTAAGGTTGATATTGATGTACAAAGAACTAAATCAAGGAGATTCAAGTGAACACATACAGTATTTAGATAAGGTATAAAAGCACTCTGAGATTTGGTCAGGGGACAGGCCATCCTATTCATATAGGCTGAAATTCACTCCTGTTCAGAGAGTGCAGGCCAGAAGTGATGAAAAGCTATTGTGCAGGCTTGCTGTACAGGGGTGATTTTCTTCCATTATTGGAGGAAGTTCCCATTGTTAGTGCAGAAGGTGAAATGGCCAACATTAGCTGTATGGGAAATCATGGTTGGTTACTGTGAAGCTGGTGGTTCCAAATCACCTTGATCTCAGCCAGGTTTTATTAATCCCTCTAACTAGTCTGGGTCTCAGGGAAGGCATTTGAGTTTTTAATCCATCAATCAGGTATACCCGGTAATCTGTGGTGCACTAAAGAGTTATTAGTGTAATGTAAGTGAGTCTGGCTGACCAGTAAAACACACTGGACAGGTTTCTTTGTAAGAGCCAAGCCAGTCTGCTAGCTAATTAGAAAGATTTCTGTCTTCTGCTGTTTGGACCTCAATTTAATGCAGCCATCTGAGATGCAGTCCAGCAGGCGCTTTACTTCTCAAACTGTGCCACTGCAGTAGATAACTTGAAATGAGGGGATTAGGTATTTTCTTGCTTGTTTTACTTGAATTGAATAGTAACTCCAGGTCTCTCTACGGACATTAGCTTTGAAGGAAACACTAAACACTTGGAAACTGTATCAATTTGGGGACCGAATTCTAAAATCTTTATATAGGCAAAACTCCCATTAATTTTAATGGCCCTTAGCCAATAAACAAACTAATGCTGTCCAGGTGCTTATTAGGTTCTGTGTAACAGTTGCATGTTTTTAAGTGAAGGCAGGTTTTTGTTAATTAGATAAAATCTATAAATATGGATGTATTTTCCTAAAGCTAATTAAATTTTAGTTTAATCGGTCCTGGACTTTATTTCCCTTTCTCATTTAAGCAAGTTTCTCACTGGAAGCCTTTACCCTTTCAGGTTAATGTTTATCTGACATGACAAACAAGGCAGAGTGAAGGTCCAAGTCAAACTTATGACCATATTTGTTTTAGCCAAGCTATTTCCAAGCTTTATTTTTAATGCAGGGGGAACCCCAACTGCTGTATGCTAATCCACTGCCTATGACAAGGTTTAGGGTTTTTTGTGTTCCAGTGATGCCTAGAAACCCAAATTGAGATCAGGGCCTCATTGTACTCTGTGCTATACAAACATAGAGCAAAATATGTTCCCTGCTCCAAAGAGCTTGCATTTGAAAAAGACAAGATACCCACAGGGTGAGTGAGACGAATATGAAATATACAAACACAGAGGTCTTGCTGTTTCATTCCAAATCTTCCAAAGAAAAAACATGGGAGAACTGAGTTGATCTGAAGCACGAAAATAGATGCAAAGTTAGAACATGCTGAGATTCAGTGGCTAAAATCTAGGATCTTAGTTTGGCCCATTATATGTCACTTTCAAAATCTGGATTCAGATTTCAAATACACAAACTCCCTATGATGGGTAGCTGGGTCCATCTCTACTCTAAATGTTTTGGCTTTGAAGCTGCTGAATGTTTTCCAGGAACTTTGGGACTGGGGAAAGTCCCCAAGAAAACAAAACTGCTACGCAAGGTATGTTCCCTTGTTGTAGATATGTTGGACCCAGGATATTAGAGAGGCAAGGAGAGTGAGGTAACATCTTTTATTGGACCAACTTCTGTTGGTGAGACAAGCTTTTGAGTTACACAGAGCTCTTCAGGACCTTCAACAAAAGTTGGTCCAGTAAAAGATATGCAAGGTACAATCACTTGCAAAGCAGGCTTACAGAATGGCTTTACATGTGAGGGACCTGAGGCCCAGGTCCATACCACACAGCAGACTGGAGCGGAGTTTGGAGACAAATCAGGGGATCCAGGATTACACAAATCTAGTGAAAACTAATCCCTATGAATAGATGACACAGAACACAAGATCTCTTTTCTAGTCCCATGAAGCTATGGTTTATCTGAGGGTATGTCTACACTGTAATAACACCTATGGCTGGGCCAGTTGCAGATGTTTTACTGCAATGTAGACCGACAGGGGCTGCCCGTTGCTCTTAGGGCTTGGGGTGGATTCTGCTGCATCCAACCCTTGACTTATTTCTCTGCACAAAGCCATTTTACTGAGGTCTTGTTGAATTTCACCCAGGTTTTTTATATCTTTAAACAACCCCCTAGCTTTCTTTTCAAAATCCCTTTTGTGTTGCCAGAGTGAATATTAAGGTGCAACAGGGAAACATAGTCTTGTACTTTTGAGTGACTGGAATATTTAAAGTCATCTACAATATGGAGTCATTCTGTGTGATCTAAAACCCAATTAACATCTGTTGTGTAGCTTATTCCTTTGGCACGCTTCCAGTTGCTACTAAGGATCTAAGCATGGAATAAGCCAAACTAATTTGTCCAGGTTCTTCAACCAGCTGATGGCAACTTGCAAGGCAGTTAGTGCTGTTTGAATACATGTATGTAGTAGTTTAACAGCAGCTGTGTATCAAGGCATTTTGTGACCCAGCAAAATATCTTACAGAAGAAAGATCAAATTGAAATGTCTTCTTAGTAAGTGGGCATGTGTGCGCCAACCCCCACCCCACCCCAAAACACCAGGCACCAGCATTTTTAAGCTTATCAAACTTCCCTGGTTCACTAGCAGAACATACAGTATAGTGGGGGAGGAAGGACAAAGGGGAGAATAGAACAATAGCAGGGACCCAACTAAGATGCAAATTTTACGTAGTTCAATTTGTGCCAGGTTAAAAAATTATCCTTCTCCATTTTGCTCAGTTCGCAGCCATTCAGCCTCATGTAAAGCTCAGAGGTGAACTCTTTTTTTTTTTTTTTTAATGCCCTAACTGGTATCTGATTGTTAATGAAACAAACATGTTGAAGTTATTATTGCATGTTAAAATAGTTATCGAGTATCCTATGGGGAACTGGCGAATGCCCCAATCACAGCAGTAGTGTCTTAGAAAACTGTTTGTCTGTAGAGAGCAGTGACAATTTCCTCTTGAATCCTTTACTTCAATAGGTTTTGAACTGAGCATTTCCAGTTGTGCTGTTGAGCATCCCACTCCCATGGGGCTGTCTGAGCCAATGTTGTATGCCTCTTATTTTGGCCCTTAAAAAGAAATACTGCTCTAGTCACTGCAATATCACTACTGTTGGCTGCTGTATGTTAAAGAATTGCTGTAGAGTGCAGTACCTTTCCTTTTTTTAAAGTTCTGACTGATAGGGAAAAGGCATTCAAACAGACCTGTAATAGCTCTTGGGATGTTAGAGAATATCAGTACAGCATCTCAGCCGAAGTAGTGAGACCTGCACAAATGCTATCCTAAAGGCTAAGGGTCAACATTTCAAAAGTTCCTGATTCTTTTGGGCACATGCCACTCACTTTCAATGGGACTTAGGAGCCTAAGTCACTTATACATGTCTGATAACTGTACCCAAAATCTACAAAGCAGATCACTTGCAGTTTCTCTAGGTTTAGCCCTTTAGAAGGGCAGCATATTTAGAGTAACTCCTGGTGTGGCAGGTTCATTCATAAAAGGTCTTGTTCCAAATGTCTGTGACTCCCATTGACTTTGATGGGCTTTGGTCAGGCCCTTACATTTTGAGAGGAAATAGACTTAATATTTCATATTTTTAGAGCTTTTCTTGACCTGCTGCTCACAAACAGGGAAGAATTAGTAGGGGAAGCAAAAGTGGATGGGAACCTGGGAGGCAGTGACCATGAGATGGTCGAGTTCAGGATCCTGACACAAGGAAGAAAGGAGAGCAGCAGAATACGGACCCTGGACTTCAGAAAAGCAGACTTTGACTCCCTCAGGGAACAGATGGGCAGGATCCCCTGGGAGAATAACATGAAGGGCAAAGGGGTCCAGGAGAGCTGGCTGTATTTTAAAGAATCCTTATTGCGGTTGCAGGAACAAACCATCCCGATGTGTAGAAAGAATAGTAAATATGGCAGGCGACCAGCTTGGCTAAACAGTGAAATCCTTGCTGATCTTAAACGCAAAAAAGAAGCTTACACGAAGTGGAAGATTGGACAAATGACCAGGGAGGAGTATAAAAATATTGCTCAGGCATGCAGGAGTGAAATTAGGAAGGCCAAATCACACTTGGAGTTGCAGTTAGCAAGAGATGTTAAGAGTAACAAGAAGGGTTTCTACAGGTACGTTAGCAACAAGAAGAAAGTCAAGGAAAGTGTGGGCCCCTTACTGAATGAGGGAGGCAACCTAGTGACCAAGGACGTGGAAAAAGCTAATGTACTCAATGATTTTTTTGCCTCTGTCTTCACGAACAAGGTCAGCTCCCAGATTGCTGTACTGGGCAGTACAGTATGGGGAGAAGGTGACCAGCCCTCTGTGGAGAAAGAAGTGGTTCGGGACTATTTAGAAAAACTGGACGTGCACAAGTCCATGGGGCCGGATGCGCTGCATCCGAGGGTGCTAAAGGAGTTGGCGGGTGAGATTGCAGAGCCATTAGCCATTATTTTTGAAAACTCATGGCGATCGGGGGAGGTCCCAGATGATTGGAAAAAGGCTAATGTAGTGCCCATCTTTAAAAAAGGGAAGAAGGAGGATCCGGGGAACTACAGGCCAGTCAGCCTCACCTCAGTCCCTGGAAAAATCATGGAGCAGGTCCTCAAGGAATCAATTATGAAACATTTAGAGGAGAGGAAAGTGATCAGGAACAGTCAGCATGGATTCACGAAGGGAAAGTCGTGCCTGACTAACCCAATTGCCTTCTATGATGAGATAACTGGCTCTGTGGATGAGGGGAAAGCAGTGGATGTGTTATTCCTTGACTTTAGCAAAGCTTTTGATACAGTCTTCCACAGTATTCTTGCCGCCAAGTTAAAGAAGTATGAGCTGGATGAATGGACTGTAAGGTGGATAGAAAGCTGGCTAGATCGTCGAGCTCAACGGGTAGTGATCAATGGCTCCATGTCTAGTTGGCAGCCGGTTTCAAGCGGAGTGCCCCAAGGGTCGGTCCTGGGGCCGGTTTTGTTTAATATCTTTATTAATGATCTGGAGGATGGTGTGGACTGCACTCTCAGCAAGTTTGCAGATGACACTAAACTAGGAGGCGTGGTAGATACACTAGAGGGTAGGGATCGGATACAGAGGGACCTAGACAAATTAGAGGATTGGGCCAAAAGAAACCTGATGAGGTTCAACAAGGACAAGTGCAGAGTCCTGCACTTAGGATGGAAGAATCCCATGCACTGCTACAGACTAGGGACCGAATGGCTAGGTAGCAGTTCTGCAGAAAAGGACCTAGGGGTCACAGTGGACGAGAAGCTGGATATGAGTCAACAGTGTGCTCTTGTTGCCAAGAAGGCTAACGGCATTTTGGGCTGTATAAGTAGGGGCATTGCCAGCAGATCGAGGAATGTGATCGTTCCCCTTTATTCGACATTGGTGAGGCCTCATCTGGAATACTGTGTCCAGTTTTGGGCCCCACACTACAAGAAGGATGTGGAAAAATTGGAAAGAGTCCAACGGAGGGCAACAAAAATGATTAGGGGTCTGGAGCACATGACTTATGAGGAGAGGCTGAGGGAACTGGGATTGTTTAGTCTCCAGAAGAGAAGAATGAGGGGGGATTTGATAGCAGCCTTCAACTACCTGAAGGGGGGTTCCAAAGAGGATGGAGCTCGGCTGTTCTCAGTGGTGGCAGATGACAGAACAAGGAGCAATGGTCTCAAGTTGCAGTGGGGGAGGTCCAGGTTGGATATTAGGAAAAACTATTTCACTAGGAGGGTGGTGAAACACTGGAATGCGTTACCTAGGGAGGTGGTGGAATCTCCTTCCTTGGAGGTTTTTAAGGCCTGGCTGGGAATTGGTCCTGCTTTGAGCAGGGGGTTGGACTAGATGACCTCTTGAGGTCCCTTCCAACCCTGATATTCTATGATTCTGTACTGATAGCTTTTAACAGGAAAATTAATAAGTTCACTTGTTTGGCTCGCAACATTGACCATGGGTGTCCCCCCGCCCTCTTTTTTGTATCCCTTCACTGGTTCCCACTTCTCCCCATCAAACACAAACTACTCTTCAGTGTTACAACCTATCTTGGTCTATGCCTATACTACCTATTCTGTTATACACTATCTTGGCATTGAAATTTGGCCCATTTTCTTATCTTCAGGGATTTTGCCAATGTAGCCAGTTCCAATCTAATTAGTTGTTTTAACTGACTCACAATACTGACTGTGCAACAGTTTCCCTGCAGCTAAATATGTTCTGTTTGACATCAGAAAATATTTATATTTTAATTTGTTTGCTTTTTTGTTCTTGGTGACAGAAAATGTGTGTTGAGGATGTAGCCTGTAATTTCTCTCTGAAATACATAAAAATAATTTGAAATTAAAATGTGTTAGGACATATGTGCTTCAGTCAGGATTTCATTATCATCTGGTGTGCTGCTCAGTGTTCTGCAAAGCCAATTAAATGTTACAATATTATGAACAATTTCATATTTTTTTCTTAGCAATACTGTAGGCTGGTGATGAAAGAGATAAGTGAATAATCAGGAGCATTGTTGTGTGTTTGATTTAGCTCCTCCGAACTCTAGCCTCAGTTGTGCTTGACCACAGAAAAAATAAACACATGTGGCCTAATACTCAGAGATACTGAGCAAGCACTTTGTTGAGTTTTGGAAGAGGTTTCTCATCAGACTTGAAACTTTTAAAAGAATCACAATAATTACTTGTACATTTATTAGCTGTACTCAGGGCCGGCTCCAGGCACCAGGCAACCAAGCACATGCTTGGGGCGGCACCTGGTAAGGGGCGGCCAATCTTGAGGTGGCGGGGGGCAGCGCGGCGCGGCATTCCGTGGGGGGGGGGGGGAGAGGCGGCGCTCCGGGCGACGCTCGGCGAGGGGCGCGGCATTCAGGGAGGGGTTCCAGCGGCGCAGCGCTCGGCGGGGGGGGGGCGGGCTCCGGCGGCGCAGCGCTCGGCGGGGAGGGGCTCGGCGGGGCGGCACTTTTTTTTTGCTGCTTGGGGCAGCAAAAAAGTTAGAGCCGGTCCTGATAATAGAACTGCCCTACTTCACAGGGGTATTCTAAGAATGAATACATGAAAACATAGTGAGGAACACAGATACTGTTGTAATGAGAGCCACATTAGAACCTTAAATAGAAAGGAGGACACAACACACCAAACAGTAAGTTACATATGCACTTATCGTCGTGTTAAAACTAAATGCATACAACCGTGATGTTTGCTTGTAAATGTCTTTAAAGAACAGAAATTGCTTGTTTAAGTTCACTAACAATAAAAACAACCCCTTCCCCAAAGCATTCCCAGAGGCATTTGGAGATATGGGCTCTTACCTAATTATTGTACAAGGCTCTGCAATTTCTACTCCTTGTACCTGATAGAAAACATTCAAGACAACTCTAGGTGGAATTTTGCCCTTAAGCAACACTTTGTGCACCTTTTGTTCAATACAGATAGACTAATTAGTATAGCAATATCAGTAGCTGCACTGTTCTTTGACTCTTCCTAATGAAACTGTTGTATAATAGGAAAGTAATACAGTAGTCCCTTGTTACACAACATTACTACATTACAGTTCAGAAGTCTGAAGAAGAGTGATTGCTGCCTTAATACTAATATTGCAGAAGAAGTAACTCTGCTTTTGCAGCTATGGGAGTGTATCTTTGATAGAGCTCTGTCTCCCAATTTATTGATATATGTATGATTCTTAAATGCCTGGAATTTCTTGGTGGAGGTCAAAGGAGGAAAGAGGCTCTATAAATAAAATTGAGTATATTGGAGTAACAGGCATGCTGCTAAAAATAAAGGGAATACTGGCAGGTTTGTAATGGAGGACAACTTAAAAAGCAGGTAAATAACGGCCAAATTAGGACATTGTGGGCTTGACACAAGAATCTTGTTAAAGGAAAATAACTGATGAAAGTGTTACAAAAATAACTCCTGGTCACTGACTCAATAGGATTATTCAAGTGAGTAACTACTAGCACCTAGAGCTGGGTGATATTTTGCGTGGGTGGGGAGAGGGGCGGAGGGCAAAGACTATTTCAGGGCCATCAAACAAATGTATGGTATATCTATCCCTGTTCTTCTTTATCCTAGCTGTTAGGGCACTTGCCTGGGATATGGGAGACCCAGGTTTGGCTCACCAATGTGTCACAGACTGATCTTTCCAAACCCAAGTGAGAGCCCTCATCACCAGGCTATAGGCTATTCTGGAGATGGTTGTCCTTAGTCTTTCCAGCTGAAGTTGTTCCACTTTGTAGAAACAAACATTCACTGGGTCAAGAGTGAAACAACTTTGATAGTCTGCTGATTAAGGAACTTGCTTGGGTGATGTGGATTCAAATCTCTCTGCCTGATTGAGAGCGGGGATTATTCAGCCAGCTCTCCTCATGAGGAGGGGATTCACAATCTGGCCAACCGGGTGGGATGATACTGAAGGGAGGTGCAAGCTTAAAGCATGTCTAAGCGTCTCAGTGCTGTGAATATTTCCTGAGAGGACTGTGCCCGAGTAAAAGAACATAGTCTAGTGGTTATAATGCAGGGCTAGGAGTCAGACTTGGGTTTTGTTCCCAGTTCTGTCTGGACTTGTTCTGTGACCTCAGTCCCTCTGTCTCCATTTCCTACATCTGTGAAATGGGGATGATACTTCTCACAAGGATGTGTTAATGGTAAGGCCAAATTTAAGCTCCCGGAGAGAGACAATATGTGCAGAGTACAATTGTTATGAACCCCATGTTCCCCTCTGTGCTTATAGATCTGCACAGCTGAAGTGTGGGGTCTTTTGTTTTCGTTTTTTAAGCCTGCTTCATGCCAGGGGTCTATGTAAACTCCCCAAATAATCCTACCGATTGACAGTGCTCAGCATTTGCCACATGATAGCATACAATGAGATATCATCTTTCTGGTTTATTTAAAATAGAAGACTGTGGTAACTAGGCAAATGTTGTCTTTCTAATGGGACCCCTGGGCTTCAGTCCTGAACTTGAAACACTGTTAGTCAAAATTTTATTGTTCAGAGAATCTCTTTTCACTGAAGTGTGTGACTTTATGAAATGCAAACAAAGAGAGGAGAAACCAACCTGTTTTTTTTTTCATTTGTGATTATTTGGGGGAGGGGGGCAAAATGCAAACTGAGGCCACCAGACACAAAAGGTTGTTGGCTCCATCAGCTATTACCTAGGCCCCTATGTTGTCACTTCTGATCTGAGTAATGCTTCACTTTGCAATCCATCAGATATAGACTGCCAAATTTTCAAAAGGTTTAGATGATATTCTGTCTTCAGGAATACTACTGGACACATCAAAGCAGTGACATATGAACTTGGAGAAAAGCAAAATAATTCAAACTGCTATAGTCACTTGCTGACTTCCTTTATGAAATTCCATTCTCACTGGTCTCTGAAGCAATGGCATCAAAGTTTGGTACACTTTTGTCATGAGAGTGAAAGAATAAATGAATCATAAATGATCTGGAGAAAGGGGTAAACAGTGAGGTGGCAAAGTTTGCCGACGATACTAAACTGCTCAAGATAGTTAAGACCAAAGCAGAATGTGAAGAACTTCAAAAAGATCTCACAAAACTAAGTGATTGGGCAACAAAACGGCAACTGAAACTTAATGTGGATAAATGTAAAGTAGTGCACATTGGAAAAAATAACCCCAACTATACATACAATATGATGAGGGCTAATTTAGCTACAACTAATCAGGAAAGAGATCTTGGAGTCATAATGAATAGTTCTCTGAAGACATCCATGCAGTGTGCAGCGGCAGTCAAAAAAGCAAACAGGATGTTAGGAATCATTAAAAAGGGATAGAGAATAAGACAGAGAATATCTTATTGCCCTTATATAAATCCATGGTACGCCCATATCTTGAATACTGTGTACAGATGTGGTCTCCTCATCTCAAAAAAGATATACTGGCATTAGAAAAAGTTGAGAAAAGGGCAGCTAAAATGATTAGGGGTTTGGAACGGGTCCCATATGAGGAGAGATTAAAGAGGCTAGGACTTTTCAGCTTGGAAAAGAGGAGACTAAGGGGGGATATGATAGAGGTATATAAAATCATGAGTGGTGTGGAGAAAGTGAATAAGAAAAAGTTCTTTACTTGTTCCCAGAATATAAGAACTAGGGGCCACCAAATGAAATTAATGGGCAGCAGATTTAAAACAAATAAAAGGAAGTTCTTCACACAGCGCACAGTCAACCTGTGGAATCCTTGCCTGAGGAGGTTGTGAAGTGTAGGATTATAACAGGGTTTAAAAGAGAACTAGATAAATTCATGGAGGTTAAGTCCATTAATGGCTATTAGCCAGGATAGGTAAGGAATGGTGTCCCAAGCCTATGTTTGTCAGAGTCTGGAGATGGATGGCAGGAGAGAGATCACTTGATCATTACCTGTTAGGTGCCCCAGAGGGAGTGAACCTGGCATTGGCCACTGTCAGCATACTGGATTGGATGGACCTTTGGTCTGACCCAGTATGGCTGTTCTTGTGAATGAAGGTAAGATAACTGGAAGAAGAATAGCATACACAATTCTATGTGTTGCTTAGCAATACCACGAGGCTGTTATCCCTGAAAGGGGTGGAATTGAGTTGCAACACAACAGCAGCTCTAGCTGAACAGTGCTGTGCTCTAGGTGTCAGGAAGCATATTAAAACACTTTGCAATACGTGGTTTGATAAATAACGCTGGTAGCAGAAAGTCACGCGAGGGCCCAGTCAGCAGTCCCTAGCCCCTTTGATAGGCTTTAGTAGCACTGAGAAATCACCCACGACAGCTGGCATAGTGATGAACTGTGCACTCCTCTCTTCAGCCTAGCTATTTCAGTGAGCTCTCCTTCATCTTTCTACTATTTTGCTCTAAGCAATGCATCAGTACCTGCCATGCATTTATGTTAATCAAGTGTATTTTATATATTTTTAGTGTGTAGGCCTGTGTAGCAGGGTGGCTACCCCGCTCCTAAAATAGCAGGGGTTAAAAGCAACCCTGCTGAGGGCTGCAGCTCTAAAAGCTGGGCTGATTGGGGAAGCGGCCGCAGTTGGGCCACGCCCCACTCAGGCCACAGCTAGCCTGTATAAAAAGGCTGTGAGCCAAACAGTCTCTCTCTAGCTGTAGAGGAGATGGGCCTGGCTGCAGGGAGCTAGAGACAGAGTACCTGAGTGGAGCAGGGCTGAGGAGCTGGGGAGCTCCAGCCTGGAAAGCCCCAGGCTGCGGCCTAGCATTGGGCTAATAGGTACTAGGGGTTGCAGAGGGAAGTCCAGGGGTAGGCAAAGGCAGCAGGTCCAAACCCAACCTTGCCTATGATGAGTGGCTGATACTGCAGTCTGCCCCAGGGTGTGTGGCTAGACAATGACTGGCAGTAGCCTTATACTGAGGTGAGGTGGGAATAGTGGGTGGGGGTTCCCTGGGGAGGCGAGACCCTAAGACTGAGGGGTTCCTGCCAGGGGGCAGCACCCCAGGTAAAAGGGCACTGGGGTCCAGGGTGGGACAGGGGGGCCAGAGGACAGGTGGACCACCAGCCTGCAGAGGGCGCTCCAGGATGCTGGACGAGTTAATTCCCGGAAGTCACCAGCAGGAGGAGCCACAGGGGTGAGTCCGTTTCTCTACAGCTTGTTTTGTCTGATTAGGTAGATGAATGCTTTTGAATTGCTTACCTGATGGAGATACTGTAAATGGATGTTACAATTGTGGCCAAACTTTCTCCTGTAAGTAAGAGATGGGGATATATTCTCATGAGTATTAAAAGTGATGAGGTCCCACTGTTTTTAAAAAGGGGATTCCTAAGAAATTCCTGGAGTCCAATAGACAATTGGTGGTTTCTTTGTGTCTCTGTACATGTGGATCCCACTGATGGTTCACTTGCACCCTCTGCTCAGGAGTCCAGAAAACTTTCTCCAGACCTGTCCACTAAGGGTCACACATGCACCCTGCATGCCCTCATGCTTCCCCTCCTGAGGGCATAAGGATAGAATGACTGTCTCTTCCTCAATTCTCTGACTGCCCTTTGTCAGTCAGAACAGAATCCCACCTATGTCTCAAGTTTAGTTTAGGATGGCTTTCTGTAAATATTTAGTTATAACCCATTGGCACAATAAACAAAGGCAGCATTACACTCTTGTTAGGTGCCTATTCATGGGGCTATTCTCATGTCACAAGCCTTTTCCTCCAGGTCTTAAATTGTGCCCATTGTGTAGCTCTGATGCTCCTCAAGGATGAACATGACAAGTGTTTAGGGGAAGGCCTATTCCAGGTAAGCGTGATATTTGCAAGACTTTCAAGATGTGCTCTCAAAAGGAAAGAATGTAGATTAAAGATTTTCCTAATGGAAAAATCCCCAAACCTACCTTGGACTCAGAGCTTGTAAAAGGGCAGGACAGCTCAACCCTACGGGTCAGGGCGCACAATCAGTGCTACAGAGAGGAGTCACCCCGGGATGCTTCCTATTGTCTTAAGAATTGGGTTTCCATTTTAGTGTCCCACTGGAACAGTCAGATACCCCCTACTACCTACAAGAGAAAAGAACCCCCCCCTCCAAGTTGACTTCTTGAAACTGGTTGCTGTCCCTGGTGCTACTCCAAAAAAGCCTGAGTAATCGTCTCTGAAAGAGGCTAAAGTGGTGCCAAGCCAGCTGAAGCTGCAACACAGTATGGCGCCCAAGTCTCTCAACCCTTGGCACTGGCAGCTTCAGTCACACTGACACATGCACCATCCCAGATGGCACTGATGCCATTGGCACAGTTGTAGTCAGCTCTCCCTGACCCATCACCCAAACTCCTAGGACTAAATGCCTCAACATCTTTGCATTTGACACCAAAAACACCAGCCTTTTCTCAGCTGGCACCAAAATGGCTCTCTTCTACCTCTCAGAAGATTACTGTAACCCCAGAATTAGTCATTTCTGTTGGATGGGTCTCTTCTTTCATCTGTGTTAAAGCATAAATCCAGAGTTTTAGTGATGAAAATCTCACTTTTTATCCTTCTGTTAAAGATCAGTAAATTCCATATGCCCAGACAAATCATGTCCCCACTAGGGACAGCCCCTCCACTGGAGGAATTGTCTTTGACTGTCTCAAGCAAAGAACCATCTCTAGCATCCCCACTCACAGGCACACCATTCCATTCCAGAGTATCCCCCTTCAGGGGCCAGTCTTACAAGGTCGTCGTGGAACAGAGTTGGGTCCTCAAGAATTCATAGGAAAAAGATGCTATTCCTCTACTTCTCACACCCATTTTAAAGTTCAGGCTCCTCAATGCACACACTCAAGTCAAATTCCTCATGACAACCCTCAATTCTGTTATACCCTCCCCAGATCCCATTGACTGGGTTTGGTTTTCTTGATTTACAGGATACATGTCCATTCATCAAGCACACAAGAAGCTTTTATGCCTGTTGCTATGAAAACAATCACTCAGTTCATGGTTCTTCCCTTTGGCCTCTCCTACGGCATCTTGAGGTTTTATGCAGTGTCTGTCAGTCATCACAGCTCATCTACACTGTCTAGGGATACATGTACCCGTACCTAGATACCTGGCTGGTCTGAGGAACTGCAGCACAGCAAGTAGTCCAACTAATCTCAAATCTTATTGCATTATCTTAAGAGTTGGATCTTATAGGTTTGATTTTTCTTTAGACTGACTGAGTGAACTTAGTCTCAAGAATAGCAAAAGCTTTTTTTCCCTTGAGATCAGAGAACAATTTACATCAGATTCAAGCTTGCTCTCATACATCCTTAGCCAAAGATAACTCTGTATCAGACCACATGGCCTTGTGTACTTGTGATGGTCTTTGCAAGACTCAGACTAAGACCTGTGCAAGTATAGATCAAATCAGTATTTCACTCAAGCATTCATAGCATGGGGAAAAGGGCAAGAATCCCTCAGATTCTTTCATCTCTTCTATGATGGCTAAACTACAACAACCTATGTCAGGGAATTCCCTTTCAAACTCTGAGCCCTGTCCTGATCACCAGTGCCTCCAGGAAGAGCTGTGGAGCTCACTTAGATCATTTTCAGACTTGCGGTTCTTAGTCAATAACCAACTGAATGGATCACATGTCCTGGAGTTGAGACCTAGCTCTTTATCATGCAAATCCTTCCTTCCAGTTCTAAAGGGCCAGTCAAAGTAAGTATTAACAGACAATTCAGCAGTTATGTATTTATATAAAGAGATTGGGGAGAAGGCAGAAGCAAGGACAGAACCCCTTTTGTTGAGAAGCCATGCTGATATGGGAATAGTGCATTCTACACCATGTTGATATCCTAGCATTGCATCTACCATGAGAAACCCATGTCCTGGTGGATCAGCTAAGCAGGCGAAACATGTCCTCTCACAAGTGGATTTTTAAAGGACATGGTCCTTCTATAAGTCTTCCATAAACAGGGATTTCATCAAATAGATCACCTTGCAACTGAAGACCAAATCTATTTTGCTCTGAGCAAGTAACCTGCATCCTCAAAAGATTCCTTCTTGATTCCTGTGATCAATTCCCCTTCTTTGTGCATTCATTTTCTTCCTACTAATTCCAAGAGTATATGGAAGGTGTGGGGGACAAGGTTCAAATGATCCTCTGTGTGCCTGTATGGCTCTACCAGGTCTAGTTCTAAGATCTACTATTAAAGACCATTAATGCTCTCATATAAAAAGAGTCTCTCAGAATGCCACCCTAGTACTTCATCCAAACCCGACTTCTCTGCACCTAATAATGTGGGGTGTGTGTGTGAGAGAGAGAGAGAGAGAGAGAGAGAGAGAGAATGGTCACAGAAAGACCAGAGGATGGTGTTAGAGTGGAAAGCCGTCTACAAGAGACTTGTAAGGCAAAATGGAAGCTATTTTTCAACTTGAGTAAAAGCAAGGGGCTGTGAGCTGATTGTTATATTTTATCCAAGCAGGATTATCTCCTAAACTCCATTAAAGTGCATTTGGTGGCAATCTCAGCCTGTCATCCACCAATATCTGGTTCTTCCCCTTTTTTGGCAAACAGCTGTAAGATTTCTAAAGGGCTTGAATCAATCTTCCTTTCAACTCAAGATTCCTTAAACCTGGTTCTTTAATCATTAATGGATTCCCTTGGGAATCTTTATCTTGCTCTTTAAGTGATGCAAAGTAACATTCGTAGGGGCAATTACACCAACCTGTAGAATAAGTGAAATTCAAATGCGCATGTCAAATCCTAAATGCACGGTTTTCCATGCAGAGGAACATCAAGACTCCATTTCAAAGGTGGTGTCCAACTTTAATATTAACCAATATATTCAAATACCTGTACTCTTTGAGTCCTCAAATCCCCATGGATCAAAACTTCATACTCTGGATGCAGAGTTCTCCTGTTCTATGATGGTTGATTTCCATTTGGTCCTATATTCGCTCAGATTATCTAAATAGTCAGTGAATGATCTATCAGGACAGTTTATCAGATTATTAGAGATCCTCCAGTACATGTTACAGCACACTTGACCACGGCACTGTCAACTTCAGCATGTCAAGCAAAGTTCCATTAACAAAAATCTCTGTAGCGCAGCAACATGGTCTTCAGTCCATACCTTTACTAAATGTTACTCACTGGTGGCAATATCAAGAGGTTGGCAGGGAGGTCCACCAGTCATTCAGATAATCTCTAAATTCTGACTGACTGCTGGATGTCAATCTGGCTAAGCACCCATAAATGAGAGTCACATGTACAGAGACTCAAAGAAAACAGTTAATTTTGGGACATTCTGTGTATGTGGAAGACCTATCCTCCATTTGTGCAACTCGGAGTCTTCCCCTCTAGATTCCAGATGGCAAAAGAACTGAGGAGCAGAGGGGGTCACTCTCTGTCCTGTATGGCCTTGGGAGGGAGAGCATGATATGCAGGGCACATGCATGACTCCTACTGGATGCTGCTAGAGAACTTTCCAGATTCCCATGCATGCACACGATGAGTGAAATCTACATTCACAGAGCATCTCGAGGCATAAGTTGCTATACGGTAAATAACCATTCTTTGTGGCTGAAAGGCAATGAAGAATAGATGGGAGTGTTTTTGATTAGCAGACACCAAATGATACAAAAGCAAAGACATGAATGCTACAAAAAAGGGGAAGGGATTTTTGCTTTTAGGCCTTCTATCTGAAATTGTGTAGTGCCAGCTTAACCTCTTCACACCTCTTCTAGTGTGGAATTGTATTCTGTCTTGTTCATAGAATCCAGCCGCCTCAACAATAGATCCCCGAACTAAGGCCTTGTCTACACTGCAGGGTTTTGTCGGCAAAAGGCAGGTTTTGGCAGCAAAGCAGTGGATGTGTACAAACTGCAATGCCACTTTTGGTGACAAAACTCTTCAGTTTTGGCAACAAAATAAAACCACCTCGACGAGAGATGTAAAGCTTTTTTGCAGCGAAGTTAAAACAACAAACCATCAGTGCAGACACGGTCTTCATTATCTCCAGAACTGGCCTCCCCAGTATCCCACAATGCCCGCCATGACTGCTCTGCTCGCTGTTTTGAACTCTGCTGCCCTACAGGCATGTGCACCTCCCTGTCAAAGCTCTGTGAAGCTCTGACAGCTGAGTGTGCTGCTCTGTTCTGGGAAGCAAAGCGCAAATCATTAACCTGGAATGTTCCTACTCTCTCCTGCACTAGGAACACAGGCAGGCAGGGGTGAGTGTGACAGAAATTACAGTGCTATGCAGAGCCAGAGAGGGAGGCAGGGGCTGATGTCAAGAGTCCCGCTCCCCTGCCTCAGGAATGGTTGCTTTTGGCAGCTGTTTGAACTTAGAAACAGCATGTCAACACACTCTATCCCCCAACACACATGGTCTCTCACATATACCCTCACACACTTCCCCCAATGCAGTCTCTCTTCTCCCCTCCCCATACTTCAGTTGAAAAGCAGTTGGCAATCTAGTAGGATGCCACTAGAATGATGGGACTGAGGAACCTGCATCATGTGAGGCTGTATCTGCCCCATAAGGCATTGTAAACCCTTCCCAAAGCACCCTGCAGCCAGTTGCACAGTGGGAAAGCTACCCACAGTGCACTGCTGTGTTGATGCAAGAGCTACTAGTGTGGATGCGCTCTGCTGACACAAGTGTAGCTATGTAACGGCAGTTTAATTAAAATGCTTTAATTAAAGTTGCACAATTTTTGACCCGGAGCCTTTTTGTTTATTTTTTTTATGCAAGTTATTCTGTTATCATTGTCAATGTATCTGGAGGTGCCTAACGTAAGCTTGAATTTTGTTATGCCTCCTATTATGTGGAGTGGCCTCTGCACTAGCAGGTGGCAGCTGGAATCTATTGCTGCTGATTTTTCCCAGAACTTCCTCTTCAGCAGTTTCTCTTTGTTGGCGAACAAATGAGCAATCCAGTGCATAACAAACTCCTTCCTCTCTTCTCTTCCCCATCCCCCTGGTGCTTTCTCAGGTGTCTGACTACATTGCTACATCTTCACCTTTAGCCATCACCCTGTTTTGGGGGTGTTGTGGAGCTGGGGGGAGCAGCAGGAGGTGTTCTGTCTCAGCAAAACATATCACCTCCTGGAACTCTCCATGTGCATTGGCTGTGGGTGCTGAGAAATAAGCAACATCCCTTTTTAATGCAACATACTCCCTACTGAGCCATGGTTCTGCCAACTCTCTGCTGTTGCCTGCCCTGTCTTCGGTGACTAGCTCCAGTAAGGTAACCTCCTGGCAGCAGCTCTCGCACTATTGAGCACAGGTGATGCAATTCTAAGACCCATCGTGCTGCCCTACCCCCACAAAGGGGGCATGAGGAAGATATTTACTTGACTTTCCCCCCCAACCTTGTGGCAAGGGCACACTTTTTTACTCCTGTTAAACTGCAAGGGTGCTAACTTATTAGAAAATTATAACTTCTCCATTAATTTAGTCTGTCTTCAAGTGCAGATGAGGGGAAAATAACTCCTTCTCATAGCTGTTCTATACTCCTTATTGCTCTGTGTATAGTCTACCATTTTACATTGTGCCATTTAAGTGAATTGTGGAAAGTAGTGTTGTCAAGTGATTAACTTTTTTAATCGTGTGATTAAACAATAATAGACTACTATTTAAACATTTTTGGATGTTTCCACATTTTCAGATATATTTCAATTACAACAGAATAAAAGTGTACAGTGCTCACTTCATATTTTTATTATAAATATTTGCACTGTAAAAATATTTTTCAATTCACCTCAGACAAGTACTGTAATGAAATCTCTTTATCAATAAAGTTGAACTTACAAATGTATAATTTTATGTACAAAAAATAACTGCATTGAAAAACAAAACAATGTAAAACTGTAGAGCCTAACAGTCCACTCAGTCCTACTTCTTGTTGAGCCAATCGCTCAGACAAGCAAGTTTGTTTACATTTGCAGGAGATATTCTTAATAAGAAGCGGGCAGCATTGTCACCTGAAAGGGAGAACAGATGTTGGCATGGCACTTTTGTACCTAGCACTGCAAGGTATTTACGTGCCAGATGCGCTGAAGACTCATCCAAGTGTTGCTCTTTTAAGACTTCTGAAAGCCTTGTCCCTCAGACTTTGGAAGGCACTTCAGTTACTTAAATCTTGGGTTGAGTGCTGTAGCCATCTTTAGAAATTTCACATTGGTACCTTCTTTGCATTTTGCCAAATATGCAGTGAAAGTCTTCTTAAAATGAAGAACATGTGCTGGGTCATCCATCCAAGACTGCTATAACCTGAAATATATGGCAGAATGCAGGAGGAGACATACAATTCTCCCCCAAAGAATTCAGTGACAAATTTAATTAACACACTCTTGTAACGAGTGTCATCAACATGGAAGCATGTCCTCTGGAATGGTGGCTGAAGCATGAAGGGGCATATGAATGTTTAGCATATCTAACACGTAAATACTGTGCAGTGCTAGCTACAAGAGTGCATGCCAACGTCTGTTCTCCCTTTCAGGTGACAATGCTGCCCGCTTCTTATTAAGAATATCTCCTGCAAATGTAAACAAACTTGCTTGTTTGAGCGATTGGCTCAACAAAAAGTAGGACTGAGTGGACTGTTAGACTCTACAATTTTACATTGTTTGTTTTGTTTTTGAGTGCAGTTACGTAAACAAAAAAATCTAAATTTGTAAGTTGCACTATGGTACTTGTATGAGGTGAATTGAAAAATGCTTTCTTTTGTTTATCATTTTTACATTGCAAATATTTGTAATAAAAATAAAGTGAGTACTGTACACTTTCAATTCTGGGTTGTATTTGAAAATGTAGAAAAACATCCGAAATATTTAATACACTTTGATTGGTATTCTATAGTTTAACAGTGTGATTAAAACTGCGCTTAATCACAATTAATTTTTTGGAGTTAATTGAGATTAATCGATACCCCTAGTTGAAAGATATTGTTTAGTAAAGCTAAGAATACAGAGTGGTGTAGTATGTCAATTGTGTTAATAAAAATGTGGGGTATGGAAACAAACAGCCTTCTCCATTCCCCAGTTCTAGTGTCATCTTACAACTAGACAATGATCAGGATGTTTTTTTTTTCTTTTTTGGTTGCTGGGAGACTATCAATAGAATTGACAAGCTTGAAAAACAGTAAGTCTTCCCTTGAGATGGATAAAACTCAGAGCAGAGTTATTTAAAACATTGAGTTCTAACTTTCTCAGTGCTTATACCACAGCAGAAATCAGAAGAGAGAAATTAGCCAGCCATTTAAGAATTGTAAGTGGTTCAAAGCCTAAGCTGTAAGGAATATGCCATTCTCATACCTTCTGCTCTTTTGCCTTTAACTACAGTGGTGGATGGGAGCTCTGGATTCTCTGCATACATGTGATGGGATCATAAAGACTTTACAATAAAAAGTGGTTTGGTTTTGTTTACCCCTCCCCCTTCTTCCCCACCCCTGCATACATAGGAGGTTTTATTTAATCCAGCTGTCCAAGAAGTAGATCAAACCGGTTTTACTGATTTATATGGTACTTTATACAAGAAACTTCCATTCAAGTCTTTTCTCAAAAGAGATTTTATTAGCCTTTTCATAATTCTCTAAGGAATCCTACCTTTTTATAGAAGCAGAAGGGAGGCTTGCTGAATTATACCTATTATGCCTAACAGGCATAATTCAGGTATCGGCCAAAACAGAGTCTGTCAATCATTGTCAAAGCCTAATACCACTACTCTGTACTTTTTTCAATGCTTTTTCTCACTGTTCTTACTGGAAATTAAAGTGTGTGTGTGTGTGTGTTATAGAAGCAAATAGTTAATGGGTGTGGGGGAGAGAAGGAAGACAGGCCCCTTGGCTTCTGTCCCCAAAAAGATAGAATTGAGTATTGCTCTAGCCTCTCCTCTCCATTTTGGAGAGGAAACCAATAGAAGACTTATTAAACACACAAGTTCAGGAACTTGGCCCAGTGTTTGTTGACTGGTAAAATGTATCTCTTTGGTGACAGGGCCATAGAAGTACCTTAGTGCTTCAGAATCAGTCCCTGTGAGATAAGGAAGTGCTACCTATCCCCATTTTACAGATGGGCAATTGAGGCTGAGAGGTTGTGACCTGTTGAAGGTTAGACAAGAAATCTGACAGAGCAGGGAATTAAACCCTGGCCTCCTAAAGCCCAGGCTAGTGTGCTAATGACAGGATCGTATAAGGAATGGTGCAAGAATCTGACCAAAAAAAAATTAATAAATTTAAATGAGAGAGTAGTTACTTTCATTCAGAATTTCTCATTATAAAAATTGGCTTAAACTCTTGCAGTTGGCTAAAGTAGTCCTGGCTACATGGCCATTTAGTGCTGCTTATCAACATTTAAAAAAGTCTTGAATAGTTTATCATCCTACTGCTAAACATATATCATTGTGCCAAACAAATTTACATATACCAGCTGCTTAAAAATCACTATTTTATACACGCGCACACACACACACACACACACACACAAAATTATATTTATATATAATATTCTTATCCCTTGGTTTATCATTAACATAGTAATTAATGAACCAGTGGGATTGACCCATACACTTCCTTCATCCCCCAGAGTGTAGAGGTGCATAGTGTGACAGATTTTTGTTACCAATTTGCCTGAGGCGTCAGGTGATTAGGCTGAGGCCGCAGGATTGTTAGGGGAGGAGATGAAGGAGCACACCAAGTGATTAATTTTAAAGCTTTATTAATTAAATAACAGCAGTGAGTGCTGGGAATGCTTTTACGTTACTTGGAGGAAGAAAGAAAGTGTTAATGTCCCAGCCCTAGCCCACATTCATACTCACAAGGCTGGCCAAGCCTGGGTGTAATGTAAGAAGAAGAGTGGGGAAGGGTGGATGAGAGTTCTGTCCTGTGCACAGGCCGTTAAGGGTTTGCTGTTGATTTTTGACTTGCTTCGGCTTTTAGGAGGGTTTTTAAGTTTGGGGTTTTTTGGGGGGTGTTTTGTTCAGGGACCTCTGTCCCCTGTGGTTTGTTTTAGTTTAAACTTGCTTTTTGCTTTTTGCGGCTTTTTTTAGCTTTCCCAAAACACACCAGCTTCAGGGACACAAGACTTTGTTTGTTTGTTGTTGGCTTTTGCCGTTTTACTAGTTTTTGCAGCCTCTGCAGTCCTGCTTAGCTTAGGTTTTTTTTTAATCCCATCTCCTAGAACTGGAAGGGACCTTGAAAGGTCATCGAGTCCAGCCCCCTGCCTTCACTAGCAGGACCAAGTACTGATTTTGCCCCAGATCCCTAAGTGGCCCCCTCAAGGATTGAACTTACAACCCTGGGTTTAGCAGGCCAATGCTCAAACCACTGAGCTATCCCTCCCCCCCTGATTGGGGTTGGAATTTAGGCTCCCGTCTTTCTTGGCAGGTAGCTGAGGGTCGGTTGTGTGCAGTGGCCTTAGGCTGAAGTCAGCCTCTTATCTTTAGACCTAGCTGGAGCGTTGAGTTAATCCATTTCTCCCCCCTTCGGCCTCTTGCAACCTGCAAAGGAACCTTTCACTCCACACTCACATCTTTAACCCTTCCCAAAATACCTTGCAATACCTGCAACAATGTTAGCAACGTACAATGCGGATCTGCCTCCCCAGGGGACCCCCTTAGGGAGGGGGCCATTCGGTTGTGACAATAGGACTTTTTATCATATATTATTGCCTGCTAGTTACTCAAGTTAACGTAAGTCCCAAGGAAAGTGCTCCCTTTCCCCACATACACCTACTTTCTATTGTTCTAGCAGTACCGGAAAGCACAGTACAGGGTGACACTGCTGTACTGCTTTTTTTTTTTTTTTTTTTTTTCAGCTTGTCCTCCTTTCACTTGAAGTGTCACCAGGGTGTCAAAGCACAAATATCACCAATCATTTAAACTAGATTACTATAATCATTGCATTTTATCATATTTTTTTTAAGGTTCCGTGTTGCAGAACAGGCTAACTGGCACATATCAGGATACATGCAACTTCTGAACTGTGCTCTTCACATTATTCCAAACTTTGTTAATGCCATGACCTACAAACCCTTTCTAATGTCAATGGGCTTTGAAAGAAGCCCTTCTGTGATTAACGTAATGGGAGGGGGCAGAGGGAGAGACCTTTTTTTTAAGGCAATGAAAAAATGGACAAATTGTTCAATTATTGTTCATGGCAGTTACCAAAATCAATGAGTCTTCAAATGTAACTTCTCCCATAAATCATTAGGTCAGACGCCTTAACAATGTCTGTCACTATCCTATTAAATTACTCACCCAGGTAATACTTAACAGTACACTTCACTTGGAACAATGTTGTAATGTATTGATGGTGCCTAATAAATATAGTAGCCTGCTCATGCAGTGTAAAGGTGGAAGACATACAAGTGAGAAGTAGGTAAAGAAGGAAAAGACACCCATCCATAGAGTTGAGTATTGAAATGCTGGACTGATATGATGTCCTGCAAAATTCCTACTCACTAATTATTAGAGATGGGTTGGACTGGTTAGCCTTTGATCTGGTATCTTCAAATATGGAGGATGTAGACTTAGTTATATAAACTAGTCTGAATTCTCAATTCAGCCATGAAATGGTGAACTTTATCATGTGGAATGTTGTCACTTCTGGACTAAATTTCGTTAAGTTCAGAAAATACTTTAAGTGGCATGAACTCTGTAATACATCACACTAATATTGAACACACCAGCAAACCACTCAATTGTCTAAATAATTGCATTCAGTTGTTTGGGTATTCAAAACTTGCAGCCTTATTTGCAGGAAATAGGCAATGGAAATTGTTCATCTGGCCATATTGGATGGGGCAGATGCTTAGCTGGTGAAGTCAATGGCACTATGCTGATTATACTGAGACTCTGTCCCAGAGATGATGTCTTAGCAGTGAAACATTTAACCATGTTGATATTCTAAAATCATCCCGAATGCCTGACTCAGAATTCCTTCCCTGTGCCCATCTTGTTTCAGAGGGTTACTAAACTGTTGGTGGCTATGCCAGCAGAAAATTACATCCCCATTTGACCCAGTTGTGTGTGGAGGTTTAAACAAGGCTCCCCACTTCTTACTCCTTCCACCTACTATGAGTGAGTGGGAAATAAATCAACCCATGCAGGGAATGCAAGTGGGTCAGTATGTAGTCTAAGGGGCAATCTAGCCGCAAGTAACTATTTATAGCATGTATAACAATACTGAGAGGCAAAACACTTTTTAAAGTAACCATAGTGTCAAGTGGGAAAGAATTTCACATGGGATGAAAATTCTGCAAAATATTTCATTTCAGTCTTATCGAAACACTTGGACTAAATAGTACAATAGTACAAATAAAACAGTTTTTTTTTTTCCTAATTGATGGGAAATAGTCACTGTTCTTTGGGAAAATTTTGGCCACCTATAGGTCAGGGGTCGGCAACGTTTGGCACACGGCTCGCCAATGTGGCGAACCTGCCACATCAGCAGGTAAATAAACTGGCCTAGCCCGCCAAGGTGCTTATCCTGGCGAGCCACGTGCCAAATGTTGCCGACCCCTGCCCTATAGGTATCTACCTTACTAAATAAATGGCTCTTTTACCTCAGCACGCATGTCCTGAATCCCATTTTTTTTTTTTTTTTCTCTGCATTTAATAAGTATCCTAGATTGAGGGTCCATCCTGCAGTTCCTCTGCATACAGAGATCCTAGCAAAATAAACCTTCCAGAACAATAATTTTTAAAACCATAAATTGAAAGAATGTCATCTCCCGGTCTCAATCTTGCAAACACATTTTTAATTTTGTAGACCTGTTTCAATAAAATAAAATGTCACCATTATATAGAATTCATGGTGTACAATATAACCTACAAAGGAACAACTGTATTAAACAATATCAGGCACTACTACTGCTGCTCTATTCATTGTTCAGAATAGTGT
This sequence comes from Malaclemys terrapin pileata, assembly GCF_027887155.1. NCBI lineage: Eukaryota > Metazoa > Chordata > Testudines > Emydidae > Malaclemys > Malaclemys terrapin. Next base: position 65,408,465 of record NC_071515.1, on the reverse strand, counting down.
AACACAAGGGTGGGCAAACTACAGCCCAGGGGCCACATCCGGCCCTCCAGACATTTTAATCTGGTCCTCGAGCTCCCACCAGGGAGCAGGGTCTGCCACTTGCCCTGCTCTGGCACTCCAGAAGCATGCGATATGTCCCCCTCTGGCTCCTATGCATAGAGGCAGTCAGGGGGTTCTGCACACTGCCCCAGCCCCAAGCATTGCCCCCACAGCTCCCGTTGGCTGGGAACTAAAATATTTGCCTTTTTATTGGTGTCATACAATTGAGAACATCGTGTAGAGTAGCATGGAATCAGCTCTAGTATGAATTCCCTGAACTTTGAGTTATCCTGTTTATATTTAAAAAAAAAACAAAAACAAAACTTGCTGATGGTCCCAGTTAGGGTGACCAGATGTCCCGATTTTATAGGGACAGTCCTGATATTCTGGACTTTTGTCTTATAGAGGCGCCTATAACCTCCCACCCCCTGTCCCGATTTTTCACACTTGCTATCTGGTCTCCCTAGTCCCAGTCTTTATAATGAGCTAATCCCCAAAACTGGTTCTTAACATCCTTGAACTTTGGGATGTTTAAAGTCTAAATTGGGATCTGAATTTTGTGGCTTGAGCCTTATCTTTATTTTTCAATTTTCAATTATGGTGCGAACTGCTTGATGACTAGCAAGAAAAACAAGGTACCCAGTCCCAATAGATGATGGAATAGATCAGGGGTTCTCAAACTGGGGGTCAGGACCCCTCAGGGGGTCACGAAATTCTTATATAGGGGGCAGGGGGGGGGTCGTGAGCTGTCAACCTCCACCCCAAACCCTGCTTTGATTCCAGAATTTATAATGGCGTTAAATATATTTTAAAAAGTGTTTTTAATTTATAAGGGGGGGTCGCACTCAGACTTGCTATGTGAAAGAGGTCACCAGTACAAAAGTTTGAGAGCCACTGGAATAGATCAATGTGCAAGCTAAAGCTTGGTACAACACCCTATGCAGTCTCTGTGCTAGATGTTCTCATGAATGACTTCTTCCTTCTGGCACCACCAATAGATATCTCTGTGTTTCCCTATGGGATGGGGCAGCAGTCAGCTGTAAGGCAGATTTCAACAGGGTATTGGTAACTAGGTTGGAGGCCTCTTTGCTTCAGCTAGCCTCCTTGTTAGCAATATCAGGTAAAATCTTGGGCCTATTGCAGTCAATGGGAGTTCTATCACTGACTGGATTAGGGCCAGGATTTCACCCACTTTATTGAAACTAGTTCTCTAGAGGAAAAAGGATTCACACTTTGACAGAGCTTGGACTCCTTCCAAATGCAGGCCCAGATCTATAGAAGTACAGAGCCAGAGAATTGTTTTATCGATTCAAATGGGGCTAGTTACAGAGTATGGTACTGCTCAACTTGGGTCAGGGTGAGAGAACAGGGGCATTTAATTTCCACCTGTTGTGAAACTGACAATCATGGCTGGTAATATTTATTTGTATTACAGGTAATAAGACTATCACTCCTCACATCGCTCTAAAATTTGTATAGCTGTAATCCTCCGATACAAATCACTGGGGAGACACTTTCGTCTCACTTCTGAATGTGAAAATAGTACCATTTTTGAGCTGAGATGGATTCACTTGAGGAATGTAATGAGGAAAAATCCAGATGTGTTCACTAATGCATATCCCACATAGTCAGTCCTCCACTTACAGATGCAAGATGGAATATTTCTTTAGTTTTATGAACTATCAATATAATAAATGCTTTTATTCCTTTGCTGTTCCCTATACAAACTGAGTAGTGCCCTTTCCTTCTCTTGTATCACACTGAGGATGCGCTGTTATGCCTTATTGCTACAGGAGCTGTATTTCATTGTAGCTCAGTCTTCACTGCCTCTTTGAGATGGGCTTGCATTTTTTTGTCCCTTTGTTTGCCAACTGCATTGATTTTCATAGTTATACCATATTTTATGTTTCTTAATGAATTCCTGTCCACTGCTCCCATATCTAAATCAATGTTTTTAATTCCTTAAGAACTCCTCAGTAAGGATGGCTGTAATATTTATTTTTCTGACAGTTGTCTTTTTTGCTTGATGCTGAAGCAGTTTGCCATGACTGTTCCCTTCAGGTTGTGTATGATCATTTCTTTTATATGGCTGGAATCTAGAATTATTCACTATGGTCAAATCTAGGCAAACACTATTTCCATTTTTTATTTTCATCTGAAAACTTTCAGGACTGCAGCATTAACAAAATGACAGATAAGCTGCTTATTTGAAAAGTCATGTAACCTTTTTTCCAATCGCTATTTTACTCATTGTGGAATTGGCTATGTTCTTAATATGTAACTGTTTTCAATGCAACAGTGATGGGAACAGAGCATCTGAAGATTAATGTTTTTGGCATCACAGAATAGAATTAATCAATGAAATGGCATTTATAGCACAGCCTGTTAAATTCCAAAAGTTGTCAGATGTCACTTCCTATTTCAAACCTGAAAGTGTCACCTTAAATTTCTTCTTACTGCAGGAGAATGTGGCTTAATTATGAACAAAAATACTTCACAAATGAACTGTACTCAGGACTTCCTTGAACAGCAAACTGTCCTGGCTATGTTGCATTAAGGGCTTTCCATCTGTTGTCTTATATTGGCTGAAAGATTTGGGTTGAAATCCTGGCTACCCCATTGAAATGAATGGGAATTAATCAATTAACATCAATGAGGTGAAGATTTCACCCCATATGCAGTAATTGCATGCAGTGGTAGGTGTATTGTATCCATGCAGATAACTGGTGCAATGGCTGTTCAAGAAAGGCACATGAAGTGATTCTGAGACCATGGATCTGTGTTTTGTGTGCAGATCTGGGTTGCTGAGAGCAGAATATATATTTGAAGAGTTGGCAAACAAAACCCTGTACAGTTTTCCATTGGCCTGGGTGGAGCTCCATTCCTGGGAGTAGTTGAAATAAAGACAATACATGGTGTCAGAAGTAAAAACTAACACTGGCATTCATGCAAAAAAAGGCAAAAATATTACTTATGGACTTTGAAACTGGAAGTATTGTAGAGAACTGGACTAGGTGGAAGGAGTTAATGGAGCTGATCTTTGGAGGCAGATAAGTGGCCCACAGCACAAAAAGCTCTCCTTTTCTAATCTGTATTGGGCAAAAAGGCATGGATCTCAAGTGGCAAGATCACTGAGGCAGTGAGGGAAAAATTCAGACAGGCTGTTTGAATTATTTGAGGCCTATTGCTTTCCAAAGAAAAACGCCTCCATACAAAGAAATTCACTGTGAGAAATCAGTGACCTATGGCAATGACTGAGTGGGTAACCTAGCTACAGCTGAAAAGACTGTACTTTCACTAAGGGGGGTGATGTGCTGAAGGATAAGGAGTAAGTTGTCCTCCAATAATTTCTTAACACTAAAAGAAGCCATTAGGCTAGCCACAGCACACAAGACCTCCACAGAGCTAATGAAAGTACTCACGATTACTAGTCTCTGTTCGTATGACAAAACAGGTACAACTAGCAATCAGACATGCACATAACGAGATCAGGGTGCAACAGCAGAGCACCAGCCTCGTGCAACTTTAAAAGAGAAGCATATAGCAAAGATCCGCAACAGATTTGCATACTACAATTCACAACAAGAGGAATGTCCACCAGTGGGGGAGGAGATATGCATGAAGTGCCACACAGCAAACCATTTTGCATGAACATTGCAAACAGAAAAGTAGAGGGCATACAGTGCATGCAGCGGAACGCCTCCGAAGAGGTGTTTCACAAGAGTGTAGCTTTCTTTTTGGCTTACAATACAGAATGAGAGAGAGGATAGTTACATATGTTTCATCGTTATCTTAACAAGACACTAGGGCACAAGTAAACTGCATTCCTGAGATAGAAGCTAGGAAAAGTCTAGTCCATTATTAGGGTTACCATACGTCCGGATTTTCCCGGACATGTCCGGCTTTTGGGGGCTCAAATCCCCGTCCGGGGGGAAATCCCCAAAAGCCGGGCATGTCCGGGAAAATTGGGAGGGAGGGAGGGCTCGGCCGGGGCCTCTTTGGCCGGGGCCGGTGCGGGGCCGGTGTCGCAGTGCCGGGCCGGGCCGGGGGCGCGGTGCCGGGAGCCGGTCCGGGCTCGCGGGGCCGGGCCGCTGGGGGGTGCGCCGGGCCGGGCCGCTGGGGGGGCCGCGGAGCCGGGCCGGGGGGTGCGCCGGGCCGGGGGGCCGGGCCGGGGCCGCGGGGCCGCGGGGGTGCGCCGGGCCACGGGGCCGCGGGGTGTGCTGAGCCGGGGTGCCGGTCCGGGGTCGCGGGGCCGGGGGGTGCGCGGGGGTGCGCCGGGCCGGGGCCGCGGGGCCGGGGGGGTGCGCCGGGCCGGGAGCCGCGGGGGTGCGCCGGGCCGGTCCGGGAGCCGGTCCGGGGTCGCGGGGCCGGGGGGTGCGCCGGGCCGCCGGGGGCCGGCGGTGCTGGGCGGGCCAGGGGTGGTCGGCCGGGGGCCGGGGCCGGCACCCCAGGGCCCGAGCCGACCCAGGCTGGAGCCGCCAGGGCGGCCAGCCTGGGCCGCACCCCCTCCCCCTACCCCCCTTACCTGCTTCAGGCTTCCCGCGAATTAAATGTTCGTGGGAAGCAGGGGAGGGGGCGGAGACTTTGGGGAGGGGGCGGAGTTGGGGCGGGGCGGGGGCGGGGGCGGGGCCGGGGCCCCATGGAGTGTCCTCCATTTGGAGGCACAAAATATGGTAACCCTACCATTACTATGACACAACATCCTGGTAGTCTTGCTGATACAGGTGATATTGAGGGCATCCACTCTGCCGAGTGGGGAAATGTAATGTTAAATGCAGGTACAAGGAAAAAGTCACTCTAGATTTCTATATGTAATTGGGGTCTGAATGAGCTCTCCCTTGACACCTAATGCTGCACTTGTGGGGGAAGATTTCAGGAGCTGACTGTATTTGGATAGACCGGCTTACTCTGCCTATGTGCACAGCATGATATTGCTTTGTCAAAATGATCAATTTTAGCTAGTTTGGGTTACAAATCACTCTAGTATTTGAATTCAAGGATCATGAAATGTTATCTGTATTGGATGACCTAAAGGGCAGCAGAACTGTGATTAGCCTGCCCTGATTGAGCTTCACCCTCCACTGAACCTCACTGCTAAGCAGGGGGTAGGGATGAGAAATCCCAGCCAAGATAAGTGGGTGGGGACTCTGCCTAAGTAGTCCTAGACATCCTATGACCTGCCCCTCTCTAGTGTTTAATGACAAAGCTGATTCGACTCAAGAATCCTTGTTTCCAGTTAGGAGAGTTCTAGGAATCTCCCACTGCTGAGCAGGTCAAGGGGCTAAGCCCCAAACCTAGTGTGGAAACAGTGAAAGGCAACACAAACTGCACTGGCAGTGAGGTTCCCCTCTACCTGCTAAAATGACTGAGAGCTGGGTTAAGGGGTGGAGTGTGTGAATGTGACATTGCCGCAGTGGCCAGCGGTGACAGCAGAGATGGACTGCGGTAGCAGCTGAGGGACGGCGACAGTGACAGCAGCAACTGAGCCAGTTGTACAGGCAGCAGAGACATTGCTCAACCCTTCCCCCTCTCTTCCCACCCCCCACGAGCACACCTCTGAACTGTCTTCACCAACCAAGGGATGCCAGAGAGGGGAGTGGTGTGTTAAAGGACATTTGTTTGTTTGGACTTTCACACTGCAAGGTAAGACTCTGAGGCAAAGGACACACCCCCAACATGCTGTGGGGGGGGGGTGTTTGCCTGTGGTCACATGCTTTTGAATTGTTTCCCCAAATTAATGTTGGGTCCCCTTTTTAAAGTTTTCCCCCTCCCCATATACAGACTCAGGGCTTGCCAGAGGGGAAGTATTGCCTCATAGAGGCACCTGGGATGGTGTTGGGTTGCAAAAGGTTCTACTTTCTGTTAAGGGAAACCCCTGGACATTTAACCTAGCTTATGTTGCTGATGACTCCACTTGGCAGAAGGGTTACTTACGTAATGAACACATCAGCCAGTATTGGGACTGACTGCTTTAAACTCACTGAACTTTGATAAAGCCTAATGGCAGTGGAAGCTACAAAAAGACCTCTTCACAGTAGAGGAAATTAAGAAAAGATTTCCTGACTTGTTTGAAGGCATGGGATAGCTTCCCCCACCCCCAATATCCTGGTAGACCTCTCCAAATGCAGTTCCAGCACTGCAAAGGGCCCCAAATGGAGAAGGACCTCCAGTGTCAGGAACATTTGGGTATAACTGAAAAGGTGGAACCATCACAATGGGCTAGCTTGAGGGTTGCAATAGAAAAGAGAAAATGCTAGTGTGAGCCAGATATACATAGAGACCTAATCAAGGGAGGTATAAAAGTGAAACTATATACGGGATGGGTTTTGGACTATGCATGGTACCATTCCTCAAAGCAGTAGTTACCCCTCTTACTTTTTCAGTTGTAAATGATCATCATGATACAGCAGTCATTTCATTGAACATCTACAGACTTTTAGCATGATAAATGTTAAAATGACACTTTTATATACTGCAGTTTTACGTTCAGCACAAGAATGCTTTAAGGAGACTTCCCCCGCACCTCCCCAAACCAAGCTGCATGACTTAAGAGCACAATTCAATGGAACGTATGCTCCTAAGTAACTTAAGCACTCTTCAATACTCTAACACTACAGTCAGCTGTGTTAGGCACGGTCATATCTATCTTTCTTTTATGGTCAGCCTTGTTACTGCACCTCCTGGGAACTGGTTAGAAATTTCTTCAACACTTTTGGGTGACTTTCCTTCCCTGATCTTCCACATAGTGTCATGGGGACTGTTAGTACATGCTTGTCACATTTCACCAGAATGTCTCTGATGGCCCCACCAGCTCATGCAGCATTTTAAATTCCATTTACTTGTATCCCCAGGGATTATTTTTGCCCATTGTTTCTAGCCTCTTAAGGTTATGAAAATGAACTGATGTGGTGCTGTTTGACAGAGAGAGAGAGGAACAAATTCTGGTCTCCATTACATGGCTGCAACTTCTAAGTCTTATTCAGGCAAAACTCGCATCGGGTCCGAGGGATGACTGGGCTAGGGCTATCACATTTGACCCAGTATAAGGGATTGTCCCTCTTCTCTTCTGGACTTGTACAGTGCCTAGCACAATGGGATCCTGGGCCATGACTAAGGTTCCCAGGTGCTCCTCAATATAAATAAATGTACCTTTGTACATGAAAGAAGAACTTGGTCCAGTAGCTCAGAGAGGTAAGAACTGTCTCCCCGATTCTTCTCAGTGGGTTGTTTATTGATAAGTCTGATAAGGAGAATTTAAAGTATGATTCAACCTGATTTGGAATTAAACTTGTTTGATTTAAAAGGCACATAATCCAGCTCACTGTAACCTGGGTTGATTCTGTAGGTCTAACAGCAGTGTCTTTGTTAAAAACAAGGCAGTAAAAATGTATTGTGTCGCTAGAGTAACTAGCTAAGACTCGTTTCAGAGTAGCAGCCGTGTTAGCTAAGACTCTGAATTCATGCAGGCAGCAGATCCCTTAAACCAGGGGTTTAAGCCAAGGTCGGCATTAGGGGGTAGCAAGCAGGGCAGTTGCTCAGGACTCCACACCCAAGAGGGCCCTGTGAAGCTAAGCTCCTCAGGTTTCTGCTTCAGCCCCAAATGGTGGGGCTCTTGGCCCTGGGTTGCAGTCTCACATAGCGGGCCTTTGGCTTTCTGCCCTGGATCCTAGCGAGTCTAATGCCAGCCATGCTTGGCAGAACCCCCAGGGGGACCCAGACCCCTGGTTGAGAACCACTGTGTTAAACAACATCTTAAAAGTGTTTACATATTGGAGTAACTGCTCCTTCAGATTTTAGTGAATTATTCTAGGATCTAATTTTGACTAAGTCACCTCTAAAATCTCTTCCAGCAATCTGAAGTCTCAAAAAATGGGTTATCATCCTCACTGATGTGTCTTTTTTGTTTTGTTTTGTTTTTTTTCATCCCACACACCTTCATGTCACTCACTCCACCCGCCCCCCCAGCAGTTTCTACTGCAGGCATGCACAGTTTTTTATCAGAATCTCAACTGCTGTAATCTTTGTATGAGAGACAGGAAAGGAACTATTTGGACTCCTTGTCCATGTTTTAGCTCATTTCAAGAGTTCTGTTTTTGTGCCCAGAATGACATCCAGAATTCGGAACTCTTTAATGTCATCTTTCTTGTATGTGGAACATTGCAGGGTGCTAGACAAAAAATAAAGTCTAAAAGATATTGCTATGCAGATGCACATCTACACTAAGGGGGTCTATATAACCATTCTGATTGATGCAAAGTTTCATGCATTACATTCCTGTATGCCAATATGCAAACTCTCCTAAAACTAGACTGCACTAATGACTATAATAAAATAATTAACTACCATGGCTATAAAATAAATTACCATTTAAAATTATATTCTTTAAAGATACCATTGATGGGGAAAATCCCCTGACTGAGACTTCTCACAGTGCCATATCTCTGATCAAAGAAATAAAAGCAGTCATTTGGTTTGTTCTTTTTATTCAGTAATTCTAAGGCAAAATGATGCAGTTTTTGTGCTGCACAAGCTTACACCTTAACACAGTGTCAAGTTTTTGATACCATTATTTATTTATGAAATGACTATTGTAAGGGCTTAGAAGCAAGAGCTTATCCTTTTTGCATATTTGTAGTGGGTGGAAAAATTGCATAGCATGCTACAGTACACTTACTTGGTAGCTGGCTCTTTTTGTTAATTTGGCAGGAAGCTAATATCTCATTCCAACAGTTCTCTTTTCAAATATTTATTTATGAATCTTCCTTAGTTTGCAAATAGTCTTGATTTGCATTAAGTAACAAAGTAACTACTATACTATGGAAAAAGTGATGCAAATAACAAAGATTTGAATGAAACTCTCAAAAGCAAGAAAATGTAGCATTAAAGTCAAAGTCCCTTCTTAGCTTGGCTAAGCTAATGTAGAGCCTAATATTTCTTCCACTGGGGAGAAGATTAGGCCCATGGTTTGTAACATCACCCCAGAGTTGTGGTACCTGATGCATGAATTAACTCTATGAACAACCGATACACCTTTTTCCCCCAGTTTCCCTGATTCAACCATTAGTATTTAAGATTCTGTTCTGTCAATGGTCATAGCTGAGAAAAGTGAGATAAATTCCCATCATAAGTGTCAGTGGAATAATAAGATCAAGGCTGCGAGGATTTAGGATTTTGCATTTTAGCACAAAAAATATATATATCTTATTTCCAGAACACAATTAGTTACGTGGGGCAGATTTGGTCCAGTCCTTATTGTGGGTGAATAGATGAGGTATGGAGTATGGGGGGGGGGGGGATCTACTTGCAAAGTATCCCCTTCTATCCATCCTACAAGAATGATCCTCCCTAAAAGTTAAGATTGAACATTCTGAACTGGGTGCTAGTTCATTGTATTGGCTAAGTTGATTAGTCGTCGTCCCCCACCCCACCCCCCAAAAAATGTAAGAGCCCTGAGGCAAAGAAGTCTCTGTTTTGGATGGCCTACCTGTTGATGGCTCGAGTCTTCAAAAAGCAGACCCCCTCTTCTAGAACCTTTCAAAGGTGTAGGAGGAAGGTTCATTACCTCCTAGACATTTTAATAGTGACAGCTGTATCACAGCATGGATATATTTGCATAAGGGAACAAATTAAAGTTTCTTGCCTTTTCCTGACGTAGTTTGTGCTGACCATTGTTAGGATACTTGGCTAGATGGATCGCTAGTCTCTCAACCAGTATCCGTTCCTGTGTTCCTATTTGCCTCATTCCTCTGAATGCTTGACATTTCATTAGACACTGTGTTGCATAAATCCTTTGTCCCTGAATGCACACCAGCAAGAATGGACTCAAAGAATAACTTTGCTAGATAGTACAAAAAATCAGTGTTGTCCAGTGATATTTGGCAACGCTAAAGCTGCCAATCACTCAGTTCAGGGTCTGCTGCCCTCAGGAGTCAGAAGTGGACTCCTAGTTTGGTTGTGATTCTCTAGCTTTGCCTAGTCTGCTTAAATAAGGACTTCCTTTTATCTTAGTACACTCTTGAGTATCTCCGCTCCAGAGTTCTAAAAGGCCAATGTGGCAAGAGGAAGAGTGTGATGGTAAAGTGATGCTGAAGAATGGATGAGATAGCTAGGGTGAGTGCCAATGTACTTGCACCCTAAGAGATACTTACTGCAGGCTTTGTGGGAGCAATAGTTCTACTCTGGTTAATCACCACTCTAAAGATGTAGGATGGAGGAGATGGGCCACTATCTGAATTTACAGGAGTGGAAGGTGTGACAGGTCCCTCCCTGGGGTGCAACCTGGAACTGGGCTTCCTTCTTTCTTGCCTGGGACCAGTGCCGCCCCCTCTCCCCCCTTCAGTATTTATTCCTCAGATATTCTCTTGTGTGGGGAGTGTGGTCTAGTCATGATGTCACTTCCCCCTTTTATATCTTCTTCCAACTTGTTGGAAATATCTTTTGGTGTGACCTGAGTCAAACAGTCCCCATTGTGTAGTGCTAGCTCTGAGAAGCTTATATTGTACCCAATTCCTGGAGTAATTCTTGTGAGTTTGAGTGTTTCCTCAATAGGCCATCAACATTGTTTGGCCTTTTTATTGTTGTACCTGAAAGCCTGCTTGTGGGTGTTTCCAACCTCACAACATGTTTCAGTGGCACATACATAGCAAAGCTTCATAACCTTATATACAATGATAGCACATGCAACTTAACAGGATATTAATGTTCAACAAATTAAGACTTTTAGAATGATACCTCGCAGGGCATACTTTGTACAAAACATAATTATATCTCCATGGTGAATATGAGGTGTAGAATGTCACAGGAGGGACCAGCTGGATAACCCTTCTACCAAATATTCACCTTTGGGGATGAGGGGAAGAGATAATGGATCACTCCCTAGAAAGAAGACAGTACATTATGGATGGAGGCAGAGTTTCAAGACTCTTGTAGGGGAAAGTAGAGGAGAAACAAAGGTAAATACTCGCATGATGTTTGGGTCTCAAAAATCATCTAAATATTAAGACCCATGAACAATATCTATCAGGGTGTGTTTCTTCATCATTGGTACCCCCTCATATGGCAGTTTTGAGGCTAAATACCCAGTCCCCATATCAAATGTGGAGGCCTAATGTGAGCTGGTAGCCAAATCCATACTCAGGCATCTAATGAGTGACAGGCTACTTGCTCCCAGTGGCTTTAGTGCATACTCAAACGCATTACTTGGTGAGACAAGAAAATGATATCGTTGCTTCCCTTTTTGCTCTATAGTGTGACACTAATTATTGCATGAATTTGACCATAGCATTACCAGAAAGATATTTACTAATTGGAGCAACAGAGAATGAACAACAAAATTATCATGTGGGAGGAGGGATTGACACAGGAGGAAAGATTAACAGCACTAAATTTTTATAGCTTGGCAAACATGAGGCAAAGGCAAGTATTGAGCTGTTTGAAGGGTGCTGCTTGTTTTCAATGAGATTCCGTATTGTAATAATGGTCCCTTTGTGTTGGAGATATAGCTTGTTCATCCATATAACTTTCATGAAGCTGTGATTGATCTTTTCACCCTGTAGCTTTGTTTCCCTTTTCTACCTACACCAGGAGCTTGCATTTCCTATTTTATGATACTGTTTTCTTGTGTGTGGTGTTTAATATTTCCACCAAACAGAAACTAAAGACGCTCTTTAACAGTATAAGAAGTACAATGCCTCCTCTTAGTATTAATAACACTGATAAACCTGAATGATGGATGTTGGGTAAATAACATATGGATAATTCAGAGATACGTACAGATATTTAACTTGAATTGCTTAGGAAAGTGCACTATACAATTCCTTATATTGAAATTTAATTACACTGGTTTTGATCACATTAATGCAGATTTTCCAATGCCAGATTACATTAAATGATTTAAGAACACAGATTTTGTTTGTTTGTCATAGCTGATTGTATCCTTTTTGAAACACTGACTGAAAAACTGGATTCTTACATTTTTGACCATTATTCCTCATTCATGATTTCTAAGAATGTGAACAGTCATAAAGTGTGACCTCAGAGTTACTGTGCTATCAGTCATATTTGGATATTTCATCAAATATTTCATTTTTAGTATTTTCGCACCACTTCTGTTGCTGGTTGGAAAATGAAGGGAATGGTGGATGGAAGTAAGAATTATGAAAATTACTGCAAAACTTTAACGTAGAATTACATTTTTATGTTTATTGACACTTTCCAACCAGCTCTATATTGTATTATGAGACTGATATTATATGGGGTTCAATATATGAAAAGACATGGCTGCAAGACTCTGCACACCCAATTGCCTGGGTAATGCAGTTAAGTCAATGCAAAATACGTTGTAAATAGCTACTGGGATATACTCGCACCAGTTATTCTCTCCCTTAAGCAAGGAGAAAGAGGAGGAGGAATTGTGTCTGAGGGCCATCTTTGAGGTAGAATACCTCGTAGGGCTACTCTCTGGGTTTGATGCAGTTTATACTCTGCCCTTTCTTAACAGGAAATTAAACCTCTACTGCATTATCTCAGCAAGTGGTGTGGTGCTGAGGCTCTAACTATTCCCCTGCTGATCCCCACTCACTCCCCACCCACCTACTCCACGAGGGGAAAAGCTCTCGCTCATATATGCCCACATCCAAAATGCAAGGAGACTGAACAGTGGTGTAAGGGGATTTCATGTCATCATCTAGCCCAAAGAAAATTAGTTATTTGCCCAAATATGTGACATGGCAGTCCTGTTCTCTTTAATCACAAATAAAGTTGCCCCTTTTTTAATAAAAGTTTCTTCATGTTTGCATTTTCCTTTAAAGTGGATTTAAAAGTAACCTTGCAAAAATGGAACCCCATAAAGCCACCTTGCACTCCCAGCATCTCCATTTTGCTAAGTTGATAGCGATACAGGTGCTGTTTCAAACTGCTATGCCTGCAAACTCAACCTGAGACTTAACTATTTTCTGTTTGCACATCATTGGCAGTAACTTGACTCAGCTGAGACATATTAGAAATGTATAACTGAAGTGTCAAGGCATATGTTTTAGGATTAGGATCATGATGAGTGAACAGGAACATACCTTGAGATTCCGTTCCCACAGGAAACTTGTATAGCTAGCTGTTAGCATATTTTATTTGTAAATTAATCTTGGAATCATTGAGAGACACTAACTCTGGAACCAGAGTCCTTTTTCAGTGTAAACTGCACCTTAAGGTCTTGATATGGTACTGACTCTGTGGGCAAACCTCTGGGCACGCACAAACTCCCACAGACTTCCGTGACTAGTTTCTTTGGGGCTGGAGTTCAGGGGTCCATCCACTCTGAATCAGTTGCAGGATTGGAACCTTTGTTGATAGTTGTGACTTAAATTAGTTTGATCAGTGAGTAGTGAATACTCACCTGCCATTAGGTATGTGTAATATAAAGCTAGTGTCAACATGGTAGTATAATAAATACCAAGTCTGAAAAGGGGAATATGCTGTCTGATGCTTTGAGAAGAAGAAGAAACCTGGTCTGCAATGAATTTAAGGTTTTAGCCCTTTACGCTAGCACATCTTACCCAGCTGAATAAATGTATCCTGTTTCTCCTGCATTTTTACCAATTTTCATTTTTTTACTTGCTCTGTTTCATGTTTGAGGACAAATATAATTTAGTATTAAAAATTCCTTAAACCACTATCACCCATAGTAATGTCATCTGGGTGTACTATCCCTTGATATATCTTAGGGTCTCACTGCTGAATATAGACTGTCTGATCTTCAAGTGGCATTGATCAAAATAGCTCTACATTAAACTCAGTCTTGTAGCAGGGGACACACAGGCACAAGGATGGTTCATCATAGTGAAGACTCTCTAATGAAGATGAGCACCTATGGGGGCTACCCTACTGTTCTCCCTCTTGATCATATTTATGTCTATAAGGGAAAAGATCATCCACTGATGCAAAGGACAAAATGACAAGTCAAGGATTCTCTTCTCCCCATCGCACCCACGATGACCATTATCATTGAATCATAGAGTATCAGGGTTGGAAGGGACTTCAGGAGGTCATCTAGTCCATCCCCCTGCTCAAAGCAAGACCAAACCCCAACTAAATCATCCCAGCCAGGGCTTTGTCAAGCCTGACCTTAACGACCTCTAAGGATGGAGATTCCACCACCACCCTAGTAACCCATCCCAGTGCTTCACCACAGTTTTCCTAATATCCAACCTAAACCTCCCCCGCAAGCCCTCAGGATTTTTCTCTATTAATTTTTGAATACCTATCTAAGGATGGTATGAAAGAGATTGGGATGTTTCTCTGGATACTGCCTCACCTAGGATTATCCTCTGAGTTTGAACTTGTGACCTTTCCTGTTAAAAGTCTCATGCAAGGCCCAGTATCAGCAATGGAGACTTCCCTTGACTTCATTGAGAATTGACTCTGTCCTGAGCCTCTGTTGGATGAGATGAAGGAGTAAATCCCTCACCCAGCAGCTCAGTAAACTTTATTAACCTATCAGCCACTAATGGGAGACAAAGACCCACACAGCAGTAATCTAGGTTACTCATATGTTGGGTCAATGGGGCAAAACCAGAAAGTCAATGCTAAACATGGGGCTCTTTAACGATAAACCAGTTTACAGTGAGATTTACAGGGCACTACCAGGCTTTACTTCAGTCAATGTGCAGCATAGTGTACTTTAGAATTCATACCCCCTCTAGGGTGCATTGCACCGCTGTATAGACAAGCCCACAAAAATCGCAGGCATAAACATGAATGTCATTGCTCAAGTTCCTCAATATATTCTACGTAAACACAGGGCAGAAGCTGTAATAACCATGGTATCTAACCACCCCTCTACATCAGGGAGTTTCAATGGGCAAACTTCCCAGAATTAAGGATCTTAAGCCTATGCCATTTGCTCTCTTAAATTCTCATAGTAATACAAAACTGACTCTGAAGAATTGAGGCAGCAAACACATGATCTCACCTTTAGCATTTCTACAATACTCCCCTCCCTTCTTTTTGGGGGGGGAATTAACTATAATCCACCCTGATACATCTTTGATACGAAGCACACCTGGACTCACAGGACTGGCAAGCTTTTATTTCCCTAAAGTCAAACTAAAATTGTTCTGTGAGGTTTCCTGCCATTAGCGTCTTATCTTTCAGACACACACAGGCAGCCTTCTGCCTAGGACACAGTTTGTTTTTAATCACTAAACCCCAGGAATAGCAGTCTGGTATGGCGAACAGTTGTCCAAAGGAAATGAGGACACCATCTTTGCAAAATAGTCTCTACAAATGAGAATGAACTTTTCAGTCTCATTTTCCTATTGAAGCAAAATAAAGAGCCAGTTAGCATATTGGGGTACTTGATTACTTCCTCAGGACTCATCACAAATTTTTGACAATTTGAACAAAATATACTGAATTGCAAAAAGAAGAACAGGAGTACTTGTGGCACCTTAGAGACTAACAAATTTATTAGAGCATAAGCTTTCGTGGACTACAGCCCACTTCTTCGGATGCATATATGCATCCGAAGAAGTGGGCTGTAGTCCACGAAAGCTTATGCTCTAATAAATTTGTTAGTCTCTAAGGTGCCACAAGTACTCCTGTTCTTCTTTTTGCGGATACAGACTAACACGGCTGTTACTCTGAAACTTGAATTGCAAAAGTCTCTTTATGAGAAAAGACTGCTTCTAAAGAGTAAAGACTGAAGTGCATATTTCCCTGCACTCCCAGCATCTGCCCAAGGGAATTCTGCAAACTAAAGAGTAATATGCTCCTCTCTGCATTAGCTTGATCCTTTCCCTTATCTAAGGGTCAGTAGGAGCTGGTAAAGACAGGCGTCAACGCAGAACCATCTTTGAGGGAGCCATGAAGCAACAAATGAGTGCAACTTGCCTCCTGAGTATCTTGGGGTATCTGTGGGCTTAGGAAATAGATTTTTTGCTACTTCCAATTGTGGGGAAACATGATCTCTGATGAAAGAAGAAACTCCAGGGATTAGATCCTTAACTGGTATGACTGAGTACAGCTCCCCTGAAGTCTATTGGAGCTTTATCTGTTTATAACAAATGAGGATCTGGCCCAGTACATTGTAACTTCAATTTCTTTTGCCTCACGTAGTTGTTCTCATACAAAGAACAGTTGGGTTCTATAAATTCACCTAGTTATGAAGTGTCATTACTGTTTACACAATATGTATTTTAATTATTTCTGGGTTTGGTTGAATAAATAAAATGTAATTAAAACACATCAATTGTTTGCAAAGGCTATAATATTCCTGTGTAGCCTGCCAGGAATAGCATTTTTGAGCAATTCCATGATTCATCTAATACGCTATTGTTGAACTAAATATTTTTGAGGTATACAAATATGCTATCCATTATCAGCACACATTGATGTAGCTAACACTGAACTGGTACTTTCTATGTTTGTGCTTTCCTGTAGCTAAATTTCATGATGGTTAGTTTATTTTTAACTTTATAAATCACTGCACTACTTATGAATATGGGACTAATTGCACTGGCTGGATATACATGTAGAGCTGAAAGGGGCACCTTCTCCACACACCTCTGCTGATACAATTTGTTCCAACTTGAAAGCATTATTCCAGATCTGGGTCCAGTTAATGCCAACTGTGCTGATTAGAGTACTGAAGGTACCCAAATGGGGAGTATGAGAAGAACACTGGTTTTGTCACCAAACACCAAATTTGAGCCCAGTGGCACATTCCTGCAACATTTTACACTACTTTGTCAGGAATAATGCCACCTGGAGTTACTACATATCTACACTAATAACATGTAGATCTGAATTTTTAATACACCTTTAATTTTTAATACACATCAACCTCCTTATTAGAGATGGTCACAACTTTTTGAAGAAACAATTTTCATCTATTTATGTATAAGCACATGCATATACATCTATGGGATGAGTACTGAAGTATATGAGGGTACTATTGCAAGAGAAGTAGGATTAAGATAAGGCTTGCATTTAGTTTAGAATGCAGCATGGTCATTCTTATTTCATCCAACATTGAGTTCCAAAGTCTTGGCCAAACTTCTGTGGGCATAAGTTTTGGGTGTCATCTCCTTGCCCCAGTGTTAACCTAGCCCCTAGCATCATTCTTTAATACTAAGTGTTTCTATTTCCCCTTCTAGTATCCACAGGGAATTTAACATGTTATCACAAAAACAGAGGGTTAGATTTAGCTCTTCTTAGTGACTTCAACCCAACCAGCATACTGGATGACTATTTTGAAATACAAAATACGAAATGCTCTTATTTTTGTGTTATAAAATCAATAAAGAAGCAATTTCAAGGACCTCCTAAAGAGCTGGAGTGCTAAAGAGAACTATTTAATGCCTGCCTTTCTTCAGTGTGAGTCCAAGAGGTTTCATCTCCATTTCTTCACCTGTCACTCTTTAAGCTGTTTTTTTTGCCATAGTGAATGTGACTCCTTCCATCTAAGTCCACTTGGGAAGACCAGCTGCCTCCTTGATCCACAATGTATTGTCCCTTCATGTAAAAGTGTCTGCGATTCCAAATTACTATATAAGTAGCTTGAATGCTGCATAAGAGGAACAAATGTGATACTGAGGAAAGTACAGTCATCTCTGTTGCCAAAATCCCCCTCCCATTTCCTGGACACCTAGAGGCCAAAAGGTGGAAGAACTGGTGCAGTTTCCCTGTATAAGAGGGAAGCTAAGGAAACTCCCTGAACTGGGGTACGCATCCCTGGTGTACCATAGGGCTGTGCTCCTCCATACATGCGGAATTGGTCCCTGAAAATAAGGCTCCTAGTGTGACATGATGACCACATAACATATATAAGCCATTTGTTTTCATGCTACCAAATTGTTCCCAGAATTCAAGTAGCAGGTCATCGGTTGGGCCAAATTATGCTTTAAAAAAAAAAAAAAAAACCTAATCCTGGGTTCTGCAGGATGCAGTTTGGCCCATGCCTTGCGTTTGCATTCTAATCACTGCTGGTCCCATTTTTTTTAAAATAGCAACAGTATCCTTCAAGGAAAGAAGTTATTTGGTTGACTGCTGAGGTAATTGAAAAATAAAAGCTCTTCATGCCTTACAATACATACAAATGTGCACTTGGAAACTTGCACAAGTTGTCTAAGAAAACAGCACATGACAATAATATAGCCAAACGATTAGCATTTCAAAGCACCATTTAAGCTTATCAGGGCAGTTTGTTACAAGGAAACCCTGTAGCCTACTATGAGAGAGAGTTGGGGATGGGGATGTCAGCTAATGAAAAGCTGATAACTATCAGAACTATGGTACTCCCCTTAAAGCCCTTACTCAGGTGAGTATAGAATCACAGAACTGGTAGGGAGAGGTCATCTAGTCCCAGGCACTCAGAGCAGGATTAAGTGTTATCTAGACCATCCCTGAGAGGTATTTGTCTAACCTGCTCTTAAAATCCTCCAATGACAGAAATTCCACAACCTCCCTAGGCCATTTATTCCAGTGCTTAACTACCCTGACAGGAATTTTTTCTTCATGTCCAAGCTAAACCTTCCTTGCTGCAATTTAAACCCATTACTTCTTGTCCTATCTACAGAGATTAATGAGAACAATATACCTCCCATCTCCTTGTAACAACACTTTATGTACTGGAAAATTATCATATTCCCCCCTCAGTCTTCTCTTCTCTAGACAAAACAAGCCCAATTGTTTCCATCTTCCCCCATAGGCCATGTTTTCTACACCTTTAATCATTTTTGTTGCTCTTTTCTGAACTTTCTCCAATTTGTCCACATCTTTCCTGAAATGTGGCGCCCAGAACAAGACACAGTACTCCAGTTGAGATCTAATCAGTGAGGAGTATAGTGGAAGAATTACTTCTCATGTTTTGCTTACAACACTCCTGTGTGTGTGGTTTTGGGGTTTTTTGCAACAGCATTACGCTGTTGACTCATGTTTAGCTTGTGATCCACTATGACCTCCAGATCCTTTTCTGTAGTACTCCTTCCTACGCAGTCATTTCCCATTTTGTATGTGTGCAATTGATTGTTCCTTCCTAAGTAGAGTACTTTGCATTTGTCCTTATTGAATTTCATCCTATTTACTTCAGACCATTTCTCCAGTTTGTCCAGATAATTTTGAATTTTAATCTTATCCTCCAATGCAGTTGCAACCCCTCCCAGCTCGGTATTGTCCACAAACATTATATGTGTACTCTCCGGGAACTGTTTTCCAACAAGTGTATGCACCCACCTCATAGTTGCTCCATCTAGGTTGTATTTCCCTAATTTGTTTAGGAGAAGGTCATGCGAGACCGTATCAAAAGTCTTATTAAAGTCAAGATATAACACATTTCTTTCTTTTCCTCCCCCCACCTCCCAAGGTATTCCTCTCTCACAAATTGCTCCCTTTCTTGTATTAATTTAATAGGACTACTTGTGTGGGTTACCCAAGTAAAGGTTGGAGGTGCAGAACTGTATTTTGCTGCTTAGAGAAGTGGTTCTCAATCAGGGGTAGGCGTACCCCTGAGGGTACGCAGTGGTCTTCTGGGGGTACAGATATTTGCCTAGTTAGTTTTACAACAGGCTACCTAAAAAGCACTAGTGAAGTCAGTACAAACTAAAATTTCATACTGTCAAAGTCAGACTCAGGACTCACAATTTGTCAGACCAACAAAGCGCTCTGCTAATACACCCAGATAATGTGAACATCATGCAAGACTCAAACTATTTATACAGATAAAAGGGTGCGAACTTAACAAGATAATAAAAGGAAGCAGAACTGATAAGTTTACCTGGGGCTAGACATACATATCTTATTTCCTTACTAATTATTACCGATCTCCTGTTAATGTCCCACCATTAGCTTAAGTGGACCCATTGTTTCATACCTTAATGTTTCTCTTCCTGACAATTATATTTCAACATTCCTTATTCCTGCTTAAAGGAACATACAGCATTTCTTTAATCCATTCTACCTTCACAATACAATGAAGTGTTTATACTGTTCTATATACTATACACTGAAATGTACGTACCATATTTTTATTCCAATCCATTTATTTTATAATTATAAGGTAAAAATGAGAAAGCAAGCAATTTTTCAGTAATAGTGTGCAACACTTTTTTGTATTTTTTATGTCTGATTTTGTAAGCAAATAGTTTTTAAGTGAGGTAAAACTTGGGGGTACGCAAGACAAATCAGATCCCTGAAAGGGATACAGTAGTCTGGAAAGTTGAGAGCCACTGGCTTAGAGCAGAAGGAATGCTTTGTAAATGATGCTTCCCCGATATACTTTGCAAACCAATCATGTCAAACAGGTTTTTGCAGAGAGAAGCAACATTCTAATGTCACAAGAATTGCCTTGGATCTTAGTTGGCATTTGTCACCCCCCACCAGTGTAAATGAAAATCCATATTTAACATAATTCTCTTTCTCACTTAGTCCTTTCCCCCCCCTTTTGCATAATAAAATAAAATGGCTACCTCTTGACTCCCTTCTTCCTGGGAAGCCCTATCTTCTTCAATATATCATCAGGGCTTCTCATTTGGATGATGCATTGTGCTAATCCATAACTGAGGTGCAATTACTTTGATATATTGCTAAGTGACTAGTGCCAGCTGGCAAGAATAGCTTTTGTGATTCTCAGGAACAGTTACGCCATTATTTTAAAAACAATGAATTATTTTTTGAGAGGATTACTGGCTTAGAAAGGGAGTGTGTGTTAATGTGGGGGATTGGAAACCGCTGCAACCTAGCCGCAGCTTATCACTTTTATGCTTAGAAATGAACGACAGAAACTTTCTTTTCATTTACACAAGCAACCATGTCTCTGCAGCTGTTGGCTAACAGGCTCATATCCCCATATGAAATGGATCCAATTAGATGATGTAGGTCATCCAAACACAGCATAGAAATAAACAAAATCTACAGGGCTGCCTGCTAAAGGAGGGGACGTGGGACTGCAGAGTGCACCTCTGTCATAATTAGATAGACTTTAGTGAAACGGAGTCTTCCATTTCCCTGCTCTACTCAAAATAATGGCTGTGATATTTATTTATTTGTATTGATTATGTATAGCTGCTGAGGAGTCACCTGTTACTTGGTCAAGGTTTAATTCTCTTTATTGTCTATGAATTCTTCCTCTCTCATAAAATATGGACAGGCTATATTTTTGCCTCATCTAAAGTCAGACGCTTTCCATTGACTTCAATGGCCTTTGGATCAGGCATGTAGAGCAGCTTCCTTGACAGCTTTGATAGTAAATTGAGGACTTTCAGACAAAACTGATCTCTTGATACTTATAAAACAAAAAATTATGTTTAAAATGTCCAGCGCATAATCTGCATATTAGATCTTTGTCACTGCATATTTTTGTTGTTTTCTCTTATCTTTGTACATGTGTGCATGCGCACACACCGGTTGTTTTTCCTACTGGATGTATTTGTCCCTTGTTTGTAGATGTCTAGTATAATGATACAGCAATATCATTCAATAATTACCAAATCTTCCCTGCTCCCTCTCTCCTCAGTCACTGTAAACAATTCCACTAGTCTCTGTGCAATCCAGCCTTGTCTGCTGGTATAAATTGGTACAGTGCCACTGAAGTTAACTGAGTTACATCAGCAGAAAATTTGGCCCTGTTTTTTTTTACTTTGTCCAATCACATCCTGGTTCCTACTGAACACTTCCCCTCTTCCTTGTAGAACACCCCTAAAAGCTGCACTTTCCTTCTCAGCCCTCTGGCTAGCTTTTCTACACATTGTAGTCCACTTTTGTCTAGGCTTCTGCAGCCTTCTCCTTTCAGGCTTCCTTGATTTTCCTCAAATCCATGCGAAATGCTGCTTCAAAAATCATCTTCCTCCCCAGCTCCTTTGTTACCCACTCTCCTATCCTGCCCCAAGTGTCCTCTTGCCTTCTGTATCATTTGTTCAGTGGTATACAAACCTCTACGCCAGCCTACATCTCTCCTCTCCTCTCATTTCTGTCTGCTTTCTATACAACTTGTGTCTACTTCCTTCCTTGCCATTTATACATTAGTTTTATTGTGATGAATATTTTGGCCAAGAAAAGTGGCCTGATTTTTCAGTGGTCAAGAATACCATTGAGAGAACTAACCATCACAGAGAATAGCTAATAAACAGTGACTTCCATTGGAAATGATGGGTGTGGTTCTCTGCACTTTAGATACTCAATTATCTTATTTAGGTCCCTAAAAACAAGTTGTGGAAATACCTAGTCACACAAGCATTCACGATACTATTATCACGAATGTTGATGCTGTAAGTGTCACAAATACTCATTCTAATATGTCTAATTTTAGGCACTCTTTTTTAAAAAAAGGCCTTTAATCATAGCCTGAAAACTGTCTGATCAATGAACTTTTTTTTTTTTAATGTATGACTTTGAGAGTTCACTAGTCAAAATTTCCTGTTCCTTCTCTATGATTGGTTACCTAACCCAAGTGGTATCTCTGGTTCCTGACTGGGTAACTGAAACTCTATATAAGCAGGAGGAGGGCATGTATAAATCACTATTGGCACAGATTTGAGGCAAATATCTGCGTGAGTATCTGTGACACTTATGGCATTGTGATGCTGTATGATTGAAACTTGACCATTTATATCCCTGATATTACCATTGTTAGACAATTGCAACAAATCTTTATACAAAATGTCATGTAAGGTAAAAAGTTATGATTGGCTGAGCATGAGTATCCTTATATGCATGTATTTTTGTATCAGAAGTTATAAATATTGACCATATACTGGCATTTACCTATGTGCTATATTCCTGGGCCACACCTACAAGGTAGTTTACATCCAATGTAACCAGGACCCTGGAAGCATCTCCATTTTTCCTCTTTCCTGTTCTGATCTCTGGATTATGGACTTATACTGAAAGGACCATATAGACTATGGACTTAGGGCCTTCCAATCTTTTGAAAGTTGCCAGAGACTTTACAAGCCAGCTGTCTGTAACATCGCTGCTACAAACCTGATCCAAGAACTTTACAATGATTGTAAGACTATGACTTCCATAACCATTTGAACACACTTTCTTTTCTCTTATAAATAATCTTTTAGGTATTAGATACTAAAAGACTGGCAACAGCGTGATTATTGGGTAAGATCTGAGTTATATATTGACCTGGGTATGCGACTGAACTTTTGAGATCAGAAGAACTCTTTGATAGATGAAACTGGTTTTCAGTAACCACTCATTATAGTCTAATGTCTGGGTGGTGAAACAAAGGCTGGGATGCTTAAGGAGACTGCAGTTTAGACTTGTTAACCAGTGTGGTGAGACAGTTTACTTTTGTTTTTGGCTTGGTATATATAATAATAGAATAACCATCAGTCGGGGGAGGAGGGGGGGGTGTCTGCCCTATTTCTCAGCAGTTCGTACTGAATTTGGATCCTCAGCTGTGACCCACTGAGGCATGGTGATGGGTATGTGTGTAGAAAGCAAATGAAAGGGGTTGAAAGTGAAATCTTAACACATTTTTTGGTTGTTTATTTGAAGGAAGGCCCATAATACACTTCCTTTGCCCACCTCTACCCAATATATGCTTGATCTGTTTTTTCAAGTCATTTTCTATTTCTGCTTTGGTTCTTACAAATAAGGAAGTTATCTGATCCTTGTTTTCTCTCTGTTTCACTTTTCCCCTTCTCTTCACAGAAGGGGCTCGTTACTTTCCATTCATGGAAATGATTCACTGTTCATTTATTCCAGTATGCTCTTGCTGAGACTTGGCAGGTCACTTTATGGCCTACTGTGACTGCAGTTAATTTAGATTCTTTGTTCTCTCTTTCTAAAGCAAAAAATTTCCCCAAATTGATAACTTGGCTCTCCACTGGATTAGGCTATTTATTCTAGCCTTAATTCTCCATTGTTTACTGGATAACTTCGTGATCTCAATAGTGTGGTAATGTTTGTGTTGATTTTTTTTTTCATGTCCACATCTGTGTGTGGTTGGGTTGCTTTCATTTTATAAACACTCAAACTTAACTTTCATCCCAGTTTTCTCCATGAAAGCTGTGGCAATCTTAGAACCTTGCTCTTCGTGGTAACGTACACCAGTGATTATATTTAGAACTTTCCACCCTATACATTTTTTTTTTTAAATATCAGTGCAGAAACAAGGAGATATTGATCAACAAGTGAAGAAGTTCCAGGGTACTTTGCTGGCAATTTATTAAAAGGTCTTTCTATGGGGTCCTAAACCAGTGTCTCTATATGCTTCATACTGCAATCTGGTGTGTACCACTTCACCACAGGTAACACATGAAAAATTTTGAGGGGGCTTTTGAACGCTGAATTTTCACAGTGGGTCAGGTGTTTGTTTCTGTAATGTTAGCACATTGATAAAATGCACTGTGTTCAGTGGCCCTCCAACTTACTCTTCCATCTGTGTGGTGGCCTTCTGTAAGTAATATGGGCTGCAGTGTTAAGCATGTAGGATCAGTAATTAGCTCAAGAGGAGAGCTGATAGAAGTATTCTTTGTAGTAGTATTCATGTGGCAGATTATCAGGTGGAAAAACGGTCAGAGCTCCAATTAGAATCAATAGAGCTATGACAAATTACACCAGCTGAGGAACTGCCCCATCAATTGAACCCCCCGCCCCGGATCGTATATCATTCATCAAATCATCTTGAGTTCTGTGAATTCTATCCATTATTTGTAAGTATTTGCGAAATAGTCTCATCCAATGGGTTGTTTGCAAACTGTTCAATTCATCTATTCTCTGGTCGCTGTTCACAGTATGACACCGATAACCCAAGATTTAGTTTCTCCTCCCTGAATGGATTATTGCAATTTTTAAGAGAAGAAAAATTAATGTTGAATAAAAAAACCCTTCTCCACTGGTACAATTGTTCTGGCAAATATTTACGCTAACACTCTTGAAACTTTCAGGATAAGTTAACATTTCCACATGGCCATCTGAATACTCATACAACAATACAGTACAATACAATAAAATACAGCACCATCTCATACAACAATGCAACTCAAATGATGAATAGTACAACTCCAGAAATAATAGCAAACAGATCTTACTGTTTTTATTTGTGTTGTTAAGGGGTGATTTTTTTTTCTTAGTCTCCCCACTTCCATTTTTTGGATGTAATATACTATTATTATAAAATTTTGTATTCCTGAAGGATCTAGGTGCATCTGCCAAAATCATTGCCCAATTCTGCCGATTGCTTTACAAACATGTAGTAAAAAGATAATCTTTTCAGGCCAGCAGCTAAGTTAATGACAAGACACAAAAGGTAGACAGAATAGAGTGACCTACAGTAAGACAAGGAAAAAGTAACAGCAAAAGCGATATGTTTTGTATGAATGGTCTGTCATATACTATAATGCGTACATATACATATGTATATATTGTTTAAAAGTAATTTAGTCATAACTGAACCCAGTTTAAGAAGGCACAACTTCCTGGTTTGCCAGTGATAACTAGGCGGAGTTTGCCCCAGTATGTTTTTTTTTTTAAATGCACCATAAAGGTTTATGACTAGCAATCCCTCAGAACCAGTGTCCAGTTGAGTTGATCTCCTGTATCACTGATGTGTCGTCTCTCACTGCTCTACAGCCAAAATGCTTCTGAAATAAATGTAGTCAAACTTTACTAATTCTGGGTCACTGAGAACAAAAATGATGCTTAAAATTGTTGATTGGCTCTAGTTTTCAAGATATGCTATTGAGTCAGTATATACGACCCTTGACTTGGGAATGGCAGAGGATAAGTGAATTATAAAGGGAAGGGATCTCAATTTAAACCAGAAATGACTAAAATACATCTTTGACTGGATCTATGAATAAATCTATGACTGGGTTTGGACAGTACTTGCTTTTTAGGCAAAACAATGAATGATGCAATCTGAAGCTGGTATTGCGTCATACATAATATGAATTGCATCATGTTATTCCTAGAAGTCATGGATGATGCAATCATAGCGAAGCTTACATCACTCTGCTGAACAAATTGCCCTATATAAGCTCTAGAAATCATACAGTATCCTGCTCTCTTATTTGTCAGTGTTTGATTTTGCAAAGGGACACATTTCTGTTTAGCCAAAGTGAGCAGAGATGCCTCGTACTTGTGTGAACAGTGAAGATAACTTCTGCTATGTTTGTGGTGAAGTGACTTTTGCATCACAAAAGCGCAGTATAACCACTATGATTAAGAAAGCCTATCACCTTTATTTTGGCTGCAAAATTGGAGATCAGGACAAGAGGTGGGCCCCACACGTATGCTGCAACACTTGTGCAACAAATCTTCGCCAGTGGTTGAACAGGCAAAGGAAATCTATGCCTTTTGCAGTGCCAATGATTTGGAGAGAGCCAACAGATCATACCAGCAATTGTTACTTCTGCATGGTGCCTCCAGTTGGGAAAGGTGTGTCAAAGAAGAAAAAGTGGACTGTGCATTATCCAAACATTCCATCAGCTATACGCCCAGTACCCCACGGAGGAGGACTGCCGGTTCCTGATGCACCAGAATCATTCTCACTTGAGTCAGACAAGGAAGAGGATGAAACTTCTGGTCCTGAACCATCAATGTCACAGGACCCACATTTTCTCCCATCCTCCTCCTCTGAAACACACCTCATAACACAAGGTGAACTGAATGACCTTGTCAGGGATTTGGAACTACCCAAGAGTAAGGCAGAGCTGTTGGGCTCCAGACTACAGCAGTGAAATCTCCTGGCAGGTGATGTTAGGGTTTCCATGTTCCATGACCGTCAAAAGGATCTTGTCCCATTCTTCTTCATGGAAGAAGTTAGTGGCAATAAATTTTCTCGGAAACAAAAAGGCAGACAGCTACAGGTTGTTTGTGGAAAACCTCCTCAAGGCATACAAAAGCCTTGGTTGCAACATGTCACTAAAGATACATTTTTTGCACTCTCATCTAGATTTGTTTCCACCGAACTGCGGAGCAGTGAGCGACGAGCACGGCGAGCGATT
The DNA here is from genome assembly GCF_027887155.1 of Malaclemys terrapin pileata. NCBI lineage: Eukaryota > Metazoa > Chordata > Testudines > Emydidae > Malaclemys > Malaclemys terrapin. Next base: position 65,381,472 of record NC_071515.1, on the reverse strand, counting down.
TCACCAGGACATTGCAACAATGGAGAAATGCTATCAGGGCAAATGGAGCCCATCAATGCTTGCAGACTATTGCTGGACAGTGACAAGAGATGCTCCATTTAATGAATACAAGAGACAAGCCAAGAAGCGCCGAGTAGACACTGAAGAGGACTAAACTATGTACAGAATAGATTTTTGCCTTTTGTTTCATAATAAATTTTATTTATATAACCCTTTTGCTGATTTTTAAAGTGTTACATAAACAGGACAGGTGAAATATTCTCATGTAAAGCAACCATAAACACATGAAAAGACCTAGGTTTACAATTTATGATTAAAACTCTACTATCTACACAATATACATAGACATAAAATGTAAAAACTTAAATATCTTAGAAACAGTAGCCAATCAGTTGTTTTAATTGTCATATTTGAATTCAGCACATCAAAATACATAATAATTAGCACATTTTATCTCTGAAGCAGACGACTTCTCAAATTGTAGACCAGTGTTATCACAAGAACCATTTTTCTAAATGACACATGATATAGCACTGGGCCCATTGTATTTGGTTTGTGTTCCTGTTTCTGATGCTTCCGTTACTGGTCAACATTATTATTACAATCAAATGTGGAGTGTAGGGCTCTACTACCCAGTGCCGGCTTCAGGCACCAGCGCAGCAAGCAGGTGATTGGGCGGCCAACCTAAAGGGGCGGCATGTCCGGATCTTCGGTGGCAATTCGGCGGCGGGTCCCTCAGTCCCTCTTGGAGCTGGCCCTGCTACTACCCTCAACTCTGGGGTGAATTTTGGGTCCTTTTTGATTTTGACAGAGAAAATAATACTTAAAAGGTTTGCTTGGAGGTTGGGGCATCCTTTTTTTTTTTTTTTTGTATCAGAGAGTGAACTTTAAAATTGGTGTCTTTGCTTCAGATCTCATAGGTCTTTGGCCCTCCCCCCCATTGCATCTTCCCTTAGATGACTTTGGAACATGTGCTGTTTCTATCAGCTAGTTTGGCATTCAGTCCATGGGCCCAGTTTCTCTCCCTTTGTGACATTGTCACTAAGTTGATCCTAGGCTCACTTGTCCTATTGCAAACAATGTAACAAAAGTCACATTCAGAGTGAGGTCCTGATGCAGGGATCTTCTACTGAATGTTATCTCACATTTCAGCAGCTTTGTTGGCTCCAGCACTTGGAAACACTTATACTTCCTGCTGGCTGGGATGCATGTTTTTTTGTCCAAGTATTCTTCTAAGCTTGGCCTTCACTCTATGCTGAAGTGGTGCATTCATATTCACTTTGCCAGGTGAGGTTTCAGTAGCCGTGATGTGCTCTCACAACCGATACCTATGGCATAAATGCACTTAAAGCTGACTATCTTTGTCCTCTTTAAAACCCATTAAAGATGCCCAAGGTTTTGTGGAACATTTGAAAGGAATGTGGTGTGACTTTCACATCAATGGATGTATACACCATATTTATAACAACATTTCAGATATCCAAGATTTTCATATTTTGTTGTGAATCCAAAACTGGTCATGTCTGACTCTCTTTTTGCACTGAAATGGGAACATTTTCAGTGATGGATTAAATGAAGTGTCTAAATCCAGCTGAATTAATTTAAATAAAGAACTAATATATGTTTTGAAGAAATAACTTATGGGAATGAATGAAATCAAGAAAAAAGAAAATATATAATATACTGCTCAGCTGACAAAGTAATAATCAAACCACACTAAAGCTATTTCTAAATCTTTGGAGGAAACATAGGAATTGCTTTACTGCATTGGACCATTGATCCATTTAGTGCAGTATCCTATTTCTGACAGTGGCCGGCACCAGATTCCTCAGAGAGACGTTCAAGAAACTCCACGGTAGGCAGCGAGTCCCATGAGTGAAGAAGACAAGCAAGAAGATTCTGGAAGTGAATTGCTGGCTATGTAAATGGTGGAAGGTTAAGGATTGGTGGAACTCTTGGTCTACCTTCTGGGGAAGAGTGGGCTGTATAGCTTGGATAGCCTTCACCTCAGTGGAAGGGGGCCAGTCTCCTTGGGAATAGACTGACTAGTGTAGTCAGAAGGGGTTAAACTAATGGCAAAAGAGGGAAGATATGAGCATGCCACACAAAATCAAGATGCTGAGAATAACATTAATCAAGGAACCAAAAGACATGAAAAGAAGAAATTCTTTAATTGCCTATATACCAATGTTAGAAGCCTAGGTAACAATTTTACTAACAATGTGAGGGAGAGTTCCCAAATTAACATGTATATAGTGGCTTCCTGGGAATACACAGGGATTGCCATTTTTACCTTTGTAAATCCAGTGTGTCTCATCTGTGTCTTTAAAATTTGAATTAATTGAATGTTAACAGGTTGAGTATAGAGATAGGAAAATCTTGTCTCCCTTGAGGAATTAAAGCTTTCACTGAAACTTAGATTTTTCAAAATGTTACTCTCTTGTGCATGTTAACACTGTAATTCATGCACAGGCTGAGGTTTCATTTGACATGCATTATTCCAATGTCATTTTTCATGAAATCACATTAAATAAAAACCAAAGCATGTGTAATGTATAAATTACCGCAACCAGAGTGGCTTAATATTGATCTGCATTAATGGCTGTGATCATCAATAATGCAACTCTGAAACAAAGTCAAACTGTTTGAATATTATGCCTTCTGTATTTGCTGTATTCCCAACATGCACTCTAAGCACAAAATTGCTGAACCATCTGCAAGGTGTGCAGTATTAATACACAAATATGGGTTTTCTAAAATATATATGTGAACATTCAGTATTATACTTATTTTATTATATTTTCTTTCTTCCATTTTAATGGGACATTTCCCTGAGTAAGGAGAGCAGTATTGGGCACACAGTTTTTCTACTGCTTCCCTTGAAATCAGTGGGAATTTTGCTATTGATTTCAATGGGAGCAGGATCACACTTATGGTTTGTAACTTTCTCTTATAAGGTTCAACGTAAAATTGTCTTGCTTATCAATTTTACTCTCACCAAGTGCCTGTCCAAAAGTCCACTGAAGATGATGGGTAGAGCCCTGCAAATCCACCAATATCCGTGGACCATTTTTGCAGATAGTTGATCAGATGTGGATACAACCGCGCAGGGCTCTACTCACCGGCGGCATCTGGCCCACGGCATCTGGCTTGGGCAGCCCCGAGGACACAGCATGCTTAGGGCCAGCAGCCAGTGGTTGGGCCTGGGCAGTAGACCGGAGTTGGGGCTGTCTAGTACCCACTCGCCATGCTGCTTCCTGTCCAGCAGCTTGGGCCCCTCAGGCAGCACCAGTGTCCCCTCCCTGGCCCACCTCAGCAACACGGGCCACGCTCCTGGCCTGCCGGCTCCGGGGGCAGCAGAGCCCAACCGCAGGGATTGGAGTGGGCAGGGCCCAAGTGCCTCACCTCTTCACCTTGCTGTGATGCAACACACACTGCTGCTGCCATCACTCATCACTCACAAGCCCCCGGGAGCAGCATGCGATGTGACGCTCCTTCCACCTAGCCCCTCCCCCTGCACCGCCTCTTCTCCTCAAGATCCTGCCCTTGCGCCCCCCACGATTCTCCCACTCTTAGGTTGGGTCGTAGGTACAGTACCCTGTGTACTGGCCTTGCTTACGCAGCAGCTCCAATTGGAATTCATACCTACTATTCTTCCCTTTGGGAGCTTATGACCAGAGGTATATATAAATACCCCAAACAACCTTTTTAAAAGGAAAATATTGTTTAATCTTAACAATAGGAACAAATCATAACATAAATCCTAGCAAAAAAAGTCTACATGCATGTCTATGTAACCTAAAGGGTTGCCATCCCTTGGCCAAGACCCTAGGCAGGTCTAACTTCCTAGACACCCCAACTTATGAAGTCTGGGTTCTTGTGGGATCCTCTGTCCTTGTGGGACTGACCTGAAATTCCAGCCTGCAGACCTTTGTCTTAGCTTCTCAGGCTTGGACCTGCTGCTCAAAACTAGTTTGATCTCCACAGAGGACCAGGCCAGATCATCAGAGCAAAAGGCCCTTGCATTGTCTCAAGTGTTTTGTAACATCCCCCACCCCATCCCATCAAGTGTTTGAGGGACAACTTATTTCAAGTCACTGTCTTGCCTTCTGTTCATTTATCAACAGCCCTATTGATTTAGTCCAAGATAGTCATACATGAAATCCCCACAACAATCCGACAAACATATAGATTATACAGTATACATAAATTATTACAGAGCAGCCCCGTGGCACTAAGAGGGGCCCTAATCTTGACTTCTGTCTTATGGTAGTATGGCACAAGGAGTGTGGGTGCGGTAATTTAATATAGTTGGTTGGAAAAAATCAGATGAAACACATCATTTGGAATTTGCCAATCCATTGAAATTGAAATACTTTTTGTGGAAATGGTTTGATTTGGATGACATTATGACAGAACCCATAGGAAACTTGGCTGGTTTCTGGCCTGGTTACCCACCCACTCCTCAGCATCCCCTTGTCAGACGGTCTCTGAAAAGTGGCCCACCTGGCTTCTGGGGTCAGTGTCTTTGGGGCAGCCTGCCATGCATACTGCCCCTGAGCTAGGGTTGCATTCCTTTTTGAAGAGAACTTTGAGATTTTTGGTTTTTGATGCAAATTGGAGCAAAACCCAATTCCAACAAATCAAAATTCTTCATGAAATGGAATTACCTTTCTCTGCCTGGCTCTAGAAATTAGGGGTGTGTGCAACTCAGAGCTGCTTGTTTATTAAGATGACTGTCCTGAGAGGTTTTGAGAGCTTACAGACTACTGTTGTGTGAGGTGAGGGTGCAGATGACCTTACAGGAAGTACTTAGCCCTGGCAGGGATGAGCCTTAAATGCTTGCTACAGGCAGATGGGGAGCACTATCCATTCACTCTTTGATTCTAGTAACGCGGGGTGACTATTTTGGGATCACTTTTCATTTCTTGGTGAGAGGTTGTCATATTACAAAAAGCTCAGGTGAAATTCTACTCTTATTTACAGTGGTGCAAATCCAACATAGGTCTACTGAAGGGTAAAGTAGGGTTGTTGAAAGCTATGTGGTATCTTTCCCAGCATTCCCAACAAAAGTTACAAGTTACATTTTTGATCCTAAATTCTCTTTAATTTGAGTGGCAGCAACTACAGTTTAAAAGGGCTCGATCCTGCTGATAACGTGACAATTATATATTGTGCAAGATCATCAGCTGATGGTTTCACCAAAGTTTTAGTTGCTGAGCCACTCACGGGTCAGGGGAAGCTCTGGGTGCTCAATATCTCTGAAAAACAGGCCACAGCCAGCCAGATTCTTTTCAGTTACACTGGGTTAAAACCGGAGCAATCCCATTAACTTCAATGATATTACTATGGGTTAGACCAGCATAACTGAAAAGCAGAATATAATCTTTGCTTACATTCCTAAATGTGTAAGTGCCTAATATTAAACTCCCTGGTGTGCATATTTTTTTCTGAGGTGCATAACAATTATAGATGGAATACATGTTGATCAACATGTAATGTGATTTTTACCAGTAGGCTTACTTCCTTTCAAGCATCACCTATGTTCTGTATTAGGGACACTGTATTAGGGACTGGTGGAAAATCTGTCTCTAGCAATCACCTCTTTTCTTTTCTTTTTTTATTAAAGAAACACCCGAAGTTAAAGGAGAAGTTTAGCTAGACTGTTTAAAAACTAGTAAGGAAAAAGAATGACTTTGCTAGTTAGGGTGGTTAGAAGCTGTATGGGACTGATCCAATGTCCAGTGAAGTTAATGGAACATTTCATTGATTTCAACAGTTGTTAGATCACTGTAGCAGCAGGAGGACAAAAAGAAATGTACATACAGTAAAAGGAGATCAGTGACATAGTTTTCCAAAAGTGCAGTTAAAAAAATCTATTGGATCCTCCTTTTGAGTCCTCTCTTGCTCTAAGTATAACAATTGCCATCTGATGTGTTCTGGTGATGGCCCAGCAGTAGCATAAGTACACAGTGAGCTGAATTTACCCTCTGACTTTCTCCTTCTCCTTCCACTGTGACGCACAACATTTGGATTCCCTTACAGGAAAACTTCTAAAACTAAATATCTCTACTGGAAGTTTTATTCTGTATTTTAGAAAACTAGAGAGATGTTAATTGTTCAGATAAACGCTTTTTCCTTCTGAAGTATCAGCACCTTGGATAATTATGGAGATGGAAAAGCACTTTAAAATAGTGCTTTGATGCCACCTCTCCTTTTTCTTTCTACTTGCTTTGTGGTTTTTCTCAAGCACTTAAATGGGTGTATTGGGACCATCTTTTAGCTTTCATCTTTCAGGGTCATTTTCTAAAACCATGAATGTTTTGATGTGCAGTCTATTGTCCTTCTTCATGTGTTTCTGGTGCTTTTTTTGCAGAGAAAGTGTAGACAAAACTGATGCTTTCATCTGTTACTAAAGCATACCCATGAATTGGACTTGGATACAACAAAAAGTAATATAATCAAGGCATCATCAGTCAGACATTAGGTTCCAGCAGGTCCACCGGTTGCCTTGCAATAAAAGGAGAGGTAATGGGGCAGACAGAGGCATAGAGCAACTGATTCTTTGTATACATTCAATATTGAAATATTAAACATACGCTCTATAGTGAAAGGGTGGAGATTCACTCTAACCTTTATGATTTCTAAAATCTCAGATGCAATTAGGGCTCATGTCACGCATATAAATGACATAAAACTCACATTCCAAATGGGATCATGATGATATAGACATATGCGTTCTGTTTGTACTGTGCCAGTACAGTGTGTTCAACTGCCCCCTAGGCACTGTGTAATACACATTATGATAGTAATGTTGCATAAGAGTTTTCAGTATAACTCTTTGTTTCCAGTTGCTCAGAACTTTCTCTCTTTGGATGAATGTTTGCAAACACTAGTCTACACAAAGGTGATTTAAAATGGTTCTGCCATTTTTTTTTTCCTGAAAGGGAGAACAAAAGAACTATCTGTAAATTACTCGGCTATTTCAAAATTAACACTACCACAGGTGCTCTTCCAGAGCTGCATGCTTATTGCCACAACATCTGTTTTCCTAGATTTTGAGATCAGAAGAGACCACTATAATCATCTAGTCTGACCTGCTCGTTGCATTATAGCTTACAGCTTTTTTTAACATTATCATCTTTATTTTTTGTATTTCCAGAGCATCTAGGAGCCCCAGTCATTGGCCAGGACCCCATTGTGCTAAGTAATATACAAACACAGAACAAAGATGATCCCTGACCTAAAGAACTTTACAATTTGAGCATAAGACAAGAGCCAACAGATGGATACAGATAAATGGAGGAGTTAGAAGGAAACAATAAGACAATATTGGTCAGCATGACAGGTTGTCTCAGCTCATCAGTAGCCTAACTGTTATCCTTGGCTGGAAACTGACCTTTTACTATTCATCTTTCTTGAACTGCTGAAATATCACAAACATACAAAATTTCGATTTGACTCTACTAATTCAGCTGCAACTCTCTGTTAATTCATCTATCAGAGAAGTATTAACAAGTGTAAATATTAGGGAGAATGTAGGTTCTGTTTTGTGGAGGCCAAATAAATATATAAAACAATTTGATTTATTTTTGAATGTATGAATTAGTCAGTGAATACTACAAAAAGCAAATTGTTTCGAATGGTGTTTTGATGAAACAACGACCCCATTGTCCTCACTAAATAATTACCTTTAAAAAGAAATGATTAGTCTTTTGCCATTCAGCATTTTTAATGTTTGTATAGGCAATTTACAAAGAATTATCCTTCTCTGTTCCCATATCACTTACTGTGTACAGATACTACAGTCCTGATGTATTTCCTTTGACCTGTTGTACTGATGTCAAAGTGAACTGAAGGAAATATGATCACAAAAAAAAAAAAAAAAAAAAAAAAGAGAGAAATCCAAGCTGTTTTTATTTAAATGAAGCCACAACATTAGGAATAATGGTTAAAATTTATGTTGTACATGAGGCTAAATCCCCTAAGATACTTTGAAAATCTCAACCAGAAGATCCAGCTAAGGACTTGCTGGAGTTAAATCATTTACTGCATTCATCCGTATAAATCTTTATTATGTAATGAATTTAATGGCCTGCTAACTGCTGTTCGTAAACTATTTTATACAAAGTATCAGTTTCCTTTATGTAGCAGAGCCAGTCATGTCAATGCTGTGATGAAAACTCCTAGTAAATATTTCACTAACCATGGGATTGCTCTTGCTTCCTATTCCTCTAACAGCAAAACGCTCAGTAACTTCAATCACAGTAGAAGCAGACACCATATACTTACATGCTAAACATCATGCAGTCATAGGGAAATTAAGTTATAGCTCAAGTTTGAAAATGTAAGTTCTTATATTTTAAAGGGGCAAGTTTAATGTTTCTTTAACTTTGAATATTGATATCATTAATGAGGGAACAAGTAAATTCTGAGGTTCATGGGTGTTTCGGCAATAGGCACACTTGTAGATTGTCTTTCAGATTAACTGAGGAAAATTCTGCCAATTGCTGATATCAGCTCCTGCATGATGACTCGCTAGGACTTTATGCCGATCAGATGATAAACTCAGTGTCCTGGCCAATGTTCTGTCTGTCAATAAAAATGTTTTAATGTCCCATGCACTGTGTGCTATTGAGCTGAGGCATGTGAAGTATTACCACTCCTGCCGGGCCCAATTTATAGCCCACTGATGTCCGTGTGCATGTCTGTCTCTCTCTCGCCTGCCGTTGATAACGTTCTCCAGCATTCTAATGTCTTTTCCATTTCTAAGTACTATGATTTTCACCTTCAAAAAGGAGATGAAGTGCCATAATTTTTAGGCATCATGTCAGAGTCTTGATAAGGTTTGTTCCTTGAGACCAAATCAGGCAAAAAGTTACCCATTTATTTTGGGTAGGATTTGGGGTCATACTTTATCAAGTCCTGACATACTTTAATCCCAGTCCTGTAATTGCATACACACTGATTGATTTTAGTTTTCTACCTGAATTTGAGTTATTGGGAAATGAAGGTATAATTCCCAGCTCCCCTACACAAGTGTAAAAGTGGTGCAACAGGGTGGGGAATGTGGCATGATCTTGTATCCCCTGAAATCAATAGTTTTGCCATTGACTTAAATGGCAACTGGATCAGTCCTTTGTAAAAGACTTCAAAATGTCTTTAGTATTAACAACAATGTACATATCCCATTCAAATCTAGCATAATTTGTGCCAAGTAACTGCTAAACTGAATTTATTTTGCAGAATAAAAGTATTTCCGACTCTCTCTCTCCTTCCTTACACTATATGTTACTGTACTTGTCTTATTATTTTTCCTAAACATAACTGTAATCTGGCTGCTAATTGCTGATAAGAACATAAAAAGTGACAGCACTATTTTTGCTAGTGGTATGAACTGATGAGTGTTAGCAGATGTAGCTAGACTTGGGATCTACGTGAACAAACATAAGGGGCATAGGTAGCACACATGGTAAAAGTCACTCTCAAATTATTTTGCAAGTTTCCTATTAAATCGGCAGTGCTGTTTGCTGGGCATCTTTGAAAAAAATCTTAGGATTTCTACAAAACGTATCAAGACTTAATTATACAGGGCTGACTTGTGAGTCCTCTTATGTGGCTGTGAAGAGGAGCCGGGGGGCATAAGAAGCCACTACATAGGTAACCCACACCTAAGCATATGCAGGGGGAAGGGAAGCCACTGCCAGGGTGCTATGCCCCATCCTATGCAGGTGGGAGAGGAATGAGTTGGTGAGTCTTTGCTCTGCTTACCCAGAGGGCCAGTCCATACACTGGAGGCAACATGCAGGAGGAGGCTGGTGCAGGTTACTTCCTTGGGAGTGAGTGGGGAACAGGAACCAAATTGTCACTCCTAGTGACAATCTAATTCTTGTCCTGCTCTAGGAGAATAATTTGGGCTGAATTGTAGAATTACAGTATGGCTCACAAATTTCAGATAAAATATCATGCACACTTAGGTGACCTGGAAAAACTGCAGTGCACCTGGTAGGTTTAGAAATATAGGAAGAGAGGAAAATATGGAGATAATGGGTGGTTGTTCTGCCAGTCTGCCCCTTCTGTAAAATGGGGGGAAGGGGGAGTCACAATTGCAACAAACTCTCTTGATTTTTGTCAAAAAAAGAAAAAGACTCAAAACACAGTTTTGCTTCAGAATTTTCAGTTTTTGGAAAATTTCCATTTTTTTATTGTATTCTGGAATGGAAGAAATTTTGAAATAGCAAAGCTCTCCCCAAAACTAACAAACAAAACATGGTTACTGTACCACTCTGGCTCTGATCCTGAAAATAGTTTTGCATGTGTTTTAACATTAAGCACAAGAGTAGTCACATGAAGTTGATGGGGCTATAGAAGTGCTTAGAGGTAAGTGTGTGTATAAGTAGATCAGTGAGGGGCTGTCTCCACCTGCCCTGCAAACTTTGGTGCCTCACAACTCACAAACAGCCTGCCATCATGCAGGTAACACCCTTAGTGTCTGTGTATAGTGGCAGCCTGCCAGCACACTCCAGTCTCTCACTGGCTTCCAGCAGCTGTTACCCCAAAAACAAATTTAGGGTACCCCCAGAATAGCTCACCTACAAACCAATCTGTTTTCCTAAGGTATAGGTCTCCAGGGTGGCTAAAGAAATACCTGGAGGACGTGGATAAATAAAAGCCTTCCAATAAATGACTGACACACAGATTGTGTTTCTTTCCAAAACAAGGCACCTTTTTATTGGTACAAGTAATAATCCCTAATACAATAATCTAAAACACAAAGCCCTTACAACAAGTTAGAGCACTCCAAACCACAGTAACATATAGTTAAGATGATTCTAAGTGGTTGCACTCTGTTACAGATGGCCAGTCTGTCACAGGCTGCTGACAGCAATTCTTAAATGTACTGTAAGTCTTGCGTATATACCTTGCTTTTACAATTAACATAACACAAACACACCCCTTCACTAACCTAAGCGCACATGCACACACACTATACTAATAATTGACAGGTTTACTCTGTCTGCTGACTTCAGCTGCTGGGTCTGCTGCCGGACAGGATGCTGTGCTGTTGCTTTCTTCTTCAAGTCTCCTGTTTCTGCTTTGCTTCACTTTGCTCGTATCTATTCTTCACCTAATTCCTCTCTCTCTCTCGCTCTCTTTCCTGTCGACTCCTGTCAATTGTCCTTTATACTGTCCTGTCAGAACTTTCTAGATGGGTTTTTTTAATATCTCTGTCAGATCTTTACTGCACATGCTCACTGCCAACATTCCGTGCATGCTCACTGCGAGTTCTATTTTTAGCCTGCAACCATTGATTACCTCAGTTATGATTTGCTGACCTTTCCCCTACTTTGGTTTTCCCACCAATTCTATGTTGTCTACAGCATCTGATCTTTCCCCTACTTTTTGAAGTACCATGTGACCTGCAGCTTCCAATGGCAGAATGACTCTTGCTTACTCAAAAATGGAGGTCAGGAATACAAAATGGAGTCTGGGGAATATCTCTGGTAACGCAGCTGTGGTTACCACATGGTAACCCCCCCACACTCTCAGTCCCAGCTTTCCCCCAAAAAACATGTGTTCTTCACTGTCCAGACCTCCCCTGGGCAGTCCAGATATATTCAGTCTGTTGCCCCTCTAAGGGATCAAGATGAAACATTTGCTATCTCAAATGGAATTACCCACAGTTTAGAAAACTGGTTTAGTTTTGATTAAAGAATAAAACAAGCTTATTTAATTACAAAGAGAGAGGTTTTTAAGTGAATACAAGTAATGAGGCATTAAAGTCATAAATGGTTACAAAAATAAAGATAAAATACTTTCTAAACTTAACAAACTAGACTTTGTTCAAGATGAAGTCCCTTACCACATGTTCCAGTAACATTACTGACCAAACTCTCAGACTTGGATCTGCTCCTAAAGTCCAATGGCTGTTCCTTTTTTTCCCCTTAGGTGAAAGGAGAGAGATGGGCGGGGAAAGAGAATTTGGGGTGGTTTTACCCCCTCAGTTTTATAGTTCAATCACCCTTTGAAATGCATTTTCCTGAGAGTGTCCTCCCGATAAAATTCTTTCCAGCAGACAGCAAGGAGACATGGAGTGTGGTGGGGGAAGTTCCATGCTGTTCGTTTTCACCTGTGTATGCTGAAATGCAGATTTCTCTTGTCTCTTGCCTTCCCTGCTTTCCATGCCAAAAAATGGCTGCTTGATAGGTGATTGCCAATCAGCTTTGACACCTAGGTAGGGGTGTCCTCTTGTCCTTCATCTTTAAGAAACAGGTGAGAAACAGGCTTGCCCGTTCCCCGGACACATTTCAATCATGATTTCATTTTATGTTCATATAATGTTGCTACATATATTTCACCATATTATTGACCTGCAAGTTTTATTAATTTTCTGATGATACCTTACAAGACATATTTTGAATTCAGAGTATTACAATGGTGTGTAGAGTGTGAATACAGGGGTGCATTCCATCACAATAAGCATTTGTGGTATTTGGCTGAAATTATTACAGTATATTACTCTGAGATATGAGATTGTGATTATAGGTAATTGGCTTCATTATAATAAATGAGTTGCATTAATTACTATAAAATTGGAGTACCATAAGAGTGTTTCAGAATCCTTAAGTAACAACAAATAATGTATTAAACTAAAACATTTAACAATAATTGAGACACAAGATACTGATTTTACCTCTTTTGTATATTTTTTGTTCTACTGCTATTTCCAAATATTTTAAGACTGGTATTGATCATAAAAATGAGAATGTGAGTATCTTTTGAGAGACAAGGTGTCAATTGCCCATTTAATTTTGAATGGTTTCTTGTTAACTCCTTATGTTTAACAATCTGTTCTACTTGGCACATCACCATGTGACACTCTGATTACCTTTCCCAGACCTGAAGAAGAGCTCTGTGGAGCTCAAAACATTCTCTTTCACCAACTGACCTTGGTCAAGTAAAATATATTATCTTACCCACCTTCTCTCTCTAACATCCTGGGACCTACATGGCTACACCACCACTACAAATATATTTTCAGTAATTTATAAATCAGTCTCAGCATTGCAATAGCTAAAGATAAAAATAAATAAATTTAATGAAGATAAGTAACTTTGAAAATGACACTCTTTTTAAAAGAGCCACTAAAATTAATGTCAAATGAGATGTCAAAATTTTCTGATCCATGTGACATGATTGAGATAAACATTTCTGCTTTTATTGTTCAATGAATAGCAAAATAATTTGTGACTAGACAGGCTTTAACCTAGTAGATATTTTACTCAGGACTTTGTGAAATGTAAATTCTATGCCAGTGAAACAGTATTTCCAATGAGATTACTTGGAAACATTTAGAACCCTTTAAAAACATCAGTTCAAAGGTTTCCAAATGTCAAAGATCTGGTTTAAACTTTAACATTTACACAATTCCCCTTTAATATTTTTTCCTGTAGTATTTAGTATAAAAATGAACTCTCTCACACACACACCCCTATGTTAAAAGAATGTGAAGACTGAGACAAAGCACAATGAAAGAAAATGCACTTAGGAGTGAAACCTGCCTTATGCCCTCTAATTCTCCAATAGGGCACATCAAGAAGGAGTTAAGGAGATCACCTGTTATGCCTAAGTATTGGAGAAAATACTGTATAGTAAGTGTCTTCCTTTACCTGTGCATTTTATTACTTTTCTCAGTTTGTGTCACAACCTTAATGTTCTTTTAATGTAGTTTTTGAGTGTGAATTATAATTGCTTTCTGTTTAGTTGTTATCATCCTAGAGATCTTTACTTTGATTAGATTGTCTTCCCCAAACGAAAGTGCATTTGAAGTCTGTGATAAACTAGGAACAATTAGGAGAAATCCAGATGCATTTTTTTTCTGCTAGTGGTACATTGTAATCCCATAGGCTCACTGCTAATGAGTCTGGATGCATTAGCAGCGGCCATAGCTGATTTTAATCTGACTCTGGGAAAGCTCTAGTTTTCATGGAGTTACATTGGTTTCCCATGCATTTCCATTGGATTGAATTTCCAGTGATTCAATGTTTGCTAACACATCCAAATACACAGAAGGGACTAGATCAAGATCCCATGCATACCTCTAGGAAATATTCACTGTAAGCCAGATCCCCCAGGACAAGTCCAGATATGCTGAGTTGACCATGTTAGGAGGGGAACTTTTCACCTGCAGCCCAAATTGGAATCTCTTAATTTAGAGCAGATTAGGGGCTGCTCAAAATGTTATTGGGTAAAGTGGTTCTCTATGGATAAACAGGGATTACAAGAACACTGCACAGTACAGCTCTGCCCCATGCAACCCTTAACTATATTCTATGTCTATGCAGAAATAACTCCTTTCCTGGGACAGTAGGGAAAGGCTGTCGTAGTCAGGGATTTCCCATTCCTTAGGAAAATCTTTGGCTGCCCTCTCAGGACAGCTCTCTAGCCCAAAAGGCAGGGATACAGAGGCCAGGATCTGCATGTTAGTATTCATCAGTGGGTGAAATTGATTCTTGTGTAGAGGGCTAGCACAAAGTCTGAACATCACTGAAGTTCCACCTCACTGTGTTTTGAGAGCTTCAGTGGGGTTTAAGAGATGCATAGCCCTGTGGCCCTCTTTATCCTTGTATGAAAAGCCTGGGTCTTATGGAAGGAAAGGAGTTTTGAGGGAGATTGAATGTAGAGGCTGTGGGGGCCTTGTGTGAAGGGACATCTGTTTTCTCTCTTCCTAGAGACTAAATATAAGAAAACAGAGTGGACACCTCAGCGTTAAACAAGGAAGCTAGATGTGGATGTATATCTTTTTCAGGTATACTTTACAATACTTTGTAATTACATTTAAGGCTGGTCCTGCAAATCTTTCAGTACCGCTGCTGAATAGGAGAATGCCTCTTTACATATCACAAAAGACAAGAAGACCTGTCTCATTCAGGTCTCTAGCCTCAGACTGTTTGGGATAATTACTGAGCACCTCAAAGAGCAATTAAGATAGGGGATGGTGAGGATCGATCCTAGGAGAAATGGTGAAAGTACAAGGTTGCATGCAAAAGGTCTTGTGATTTTCCCCTCTCTGAAGAGTATCAAAAAGGGGAACTAGAGTGTAAGTAGAATGACCCTAGGCATAATTTAAACTCGTATATCAATTTAAGGGCCTCATTGAACACCTATTGGTTTCAATGGGCTCTGGATTGGGCCCTAATTTTGTAATGCATTTTGTAAATCCCCCAGGGTCACAAACATCCTAAATATAAGACTATTTATATCTCATAAACAAGGATTTACACTGCCACCAACATCTTTTGAAATGTGCAGATGCCACTGAGAATAATCATGCATAATTTCTCAATTTTAATATAAAATATCTTATCAGCTGATAAGAAAAAGGATGTGTGTCATGTAATCAAGGATAATCAAAATGAGACAAATATTAGCATATCTAATCACCTATCTGTGAATGTTATTTTAAGCCTATAGAGCTTCAAGGTGAGAATGCCCTTCTTAGCGGCACAATCTTCTGAAAGAGTATATTTATATAAAAGAAAATTCACTTAGCAAGTAATTTGCTATATTCACTTTGCAATTATCTTTAATATTTGTCTTTGAAAAAGAATTCTCTTTCACAACACATCTTTTTCCTTTTTCTGTATTCTGGAATTAAAACTCTATTTGTGGCATCAAAATCTGTTGCCATGGAAATTAATGCAATGACAGATTCACCATTATGGATTCACTAGAGGAACCAGTAGGAGGTCTTGTGGGCAAGTGCTGTATGTGTGCATTTGGTGCAAGCAACTCATGGCCCTTAGAGAGCCACAGTTCTGCTGTGGGCTGCTCCCCAAACAGGTCCTCTGAGTATAGTTCCAGGATATGCTGTAGTTACTCAATCAGCATAGTCTCCTCAGTAACCAGCATGAAAACCAGTCACTTCTTGAGTTTCTTCCAATGGCTGCTGGCTATCCTCTGGTTCCTGTGACTCAGGGGTTATAACCATCCCTTGTTAGCAGATTGTTAGGCACCACTGCCTAGGTCAAATTGCGCATAGGAGGTGAGCTCCCAGAGATGCTGTTACAATTCTTGACCTTGCCTCTTGACTTGCTATGTGCACTGACAGACAGTCTGGTGGATCCCAATGCCTCAAGCGTCTTTGAAATTTCTTTGTGTGCATGACCATTTCTTGCACTCTTGCTGAAATCAAATGTTTTGCTCTCCTCACACCACAGATTTACCGGAATTCAGTTGTGTTCTTCTGGCTAGCTGACAGTGCACTTGGTGTAGGACTTCTTCCTATTGGTGGCCTTAACTAACACAAGAGACTATTACGTGTTTCCAGGTGAGTGGCCTGTGTGGAAAAAAAGAATTAAACACTGAGCAGCTGTATTTGAATCAAGTGAGGTTGCTTCTGGTTCGTCGCAATCAAGTGGGACATTTTGTGATAGACCAAGAAACACAGGCCCAGAGGATTGTGGTATAGCATTGGTGAACTTTCCAGACATGAGTCTGTGAATCGAGGCTTGAGTTGCATCCACACTGCAAAATGTTGGGGCTTGGGCATGAGTCCCAGTAGGATTCCCCTGGTGGGTTCTAGGACCTGGGTCTTGAAAGCTTGCTGACCCAAGTCAGAAAGATTATTGTATGGATGGGGTGGGAGGGATAGAGGTTGGGCTCAAATTTGAGTCTGAGCCCCAGTTTACAATGCAGAGTAGCCATACACTATGTGCCCTCTGAAATTTCCCTACACCAGGGGAAATTTCAGCTATCCAGATCCAGTTGTTTCCTGGTGCCTTTGTCCCATCCAGAATGGTTAAAAAATGTCAGAGCTCAGAAGAAACTCTCCCCACATTTCTAATATAATCAGGTGACTTTAGATGAATATGTAGAATTAGAGGGGAAAGTTAAAGCTAAATGAGAAAGGGATCTGAATGCAGAATATTGTGAGGGACATCTGTGAACAGATAAAAACAATATCAATTAATGCAAGACACAGAATCATTTTCTTTAATTGAGTTCACAGAGTCCATGTGATGCTGTCTAGGCTATGCAAAGTGAATGTTAATATACAGTTATTAGAAATACGCAAAATGGAAATTTTGGCCATATGTTTTGGATGCGCTAAGAATTTCAAGTGTTTTGGAAGGGCTGTACCATACTTGGAGCATATATTGCACCCCCACTGCATTTTTCAATGGCCAGTATGTCTTATTGATCTCTCTCTCCTAGCAATAAACATAAAATCAGATTTTGATGGCAATTAGTTTGGGATCAGGCCCTAAGTGACATTCTATACTTCATGATGCTCCAGACCTGTAAAGGCTTCCTATCCTTTACAGGAAAATAGGCCATAGGAATTGATATTCTATTGATATAGGAAAAATTACTTACAAATTCACAAGTTGACCCAAGACTTCTTTAAATATGTAGCCTGTATACTTGGGGATGATTCACAGAAGCAGATATAAATTAAGTTAATCCATCAAATACACTCCTGCTTTTTTGCTTAGTGTTGTGGCAATTCTGCAACACCTTTTAAATACAGATTGGTTAGTCGTGTCCAGACTGCACATTCATAGAGTTAGAAGTGGCACAGACCTAGAAGAAATGAAAAATATGATGATCCAATCCATCCTACTGCCAATACAAACCTTCTCTGTTAGTTTAGTACCTTACCTTGGGATTTGTCTTCTCTAGTTGTACATGTCCTCTTAATGAGACTTTCACCAATTCCCTTTGAGGCTGACATAGTTCACTGTTTAGGAAGCTTTTATGGTAATACACCAAATTTCCATTTCTTATTTTAATTCCTTTTTGCTTAGTTATATCTGCTTGTTCAGCAATAAATTATTTCCTCATCCTCCTTGGTGTTTATAACCTTCTACTAGAGGTAATCCTCTATCACATATGTGTCTGGGTATCTCTTAACCAAGCAATACATACTTAGCTCTCTTAAACAACAAGGAGTCTGGTGGCACCTTAAAGACTAACAGATTTATTTGGGCATAAGCTTTCGTGGGTAAAAAAACCCACTTCTTCAGATGCATGGCGTGAAAATTACAGTCAGAGAGCCTGAGCATCAAGATGACTTTTCTATTACATCTCAGGAGAAAATCTTGTTCTCCCTCTTCAGATGTGAATGGCTTGGTGCAAAACAGAGCCAATGTGGCTGCATTTTATGGGGTGCATGGGGTAGAGAGAAACCAAGATTTATGAAGCTTGTTCCCTTGTGTGCTATATAAGGTCTCCAACCAAGCTGATGTGCAACAGGCTGGAGAAGAGACAAGGAGATAGATATATCACTAAACAACTCCATCAACTATTCTCTTCCTCACAAAGTACAGGGTGCATGTGATACAGATGAATCTCCAGCGCTGAGACTGGTCGTGTGGCTAAAGAGGCCACCCTGCTGCCTAGAGATAATTGGAAATTATTCTTTTCCACTCTAGACCCAAAAGTGGTTGAACCCCAGGGTACAGAGAAGATGCTTGAGATGTAAGTAAGATTTGGAGCTAAGTTCATATTTTGGAATGTTCTTTGGGCAGTACTGGTTTGTGTGTGTATACACACGCACGCACACACACACAGAGAAAGCTGGGTTCTTGGTCCTGCCTATGGCCAAGGATTTCCCTTTGTAGAAGTTCAGATTGCTTCACCTGGTTCTTGACTGATGCAGCTGCTGGTGTAACATAGATCATCCAAAAGACGGCTTTAAGGTTGTGCCCGCAAGGGGGGCCGTGATACCGGCGAAAGCATGACACTTAGGCCTGAGAGTAAAAAGCAAGGCTTTATTGAGGGAAGAACTTACACTCCAAGCTGCGCGGGGAGTCCCTGAGGCTGCGGGGGATTCTGACCATCCAGGACAGCTGGCCAGGCAGGACTGCACTGAAGGGAGTCCGCTGCAATGCTATATCCCCCCGTGCTTATTTTAAGGTTACCTGGGGTCAACAGCTGGCTACATTTATTGCATTTATAAATTATACATATTATATAAGCTGACTTGTTTACAGACAAAAACATGCTGAACTATACTAAACTACATTTTGGCAGGATCTGCTGGACAAGGTTCATTGCACGGCCTTTAACTGCACAGCCTGCATTTTTCGCTTACATTCAGTCACATACTCGGTCCGCCACTTAGCTCCTCACCAATCTTCCACAACCTTTCCCTTACAAAGGTGTTGTCTATATTAGAAAAGTGGCACCAGTTGAATTAAATGGACTTTTAACTAGACAGAATTAATTAATGCAAGCCCCTATTGAAGACACACTTTAACCCTTGCTTAAATTGGTTGAGCTCGCATCTGTAATTTACCAGATTGTGCTAAACCAGTTGAAGCAAGGGTTAAGGTGTGCCTTCGTTAAGTGTTTCCACCAGTTTACCTAAATCAGTTTAAGAATGGTTTTAGTTAAACCGCTGAAACTTTTCTAATGGAGACCAGGCCATTTGAGCTTCCCTCTGTCCCCTTTTCCCCTGACCCTGGATCATGATCAGGGTTTATGGTCACCTTTACCCATCACTTTCCTCAGCTGCATCAAGTCAAAACTCAGTGCTACTGGGAATCTAGGTTTTTGAAAGTGAAACATACTATGGCAGCGTGGAAGTGGGAAAAGGGATAAAGGGAATTTGGACGCAGACATCTTAGTTTTCAACAGAATAGCGCAAGAGTCGAGCTAACTCTAACTCTAATAATATGAGACTTTAAGGCAGGGCCTGGGCGAGTGGGAAAACTGTAAGAGATGCTGTTTGACTTTGTGTTAGATAAGAATGGAACACAGACTGTAGCAGGAACTATTGAGAAAAGTAAGATATCAGGAAGGAATATGTATAAACAAGATGTGGCTGTTGATCATTATTGTATGCAACAAAAGGTATAAATGCTTGCCCTAATTGTTTATCTGGCAGAGACCTGCCTAGGAAGGGGGATTCCCTGTCCGTGCACACTGTCCCCCTTGCAATTGCTTGAGAATAAACTGTCTCTGACATGTTGCAAACAACTTAAGAGTGAAGACTGCGTTTTCTTCCACAGCAGTCTCCTCTTTCCTCAGTGAGTGTTCATAACTCCCATTAGTATTACTGGATATACAAGCATGCATTGAAGGGAGAACGAAGCCTCCTCTCAAAAGGAGTGGGAAGAAGGAATTAATCTGAAACTGTATAAAGTGAATTAATAGTACGGGGTGGGTTTGGGAATTAAAATGTTTATTTAAAGAACCTCTGGCAATTTATAACCAGAAGTTAAAAGTCTGTGTGCTTCTGCAATATAACATAGAAAAAGAGATTTTTAGCCAAGATGGAACAATACAAACACCACGTTCAATGGTTGGGCTAGAGTGGTTATGTTTAAAAGTTTCACCACAAAGGCAAAAATGCTGTATTCAGAGAAAAGAGGTATTTTAAAATGAACTTTTTAAAAAAGCAGAACTTCCTAGGGTGAAGTCCTGGTTCCATTGAAACCAATGGAATTTTTGTCATTGATTTCAACAGGGCCAGGATTTTACCACTATAAGATGAATTATAAAGATCCAGGGGACCTAAAAAATTTGATTAATGCTGGCACTATTTCCAGCCCTTAGACCCCATTCTGTCCTCTCATTTTTTGACTCCCACAACAAAAGTTGAAATAAGAATGGAAAATAGAAACCAAATAATCTAGTCCACCAGGCACAGACACTCTTTTCATTAAAATCCCTCCTCAAAACTCTCTTCTCTTGTGAGGTCCATGCTCTTCATACTGGGGTGAAGTTCACTCCTATGCAGAGGACCAGCACTGGCCTATGCATCATTTAGGTCCCACTTGTGCTGTCAAGATAGGGTTTAGGTGCAACTAAAATGAGTCCCGTTGCATTGGGGAGAATTTCACCCACACGTAGAATATTCTGCAAGATTCTCCCTGTCACCAGTTTGAATGCATACAACCGTGTGCTCTGAGATCTGCATTCTGATGGATCAGAGAATTATAATCAGTTATCGATGACTGATGTTAAATGATACATGGCATATCAATGAGGCAAAAGCATTGCATGTAGATGCTGGAAAGGCTGATGACTTTTTTTTTTCTTTTTTTTTTTAACTTGGAGACTCATATCAACTAGAATAATCTATCCAAAGACTTAGTATTTTAACAACCAGGATAGTTCAATTATAACTGAAAGTATTAACAATCATAAGCTTTATAAAAAAAAACAACTAGAGAAAATTACCATCTTCTATTCTTTCATCTCCTAGTAGTGTATTCTCAGTGCTTTTCATAATAGCAACTAATGACTTGTAAATCATCTTTAAAAAAAACATATTGCAACATCCAGGAGATGTAACTCTTAAGCATTTTTTAATTAAAATATGTTCTGTCATGCACGTGTAGATTTCTTTTTCTGGGAAAATGCTCTGGGAGTCAAAGTATGTCTACATGGCAATTGGGAGTTGGTATTGCCACAGGTGTAGCCATACCAGAGCTAGCTTTGAGCTAGCTAGATCATATCTACTAGAATAACAGGAGCAATGAAGCCATGGCAGCATAGTTGGTGGCCATGTACGTATGTACCTGGATGGGTGGGGATATAGCCCATGCAGCCACTGTACTGCCACCTATTGTTACTCAAACTAGCTTTCATCTAGCAGCTAGTTCTGCTATGTCTACACCTATGGCAATCACACTTTCTGATTGCCCTGTATGCATATCCAAAGCCAGATGTTCAGTAATGGAAATTAGGAGGATGCACCTGAACCATGATCCAGGAGTTCCAGGTCCTCTCTGTTGGAAATCTTTCTCAGTAATGTGAAGCTTTGGAAAATGTTTCCCAGGGATAGAATTTGCCCACTTCTGTCATCACTTAAGCAGAACCCAGCCTGAATTTTCATCCGAAGAAGTGGGCTGTAGTCCACGAAAGCTTATGCTCTAATAAATTTGTTAGTCTCTAAGGTGCCACAAGTACTCCTGTTCTTCTTTTTGCGGATACAGACTAACACGGCTGTTACTCTGAAACTTGTAGTTGTATACAATCTTTGAAAATATATGGGTCAAACATTGACATTACGATAAAATCAGCAGTTGGACACAGAAATACCTATTTTTAGGCACTATTTTTATGCTGGGTAGTTTACATTTATTGAATAGTCCAGTAAGTGGCTTACCATCCTGGCCCCAATGCATCTAAGCACTTAAGCGCATGCTTAATTTCAGTCATGTGAACAGTCCCATTGACTTCAAAATTAAAGCAAGTGTACTATGATTAAGCACGTGTTTCTTGTCTGAATCAGGACCTGCATGATTATCACCTTGCAGAATTGAACCCCAAATATAGGATTCGGTGCCTTGATTTAGATAGCTAAGTTTTGAAAACTGGGATCATGACATAAAATAGGTTGTGTCAAAGAGAGGGGAATTCATCAGCAATGTTGCTAACCCCCAAATGTTTAGAAATCATGAATCAGGCCCCCAGAATAATGATTGGTTTACATTTCTAACATTTCTAATATTTTTTATTATTTATTAGTATTAGTATTTATTACTTTTAAAATTTGTTTTCTTGTTTCTGAGCCTTCAGTCTACATACAGTGCCATTTTCAAAGTTTTGCAACCATAATGGCTACAAACTTTAAAAAAATAAGAAAGCTGAGATGTATATATTCATATGATTTCAGGTGCTGGGGCTTACAGAAAAACACCCAAATGAGACTCGTAATAAAATCAGGAGAGTTGATAAAGCTGCATCAGATAAATTCATAATCGACCAAAAACTTAGACCAAAATGTAAAGTGAACCCAAGACTTTTTTGTTTGGTTAACTTTTGTTACTACTTAAAGAAAAAAAAAAGTCTTGTTTTTGACCATCAATGTAAGTACTAAATCACAACAGTGAAATCTGTCATCATGGTATTTATGGCTTGGGAGATCTGGTGAGAGACAGCCTAACCTGAATTTATGGCCTGATTTTTCAGGCCTAGGAAATGAACCTTTCAAAGTCTGAACCAAAGCAAATCTCTGGAGGTTCACCCATGATTAGTTGTTGTGACAAGGTGTGAAGGCAATCCTACATGTAACGGGTTCCTGGGTTCCTGCGTATCACATGGCTGATCAGAGCATGGTTATACTAAAAGGGAAAGAGAAACTGGCATAGGAGACTACCATAGAGGATGGGTGTGTCCTGTCTCCTCCCAGCTGATGGAAGCTTGAAAGTCCTCAGGTGATAATTACCCACTTTGGGTTTCTCACTCTCACCTCTCCCTCTGTGTCATCCTGAGATTGCTGCATGTGCTTGCTTCTTGCGTGCCCTGCAGTGCCTACTATCTCTCCATGGGCTGCCTTCTGCCTGGACTACTAGGTACAGGGGGGTTGGTTGGTTTGGTAGAGGGGGATTGTGGTTTGGGTGGGTGCATGGGTGGGGGGTACTGATAGCAGTAGGCTGGCAAGCTGCAGTAGCAGCAGCCTGCGATTTGCCTGCGCTTGCCTGGCTGCTGGTTCTGCAACGCTTTTGCTTTTTTTTTTTTTTTTTAATTATTATTAAAAGCTCAGCTGTTGGTGGTCTTTCTGTTGGTGCATCTCTGGTGGTGTTGCACCTGCACCAGCCGGGGGAGGTCCATTGGGGGAACTGTGAGGGGCAGGGGGATACAGGCTGTGGGGGTTTGTGTGGGGGAGGGAGGAGGTGGTGGCAAAGCTAGGGGGCTGCTTGGGGCAAGTCGGGGGGATTGAGGAGTGGCATGGCCAGGCTGGGCCTGAGGGCTATATGGGGCGGGGGAGCTCCACAGGGCTGTGGGGGGGAGTGGAGTGGCACTGTGCCACCGTTGTTGGTCAGTGACTCTTGGGGCATTTCTGGTGGTGTGGTATACCACCGGGGGGGAGGGGGAGGGAGTATTTTGGGGGTCGGCTGTACTGGCAGTTGGCAGGTGGCACTGTGGACGTGGATCGGTGGCAACCAAAATGGGACTGGCTTGTTTTGGGTGGCTTGGGCTTGTTTTGAAAGGCAGTGCAGCTTTGTTATCTTGTGAGACTTGGCAACCTTTGACTAATTTGAGTTGAATTGTTCTGGTTCTCAGTTTGTGCATTTGGAAATAAAACAAGCCCTGAAGAAAGACATCAGAAGAGACCTCAGTTGGGACATTACTTTTCCTTCTGCAGCTGGTGAGGCTACATACTGGCTTACAGTTATATGCATGCTTTATGCTACACTGATCATTACATAAATTGGAAACCTGGACTAGTGATTTCAATCGCTGCACTGGGTTCTGGTTTTACTGTGTTATCTTAACAATGTTGTGCACCAGTCATATAGGACTGATACTACCTCATGGGCTTGATTTAATAACATTTGTAAGTCATTTTATGATCCTCAGATAGAAGGTAATAGAGAAGAGCAAAACTTTTTTTTTTTAGCATTATTAACATTAAAACTTTATCACATATTGTTTTTCACTTAAATGATCACAATCTAAGCTCTTAAATTATTTTTATTTATATAGGTATTAAATATCATACAGACATCTTTAACTGGCCATGTTTTTGTCTAGACAATGTAATCCTTAAAGCAACAGGAGCAAAACATAGACCAAGAAATGTAGTTGTATTTAACTAGTCCATGGACTTTAGAAGGCAGAAAAGGAAGAATCACAGCGATTGTTATAGCTCTTTCGAAAACCACCATCCACTACTGTATCTAAGCTGCCATTGATTATTTATCAAGTGGTTGACACAAGAAATAATACATATCAACAAACAAGTCTTTGGATGGTATGGAGTGATTGCTACCTAATGTACACTGTAATTACCCAAAGGCAGACAGATTTGAAAAATGAACCCATGAGCCACATGCATGAGAAGGTCACACTGAGCAATTATTTTGCTTTACCATAACCTTTCACTCGAATGTGATTACCTGCCAGAGAATATATATAGCTGTGATCACTGATGTCAGAGAACAGCAAATAGACCTGTGCTTATGACTTCTGCAGTGATCAAATGATTTGTCCAAAGAAGTTTCTCAAGTGGGTCAAGCATTCAACAGTAAACGGGAGGCATTGGAGAACTTTGTATGAGATAAGCAACAGAGGGTCCTGTGGCACCTTTGAGACTAACAGAAGTACTGGGAGCATAAGCTTTCGTGGATAAGAACCTCACTTCTTCAGATGCAAGTACTTTGTATGAGATAACTCCTTTCCTTGTGGCAGCAAGGCTTTTTAAAAGATAGGGATAAAAAAGACCTTGTAAGTAGGCCAAATGACAAAGTGTGAGGTGGCAGGTATTGAAAAGCTTGGGCAAAGAGGTAGGTCATACAATGTTCAGATTGTGGCAAGGCTATAGCTTGTGCAAATTTCTGGTGATAGAAAACTACAGAAATGAGGGCCTGATATTGAGAATGACTTGCCCTTGCTCTATAGATAGGTATACATGTTATTTAATATACTTCCTAAAGCCTGTTTTTAATATAGAGCTTGACTGTGTAAGTAAACATGGATCAATTTTGCTAAATTTGTTACCCTTTAATTAAGTAACCCCAAAGATCTCTTCTATGAGGAAATGACTATAATACTTGTATTATATGCTGGCTAGCATATTATACAAGTATTATTGGTCAACAGACACCACACTTGTCACCTTGATAATTGTTATAGTGACACCTTTGAAGGCGTGGTTAGAGCCTTTATATGTGATTTAAAGTGCTTTGCCAAGCTGCATAAGTGGCAATATATAATTAACACAGCTAAAATTAATACAGCTTTATAATAATATAAAGCTTTAAATGCAACTTGTCTCTAAGTGTAAGAAATGGAGTATTTTAAGATTCCAATCATGGATGAGGTCTCTGAAGCCTTGTTCTTCCTTGTGCATGTCCTAGCTAATCTGAATAATCTTTTCTGTCTAGTAATGTTTTTAAATTTAAAGTAAGTGGTTTAATATGCATGTTAAAAACTGATAGGTGAAATTTCAACTTCATCCTGGTATTGGAGCTCAATTTGGATAAAACATTCATTTTTGAAAAACTGGGATAGGCATTATTATACTGTGTCCCACAGTGCTACATACCTGAGGAATAAAACAGAAATTTGGAGTAGTGACATTACCAGTGACTCTGCCATATATAAATTCCTTGCTACGAGTTATTACACAGTACTGCCCATATAGGTCACTCTTACTGCAGGTTATCACCATTTGACAAGCTTCACCAGACAGGAGACAGGAGTGGCTAGCTTCTCTGTCTCATGGTACTGGTCCAAGCCATCATGGCTACACACTGGAGTTATGATGCCAAAAACATTGTATCGGCATACATACTGATATCCCTTAATGGAACAACAAGCTGTGTATGGTTCTCTCCAGGTTTGTGTTGCTGTGTGATATACCAATAGTTGATCTAGTCATTCCTTGTAGATGCCATCTTCTACGTAACCTATTGAATGGACAGTAACTAAATTATCAAAGATTGCTGTGTCAGGATTCGATATCTGTAGTGATACCATAAAATAAATGTACATGGAATCAGACACTGAGCAAGATTGTTTTGAATAATATGTGCCTTGATTAGAATGCAGTGTCACTGAACCCAAATTATGAATGGTACTGAAGGAGATCTAGCTACACAATTTAGCACATTGCCAAATTGCCACTGTTTCTGTTATAAATGGAGGACAATACCATTCAGCTAACTGTTTATCGCTAATAAGGTTAGGCAATTTCCCCTTTTCAGCCTTTTCAGTGTTCCCTAATGAGTTGGTTATGGTATTTAAGATGTAATTCCCATAAAGCAGTGCAAATAATTTCTTTACCTGTTCATAATTTGTTGTGATTAATTTATTAAGTTTGCTAGTGTTCGGCTAAACAATTTAGCAATGTTATGCCTATTATGTACCACATACTCTTTTTTGTTTCGTTTTTATTTGGATTTTTTTAGTAGCTCAACCCTTAATGCCATGAATTATGGGTTTAGAGATGGTTTCCACAGCCTGATGCTCTAAATCGTTTTTTTTAAATTTTTTTTTCATGTTGTTCCTGTTCCAATAGCCATTCCAAAAACAAAAAATTCTGCAACTTAACCAATAATTTCATCTAGACTTTGAAATTTCCTAGTTTGAAAGACTCTGGAATAGTGCATGTTCCTGAAAAGAAGCTATTATATTAATTAACAAAAAAGTATGCAGTAATGATACATTTACTTTTAAATAATCACCAAATTAGCCACATTACAATGAGAGAGAGATTTAAAACCATAGGTATATGCATAAATTCACTTTGCTTAGTAATATATCGTTTAAATAACAGACAGCTCTGGCCTGGCTAGGGGTCTTTATAATGGTTTTTGTAATCAATTGTACATATATGGTAGTTTGAAGTGTAGTTGACTGGTCTGTTTTTTATAAAACTTCTCTTTTCTTCTTCTGTTGCCTGGGGGTTTCTTCATTTCTTCACTGTGCACTGATATCTTCTTGTGTCTCCAGTCTGTGGGATGCACCCTTAAACAGCTTAAGCTGCTTATCATGATAAATTTGTTTCTTTGTTCATTTTTTACATTTCTCTTGTTCTAAGTAACCCAAATTTACACACAGTTGAACTTACTTTATTTATGTGTACATATGCTGTACTGAAACAATATGTGTTTTGGTACAGCATATGACAGAAGCATAACCTGGATTTTCACTCTAATTTTGTTTCTCTTTCTTAAAATATGTTTTTGCTTTTTGTTCTGATTTTCCTAGTTTTTAGAACAAATATATATGTTTTAGATGCTTTTGCAGTTTTTTCATACATTCATTTTTACTTTCTTAACATGTGCATTTCTAGTTTTTCATAATATATATAGTGCTTGACTGTTAAAATAGATGCTCAGTCTTCTGTGAGAAAGTACATTGCTCCCCCATACTGAGCACTCTGTTTTAGCAAGAGAATTAGCAACATAATTGTTACCCAAGGTTTTTAGAATGAATTTGTTTGTGATAGCAGCAACTAAACTTTTGTTAAATATTTGGAAGCGTAAACTTTAATAACCAATACATTTTTAACATGGCACAAAAGAAAATAATATAAAAATTATAGTAACGCCTCACTTAAAGTCGTCCCGATTAACGCTGTTTCGTTGTTACGTTGCTGATCAATTAGAGAACATGCTCGTTTAAAGTTGCGCAATGTTCCCTTAACGTTGTTTGGCAGCCGCCTGCTTTGTCCACTGCTTGCAGAAAGAGCAGCTCGTTGGAACTAGCTGGTGGGGGCTTGGAACCAGGGTGGACTGGCAGCCCCCCTATCAACTCTCCACTTCCCAAGTTCCCTGTGCAGCAGCCGCCCAGCAGGCTATCAATTGCCGGCTGTTCAGCTGTCCCTCCCCTCACTGCCATGTGCTGCTCCTGCCCTCTGCCTTGGAGCTGCTCCCGGGAGCCTTCTGCTTGCTGTGCAGGTGGTGGCGGGGGGGAAGAGAGGGTGTCCCCCTCCCCCCCTGATCCTGCCCCCCACTTACCCAATCTCCATAGAGCAGGACGGAGGGAGCTTGTTAGCAGCAGCTGCTATCTTAACTTGCTGATCTACTTAAAAAGGCAATATACTTAGAGTGGGGTCAGTGTACTTAAAGGGGCAATGTACATCTCTCTCTCTCTTTCTCACACACACAGGGTATGTGTCTCGGTCTCTGTGTGTCATGCCATCTCCCCTCCCTCCATTTGTGCTGCCTTGTAGAGTGTGAGGCTACATTAATAACAATGTGTTAACTCTTGAGGGCTCAGCCAAGTGCTTGTTCATAATTTAGCAGTAAGGCATTCACTGGGAAATATCCCACCCTCTTCCACCCTCTGACTTCACCCCCACAATCAAGCTTCACAATCATCATTGCTGTGTACAGTATTCAACTGTGTGTTTAAAACTTAAACTGTGTGTGTGTGTGTGTGTCTGACTATATATAATATAGTCTCTTGTCTGGTGAAAAAAATTTCCCTGGAACCTAACCCCCCCTACTTACATGAATTCTTATGGGGAAATTGGATTAGCTTAACATCGTTTTGCTTAAAGTCGCATTTTTATGGAACATAACTACAACGTTAAGTGAGGAATTACTGTAAAGCAAAATGAAGTTTAAATGCAGGTTCATGCAAACTCTTTGAGGATAATAGACTTTTAAGACATTTGCTTGTGCTTGGGAGGCAAAGGTAGAAACCTGTTGAAATTTGTTTGGTTAGCTTTAACATTTTGCAACATAACCAGACATTATATTGGTATATTTTTAAACATTTTGTCTATAATATGCTTATAACTGAATTTTAGTATTTAATTAAGACACAAACAAGTTTATTAAATCATCTTTAAAAGGTTATATGTATTAATATTACCTTTGCATAATGTTGAGATCGTTTTCCTACAGTTTTTTCTTTGAACAAATAAATTGGCACACTGACAATTTGCTATTATTTCTGTGATGCATGGAGGACAATACCATTTAGCTAACTGTTTATCGCTAATAAGGTTAGATAATTTTCCTTTTTCAGTGTTTTCAGTCAAAAGACTGTGATTAATAATAATTAATACTTTTTAAATCATTTTTTGTTTGCAATTGCATTATTTATTGAAGCTGAAATATATGTACACATTTACAAAGGAGGCCTTTTTGAGCTTGTTCATTTTCATCATCTGAGTCCGATGCCGCCAGCAAAAGGTGGTTCAGGTTCTATAGTTAGCACATCAGAGTGTTGCTCTTTTAAGACTTATGACAGCATGTTCCACACCTCGCCCCTCTCAGATTTTGGAAGACACTTCAGATTCTTAAACCTTGGATCGAGTGCTGTAGCTACCTTTAGAAATCTCACATTGGTACCTTCTTTGCGTTTTGTGAAATCTGCTGTGAAAGTGTTCTTAAAACGAACATGTGCTGGGTCATCGTCCGATACTGCTATAACATGAAACATATGGCAGAATTCAGGTAAAACAGAGCAGAGGACATACAATTCTCCCCTAAGGAGTTTAGTCACAAATTTAATTAGCGCATTATTTTTTTAACGAGCGTAATCATCATGGAAGCATGTCCTCTGGAATGAAGGGGCATACAAATGTTTAGTATCTGGAGCACAAATACCTTGCAATGCTAGCTACAAAAGTGCCATACAAATGCCTGTTTTCTGGTGACATTGTAAATAAGAAGAGGGCAGCATTATTTCCTGTAAATGTAAACAACAAACTTGTTTGTCTTAGCGATTGGCTGAAGAAGTGGACTTGTAGGTTCTGAAGTTTTACATTGTTTTGTTTTGAGTGCAGTTATGGAACAAAAACAAATCTACATTTGTAAGTTGCACTTTTAGGACAAAGAGATTGCACTACAGTATTTGTATCAGGTGAATTGAAAAATACTATTTATTTTATTTATCATTTTACAGTGCAAATATTTGTAATAAAAATAATACACACTTTGATTTCAGTTACAACACAGAATACAATGCATATGCAAATGTAGAAAAACACCCAAAATATTTATATACATTTCAATTGGTGTACTATTGTTTAACAGAGCAGTTAAAACTACAATTAATTTTTTAGTAGTGATTAATTTTATTGAGTTATTCGCGTGAGTTAACTGTGATTAATCGACAGCCCTATTTATAACTATACAAGATGAGGCATAAAAGTTTAAAGTTATTAAGGCAATGCATTTTTTAAAACAAATTTTTGAATGCACTTTTGAAAACAAATAGTTAACATCCCTAATTAAATGTTTAATTCTTTTGTTTATTTGTTACCTTTTTATGTAAAACTTGTAATAAGAATTGATTTTTAAAATCCTCTTATTTGCCCACTTTGTTGAATTAACTTAGTTAACTTAAGGCAGTTTCCAGTACTTTATATTACTTTTAAGAAAACTACTATTGAGAAATAAGGAAAACCTAAATTTCATATTTTCGTTAGTGTCTGGGATTAGAAACAGGGTTTGCATTTCTGTGGCTTAGAAACCATATCTTCAAGACTCTTAAGAGTATGTTCACCGGTAGCATTCCTAAAGAGTTAAAATAATTACTTAAATAAGTCCAGTAAGATTAAAGTTTTTACCTTAAGTGTTCTGATAATTTCTTTGGGTTTTTTTGTTTGTTTGTTTTTTTGTTGTCCAGTTCTGTGTTTCTGCAATGGGGGTTTCTGTAACAACTATAACTTTTAAAACAAAGTATCAGAGGGGTAGCCCTGTTAGTCTGAATCTGTAAAAAGCGACAGAGGGTTGCATCTGAAGAAGTGAGGTTCTTACCAAGAAAGCTTATGCTCCCAATACTTCTGTTAGTCTTAAAGGTGCCACAGGACCCTCTGTTGCTTTTAAAACAAAGGGAGAGCCGAGCAATGTAGAAGAAAACAGTGTAGGGAAGGAGACATGAGTTAAGGGAAATTAATTAACTCTCTGAGGGTATTTCAAAGCACAGGCTGCAGCAGTGAGTTTAGCAAACTGAATGAAGTAAGCACTACAAGAGAAAGAAAGGAAGAGGAAAGGTTTGGATGAAGAAAGGACATAAAGGAAAAACTTGACCTGTAAATAAGCTCTGAGAGAGGAGTGAAATTCTGTGTGTTAGAGCATCTGGGGGTTGGGAAACAGGACCTGTGTGTGTTTATCCCAACTCTGGGAGGAGAGTGTAGGCTTGCTACCTGTTCCCTGAAAACCTGAATTTGTTCCCAAATTGCCTGATAATTTGTCTGCATGCCAAATGGATTACAGGAGTGCCCTTCCTTGTTGCAGTTACCTGTTTGTGGGCCACTCAATTTTCAGTCTGCCCTGCCAGCCTAACTTCTATCCCTCCTGCTTGCTGCACAATCTCCTAGTCGTCCCGTCATTTCTTGTAAACAGTAAGCAAGATGGGTGTTACAGTTACTTATATCTTCCACTTCCTGAATTTTTTATTTTGATCTTGTTCTAGTTGTAACTTTTTTTTTTTTAGTTCTTTGATTTGTTTCCTTGTTTATGTAACCCACACACCTCCTGAGTGTGGTGTTCTGTCCCCTCTAGTGGCACCGAGACCACTTAGAGATTAATGAGTCTGCTCTACAGCCTTAGCTAAGGGCCAACTGAGAGGGGACAGAACACCACACTCAGGAGGTGTGTGGGTTACATTTAACTTTTACTTCACATAATGAATTCCAAGGGTTGTTTTTGTGCCTTGTGTCCTGCACCACCCCCGTATTTGGTTACACATTTACTTACCAAAAATATTTACTGTGTCTGGGCAGTTTGCCCAAAAGTTTCATTTATAATTAATCTTTTTTGGCTTCTTGCCCAGGAATTCCTAAAGTATTGGTGTTTTGCTTAAAGTGCTTTATTATTCATTCTGTATTAAACTGGGTATTAAAAAGGCATTTTGCCATAGTCAGGGCCATCCCTAGAGGGGGCCGGGGTGAAAGTGACGGATTTGTCTCTTGCGGGACTGACCGCGCTGGCCTCTCACACCAGCCCTTGGGGCCCTCCAAAGCACGGGGCCTGGAGCAGTCACTCCGATTCACCCTACGCAAGGGACGGTTCTAGTCATAGTAACACTTACTCCCCCCCTCCTAGGTCTGGCCTACCTGGCTTCGTGAGTATACATGAGATTAATGAACATAAGCCCCTCCCGCCCCAACTTACTGAACACTATCCTCCTCCAAGCGGTTAGGTTGTATTTGGTTTGATCGAGCTTTTGGCTAGATGGTTCCTAGCTGACTCACCAGTTTGTTGATAAATTGTCTAGTCAATTGCTTGAAACATACCAGGTCTCTACTAGGGTAGAACAATCCAATGTCTTGTCCTCTTCCTTTGGGACATTCCAATACTGGTCTGTGAGAATAACTCCCTGCCTGTTCCTATGATAAAATAATCATATGTCCTGATCTTGACAGCTTTCCCATCTGCTAGCTAATTCAATGTGTTATGAGGTACTTAGCGTAGGTGAACAGGACTATAGTAAAGAAATAGGCCAAATTAGTCTACATAACTGCTATAATATTTGTGCTTAATGCATACTAATGTGTATATATAGTGCAGATAATACAGATTATATATATATATATATATATATATATATATATATATATATATATATATTAGCCTGCAAATATTGTTCAACATTCTAAACAGAACTGTTGATTTTTTTTTTTTTTTTTAAGTAGGGTTGAGTGAACAGTAAACAGTAAGGTTAAGATTCTGTCACAGGTAGTTTTAGTAAAAGTCATGGACAGGTCACGGTCAATAAACAAAATTTTTGTCTCTGACTTTACTAAAAATACCTGCGGGAGGGGGAGGGGACACACAGACAGAGGGCTGCTACTGTGGCTTGCAGCTGTTCCAGTCCCGATGCTGCTCCTGCAGCAGGAGCTGATGGCTGCTGCTCCAGTCCCAGGGCGGCTGACCCAACTCCAGCCCCTGCTCTGGCAGGCTGGGGACCTCTGCTCCAGTGGACAGGTCAGCTGTTTGGGCGTCTCTGGGGCATGCCACCAGTGAGCTGCTCTGGTGGGCCCGCCACTGACAGCTGCTCCAGCCCTGCCCCAGAAGTAATGGAGGTCCCAGAAAATCACAGAATCTGTGACCTCCGTGACAGAATCGTGTTCTTAATAAATAGCAAACAAATCTAAAAAAGGTACCTCCTTGGGCCAGATTTTCAACTTTCAATGACAGAATGGTGTAGAAGGTTCCTATTGTCAGTCCTCCTTCTGTTTGTGGCATATCAAGTGTGTGTGTTGGTAAACTTAATATTTTCAAATTTATTCTTCTAGGAAGTGATGAATATTCTAAATTCGAGCTGTATTGCTTAATTGTGGTTAGTCAGATAAATAACATGGTATTGGTATTAAGACTGTCCCTTATGAGTAGTGATGCCCAGTGGTCCCAGTAGATTAGGTAATTGTTATATTCATGTAACTGGGAGTTCCTTAAATCAAAACTTCATACTGAAGTACTGTAACAAAATCAGGTGATGTAGGCAACAGATCAGTAGCTAGATAAACCATAGACACACTTGGGGGGGG
Organism: Malaclemys terrapin pileata; assembly: GCF_027887155.1. Classification (NCBI taxonomy): domain Eukaryota; kingdom Metazoa; phylum Chordata; order Testudines; family Emydidae; genus Malaclemys; species Malaclemys terrapin. The sequence goes on along the minus strand of NC_071515.1, from coordinate 65,347,553 downwards.
GAGGGGATTTGAATTAGAATCATGGTTCCTTAGCTCCAGAGAAAACACAAGTCCCATTTACGTGAGTTAAAGGAGAACTGATGTAACTGCCACTTGTAGTAGTTTCCTTTTCCTCCCTGTGGGCTAGACACATATACACAAAGGTAGTATATTGCAGCATATACCAATGTGCTTTATTGATCATTTCTGCACTGTAAGGGAATTTGCACAACACTGTAAACAATCCCCAAATTCTGTCCCAGCATGCACTACACTGAGATTAAAACCTGGGACTTTCTCATCTTTGTATGCTCCAAACAGCTAGTCATGGATCTGGAGGGAATAACCTCGGGACCGTGTACTACTCAGTTGGAAATATGATTGGCACATGTAATTGGGTTTTGAGAGAAATGCTGCTTTCACTTTCTTAAAGTAAGCGGAAAAACACCGGACTGCATTTGACTGATGGTAATAAAACAGATGAGGGTAAGAAACAAAGTTCCTAGTCAGGATGACTTTCCCTTGACAGTCACTAAAGATCTCATGCTAGAGCAGCAGTTTGCTATAGTAGCTAGAAGAAATATCATCAATGTGATGCTTCTTATAGAAAGATTTGCATTCAAGAGTTAAAACTCCTGTCATCATCCATTGCCATGCATCCATTAATAAGCAACCAAAAAGGAAAAAAGTATTCACTCAGAATCTACGTTATATGTTTAAAGGGATTCAACACTATAATATTGTTAATATTCAATTATTATGGAAATGTAAGTGAGGCAGACGCAGGAGTCCAAGTACTGGACTTTCTGAGGAACGGTTGTGCAATAATGAACAATGTAGAATGATATTCTGCAGCTGTTAAATGAGCAGATAAATCACTGGCAGAGCAATAGTACAGTGCTAAACAAATTACTGCTGTTAGGAGAGAGGTTTACTCTAAAGTCAATCTTACTGGCTACTCCAAATAACAAACCAGGAAAAAGTTTAGCTACAGTGAAAGATATATGGTGGAATGGGAAGGTTCTACAGAGATCACAGAATGCTGGATGAGAAGTTTAGAGAGCCCTGCGAAGAGCTAAGGATAGGAAAGGAGAGATTGCATGGGCTGGAAAAGATACTGCCTCCAGAGCAGAAATCAATCACATTGTGTGGAAACGAAGAAGTCTCAGGCCGACAAAGGAGAAGGAACTGATAACATGCAATGTGTTGAAAAGTAGGAAAAGTTTGCCAATGGTGGGATGCTCTGAATGGTGAATGCTGAAAGTAACAAATGAAGGGCAGAGTCAGGGCCGGCTCCAGCTTTTTTGTCGCCCCAAGCGGCGAAGAAAAAAAGAAAAGAAAAACCCGATTGAGCTGCCGCTGAAGAGACGAAGTGAAGGACCCACCGCCGAATTGCCGCCGAAGACTAAAGTGGAGCGCTTCAGCTGCCGCCGAAGTGCCCCTATGCCGTCCCAATAACGGATGGATTGCCGCCCCTTTCTATTGGCTGCCCCAGGCACCTGCTTCCTTCGTTGGTGCCTGGAGCTGGCCCTGGGCAGAGTACAGCCAAACGAGGACAAACTTGCAAGTGAGTAAATAGACAATTCAAAAGACATGAAGTTCCTATGGCCAGACAGATGGAGCTGACGTTAGAAGAGGAAAGCAGCAAATGGAAATGGGTGGAGCACCTGCACTTCAGTTTTCTCTCCAGAAGAAGTGTTTTAGGCATAGTCATTTTTTTTAATGGAATTGGCAAAGCAGATGACAAACTAATATTAGAGCAACAACCGTCTTTTATTCACTTACAGCAGATCTTGTCAGCGTGCAGAGAAGATCTCCGCCCTTCAATGAATCATTGGTGTCTAGCACACCAGATGCTTAAACTGATTAATTTGTATTAACTTGGCCAATATGTTTGATGGCTTATGCTGCCTATTGCAATGAACTATTCAGTGCAGGGAAACCTGGATTTCCTGTGCAACAGATCGGTGTGATTTATAAATAATTATAGCAAAGAGTTGTGTGTATGTGATAGGAATTAGAAACAGGCCTCAGCTACAAAATTCAGATGTGGATCCTGAGTTTCAGCCCCCCACTCTAATTAGGATCCAGGGATTTGGTTCAGCCCCTTAGAGGGAGGGACCAGCTGTAAAATTCAGATCTGGATCTAAATTTGGAATTGACCTCTGCCAAAGTTCAGAAGCACTAGGAAATGAGATTTTGATGTAGACCCATTTCTAATAAGAATATAATAAATTTTAGGGACAGAAGATCCATGTATATTTAGCTACTTTATTTCTTTGATTTACCAGGTACAGTCCACAGTGGAGATTACATGAAAATACTTGACTAACCAGTTGAAAACTGTATGCTGAAAGATGAATGTCTATGTTCCATGGACTAGATTCTGATTTCTGTTGCATTGGTGAAAATCAGTAGTTGATAGAAATGCTTGAGATTTATGCAAGTGGAATAGAGATCAGATGTATTTTTATGATTTGTAATTCCATACTACTCTTTGCATGTTCTTTAGTGGCAGCCGTTAGTAAGTCTGGTATAATTCCCAATACTCAGCTAAAAAAAGTAATTGAAAATTCACCCCAGACCAGGGCCTATGTTCTGTCCTTATACAAGTGCATACAACTTGGGAGAATTGGGTGAATATTTATTTCTGATGGTTTGAAATAGTTTGGTACATTTTTCCTGTATTTTTCATTTTTGCACCTTTTGCATTTGAATCGCAGAAGCAAATGTGCCAAAACATAATGGGATTTGCTGTTCTTGCAGTTTTTCTCACTGGCAGAAAGTGTATGCCCATGCGCATTCACACACACACACACACACATACACAGTAAGTGTGGAGAAACAGCACAAGAGCCTATTCTATGAATTTCAGGTTTACAGAAAAAAGAAGTTAACACAAACATCTGAAATTTTAGAATGCTCATCCAAACCAAAGCCAAAAGCTTAATCATATGAGGTTCAGTGAGCAAACATTTTCACATCTTCTTTATGGCTGTACCATAGATTTTCTACACCATGTCTGATCTATTCCTTGTACCAGGTTTTCATGCATTTTAAAATATCTTATCTTAGTGCTTCAATTTCTGCTTTGTAGTAACCCTGAGAGTCCTGGATAGAGCCATCTGGCTCTGATCTCTTAACTTTAATTCCTTTATGGAGTCTTTTGGAGAGACCAACTTTTTCCAATATTTCACCCCCTTTGGAAAGGTGGCTTCTTCCCTCCCTCCCGGTATCAATTTCTCATCTTCCCTATAAATTCTGAAGGAGAAAATTAATTTTAAGGGTTCATCCACTGGTTTTATATGGTCTCAAATAAAACATTCATTTAGCTAATGTAAAATCATGGTTTCCACTAAAAATACTTTAAAAACAATTTATTTAAAATCCTTTGCAGCTGACACATTTGTTCTCCTGTGGAGGGCAGACTTGTAGCTGTGATATGGAATACACAAAGTTCTGTGATATATGCTGTCTGGAAGAGAATAGACACAGCAAGAAATAATGGCTGAGTTCTATGTGGAGAGTGTTGAAATCAATGAAGAAACTTCAGAAGCCTCTGAAAAAGAAATTGTAATTGATGAAAAAGCCACTCTAGATGTGAAAAACCTTACAGATCTGATCCACTGTAAAGTGAAACTGACATGGCAAATAGAAATGAAAAGTTGACTGGTGGGGCTGGATGACTCAAGAGGCTTGTAACTGATAGGAGACATTGGCCTCTAGGTCACTGCTTTTAAATGTGTGCAAATTCACAAATTGCTATTGTGCAAAAGTCATTAATGTGCTGGGAATGTTAGTTAGTCTCCCAAGGCCAACACCATAGGAATAACCATAAGTTTTGGGGTGTTACTAATTTTAGCACAGGTCAAGGATTTAGGCCACAATCCAGAAAAGCATTTAATCACATCTTTAAGATAATGTTATAATTAGAGCTGGGCAACATTTTTTGGATGAGTAGTTTATTTGCCAAAAAATGCAGTTTACTGAAACTATCTGTGAATTTGATGTAAATATGCTGAATAATTTTGGCCAAAAATATTGGGGAGAGAGAGCGTGAGAGGGAAGCGGCCTGAGGCACCATTTACAAAACAGGAGGAGAAGGAGGTGCCTGTGGGTGCCCCCACTCCATACTCTCAAGTCTACAGAATTTCCCTGTCATGCGGGAGACCCAGGTTTAAGTCCCAATTCTGCCTGATTCAGAGCATCTTTTACATTGCATATGAGGGCTCTAACCACTGGATTATAGGTTTTCTGGGTGGCTGTCTCTTGTTGAAGCTGTTCCACTTTGTGTAAAAATAATTAGTCATTGGGCCAGAGAGAGAGCGACTATAGCCAAGTGGTCAGGGCATTCACTTTCAATTAAAGTTTAATGATTTATACACGGTGGCACAATTTCAGCAGGAGAGACCGAGCCCCACCATTTAAACATACCTATCGTTCTGCAGTTGTTTGAACAAGAAGTCAACCTCTCTCTCTCTTTGTCTATCAGATTCTTATAATGTGCCAGTCATTATAGTATTCAAGTACTTCTATTTTAGACATACTTTGCAGGTTCAGGGTCTGAAATAGAGGTACTTGAACACAATAGTGCCAAGCATATTACACAAAAAAAAAAAACAAAAAAAAACCTGAGACACAAAAAGGGAGAGGGGGATTATTTCTTATTCCAAATGACTGCAGAATAATCTGTACATTTAAATGTCAATAATATTAGAATTCACTGTTTTTTTTATCAGTGTTTGTGGGGAAATGGACAAGATAGTTTGGTAAACAGTGAGTGGGACCGGGGGTTGGGAAATCCTGCCTTCTGTTCCTGGTGCTGCCAATGATTTGCAAAGTGAACTGGAGAAACTCATCCAGATTCATCATTGGCATGAACTCCTGCAACTCTTGTTGTCAACAGGAGTTGCACCTGCAAGCCTGCTGTGTTTCAATTTCCCCATCTGTAAAATGTTAAACACCTGAGGGGTGTGTGGTAAGGACCGTTGAGCTAACGTTTATCTCATGCTTTGAAGACGTCGTTTTACGTAAGTGCCAAGTATTATTATTTTAAGTAAAAGTAAGATTGCAGGCCAGAATCTGGGGTGTGTATCTACTGCACAGAGCTTGGGTCAAGGAATGGTGTGCAGAGATTGTTTGTTAGATTAACCCTTCAACAATTGGAGTAATGCAGAAGTATCACAGCCACAGATTTTTTTCTGTGGCAAGGCACCTTTTTTTCCTCTGTAGTTGTGGTGGTGGTCAGTGAGGGTGGAGGTGGCTTTATGCCATTGGAAATACACCTTACACTATGGTAAATCTCCATGAAGTTAAGAACAGATTACACCTGTACTGTGGGACAAAGCAGCTGCACCTTACCAGAGAATCTGACCTGAGATTTTTATTTTATTGTGGCCATACATCTTTATATAAACTGTACAGGAGACTGTAACTTCAACACTTACAAAACTAAATCTAGGATAGCTAGAACTGACTGGACTTTGAACAGCTTGTGTTTGCCAAGGCTTCTCAGTCAGATGGCCAGAATGAGATGCCAATTAAAAGACTGGTGCAATGATAGACTATTTGTACCTATCGTCTAGCAAAGTTGAGCATAACTCTGAGGACAGTTGTCATGCCTGTCAAGTGGAGAAGATCATTATTGCAAGCAACTGAGTGGCACTAAGCGAAATGATAGGGAACAATCCAAACCTTGTACAGGTAATGTGCAGAGTATAATCTGAAAACAGGATATGGATGTGAGTATGTGGAAGAGTTGGTTCATAGCTCATGAGATTTAATGTAGGCAATAACCATTATTAGGCACATTGTGCTCAGCACGCTACAAGAAGAAGAAATCCTAGCCCCTCCACAAAGAAAGGACCAATTATAAGAAATATGCTTAATATTTGGCTTGATAATGGCATAAGGGGTTAACTTCATCTCTGCAGTCCACTTTGTCTACTGCAGAATTTCTGCACCTTCCCCAGAAGCATCTGGCACTGGGCACAATTGGAGACAGAACACTGGATGAGATGGACCACTGGCCTGATTCATTATGACAATCTCTGTATTCCTAAATACTTGATTATGTTGGAGAGGTGAAACTGAGAGAAAGGCAAACTTGCCTTCTCAATCTGCAGAAGAAACACATTAGCTCATTGTTTATATTGCAATGCTTCTCTGGTACGACAATCTTTCTACCTGTTCAGTTTGTATAATATACAACAGAGTATCCTACAAACAGAGGTCAGCAAGCTCAAACTGAAGAAGCAAAACTGTGCACTTTTGCTCAAAATAAGCAGTTACATAAACTGCTATGTACAGTGTTACTCATTATGCTTTATTTAGAGGTGCCTCTTTCGTTTCTGAATCCTGATCAGGGTGATTAATGGCCTAGCAGTTTTCACAGGGAGATAGCTATTTGCATGACAGCGTTTGACAAGAAGCGGTCAGCATTTGGTAATTTAAAAGATAAAGATAAATTCAGATTACGGCTTGTGCTTTCAGCCCTTTTCCTGAGATTAAAGCAGCCAATAATGGAATAAATTTACTGTACAAACGAACTTAAACCACCCACAATTCATGTACTGCAATATCAGACATGACACAGCGAGCCCTCTGTGGCTCATGCAGGAAATGTAAGGGTCTCATTTAAAGCTGTAAATGAGAAAAGGAAAGGAATTCAAAGGAAAGCTTGGCATTCTTTTTTGAACTCGCCCTATTCTGCCTACAGGAAGAATGAAATTATATGGGCTATCACCCACCCGGTCATATTCATCCAACAGGAGGGGAGGTGCCAAGTAAAAGATACATCACTTCCGTCTATAAAATGTGAATCCTTTTGCTGCTGAATATGAAGACAGCCTGTGTGAAAGGCTCATGTTGTTCAAAGGACAATTTTAGAACTATGATTTCAAAGGGATATCATGGAGCTGTCCTGGGGATAAATTTTTATTATACTAGCTCCTAGGGTCCTCATTTGGTGAGGTGCTATACAAACAGAACTAAAAGATGGTCCCTGCCTCAAGGAATTTATTATCAAATTATAAAACAAGAGACAACAGCAGGATTCAGACAGATGGGGAGCACAAAGAAGCAGAGAGATAATATGGCCAATGTGATAGGCAGTGGTCTTGGCACACCAGCTGCCTAACTGTTGTCAAGTAATTGTCACTCCTGGTTTATATGAAGTTTTTGTTGCTGATATATAGCACAAGCCCCAGTCCTGATTCTTTGAGCAAAGCTGGAATGGAAAGACTTTAATGCCAGAAACTATGAATCTTTACCAGCAGCAGGGCCAGCCTCAGGGAAAATAGCACCCTGGGCAAACTTGTATTTTGGCTCCCCTGGTCCCAGCTGCCTTCCTAGGCTCCCCATTACCCCAGCCCCCACTGCATCTTCCTCCACCACTCATTGCCCCCAAACTCCCTTCCATGACCTTGCACTCCACGCCCACCCCGCTCCTTGCCTCTTAACCACAGCACCTCCCTGACCACGTCACCCATGCATAGGGCCCGTTTTGCCCTGCAGTGTCTCACATCTGGATGCCACGGTGATGGGCATCATAGGAAACCCCACAGCAGTCACTTTGACTCCCCCAGCCAGTGCTACAAGGAACCCTCATCTGGTCGTTGAGCAGCCAAGACAATGTAGTAGGCAGTCTTCTGCACTCCGACAGGGTGAGCGGGCTCCAGGACAGAGTCGTACCTCTCCTGCACCTCCCAAATTCTCCCATTCAGCATGGCATCCAGCTCCTCTGCCAGAGCCCCAGAGGGTCAGCAGCTAAGGGGAGGTGCAGTGACAGGAGGGCACCAGAGGGCTGTGGTGGCAGAGGAGCATGGTGACCTGAGAGCCCCAGAAAGGGGGAAGGGACCCAGAGATGTATAGATATAATTACATTGGTGTGGGGATACCGGGGGGGGGGGTGCAGTGACGTGAGGGTTCGAGGAGGGCAGATCTCTCCCCACCCCAATACTGTGCATCCCCAATATTGCCCCTCCCCAGTCCGAGGGAAGGTAGGTTATTGTGGGAGGGGGAGGTTAAAATGCTCCAGTGCACTGAAGGTAGTTAGGGTGGGTGGTGATGGTGGAAGGTTGGCTCCCAAAATAGCCCCACACCCCTGCACTAACACCTCCCTTTGGGATGAATATGGAAAAGGGGGAACTCCTGAGAGCTGGGGAGCATGGGGAACTGTGGGGTCTGAGTGTGGCATGCAGGAGGGGGAAACTCCAAGATGTGAGGGACACCCTGAGAACTGGGGAGAGTGGGGGGGCTGTGAGAACTGGGAGGCTGGGATCTGTGGGACAGAGGGAGGTGCCTCCTGTGAGTTGTGGGCACAGGGAGGGGTCGTTGGGCATTGGCAGGGGCTGGGGGCACAGGGAGAGGTCTTTCAGGCTCTGGGGGCACAGAGAGGGGCCCCCTGGGAGCTGGGTGGGCTGGTACCTAGAAGCACAGGGAAGGGTCCCCAGGGAGCTGGGGGGACACAGGGAGTTGGGGGAGCTGGGGGCACAGGGAAGGGTCCCTCGGGAGCTGGAAGATGGGGGCACAGGGAAGGAGCCCTCGGGAACTGGGGGCACAGAGTGGGTTCCCCTGGGAGCTGGGGGCACAGAGTGGGGTTCCCTGGGCTAGGAGATGGGTCACAGGGTCAGGACCCCCTAAGACTTACTGGTCTCTTTGCCCTTCAGTTTTAGTTCCCAGTCCCTCCCAACCTGGAGGAGGCTGGCAACTTCCAGATCCCATTGGCTGGCTGAGACACCACACTCGCCTTCCATTGGGTGGCAAGGCTTTCATTTAGACTGCCCCTGGAAAGAGGAGCAGCAGGGCTGGGATAGTCTGGGAGGAGGATGCAGGGAAGATCCTGACTTGCAGTCATCGAGTGCAGAGGCAGGACTTGGAGCCAGGCTGGGAAACCACGTAGGGTGGTGAGCAGTGGGCCTCTGCTCAGGAGCAGAGTAGCGGACGTTCCTGCTGCACAGGGCTGCACCCTGCAGGCAGAGGGGGGAAGCCCAAGCCCCTGGCCTCTGCACCATGGTGCCCCCTGGCTACGGCTCCCACTTTGCCCTACCCTAAGGCCGTCCCTGACCATCAGTCTGAAAGCAGGGTCCAAGATACTTACCCAGATGTTTGATAAATAGTGAAAAGCCGCATATTCAGCCTTATGCTTCCCTCCAGTGCAGGTTTGTGGCCATGTGCTTCCATGCTGTCCATGCAAATCTCATTAGCTATGCCCCTTGCATAACCATAAACCCTGCATGTGAAGTGAATGTGACTATGGAGCCTCCTTGAGCAAGATATTTGCTGCTTTTTACTTTCCACCCACTGTGTCAGGAGATCTGCAGCTTTTAAGGTGTTTTTGGCCTACATCACCTTCATGAGGTGCTTAGGAATTGGAGCCCCAAATCAAAAGCACTCTGTTCAAAATAATTGGAATGGCTAGTAGGGAACAGGAATGCATGTGTTTGCTATAATTCAAAGACAAAAAAAGTTATCACCAAGTCAAATGCCTTTCAAAAGTCTAAGAATATTGTCAGTACTGTTACCTTTATCAACCAAACTTTTAATCTCATCAGAAAAAGATATCCAGTTTGACAGGATCTATTTTCCATATACCCATGATGATTTACATTACCCTCCTGTAGTTCTTTATTAATCGAGTCCCATACCAGCAGCTTCATTATCTTGCAAGAGATCAATGTTAGGCTGACAGGCCTATAATTGCCTGGGTCATCCCATTTACCCCTTTTAAAATTGGCACAACATTAGTTTTCTTCCAGGCTTCTTGTATTTCCCCAGTGCTCTAAGATGTAGTGAAAAATCAACATTAACAGTCCAGTAAGCTCCTCAACCAGCTATTTTAAAACTCTTGGGTGCAAGTTATCAAGTCTAGCTAATTTTTTAAAAATATTTAACTTTAGTAGCTGTTTAACAGCCTCCTTAGATGCTGGTGGAATGGAAAGAGAGTTATCAGATTGTAGGGGAAAAACTTTGGTGCTTAACATCATAGGTGCACCATCTTGGAATGCCCTAACAACTAGGAATCCATCTTCGCTGGCCTTCTTCCCCCTCCTCAGATAATGTTTCCTACCCTTTCTACTGAAAGGTGGGAAACCAAGCAACCATGTGACCTTCTCACTTGCATACAGAGACTGTGTCACTAGCTGCCACTCTTTAACTGAGAACAAACACACACCCATGATGTCGCAGGGGGCGTACAAGCCAAGTCATCACTGGGGCAGAGCTGTCATCACCTGATCCTGAGGTCCACTCCTTACCTGTGGGCAGGGCCGGCTCCAGGCACCAGCCGAGCAAGCTGGTGCTTGGGGCGGCAGCTTGTAGGAGGCGGCATTCCGCCCAATCCTAGGGCAGCACGGCCGCTTTTTGTTGTTGTTATTGTTCCGCTCCGCCCGCCCTGTATGGGGCAGCGGTGTGGAGGACGGGAGCGCCCTGCAATGAGCCCAGCAGGGCAGCCCGCGTCCTTCCCTCCCAGCCGACCGGAGCGGCGCGGCGCCCTCCCGGCAGGTGGCACAGTGGGAGGGGCTGCGTGGCAGTGCCCTGCTGAAGCCCTGGCCGCCCCCCTTCTCTCTCTCCCCCCAGGGCATATCTGCAGGGCAGGGAGTCCCCCTGCAACCTGGTTCCGGCCGCGCCGCGTTTTTTTTTTTTTTTTGGCTTGGGGCGGTCAGAAAGCCAGAGCTGGTCGTGCCTGTGGGTTTCACCTACCCACCAGTCTGAAGCTGTCCTGTCGTCACGAGCGTCCTCAGAGCTGAAAGACATCGTAGTGGAACATTTATCATCCATCCTCTTACCTGGGTTCCGTCCTGGGGAGGGAACGTACCCTCAGTCACAGTCAGCCTACTGCCAGCCCTTTACTTACCTTATATCACTTGTTGTGGAAGTCCTTGCTTTATCTGTGTTCCTATTCATTCGGTTCACCTCTGGTTTACCTTGTTTAGAACTGTTGATGGTTCAATAAGTACCTTGGTTGTTTACACCCACACATCCTAGTTGGTTTACTTTTTTTTTTTTTTAAGGGGCTGACAACAAACCTTGATGATCGATGCGGGTAGGGGACATTCTTAGACTGGTTCTCTGTCAGTCTTACAGGTGGTAACAGCTATTTCCATTCATTAACCTGAACTGCGGTGAGTCAAGGTGGCTGAAGGATCATTGGTACTTGAACTTCTAGTCCCATGGTATCAATGTTTAATGCAGAAAATCCTTGTTGTTAGAAATTTACTATTTTTCAACATTGAGTTGGGTGTTTATTATTGGCTGAAAGAAGTTAATTCCATCTTGTCAAGATCTCTTAGAATACTCGGCTGTACAATCCTATCCCAGTATCAATCCTATCCCAGTTTCTGCTGAAACTGATGTTCTTGCAATATAACTGATGCCATTGTACCATTTCTTTATGTTCCTCCTGTTGTGCAGCAGTTACCCTGCATTCTCTTTTTAGAGAGCTCTTTGGAAAGGGGAAACCAGTTATTAGACTGTTTTTTGGCAGGGACAAATTATTTCAAGTACAGGAACTCCTCACTTAAAGTTGTCCCGGTTAACGTTGTTTCATTGTTACGTTGCTGATCAATTAGAGAACATACTCGTTTAAAGTTGTGCAATGCTCCCTTATAACGTTGTTTGGCAGCCGTCTGCTCGTCTGCTGCTTGCAGAAAGAGCAGCCCCTTAGAGCTAGCTGGTGGGGGCTTGGAACCAGGGTGGACCAGCAGCCCCCCTATCAGCTTCCCGCTTCCCTAAGTTCCCTGTGTGGCAGCTGCCCAGCAGGCTATCAATTGCCGGCTGTTCAACTGTCCCTCCCTCCACTGCCATGTGCTGCTCCTGCCCTCTGCCTTGGAGCTGCTGCTGGGAGCCTCCTGCTTGCTGTGCAAGGGGAGAGGGGAAAGGGATGCTAATCAGTAGCGTAGCTAGCGGGGTGCAGGGGAAGCAGCCGCTTCCCCTCAGCAAATTTGCCAAAAGCGGCGCCTTTCCAAAGGCGGCTGGAGGAGTGAGGGGGGGTGCAGGCTGGCCACTCACAGCGCGGCCGGCAGCCATGGGGGGGCGGCGGGCGCGTGGCTGGAGGAGCGGGGGGGTGCGGCATGTGGCACGCAGCCGCCATGGCCGGAGGAGCGAGGGGGGGGGGCACAGGCTGGCCGCCCACAGCGCAGCCAGCAGCCATGGGGGGGCGCGCGGTCGGAGGAGCGGGGGGACGCGGAGGAGCGGGGGCGCAGCTTAACATAACCATCACACTGCCAAACTGACCTGGGGGGAAATTCTGTCCCGACCCCAGATCTTGGGATTAGATGGACTCTGAGCATGTGCGCAAGCCTCACCAGCCAGGCATCTGTACTAGCTACTGATGAGACCCTTGCGCTGTTCTGCTGCCCACACCACAAAGCCAATGGTTGCTCCAGCCTGGAGCGCAGCATGCGGCCTGCAGCACGGCCGGCTGCCGCGGCCGGAATTGGGGGGGGGGGGAGCGGGCGCAGCATGAGGCCCGCAGCGCGGCCGGCTACTGCGGCCGGAGGAGGGGGGGGTGGTGCAGGCTGGTGGCCAGCAGCCACGGGGGGACAGCGGGCGCGGCCGGAAGAGCGGGGGGGGGCGCAGCATGGCGGTCAGAGGAGCCATGGGGGGGAGGGGCTGTGCGGCCGGAGGAGCCAGGGGGGCGTGGCCAGAGGAGGAGCCAAGAGGGGGCGCCTTTTTTATGTTTGCTCCTCCTCCTCTTACGAGCTGGCTACGCCACTGGTGCTAATGTCAGGGTGTTCCCCTCCCCCTCCATACCCCATCTCCATAGAGCGGGGGGGACATGGGAGGGAGCTTTCTGGCAGCAGCAGCGGCTGTCTCAACTTGCTGATCTACTTAAAAAGGCAATGTACTTAGAGAGGGGTCAGTGTACTTAAAGGGGCAATGCACATCTCTCTCTCTCACACACAGGGTGTGTGTCTCTGTCTCTGCCATGCTGTCTCCCCTCCCTCCATTTGTGCTGCCTTGTAGAGTGTGAGGCTACATTAACAACACTGTGTTAACCCTTGAGGGCTCAGACGAGTGCTAGTTCATCATTTAGGCATTCCCTGGGAAATATCCCTCGCTCTTCCACCCTCTGACTTCACCCTCTTAAATAAGCTTCACAATCATCATTGCTGTGTACAGTATTAAATTATTTGTTTAAAAATTATACTGTGTGTATATATAATATAGTCATTTGGTGAAAAAAATTTCCCTGGAACCTAATCCCTCCATTTATATTAATTCTTATGGGGAAATTGGATTTGCTTAACATTGTTTTGCTTAAAGTCGCATTTTTCAGAACATAACTACAACAGTAAGCAAAGAGTTACTGTATTTTCCCCACAACATCCTCACTAATAATTGATAGGATAATAGAACAGAATCTTTGAAACCACTACAAAACCACATAGCTATGCAAATTTTGATTTACATAACTATTATAATTTTAAAATGTAGCTATGAACAAGTAACATGTAGAATTAATGAGACTATAATTCATTGTATAAGCATTAAACTATTTCCACTCAGTGACATAATCCTTGCATGGATTTAAGTCTGACATGCATGTGATTACTGAAGGGGAAGAAAGTAATGTAGCAATATAGTGCCTTCATTCATTCTGTCACTTATGAAGAACCCACACCAGCTCAGATTTTGTAAGTTAAACAGTATTAGCTGCTCCGTTGCTATGTTTGTCCTACAAGAATCTGACTGACTGTGTACGTTTACATCTTAGTGTTATTCAACATGCTGACAGTTCAATTTCAGCCTGTCTTCTCTTGCATCTCTCTCTCTTTACTTTGCTCATTGGATTGGGTGAACAAAGCGGCAGGTTAAGTTTCAGTTATCACATGTAATTATTTCCTGATTCCCAGTGTATTTAGCTGGAATAAAAAGTTCACAAAGGAAGCAGCCAATTTAAACTAGCAATGAAGAATTTAGTTTAAAATGTAATAGGGACAACCAACAGTCTGTATGGAAGCATTTAGTGATGTTGAACATAAATTAGTCACTTTTGACAGTTTGTCAGTGAGTTTGTGTGCCTCAATTTTTTGGTGCTCAAGTTGACACCTTAAAGGAGGCCTGATTTCCAAAAGGGCTGAGCATCCACTTTCTGAAAATTGGGCCACTTTAAGGTGTCTCAAATTGGGCACTCAAAGCTTGAAGTATCCAAATTCACTAGCCATTTTTGAACAGCTTGGCCATAATAAATTTTGTTTAAAAAAATCGCAAATGCTGTTGTCAGAGGACTGAAGTCTGACCTCCGAAAGCACAGTAAAGTCTCACTCAGGTCAATGGGATTTGTGTGTGTTTTTCTAATAGAAAATTTCCCCTTGAATGACCCTATTGGGGGACATTGGTTAACTTGGAATTGCTCAACAGAACTGACTATTCTTTCTAAATGACTTACTTAAAAAAAAGCCTTGCTGTCGTCTTCATATTTTTTCAGCTTGGAAAGGGAAACCAACTCAGCTACCAGCTTTGTCACCAGTTTCTAAACAGTCACTTCCTTATACTCATGGACTATTCATTTATTCTTTCTTTCAGTTTATAGAATATGGAAAATACAGTTTACCCCACTTTGACATCTTACACAAAGAAAATAAGATAAGCTAGCAGCTAACCCTATAAAAGTCAAAATTTAATCTAAGTCCCTCCCACAGACAGTTGTCCCCATTAGTCAGTAGCACACAGTGGTGATTAGCCAGATCCTTCTTGATTTGAAAAAGAGGGAGCTGGCTGCAGAATATTCTCCATGAGGAACCTTTGGCTTTGGAACTAATACCCCCTCTTTATCCAAAGAGACAGAGGTAGGGGACTAATGGGGACAGATGTCTATGGGAGGGACTCAGACGGAGTTTTCTCAACTTTTGTAGGGTTAGCTGCTAGTTTGTTGGTTTGTGTAGCATGTCAAAGCAGGATAAACTGAATTTTTCGTATTCTGTAAACTGAAAGAAAGAAAATAAATTAATAGTCCATAAGAATAAAGAAGCACCTGTTTGGAAACCCGTGACAAAGCAGGCGGCTAGCTTCATTTCCCTGTTCATGCTGAAAAAATATAAAGGCAACAGTATAATTGACGTCAATGGAACTATGATAATTTGCTCTCGATGAGGATCTGCCCATATATATTCACTGCTAGATTTCTAGTAAATAACCACATTTTCCTAATAGACCTATGGAAACCTTACTGTACTGAAGAAAATGAGTGGCACAGTCATTTTGTTGAGTATTACAGCTGCAGTTCTAAATTTAAAAGTAAACACTGCTTGATCCACAGTCACTAACAATCAGTGGCTTTGCATGCAAAAGATGGCAAGAGAAAGAAACTGCATAATTTTGTCAAAATAAAGATTCCACTGAAATGTAACTTACTTCAAATAGTTTAGATGACAAATAGCAGAATTTACAGCTGGTAAACTGAAACGGCTACATTGCGGTGTCAAATGCAAAAGCAGAATTGAGCTGGATAATCATTTTCCTTTTAAAACAGACCACAACTGCAAAGAGAGACTTAATACACTCCTATAACTATAGCTTAGATGGACGAATGTGCATTAACCCACAGTATTATATCAGTATAGACCACTATTAAAGGAGATTTCTTAAGGGATGTTAGGGAATCATTTATTAGTTTTCATTTTTCCCTATTTTCCTAATGGGATTGGCACCTACTGAGTTTCTTTTACCTTTGTGGTGTCTATACCAACAATCATGTAGGGCCTTCTCCTGTGGGATACTGAGCACCTCCCACAGACAGTTGAGTGTGCTCAAATCCCACTAACTTCACTGAGAGATGAGGGCACTCCAGGATTTTGTAGGATCAGGCCCATTGGACATTGATGTGAATAATGAGAACAACTAGAGCTATGTTATGGATTAAAAAGAAAAAAAAATGGGGTAGATTATAAATCTTCATGCTTCAGGACATAAGCCACTCTCCAACTAGCGGTTCCGTACCTGCCCACTGGTGGGTATGACAGATAGTTTAGATACTTGGAAAATCCAAAGACTACTGCTACTCTGAAACCTGTATCAACTTCATAAATGTTCTATGTATATTTATGGGATAGGGATTGTGTTCTGGCTCTGTGGGAATTACAAGAATTTCCTGCAGAAACTAAAATCACTGGGAGGTAATTAATATATATCCCTAGGCAGCTAATCAGCCTCGAGAAGACTCACCCCATGGGAGGAAATTGCATACACTGGTTTGGTCTGGTTAAAGAGACCTGACAAAGATCTGAGAACTGTAAAAAGTAACCACCCAGAAGTAAAGAGATGGGCCATTCTCACTTGATCCAAGAACTGACTGAAACTGTGACCAAGTGAGAGAGACCCTGAGGGAAGGGCCTGAAGTACTTTGCTTCTATCATAGTCTCTATGTGGAAGATGGATGACTGCCTTGTAAGGTGAGGCCTGCATATAAGCTTTTTATTGATTTTAAGATATGTTTTCTCTGTAATGTTTTGTTCTGAGTGAATAGTACTCTGCTTTATGAAGGCTGGCTGGCAATGGATAGCCCTGCCACACTTGCTAAGATAATCACAATAAATTGGCTAAGATAATCACAATAAATTGCAGGAGGATTGCAGCCTAAATCCCTGGCCCAGAATTGCGGGTTCCTGCCCTGACAAAGGTGATGGTTAGAAGCTTGAGACCTAAGTGGTGTATCCTCAAGGATACAGAAGGGTCAGAGATGCAGTTACCTCAAACTGTGACACAGGGTTTCTTGCACCTTCTTTCTGCAGTTGGTACTGGTCCTTATTGGAGATAGGATATTAATTTAGATGGACCAATGATCTGATTCCGCATGGTCATTTTTCTGGACCTAAAACAAAATAAGATCAGAGAAGTAATTTTAAAATATGCATATTTGTGCATTTCATATAACTCTTTCTAGTCATTGTTTAAATCAAGTAGAAGAAATAAAGAAAAGCACCCATACAAAAATAGTATTTCTTTTTGGAAGTCATTGTTTTGATCCTTGAGTACTAAAACAGGACTTCAAAGGGAGAAAAGTACATCAGAGCAATTGCTTAATTATGATAGGTAAAATTGATACTTTGGCTTTTTAAGCTACTGTAACAGCTGGAGCCTTCAGGAGGGCATACGTCTACAGCTGAGCAGAAAGGAAATGAGCTACCTCTAGCTTTGATTGAGAGTCCTTGGATATCCTTGATAAGAAACATAAGGTGAGCTCTCAAAATAAAAAGTGTTAGCAGAACTAGTAATCTATCAAATTCTAGTATTATGGAATAATGTTTGCTCACAAGAGTCCCTATCTATAGCAATTGAATTAAAACTTCTAGTTCCATGTGTATACTTGTTTTAGACTGGTATAAAGTCATTAGTGTTGGTACAATAGAGTGGAGAACTTGGCCCTTTCTTGATTCTCACTTGTATCACTTGCATAACTCAAATCATGGCTTCAGCACTTGCAGAATGCACAGAATTTGTGTGCCCCACAGATATATTTGTTTCCCTGCAGCAATATTATTTTCTGATGGAGAACAAAGGGAAGTCACAAAAACAGTCAAGCGACCCTCCCCAGCAGTATGTTTCAGGTGCTGAGGGCCACCAGCAGAGAGGTAAATCACTGTGGGGTGGGGTGGGGTGGGACTGGGGAAGACAGGGCTTTTGGCTCCTACCCTGTGCTGGGCTCCGCTGATAGTCCCGGCTGGGTCAGACCCACCCCCAGATTTCTCCCCTGGCTGTAGGAAGCTCTGCAAGCTCCCCACCCAGCGCTTTCTGCACCCATCGCTCCTCAGCTGCAGTGGGAGGGATCCCTGTACAACTCCTCCATCCGTCCAACTCCCGTGCATCCAAACTTCCTCAAAACCAGACCCTCCCTCCGAGCCTCACCACCCCACACCCAGAAACACCCCCCCCATGAGCCCCACTCCCTCTGCACCTGGACCACCTGGTCCCCCCCCATGAGCCACCTGCACCCGGATCCTCACCCTACCGAGCCCCAACCAGTTGCACCTGGATCCCAACTCCACTGATCCCCACTCCCTCAGCATCTGGACTCCCCCAGTGAGTCCCACACATCCAGACCCCCATGCTGAGCTCTATTCCCCCCTCCACACTAAGACTCCCCTGCTGAGCATCAACCACCTTTACCTGGACCCCGCTGCAGACTCCCATTACCATTGCACCAAGAACCTCCCCACACCCGGGTCACCCACTGAGTCACCTGAACCCAGATTGCCCCACACAGAACCCACTCAACCCACACCTGGATCCCTTCACATTAAGACCCTCCACACACATATCCTGCCTTGCTGAGCCTGCCTGGCCACACCTGGTGTACCTGTCATGGAGGGGCAGGGCTTTGGGGTGTTTCTGGAGCAGGCCCGGTCCTTGCACTGTGTCAGGGTTGGGTACAGCCTCATCACTGAGTCCATGTCCTGAGGGGGTGGGGGGGGAGAGGGCTGTACAGTGATCTCCCTCCTCTATGCAGCCAGTGACCTGTGCTGTCAATGCCATGCTGGAGCCTCCACATTTATTTGACAAATAAAATTTGCAGAATTTTAAAATATTGTGTGCAGAATTTGTAATGTTTTGGTGCAGAAATTTTAATTTTTTTGGCACAGAATGCCCTCAGGAGTAAATAGTTATTTGAGATCTATGGATGAAAATACAGTATATAAGTGGTAGGTATTATATCGATCAGGTTATTTCTTGATACCAGAACTATGTATTCCAAGTGAATTCACCAAATGTTTATTTTTATGATCACTCAGCTTTCACCAACTATTGTGGTCATAAATTTATGCTAATTTAGGTTTGACATCACCACAAGTAAGCCTTAACCAGGGCCGGCTCCAGGCACCAGCTTCTCAAGCAGGTGCTTAGGGCGGCCGCTCCGGAGAGGGGTGGCAGGTTCAGGTATTCGGCGGCAATTCGGCGGATGGTCCCTCACTCCTCCTGGGAGTGAAGGACCTCCCGCCGAATTGTTGCCGCAGATCGCAATCGCGGCTTTTTTTAGATCGCGATCGCAACTTTTTTTTTTTTTTTTTTTTTTTGGCTGCTTGGGACGGCCAAAACCCTGGAGCCGGCCCTGGCCTTAACTAATTTTATTTATAGATTGTTTATGTATGCATTCACTTATTTGGTAACAGAACCCCTAAAATGTGCACATCTTTGCATCTGCTTGTTTGTTTAATTATTATTTGCATCATATTTATCCAAAAGCTTTTGGAAAGTCTACAAATAAGATTTGTAAAAAGGACCCAAGGGGATATTATTTATGAGTTATCTTTGCTCTTCCAAAACAACTCAGAAATTTAGAGAAAACGCTAAAGAATTAGTGGATACTTTAATTTCTGGAATTGATGAACCAATATTTGCCAACTCTTCTATGGGTCTATTCTTTATTTGTTTTGAAATGTACTGTACTGAGGAAAACAAAATGCATTTTCAAACAGGTGGCAACAGTTTCCCTAATGAAATACTTTTCAAACACATGCAGGATATGTGACTAGAATCCACTCCTTGTTAGAGATACAGTGTGTTGTATATAGACAACCTACCTTAATTCCCACTCTGTCCATAACCAAGTAAAGAAGTGAATATGAAGCCATTATAAATTAAAACTCAAGGCAAACTTAATGTCCTTATAATGGTTATATTACCTATTCATTTATCCAAATGCATTCAATATTAATGAAATTTTAATTGCAGTTGCAGAGCTATCACCAAATATACAACCACCAACAGGGTACAAAAACACTGATTTGTTTCTTTGCCAAAATTTCACTGTAAGACTGGAAATGTTGCTTTCTGGGTTGCTGTGATTCACTTTCAAAGAGAGAGGCAATCTCTTTCCCTCAACTCTCTCCCCTGTTATCCAAGGCTTCCAGATGCACTTAGAACAAAAGCTTGATGCAATTTTTGCTGGCAAAACTGTATTTTTCTTGCGGTGCAATTAGCAAACACTTGCACAAACTGCATTTATTTTTACCCTTTGCAAAAGGCACCAGAAAAGTAAATGTCACCAGCCCCATTGTATCATATATACAAACACTGGTCCCAGTCCAGCAACCCTACTCTATGTGAACAATCCATGTTCACACGGGCAGTCCAGCTGAACGCAGGACTTCTGGAGCATGGACTATTTGGATAAGCATTATAGGGCACCATCTAACCCATATCTTGCATATCTCTCCTCAGCCCCAAAAAGAAAATTTCAAGGTTGAAAGTTAGTGTTAACCCAAAGGGCTTCTGAAGTTTGATTCTGAGGATCTCTGAACTGCCCGGCGGTATGTGTTAGAAGAAAAAAAAAAAGTTACCAGAAAACACTGTCAAAAAGAATGCTCCTGGCCCTGCTGTGTTTAACTGAAAATGCTACTTAATGTGGATTAGAAGACAAAATGCAATCAGGAACAGTGAGAATAAAACTACGCTGGAGGGCCTTGAAAACTTGCCAGTTTTGCCCAAGATAAATAGCTTCCTCCATGCCCCTGTAGTTACTATAGCATATATAGTACATACAAAGGTTATCTAACTGCAAATTCTTAATTAGCTATCTAGGGCAATTGCTATGGTTTTAGCAGACATCACTGTATCTCAGTCCCCTGCTACTCTGACCTGCTGATAGCAAAGAGAGAATGATGCCTTTATTTACTGAGTCAAATTCTGCTCTCATTTTACACTAGTATAACTCCTTATTTTAAGTAAAATGACTGAATTTATACTAGTGTTGCTAGGAATAGATTTTGGTGCAATAATAACACCACCTAACTCTTCTACAACACACATTTCATCCTCCAGTCTCAAAGTGCTATACAAGGGAGGTCAGTATCACTATCCCCATTATACAAATGGGCTCTGACTTGCCTAAGGTTACCCATCAGGCCACTGTAAGAGTTGGGTCTAGAACCCAGGGGTCCTGAGTCCCATACCAGTGCTCTGTCCATGGGGCTATATTAGGGATGCCTTTGTTGTATACTTGCATAAAGTAAAGATGCCCTTTGTTTTAATAGCACTAGATGGACCGCCTCAGCATTGTGTTTTGGTCGGTCAGTTCACTTTCATTTTGCCCTGTTTTTTGAGAGCAGCTGTGCCTGAGAAATAGGTCCGTGAACACAATAGCAGTCTGATCAGAATAGCTATCGCACATGAGGTACATACCTGTGATTCAAAGACTAAAGGCTGAGTGTGGGAGAAATCCAAATTTTTGTGGCTACAAAACTTTCCATTATCTCTTTGCAATCTGCACTAGAGAAGCAAATGTAAAATGGGGACAGGAAGGAGGAGATGAGGTAGGGAAAGGCAAACTGCAAAATGAAACTGCAGGTTTACACTCCTAATTCTGTGACATTCCACTGTCAAAGCTGATTACTGTACATGCAAGATGAAAATTTGTGATTGGATCCATATTACCATCCTAATGATTAACATTGTGGCACATGGTTACAACTTCAAAGTACCTGACTCTTGTCCTGTGTATGACAGTTTTTTATATAGAATTGTTCAGTTGAACCACTTCGGTAAGTGGGAAGCTCTCTTCATATGTGGTATAACTCCACAGTAGTCTCCTATAAGAGTAAAGTAAAATGCCTTATAAGTAAGGCATTTTGAAGACATCTCATGGATCCATATGCCTCTCCTCCTGTAAAGCCCCTACTAAAAGTTTCTGGAAGTGTGTGTATGTGTGTGTGTCAATTTTTATGAATTTGCTGAGGTGCCAGTTTGATTTCATAACTGAAATCTAACGCACTAGATTTGCCAGTTGGATAACCCATACAGAATGGAATCTAATTGGATAACTGCTTTTCATTGTGGCCAGAGACCGTTTAGCTCACCAATTTTAACTCTGCGTTCTTTTCAGGTCAACTTTTTAGCAGTATTTCTCAAATCTGGCACTTGCTTATCCTTAACCAATCAACAATTTATTAATTTACCCAGAACTGCATTAATATCCAATCAATAATTCTCCACAAAAGTGTAGATACAACCAATGTTGTAGATGTGTACTACAGCTATAAGACAGTTTTGCAAGCAATTATCACAGACTAGAATTGAGGCTGATCAGTTATACCAAAAAACAATGCAAATTACCAAGATTTCTTATTACAGTTATTTATGATCATTAATTTCTCAATTCTTCAGTATCTAGAGCATTTATTACACTTCCAAGGATGCATGTAAATAGGCATGTAAACAAGGTTGACGATTACCAAGAAAACTTGAACAGCAGTTGTGTTCAGTGCATTCAAGAAGAACTCAGCAGTTCTGAGTAAACTCTTCTGGAAAGAAAAAATCTATCAATATGATCTATAGACCTCCAGAACATTACAGATATAATAAGAGCTAATAACTACTTGAATTGATTGTTAAATAATTGTGGCTGAGTTGTGAACAAGACATGGAAAAGTGCGGAAAAGTAATAATGGACCTTTATTAATTGTGGTAATTTGGAACAGCCAGAGACCTATTTGTTTAAGAAAAAATTGCTGGAATAATATAAACACTCAAGTATTATGTTATGCCTGCCATTCTTTTTGATAATCAGACGTTTTGCTGCAACTATATTAGTCATTAATATGCAAGGCTGACAGTGGGAGCCCTGCCATGTGCTGAGCTGACAGCAGGACCCTGGCCACCAGCCACCCAGGGCTGACAGCGAGATCCTGATCACCAGTCACCTGGGGCTTTGTTATTGCTGGCTGAACGGCTGCGCAGAATTAGAAAGCAGCCATGAAGAACTAAAGAAGACTTTCTGCGTGATGTCATGATGCACTCCGCAGACAAAAAACGCGAATTGAAGGAGTGGCGGGACAGCATGAAGAGGGACCAAAAGGAGCATGCGGGGTGCCAGAACAAAGCCATGGACTGGCTCTGAAACGTTATGGAGCGCCAAGCGGACATGATCCAGGCGATACTAGCACTGCAAACTGAGCAGCTCCACACCTGCCCTCCCCTGCAGCTGCTGTTGCAAAACTTTTTCCCATGCACCCCCCCCAGACACCGCCAACATACTCTTATCAACCTCTAGGCTCCAGTTTGTACCCGTTGCATTCCACTCCTCCCCCATCACAGTCCATCACTGCGCACTTCCAGTACCGACTGCATTCAACACTCATCCCTCTGCAGTTTAGCCCCACTGAAGTACAGTACCCACTCACTGTACTCCAAAGGAGAAGGTTGGATATGATACCTGGACATACACAAATCTTTAACCGTCCTGGGACCGCACCTCCTCCTGGGACCCTCCCTTCCCTCATACCCCTCAGTGCTGATGTGATTTTTAATAAAAGAATTGTTTTGGTTTGAAAGCAATCTTTATTCTATTAATTGAAAGCAAAAAGAGCCCTGCAGAGCAACAGGCAATTTTCTTAAACCTTCATCGTGCATCGTCTGCACCAATCACAATCACTTCCTAGCATTACAAGCACTGCACTCCCGAGCATAGCAACAAATATTAGTGGCTTTCAGCTTCAAATTGCTGCCTCAAGGCATCCTTGAGCCTTATGGCCCTGCGCTGTGCCTCTCCAATAGCCCTGGTCTCTGGCTGTTCAAATTCAGCCTCCAGGCACTGAGCCTCAGCGGTCCAGGCCTGAGTGAAACTTTCACAGTTCCCTTCACAGATATTATGGAGTGTACAGCATGCGGCTTTAAGCATAAGAATATTGTCATTAACCAGGTCCAGCCTCCCATATAGGCAGCACCAGCGGGCCTTTAAGCAGCCAAAAGCATACTCAACAGTCATTCTGCACTTGCTCAGCCTGTTGCTGAACCACTCCTTGTTGCTGTCAAGGTGCCCCGTGTATGGCTTCATAAGCCACCTCAGTAAGGGGTAGGCAGGGTCTCCAGGATCACAATGGGCATTTCAACTTCACCTACGGTGATCTTCTGGTCTGTGCTCCCATAACTCAGTGGTTGTTTTCCGAGCCTAAAAGCGGCATTCCACTGTGGTTAGCACCTCATTGAATGCCACAAGCAATCTCATATCATACTGAGTGGTGAGATCAATGTCGAACTGCTCTTGCCTTTGTAGTTTAAGGAATAACTCCACTGCCACTCATGACGTGTTAGTGAGAGCGAGCAGCATATTGGTCAATAGTGCAGGATCCATTCCTGGAAACCGAAAAGGCAGAGTGGGCAGTAAACCATTGAAAGATGGCGCCAAATGTGGATGGAAGCACAGGGATTGCTGGGATGTGAAGCAATGTATCACGGGGCATTGGGACCGGACCCAGGATGCCCCGCGACTCCCTCTGCCTACCCACAACTCTTTTTTTTTTTTTTACATGAAACTCTTTTTTTTTTTTAACTTTTCAGAACTGCCTCACACTGAAAAATTAGTTACTCACACCTCTAAATGAGTTCTTTGCAGGAAACAGCAGTAGGTTTGCAACTTGCAGGGCTGATCCTGGGCAGAGCTTGAGTAACTTTTGTTAATTGGGGTGAAGGGAATCAACAAGATTGGGCCATATATGAGGAAAGATAAAGAAATAATTGAACTTGGAAATAGGAGGCATAGTTCTGCTTCCATTTTCAATAATGAGAATATGCAGATAGAGACCCCATGAATGGCTTTGTAAATTTAGAAGAATATGCGGTAATGGACACATATGCACTGATGTTTCAAATCTCAGCAGGATTTTCCTAACTGCTGTGTTTAATTTTGGAAATCAGCATGGTCATGGGAAAAAAAAAATCTTAAAACTACTTCTAACTGGAAAAACTTCAACCAAATCAGTTTCCATTGTCAACATTTTTACAAAAGAGTGTCACTTTCACCAACATTTTATTTTAAAGGAAAATGGGGCGGAGGTGGAGGAGGAGTTCAATATTGTAAGAAAGAGTCATTTAGATTTTTCTCATCAAAATAACTGTTTTGAATTTTTAATTTTGTATTATACTTTATAGCATATAAAATACCAAAGGAAATATCAACATTTTTTGATCTTATTGAAACAAAATGTTTCAACCTATTTTTTCTTTGAATTTTTTTTTGCAAATAATTTTGAAATTCTCAGGTTTCATTCCTAATAGGAACTAAAAGAGACTTCAAAATCTTGAAATCCTCTAAAAAGCAGAATTTCTGCTCTCTGTACAGCTCTATTTAAACCTTTTTGCTCTTTCATTTGGAAAACACAATGCACATTTCTTTTACTATTCATAGAATCATAAAATCATAGAATATTGGGGTTGGAAGGGACCTCAGGAGGTCATCTAGTCCAACCCCCTGCTCAAAGCCGGACCAATACCCAACTAAATCATCCCACCAGTGCTTTGTCAAGATTGACTTTAAAAGCCTCTAAGGAAGGAGATTCCACCACCTCCCTAGGTAACCCATTCCAGTGCTTCACCACCCTCCTAGTGAAAAAGTTTTTCCTAATATCCAACCTAAACCTCCCCCACTGCAACTTGAGACCATTACTCCTTGTTCTGGCATCTGGTACCACTGAGAACAGTTTAGATTGATCCTCTTTGGAACCCCCTTTCAGGTAGTTGAAAGCAGCTATCAAATCCTCCCTCATTCTTCTCTTCTGCAGACTAAACAATCCCAATTCCCTCAGCCTCTCCTCATAAATCATGTGCTCCAGACCCCTAATCATTTTTGTTGCCCTCTGCTGGACTCTTTCCAATTTTTCCACGTCCTTCTTGTAGTGTGGGGTCCAAAACTGGACACAGTACTCCAGAGGAGGCCTCACCAATGCCAAATAGAGAGGAATGATCACATCCCTCAATCTACTGGCAATGCCCCTACTTATACAGCCAAAAATCCCATTAAGCCTTCTTGGCAACAAGGGCACACTGTTGACTCATATCCAGCTTCTCGTACACTGGAACCCCTAGGTCCTTTTCTGCAGAACTGCTGCCTAGCCATTTGGTCCATAGTCTGTAGCAGTGCATGGAATTCTTCCATCATAAGTGCAGGACTCTGCACTTGTCCTTGTTGAACCTCATCAGATTTCTTTTGGCCCATCCTCTAATTTGTCTAGGTCCCTCTGTATTCTATCCCTACCCTCGAGTGTGTCTACCACTTCTCCCAGTTTAGTGTCATCTGCAAACTTGCTGAGGGTGCAATCCACACCATCCTCCAGATCATTAATGAAGATATTGAACAAAACCGACCCCAGGACCGACCCTTGGGGCACTCCGATTGATACCAACTGCCAACTAGACATGGAGCCATTGATCACTACCCATTGAGCCTGATGATCTAGCCAGCTTTCTATCCACCTTATAGTCCATTCATCCAGCCCATATTTCTTTAACTTGGCAGCAAGAATACTGTGGGAGACGTATCAAAAGGTTTGCAAAAGTCAAGGAATAACACATCCACTGCTTTCCCCTCATCCAGAGAGCTAGTTATCTCATCATAGAAGGCATGACTTGCCCTTGGTGAATCCATGCTGACTGTTCCTAATCACTTTCCTCTCCTCTAAGTGCATCAGAATTGATTCCCTGAGGACCTGCTCCATGATTTTTCCAGGGACTGAGGTGAAGCTGACTGGCCTGTAGTTCCCCACATCCTCTTTCTTTCCTTTTTTAAAGATGGGCACTACATTAGCCTTTTTCCAGTCATCCGGGACCTCCCCTGATCGCCCTGAGGGAGTCAAAGTCTGCTTTTCTGAAGTCCAGGGTCAATATTCTGCTGCTCTCCTTTCTTCCTTTTGTCAGGATCCTGAACTCGACCATCTCATGGTCACTGCCTCGCAGGTTCCCATCCACTTTTGCTTCCCCTACTAATTCTTCCCTGTTTGTGAGCAGCAGGTCAAGAAGAGCTCTGCTCTAGTTGGTTCCTCCAGCAGTTGCACCAGGAAATTGTCCCCTGCACTTTCCAAAAACTTCCTGGTTTGTCTGTGCACCTCTGTATTCTAGGACCTTGATCATTCTTCCATTGAAGACACTGGCAAAATCCCATTGGTTTCATTGATACAGGGCAGGGCCTTAAGTTCCCAACTTCAACCTCCAAACTTCTGATCTTTGGATCATGCTGTGTACTGTTCCTATGCATGGGTCCCATAGGTAATCTGTGCAGAACTCTTCTAGCACAAGTCTTAAAGCTGAGAGCAACTCAGAAAGGAAGCAACTTATGAAATGGAGGAAAAGCATTAGGTTTTCAAAGCAGAAGAAAAGCAGATAGTCAGGGATAGCATGTCTTTCTCTCTGTGCTCTTATCTGATGACTCAGCATCTTCAACCCCCATGGACTTAGTTCCTGCTCTGAGTACTCACACTGGCCAATCAAAGAGATAAAGACCAAAGTGAATAACAGTGGTAGCATCCCTAGGAGGCAAGAGATGCATGGAAAACAGCTCTTACAATATTAATAATTGACTTAGCATTCAGAAGTTGGGATTTAACTCCAGAGCGATGGAGTTTTTTTTAAAAAAAAGCCCAACCTTATTTGTTGCCCAAGGCATGTTCCTGTTGTTCAGCTTGGTTCATGTTAGATATCAGTGGTGCCATTTAATAATTCACTTAGTTGCACTTGGGACACAACATAAATAAAAGCAAATGGCACCTCACAGAAAGCCTGTGTTGTGTAACTCTTACCATGGTTACTAGGCACTTCACTACCCCCTGTCCATAGTGTGAGTTCACCAACACCACCAGTCTCTGGCAACACAAGCACTGCCTTCCAGGCCTCCATAGGCCCTACTCTCCCTTGCAGGTTAAGGACGAGCACGCTCCGATCCCTGCATCCTCCAAGCATCATTCTGGAATGCCCAGCCCCTGATCCATTGGGTGCTCACAGAACTCTTAGATCCTCTGTTCCCAAAGGAATAACACACCACAGCTTACCCATTACACCCCAGAACACAGCTCCACTTAACACACGGCACCTATATTTGTTTGTAGAGAAAGCTAGTATAAGTTTATTTAACAAAGAACAGAGATGCAAATGATAGCAAGCAGAAATATTGGAAGCAAAAGGGTTACATATAAAATAAATGATAACATGTATACTAGAGCCTAAACTTACTTAATAAGACATTGTCATGTCATACAGAGCAAAAGCTCACCCAAAATCCTTCTAGTGTACTACAGCCAGGTTTGGCTGTGATCTTGTGTTTGTGAGAAAAGCATGGTAGCTTTTTGATTCCTTAATGGAAAGATCCAGAGTTTGTCTCACTCCCTATGGTTATAGTCCAAAAATCCATTGTCTGTACTTGCAGACAGGATAATCCCTGGTGCTTGTGTTTTCCTGTCTAGGATCTCCTCTGGATACTTTGCAATCACTTGATTAGCATTCTGCTCAGACTGTAAATGGGTGCCCATTGTCAACCACACAATACTCAGTTTATATGTAGACAGACAGAGAGATAAATATCCCTTGTCTAAAAGAAACCTGTTTCTCTCCTTTTCTGGTGACCAGCCCCCAAGTCACTGTGTGTGTGTGTGTGTGTGTGTGTATAATAATACACATAACTCCTTAAATACATACATTTTGCAGTGATTAAAAATGAGTATGGCCATTGCTTTCATTAGAGACCTTACATGGTACTTTTTGGGTGAACTAGAATGTAGATACCACATCCAAGGAATCCCTGAAAACTTTATGCATCTCTGTGCCTTCTGCCAGTCAGTCAGTACCCATAGATTCCCTGGATCACACCTCTCGCCACTGGGATTTTGTTAGAGTTTACCATTTAAAAAGACAACATATTGTACATAATTTCCACAATTATTTTCTATGCTTTATATAGCGAGAAGGCTATTTAAAGATGCCCAAATACCAGGATGAGAAAATTATATATGCACATGTGAAAGTTTTATATAAACACTACATTAAGATGAAGCTACAGTGGGAATACATGTGAACAATTTATGTTGTTATCCCAGAACTAAACAAACCCATGAAATTCAGAGTTGAGGTTAGCCTTAAAAGCAATCTAAACATGTTACACTAAAATGCAAATGTAAAGCACCCAAACAAACTTAAATATGCCTGGTAGCAATGCCCTGAGCTAGTAATACAATCATCACTTATGCATTTCAGTGTTCCTGGTCCCAGATTAGGGGTGAGTTGCTTTTAAAGATGAACTTAACTTTTACATCCTCCGTGGGTTGTCTATGGGGACCTAACTCTGCATCAGAAAGCAGTAGCTGCTACTGTCTGAGCGAAAGGACCACAGCTGTTAGAGTGAAGCCTCTAGTAAACTCAGAAACCTCTATACAGGAACCAGGCTTTTGAGGGGAACAAGGAGTCAGTGTGTTAGCATGGGGTTCTACACCTATTTAGAATGACACCACAGAAGTGTGTCCAATATTCCAGAGTGTTGACCCACTATAGATGTGACCTGGTGCTGTGAATGAACATATAAACTAGACAAATAATTAAGTACTTTGACAGATCAGGCTTTCTGAATACTGGGAGTGTCATGGATCCAAAGAGATTAATGGAAGACAGATGCACTGTATAAAGCACTGTGTGTTTACTAGAGAAAAATCAACATATTAGTGATAAAATATTTGAAATGACAAACATTTTCAGGGGTTGGGGCAAGGCAATATAATATGGAGTAATGCTAAAAATCACGGGAAATAAAAAATGACTGAACAATGATATCACAGTTTTAAAGATTTTACTAGAAACAGGCAAGCACAGATTTTAGTATTGGTTTAGAAAGCAACCATGTTGTGGATGAAGAATTGGCTATAACCATATGTCTGTACTACTGAACAGTTGTTAGGTATATTATTGAGAATTAACATTAATTGAGTAATATGTTCTGCCAGTGCTAAAGCTGTATGCCTACACAGTTCTTTGTGCTGTGTCTATAAAATTTCAGAGCTGTTTTTTTAAATTATCATTTGTGGCCCAAGAAGACATTGGAGTTAGCACAGGAAGTTCATTTGTCTTGTTATAGCATGTGCATGTTATTAAACAAAGTATTCCCCTTATGGTCTGTGTTGGGATGGATTTTTTTATAACTTGAGAGGAGTGGTTTGTCTGGCTAATAATAACTTAAATTTAATCGTGAAGTGTTCCAAATTGGAGAGGAAGGATGGGTGGTCCAGTGGTTAAGCCTTGATTCTGAGACTCAGGAAAGATTGGTTCAGTTCCCTGGCTTGCCACAGACTTTCTGTTTGGCTTTGGGCATGTCACTTAGGGCTGGTCTACACTAGGGGGAGGGATCGATCTAAGATACTCAACTTCAGCTACGAGAATAGCGTAACTAAGTTGACATATCGGGATCGACTTACCTCGCGTCCTCACGGTGCAGGATCAACAGCTGCGGCTCCCCCGTCAACTCTGCTTCTGCCTCTCGCTCTGGTGGCATTCCAGAGTCAACGGTAGCGTGTTCGGGGATTGATTTATCGCATCTAGACGAGATGCGATAAATCGATCCCCAATAGATCGATCGCTACCCGCCGATCTGTCTGTACTGGGGATCATCATACTTCCTTACTTCACAGGGATGTTATGAGGATAAATACATTAAAGGTTCTGAGATGCTCAGATTTTTGGCGGGGGGGAAGGGGGGTGGGCGGGCATATAAATGCTTTAGATAAGCACTCCAAAAATCCCA
Source organism: Malaclemys terrapin pileata (assembly GCF_027887155.1). Lineage (NCBI taxonomy): Eukaryota > Metazoa > Chordata > Testudines > Emydidae > Malaclemys > Malaclemys terrapin. The sequence goes on along the minus strand of NC_071515.1, from coordinate 65,317,090 downwards.
AAGCACTCAGACTTTACAGCCTGATTATGAAAAATGGCCTAGATTCAATCTTTTGCTCTCAGAAGGATCACTGTGGCAGCCTGAGTCCTGTGGGGAAATTCTGGCAGAATTAAGCTGAATTCTTCCTCTAGGCTCCATGTGAGTGCAGGCCAGGGCATCCTTGGAAACTGTGCTGTGGCTCTTTCTATTTGCAGTGAGGGTAGTCAAGCACAGAGAAAGAGTAACAATGACAGACCCCGGTCGTCGGCGGGTGGGATCGAACCTGGGACCTCTGAAGCTCTACTGCATTAGCTAAAACCCAACTGGCTGTTAGCTAAGGTTGTAGAGCAGACTCATTAATCACTCTCTCTAAGTGATCTCAGTCCCATGAGATGGGACAAAGCACCACACCCAGAAAGTGTGTGAGTTACATTTGTATTATAGTGGAGCTTAGAGGCCACAATTGAGATCAGGACCCCTTTCTAGAAGGTGCTGTCTGAACACATAATAAGAGACCATTTCTGTCTAAATAGACAAGACATAGGGAGAGGAAACAGAGAGGGAAAGTGACTTCATCAAAGGCACACAGTCTGCAATGGAACTCAGGTCTCCTCCCTTCCAGTCCAGTGCCTGATCCATGGCCCTGCTCTCAGCTCTGTCTTATTCTCCCTCTCAGGTGGACCATGGAGGCACTCCCAGGGAACATGACCTGTACCGTCCAGTCACTTTGTAGCTGACCCCAGTGCTTTCTAACACATAGCCTCGGTGCAGCGTCCAGCTACTATGGATCTATATAACCAGGGAAATAGAGTGAAAAAGGAAACCACTTCTAGTTGAAGCTTCAGGGGGATTTTAAGTGGGCAAAATTTAATTACCCAGATTATTATGTGGTCAGAGCACCGAGGCTAATGTCCCTACTCCTCTGAAAGTTGTTTTCAATGTGTACAGCATGGTCTGGACCTTGGTTTTACAGACTCCTGGCATTCTGGGGTATCAGTTCCGTATTGACTCAGTAGAGCTCCTCCTTCTCAATCACCAACATCACTGGGTTAAGGATTATGCTGAGATTAGCCAAAACCATTGGGTCACATTCATTCCTGGTGTATCTCCATTGAATCAGAAAGGCACAATTATTACCCCCCTTTCTGTTAATAATTCCTATTTCTTGTATTGTCTTTTCATCTGTAGATCTCAGTACTTCACAATGTTTTAATATATTCCTCCTCATGACACCCCATTTTATAGCTAGGGACTCGAAACACAAAAAGGCTAAGTGACTTGCCCAAAGTAACACAGGAATTCTATGGTGGCATAGCATAGAACTGAACTGTCTCCCATGTCCTAGCCTAGAACCCTACCTCCTGGACCTCCTTGCTCTTCAGCAGCCAGACAGAATATGGCTGGGAAGTACAGGTTTTGCTTCCTATAGTGTTCCCATAGATATAATTGCCTTAGAGGAATTGTGCAGGGATGGGATAATAACAGAGATGAGGGTGGGGTAATAAGATATCCCTACCTCACACCAGCTAGCAGAGCTGGCTTGGTCTGGGTGGGTGGCAGTGTCCAATGATAGCAGGGATACTGCTTCAGCATTCTATGCCCAGGAGTAACACAAGAAGAATTCTGGTGGATTCAGTCCTTTTTCTTCTGAGAGCAAAAGGCAGAGATGTAGCCCCATCTGAGTAGATCAGATTCAGCATAGTTGTGATTCCACTGAGAATTTGGCCCACTTTATAAAAAGATGGCTATCTCAGGCAGAATTTAATAACTAATATTGGAAAGGACAGTGTTGAAAATCAATAGCTAATATATACTGTTCTCCCAGAAACTGAGTTGCTGCAATAGGTTATCATGGACATCTGTAATAGTTTCAGTTTAGAAATTGCTGATAGTTTGAGGGCAGTCTCTTGCTGTTTGGGTCTTTCTTGGTCTATTAACTCATCCCTGTGCTAGGGCAATAAAAAATCTGGTAGTCACATAGTCACTTCATTGCTCTTTATTTGTTGTTTTCTTTCTATGCTAGCCTATGATTTGTTAGACAACTTTTCTATGGCCAGTCTTTGAAGGATGGCTTTAAATAAACAGATTTGCAAAATGGAACTGTTACTTGTTGTTCTATAGTTTTCCTTTCCAATAAATCATACAACCTCTGTTAGTAGAATGCTTTCTTACTGCTTTTATGCTTCCACATAGTTTAGAGCAACCTTGCAAAGTTACCATGAAAATTTACCATCTAAGGAAGACAACCTGTTCATCCACCCTTACTATTGTGATGATGGAGATGATGATACTTCAGAATATTTTATTTACCCACCAAAAATAATTATCCTAGACAAGTGATCGAGTAGAAGTTTACAAGATTGCTTAAGAAGTATCTCTGAGTTTTCACCTCTTTAGTTTCATACCATTGTTGGCTGAGGGAAGTGGGGGGCCTACACACAATTTAATGGCCTTTCTCCATTTTTCTACCCGTGTATAACAAAGTAAATTTAGAAAACCACATATGACCAATTGCAAAATTTCAGTGGATGTTCTAGGCATAAATGGACCAGTGAAGTGCATGAAACTCTCTAGTTTTAATACAGTACAGGCATTTTACTAGAGCATTTTGTTGTATCTTAAAAGTTTGAAATAAACGCTATTTGAATAGTGTCTTTTTATTACAAAATGACAATCATATTCTTTTTTTGCATTTTTTTACCATCTCTTTTGGGGAAAGTGGATGGGAAGGCAATATGTTGACTGGACTGACTGGATCTCAGTCAATATGCTATCCTCCTTTCCAAATGTTAGGATGGCAAGGAATGAAACACAGGAAAGGTAAATCTTTCTTCTTTAGTTCCTTGTGTTCTCTCTTGATTGACTCTCATCGGCTGGTGATTGGAAAACTGGGCTCGGAGGATTGTGTTGTGATATCAGATACAATATTGGGTCAATAAATGAAAGAAAATGGAAGATCCTGCAAGTCTTCACATACTCCTCCCCACAAGATGTCAGATTTTTTGAGTTCTTGACCTTAAAGAGGTCTGGTTTTCAGAGGTTGGGCTTTCATCACTGTTTGAAAATCTGGGCTATTTTAAGCTGTAAAGTTGTGCACCCAAAATCGCAAGTCACTTTTAAAGATCTTGGCCTTAGTCTAATTTTCTTGGGTTTTTAATAAATTTTACAGTTTTTTTTTATATCATCTAAAAACACTTTTCTGTGTGATGGTTGATTAATTCTTATCAATTTGTAGCTTTGATGGTTTTTTTTGTTTTGAAATTGACAACAATGGGTTTGGTTTTATTATAAATGGCATCAGGCCTGGAATTGGCACTAGAAATGATTTCAAGACAACTTAAAGAAAAGCATGATGCTCATTTCCCAAAAGTTATTAACAGCTGGTGATGTTCATCTTTCAAAACACTGTACCAGTTTTTTAATGAAATGTTTAATGTATATGTGCTAGAGCTGATCTAAAATCAGAATTTCCATCCTGTGGGAAATTCTGATTATGACGGAAGTAGAATTACTCTGTAATAATCTAAGAATACTGAAGAATGCTAGATACCAATCTAGTTATTGAGAGAGTCTGTATAGCATATAGTAGGGGTAGTGGAATATTATTCACCTATAATTCAGTAGGGACTGTGGAAGGCAGGGAGGCATAAGAACATCCCAGAACACACTTGAAAGACAATGGGGGAAGCTATTGACTTTGAGGATCCTAAAGCCTGTCTCCAGCTAAGATGCAAGCCGTGTCTTGCCAGGCTGTGAGCCTAGAGATCAAAAGGCAGTTTAAAACCCTCTGAGGAGAAGAGGGAGAGTTGTCAATTTCCAAGGGCTGGCTAGGGAGCCAAGCTAATAAAGAGGGAGGGGCAGTATAGAGGAATCTGTAGGAAATTACACCTACAAGGTCCCTGTGTGGAAGATGGTTAGACACCTGGTAAGCTAGACATGCATACTGTCTTTTTAATCTCGGAGAACAATTTTCTCTGACATGCTTTAGTTCTGATCAATAATATTTTGCTGATTGGTCACTGCTTACCACTGTCATTATTCCCATAGGTGCTGACGATAACTCAGACCTGCTGAGGGAATCATGGTTGATCTCAGGAAACTGCAGGTCAGAGCCCGCTCTGAGAGTGGGAGAGTTGTGTGATTCCACCCCAAGAAAGATGACAATCTGAGACATGCAGGGCCGGCTCCAGCTTTTTGGCCACCCCAAGCATAGAAGAAAAAAAGAAAAAGAAAAACACGATTGAGCTGTCGCCGAAGAGGAAGGGAGGGAGTGAAGGACCTGCTGCCGAATTGCCGCTGAAGACTGAAGCGGAGCAATAGAGTTGCTGCCGAAGTGCAGCCGAAGAGGAAGTGACGGACTGAAGGACCCGCCGCTGAATTGCTGCCGTAGAACCGAACGTGCCGCCCCAATAATGTACGGAGTGCTGCCCCTTTCTATTGGCCGCCCCAGGCACCTGTGTCCTTCGCTGGTGCCTGGAGCCCGCCCTGGAGACATGAGAAGGAGTGTGGTCAGAGGTGGAGTTAATCTGGGAAAGGTGACACTGATATTTTGACCTTTGTTTTTCTCCCAAATCAGAACAAAAAATCAAAGCATCAGTATCTGTCACATGACAAAATTCCAAAGCATGGTTTCGCAGGGAAAGTCCGTAAATGCCTTACAATGCATCTTACTCCTGCTTGCAGCTTCTTGGGAGACATTACCAGAGACCTGTCAATCAGGCAAGCTGGGTTGGCCATGCCGGTGAACTAGTCTATTTGAAATGCCTCCAGCAGCTGCAGGAAGGTTCTACCAGATCTCCTGCCTCAAGCAGCAAGAAAACAGAACAACCAAAAAGGATACTACGACTTACCAAGATATTATTTAGCCTCAGGGGGGCCCTGCAGTAGGATTGCTGGAAACCTTCTTCTGACACACAGATTTCTGGCTAAAGTAGCTTCCCATGTGTGGGCAGGCCTCTCTGATGGAACACCTCAGAGGAATAGAGAAGTTGGCGGAAAAGGGTGGAAAAATGCCTGGGCTAAACGGACCCTGCTTATGCCGTGGTGAGTCATGCCACAAGTGCCATGATAACTGAACCCTGCTCATGTAAGCTGCTCATTGGATTGTGAAACTGAATGACACTAGCCAATTTCTCCGGTCCCAGATACAACTGTAGGAACCTCTGTCTTGCAGTGTCCAGTTATGCCGGCTGGATGCTGCAAGCTTATATAAGTTTGTCAATTTAACAGAGAAATGGATATGTACCAGGCTTGTTATCCCAAGGAGAGTTTCTGATATGCTTCAAACCAAATGCACTGCTTCAGGTAGAATAAACAAGCAGATTTATTAACTATAAAGATTTTAAGTGATTATAAGTCAAAGCATAACAAGTTAGATTTGGTCAAATGAAATAAAAGCAAAACATATTCTAAGCTGATCTTATCACTTTCAATGCCCTTACAAACATATATGCTTCTCACCAGAGGCTGGCTGGTTGCTTTTCAGCCAGGCTCTCCCCTTTGATCAGCGCTTCAGTCGCTTGTTGTGGTGTCTGTAGATGTAGGTGGAAGAGAGAGAGAGAGCATGGCAAATATCTCTCCTTTTTATCATGTCCTTTCTTCCCTCTTGGTTTTGTCCCCACACCCTGTTTCAGAGTCAGGTGAGCATTACCTTATTGCAGTTCCAAACTGACCAAAGGAAGGGGGATGACTCACTCTTTTGTTACTGTCTAGGCCAACGTCGATTGTTCCTGTGAGGCTGGGCTGGGTTTGTCCCATCCACACCCTGATGAGGTGTGAACTGCCCCTCTGCTTCTGGAGAGTTTTTGTCTGGGCTTGCTTTAAGCAATGAGGATACATTTTCAGCATTATAACTTTATACATAAAATTATAACCTATAATATTAGTATTACATCACTATAAAAACCATGCTCAGTGCATCATAAACCTTCTGAAGACACCCAACATGACAAACTTTGCATTGGATACAACACAATCATTTTATAAAGATGAACATGGGGGTGTAAGGTGTTCCCCCATGGTACAAAGCATCACAGAAAGGTCTTGGAGAAAAATCCCAACAATGTGGTTTGACCAGTCTCCACAGTCTGGCTGTTTGCATGCAAGAGTTAGAGAAGTCAAGCAGCCATTTTTGTGGCCTTGTCCAAAAGTGCAGTAATAATTCATTCGATATACCATCGAGTCCACATTTCAGGGTTTCCACAGCTCCTCAATATTGAGCTACTTGTGACTTTGCAGTCTCTGCAGAGTGAGCAAAGATACTCCTTGACTTGTTTTGTTCTGTGCTTTGCTTTTTGGGCTGGTTTACCATTAAGGCTGAGTTGGGTGGAACAGCACCAATAGTGGATGGGCAGTTGACTGATGACCAAGTAATTTTTTGCCCAGGATGTTAATGCTGTGGCCAAGTTTTAAACCTAACTCAGTACATTTGAATATGGTTTTGAAACTGCAAAATTACAGATACTGGGTTTGTTGATCTGTCACCTGCTTCTGACACAGTGAACCATCATGCACTTCCATTGAAATTGGCAAGAATTTTGAGAAATAGCAAGATGGTCCAAGTCATCTCCTCCCTGCTCCAGAATCCTCATTTCTTTGTTGAAATGGATGGTCAGAAACGTCAATTGCATACTCAGTGGAATGGACTGCCCCAAGGTTCAGTGTTATCACCCCTGCTCTTTAATGTCTATACAAATGACCAACTAGAATTTCCCAACAGGTAAAGTTCTTTTATATAGATCTTTGCATTGTCACCAAGTTGAAAAGATTTGAGGACACTAAGTCTATTCTAACTGGCTTCCTGAGTATACTTGGCAAATATTCTCACACATGATTCCTGAATGCCAACCTTAGCAGGACACAGGTGTGCGCCTTCCATTTGAAACACCATAAAGCCAAGCAAAAACTGCAAATATTGTGGCATGGTACAATCTTTGAACCATGTGTACTTTGGGGTCACTTTAGACTGAAAGCTGACATTCAGAGAGCACCTCAAGAAGTTGAGAAGAAAGTGAACTCCAGGAATTGTGTACTCCAGAAATTGGCCAACACAAAATGGGGAGTTGACCCAAAAACACTCCAAGCAACTAATCTCACCCTCTGTGAGTCACTGCAAAGCACTGAGCCTCCTCCCCCCCCTGCCCCCCGCCCATCTCAGGATGGTCTTGCTCAAGCCATATGCACAAAATTGATTGTTAATTCAATCAATCCTGCAGGATTATCACAGGGACTTTGAACTGACTCCCACTTTGTCATTATGCTGCCTTTCAGGGATTGTACCACCATCAGTGAGGTGGGATGCCTTCAGTAAAAAGGAGAGACAAAAACAGATGCATGATTCCAGACATCCATATTGCATGGACACATTCCCCCAGCCAAGAGGCTGAAGTCTGGAAAGAGCTTTGCCTCTGAAAATCCCTTACCCCAAAATATCACTATGGAAGGCTACAGAGTAACAAAATTGGGTAAATGCCGATGATCTCGAAGAACCTGGTTCCTTTAGAACAACTTCCTCCAAGTACTAACCTCGAATGAAAACACTGGTGTGCTCTAAAGAAAGTGAGAGCTGGGGTGGCAAAGAATGGTGACAATTTGATCAACTGGAAGCTCAGGAATAACTCCAAATGTGAATGTGGAGAGCATAGGCAAATACTTGAACACTGCCTGATTTAGTGCACCCTTCAACATCCTGCACTTCCAAGACACTATTTGAGATAAATTGACACCACCAGGTCTTGGATGTGGTTTTGGAGTGACAAGCTATGAAGGTGATTTACTCTTTCCACTTTAACAAGGTGTGACTCTGCCCTTGTGGCAGCCTGCCTTGTTCACCCTAGGATTCAATGGGATAACATGGCTATATGAGGCAGTTGTTTTGTAGCACTGCTAATCCCTGCATTTTCCAGTGTGAAGTTATTTACTGTTGGAAACAAGTTGGTTCTTTGTTTAAGTACCCATTTTTCATCCACAAATGCAGAGATATCGCCAAGTTCCCAGCAAGAATACCTGAGGGAAATCAACAATGTGACACGTTTTTAAAGCAAATAATCATTCTTCACATCTTTGAACTAATAGTAATATGTGTACTTTAATTCATGTTCCTAACGTGCACATTTTCCAGTGCTACAACTCTAGAGAAAAATGTCTTTTAAAAAGAGCAATGTTTATAACACTCCTTTAAAGAGGAATAATAGTGCTTGCTATATGTCAAAGGTCCTGTTAAGACTGGAAGAGATTTGTTTCTGCTGTAGTGAATAATTAAAAGCCACTTCATGGCATAGCCATATTTTTAAACTATGTTTCACAGCCCCTTTAGGGCTAGAAAATAATTATTTTAGTGTTTGATGCAGATGCATTTTAATATTTGATTATGATGTCTTAGTCATTCCAGGTTTTGCAAAGAATATTTTTCATTCAGCCTTTGAAGTTGTAAGATTTCTTTAGCGTTTGGGGAAAAAACCCACCTTTTTAATTTATTAATAGATATTTTAGGACTGCTCAAGGGATGATTTGTGTTTTGATTAATATTAAGGAATCTGTTTGGAACTTTTGAGTGTGACTATGTGCACACGCTTGACATTTCTGATCTTTTGTATAACAGGATGCATGTAATTGGATGCTCAAGATTCAGTGAAGTTCATTTGAAATATGTATGGGAATATTCAATGCTTTCCTACTTCCCAACCTACTCATTTACTAGGTGCAAATGAGGGCAGAATTTTGCCCAGAGAGAGGTACTGTACCTGTATTTGGGTTGGTCTGGCCAATTGAATATCGGAGCATGGATATCAAGTATAGGCAGAGCAAATGATTTCATTTCTTCAGCTTTCAACAGCGAGTGATTTGTTAGTACAATATTCAAAAAGGCAGTTGCATGCTGACCTCGTTGATGCTCAGAAAGCTGCCACCTTCACATCAGCTATTCTAGTCACATTACTTATCTTCACTGGTCAAGAGAGACCCGCAGATTAAATGCCCCTAGACGGAGATACTGCTGCGGAAACTTGCCAGTTTCTTTGTTAACACTAATGGGAATCCTATACGGTAAAACAAAGGCGTGTAGAAGACACTCCTGCACTTCATCAGCAATAGACAGGGTCTTTTTTTGCATTGACCACAATACATTTGTTCAAGAAAAATGTGGTGTATTAAGAAGAAATACCTGTCAGAAATGGAAAGATAAGTTGGGTTTGTCAACAATGTGGGGACCGATTTTCAAAAGCCGTTCACTCTTACAAGTTACCTGGCTGTTAAGACAATCAAAGTTACAAGAATAGTAGAATCTCGTTCTTGTAAGTGCAAGCTACATAAAATACATTTAATGGGTTGACATTTAGCATTATGAATTGATGTGTTGATTTAGGGTCTGGTCCAAAACCCCTTGTAGCTAATGAAAAGGTTCCCATTGACTCTAATGCGCTTTGGGTCAGGCTCATATACAGCACTTCTACAGTGGATGCTGCTGGGTAGAATTGTATGTTTGGGATAGTATAAATAAATGTTTGAGGCTGGGATTTGGGTATCTAATTTCTATAGGCTCCTTTGAAAACCTTAACCTAAAATGCCAGTGTGTAGTTTTGGGTGACAATACAGATGCTGGGCTCAAGAACATGATGAAGGTCATAAAACAAGCTGAGGAGATGCAGGAAGGGTACAATTCTTGTATCAGAGTCAATGGCAAAAACCCTATTGACTTCAGTGGTCTTAGGATTTCACTTGAGATGCATACCCTTAGATCTGAGGGATACATTACCCTGGGTTGTGGTAACAAAGTATGATATAGACTCTTTCCCTTCCCTTACTGGAGAAATGAGAATAAGTACGAGACAAAAGAAGGCGTGGAGAGATAACAATATTGTAATTATGGTTGATATTTAAATTGGAATCCTTGAAACTGCAATTCAAAGGAAAAGAGGAGAGAGAAGCAATGGATACAGTAATTTATTGCTTCCTAACACATTGTATGGTGAGTGTATTTCCAGATCTGATCTTTGTCCTGACCTATGGTTAAAGAAAGAAAAATCACATTAGTCGCTAAAGTAAAATGGTCACATTATGATTGCACATTTAATATCACCTGGAAATTAAAGCCTATTATTTCTGAAACAGGATGTATTGTTTTGGAGAGACCAGCTTTAAAAGCATGTAAGAGCGACCTAGCCAAACAAACAGGACAGGTACATATGTAATAGCAGAAGGTACTTCATTAAGTCTGAGAGAGCTTTTGGAAGCCTCGTGTAGCTCACAAATAAATAAAAATGCTCCCGTTCGAAATGTAGACTAAGCAACGTCTTCAGTATGGCTAAAAGATTAATTTAAGGAGGCTTTTAAAAATGAAATATACAAACAGAATGCTATAAAACCCAATATAGAGTAACATAGATTTATTAAATATATGATGTTTATGATTTTGACACATTCCAATGACAGTGATAAGATAGAAAAGGACAGATCTATGACACGCAGAGACTCTTTCAAATAGGGATATAAAAGATCTTGTATAGAAGTCAGTTTTTCCCACCCTCCACTCCCCAATACTGTGGTCATGATCCAAATCCCATGGACATTAATGGGAATTTTCTCCAGAATTCCTAATGAGGCAGTTTTCGTGTTATACCACGGAGAGAGATGTAGCGCTAGATTCACAAAGGTACTTAAGTGCATAACCCCCAGTCTTAGGTGCCCAAGTCTTGTTTTTAGGCACCGCTGCGGTTCATAAAACTCCTGCTCAGCTGCTGCTGGAGCCTGTAGGCACCTAAACCCCTTTGGTCCCTAGGTTTTTACATTAAAATTTCCCTATGTGCTTACATTTCTGCATGTGCATTGTGGCCTCACTCTGGGTGTCTGGACGCCTACCTCCTGCCTCAACCCATGAACTGTGCCTCCCGCTAACTTGCTTGTGGGGCCCAAGTGGGTAGGGTGGGGGTGCTCACAGGCCACCTACCCAGAGGTGAAAGTAAACCGGCATGGAGTGGTATGGCGTACCAGTAAGAAAGTGGCCGCCGTTAGGGTCCGCTACATGGCCGACTGTGCTTGCAGGGCCACTGATGGGGCCAAAAGGGGGCCCAAAAGGGGCAGTTGCCCCAGGGCCTGATGATTTAAAAGGGCCCAGGGCTCCGGGCAGTGGCCAGAGCCCCAGGCCCTTTAAATAGCCGCCGGAGCCCCGGGCACTGGAGGGCTAGCTGGGGGAGTCTGGCCCAGTCCTGCCCCACCCCTTGTGCCCGAAGCCCTGCCCCTTCCAGGGGCCCAGAGCCACCGCCCTACCCTATCCAGGACCCTGGCCACCCTGCATACTGGTAAGTCCTTTAAGTTACTTTCACACCTGGACCTACCTCCATACAAAACAAAACAATTGGAGAAGGGGTGGGAAGGAGATGAAGGACCTCCTTCTATACCTTTAGCCCAGTTAGGATATTCACCTGGGATGTGAGAAACCCCTGGTCCTAGACTCCTTCCACATGATGAGGAGAAGGCATTTGAATAAGGGTCTGCCACCTCTCAGATAAGTCCCTAAGCGTTGAGCTATGGGATATTCTGATGCAGATCTCCCTCAATCTGCCCTTTTGAGGCTGTTTCATTGTATATAAATATGAATTGGGTGGAGGTGGGAGACCAGGATGACCCTCCCTTCCCTGCAACCCTCCTTCATCCCCCAGCTTCTTGCCAGATGTGCCTGATGTGACTAACTCTAGGAGAGGGTTCACAAGCAGAGAGAGGTGCCTCCTTGCAGCCTGGGCTTAGCACCTGTCTCTGTGAGAGAGGTGGGCTTTGGACACACCCCTCTCATGAGCATCTCCCATTGGATCACGTAGGCAGCTCCCTGTCTAGTGTACTGCCTTGTGTGAATTGCAGTCTAAGGTGTCTATCTCTCCCCATTCATTGTATAGGGAGCCTAGGTGCCTAACTCAAGCTTTGTGAATTTTAGTGGTGTTCCTGTGATTTTTGGGTCCCATATGAGGAGAGATTAAAGAGGCTAGGACTCTTCAGCTTGGAAAAGAGGAGACTAAGGGGGGGATATGATAGAGGTATATAAAATCATGAGTGATGTGGAGAAAGTGGATAAGGAAAAGTTATTTACTTATTCCCATAATACAAGAACTAGGGGTCACCAAATGAAATTAATAGGCAGCAGGTTTAAAACAAATACAAGGAAGTTCTTCTTCATGCAGCGCACAGTCAACTTGTGGAACTCCTTACCTGAGGAGGTTGTGAAGGCTAGGACTATAACAACGTTTAAAGGAGAACTGGATAAATTCATGGTGGTTAAGTCCATTAATGGCTGTTAGCCAGGATGGGTAAGGAATGGTGTCCCTAGACTCTGTTGGTCAGAGGGTGGAGATGGATGGCAGGAGAGAGATCACTTGATCATTGCCTGTTAGGTCCTCTCCCTCTGGGGCACCTGGCATTGGCCACTGTCAGTAGACAGGATACTGGGCTAGATGGACCTTTGGTCTGACCCGGTACGGCCATTCTTATGTTCTTTCTAGGTAGCTAAAAGATAGGTTCTTGAGATAGCAAGTGCTCAGCCTGTTACAAGAGTGGTCTATAAAAGAGATGTCTCTCTATATATGTAAATAGTTAACCAACCAGATGCCAGTCAATTGTGCTCAAAGATATGCAGCATTATTTCTGGGTCTTGTAGGATCAATAAAAATGTTGTGCACAGCAATGGTTTCTGCATGTGAAGCTCTTCATGCAGCTCTCAAGACAGCTCATGGACTGCCTGGAACTGACTCCTGTAGTGGCTATGGTGCAGGTGTAGTACCCAGATCCCCTGAGTGACGAGTTGGTGTCCATCGTGATCCACAGTATTCTGTCCGAGAGGAAGGGATAGAGCCAGATCAGTGCAGCTCTTCCCACCTTTGCCATGTCTCTTAGGTGACTCATCAGTTCATGATTGTTGTCAAATGCTACTGACAGATTTGACAACGTGAATGGTCATCTCTGGACCACATCGTCCTCTAACATAGTCTGGCTTATGCAAATTGAATCCACCAAGAACGTACTACAAGAAAAGGCTCAAATGTCCCAGAAGCCATTGCCGATGTCATAATGTCCTACAAACAGTCATGTAAATTTGACTCAGATTGTGATCTAAGACATCACGAACATAAGAATTTAAAGGAGTGTTTTCAGTGTTATAAATATGCTTAAAAATCCACAGGATAACAAAAATAGAAAACAGATTTCTTTTCTTTTAAAAAGGCTTTAATTCTTTTTTCTGTAGTTTGCATGAGAATGAGGAAAGACAAAGACTCTTCATCACAGATGTTTGACAAGGGAGCAAAAGTATGAAATTAAATAAAAAAATAATGAAAAAAATCAACATTTTTTCTTCCTCCTTAGATTTTAGGGGAAATCTGCATTGTTTGTGGTTATTACTTGAGTATGTAGCACAGAATGACAGTGTTGGTGCAGAAGCATCTTCAGGGATTTTTCATTTCATACATCTTGTAGAGCTTGCCAAAGCAATTCCAAAAGATCAGGACATACTCATATCCTTAACACAAATTTAAGAAGTTTCCCTGGTGGTGGTGCTGACTTTTTTTTTATTGTTGTTCATTTGTTTTTAGTTTGTTTATTTTGGGAGTTTCAACTCCTCCTTCTTTGTATGCAATCTTTGAGCATGTTGCTTCTACTGCACCATCAAAATAAATACAGACAAATAAACAAGATACAATACAAAACAATTACATTAACATTTCAGTTCACACACTTGTGTGTGCTATGTATCTTTGGGAGTCTCATCTGCCCAAGGTGCTTTAGTGCTCAGTCTCAAAAATGTCAGACTTGCTAAGAAAGGAAATATCACAAAACAGAATCATCAGAAACTCCAAAGTCTGCAAGGCTTTTTCCTGGGTTCATCAATCCTGCTTTAATTGGAGAGCTGTTTGGTACCTCCATGTCAGCTGCTGCTCCATTTTCACTGGGGCATCATTCATTGAAAAAAATCACTGGAAGAATAACATTGTTTTCATGCAAGCTGCTAGTCCCCATGGAACACTCAGCACTGAATAACACCACAGTCTCACCCCCTTATCCTCCTCCAGTGAATCATAATAATCTACTACAAAATCAAAGGCAAGTACAGAAATTAATTGATACTGAACTTGTGCCTGTCATTTTCTCTTGTATCTAGTTCTAGCTTTGACTCTCTGCCACCCAGATATGGGGATGGGTAGAGAATGCGAGAGTGGTCCTGATTCACTCCAAGCTCTGCAATGGCTCCCACTTGTGAAGACTTTGTCATAGTGCCCCGATGGTAGAAAGTCCACCAGGAAAAAGGTTGCAACAGTTCAAGTATTAACACTGCTAGTGAGGTCATCTGCATGGAATTTAAACTGCGGCAAGGTAGGTTTAGGTTGGACATTAGGAAAAAGTTCCTAACTGTCAGGGTGGTTAAACACTGGAATAAACTGCCTAGGGAGGTTGTGGAATCTCCATCTCTGGAGATATTTAAGAGTAGGTTAGATAAATGTCTATCAGGGATGGTCTAGACAGTATTTGGTCCTGCCATGAGGGCAGGGGACTGGACTTGATGACCTCTCGAGGTCCCTTCCAGTCCTAGAATCTAGGAATCTATTCCCAGAGGGCCTCCAATTGAAGTGTTAACTGTGTCTGACCCCCCTTAGTTTCCAAAAGGGGAGTGTAGACATTAGTGCCACAGAGTGGCAATGTTACAGGGTGAGTGTCCCTTTAAGGGGTAACAGTCCACCTGTGACTCATTCAGCCCTTCTCCACATATAGGGAAGATCAGTGTAGCTACATGACAGGAAATTCATGTGGTTAAATCAGTCCTGGCTTGGAGGTAAAAGAGAAGCCTCCAGGGAGGCAAAGGAAGCAGTGAGGGCTACCTGCCTCTCCCAGGCCAGGGGGAAGGGACAGAGTTGAAAGGGGCCAATGTAGAGAAGCTGAGTGAAGGTTGCAGCCAGCCTGAATGACCAGCACAAACCCCAGAAGGAGGAGGGCTGTGGGACTCCTGACTGAAGGAGGGAAAACAGGTGGGAGTTAACAGAGCAGACCCCCCACTCCAGAAAGGAGGGCTGTGGGATCCTGAAACAAGGGGAACAAGGGCTGGAACAAGGAGTTGTTTGATATGAGATATAATAAATGAAAATCCCACCATGGGGAATCTTAATTAAAGTATTCTGGCCTGCGGGTGACGGCTTACAAGAACCCCAGAGAGAGCTGAGGGCCATGCACTTGCAGGCCCATGTTGTGCCACAGTGAGCATCTTGAGATGATATCTGTTACAGGCTCTTAATCTCTCTCTAGTGGCTGGAACTCTGCCACTGTCTCTGAGCTAGGAGACCTGGGCCTTTAATTGAAGATTTTCAGTCCAGGGGTTGGGTTCAGTCCTCAGATGGTCTAACCAGGGTCATTGTTACACAAGGAGCCAGCAGCTTTACTCTCTGCTGGGTATGTATGTAGAGCCAAAAGCATGCAGAACTGACTAGGGAGGAGGTGTGCTTATAGAAACTGGGGGTGTATTGAGTTAGCCTGCCTCCTAGAGAGACTTCTCTGAGCCCCCTGGTAAAGAATGAAGTTGCTTGCCACTGGTAGAAACCTCAAGGCCATGGTGGATTAGGTTGGCTTAGGGACACCCAATTGCATTTCCTTATCTTAGCAAGAATTAATTTAGTCCAGTGACTGTCTGGATGGAAGGGATTAGTGGGACAACATGAACAGTGGCTCTGTCGTAACTGCTCTGTCTGCTTATGGTGGAATTTAATTAGAGCCAGTGCACATAAGAAACCATTACGGCATCACACATTGTGAATCAACTGGAAGAATCGGTTGGCTTTTCTGGCTATTTATTGACTAAGTCTAATAGACAACACACCAAATCAATATTCTTAAGCCTTTTTTCCCTCTCTCTCAGATCTACCAGTGTTCTGAGATCCATGATCACCACAGTTGCTAGTACAGTGCTGTTTTTAGTCTGGACTGTAACATAAACTCTGACCCATAATGTCTAGAATTTCATTAAGAAAATGTGCTGCCCCATCTAAAATGCATTTAATAAGCTATAGAGACTCATTTTGAAATACCAGGTGTAGTACATACATAAAGACAAGGCTGTGACAGCATGGTTTATATACAGGGTTTGATACTTTGCCTCCTGACATACTCTGGGCTTGAATTTATTTACACCGAGGCTTCTTTACATCAGTCTGGTAGTGTAAAAGACCCTTAAAATCAGTACATATAATTTATGCCCAATTTAAGGTCCCTTTGCACTGCCAAATGGAGTAAAGGGCTATAATGTTATCGAGAATCGGATCCCCTGTATCATTTTTTCTGTAAAAAGTAGTTTTCCCTAGAAATTGATACTGTTCTAGCTCTGCCTGGCCATGGCATGGAATACTTTCCTCCATTTATGATCTCTAAGTCTTGTTTAATGGAGCGCTACCTTATTTTAAGATGATAGTCTGCTTGATGGCTTTGAGGAACCATGTGAGCGATGGTTGCTTTGTAATATAGCGTAGTTGTGATATTATATCCACTCTGTAATTTTTATTGACTACCAGCATAATACTATTATTTTCTTTATGTACTACTTCTATTTTACTGTAGCTTTGTAAAATACTGCATAAAAGATCAATAACAATACAATAAAAAGTTCTATACAATCAGACAATTAGAGAAACCAAATTATATGTTTCAACTTACTGTCACTAAATTGCAAAATATTGAAGGTAGACGTTCATAGTCTACATTAGAGAGGCAATTAAAATTGGAAGCCAGTGATTAATATTGCACTCTGCTACATGTAGAAAAGTGACCAGCTTTTAAAAGATTCCCTAGTATTCATACGAAGCATCTCTGATCTTTAAGTTTATGAGAGTGAATGCATAAAGAGGGTTTTTAAGTAGGTGGCAAGATTCCCTGCTTTTACTTGTGGTAAGGATTTCTCATCACCACTGTTCCAAAAAAGTGCATCTTTGGGGGAAATGTATCAGCTCGTGTGTATACAGGACCATACTGGCAGCAACCAGGGCATGTCTGATTCATACGCAAAGTATGCGGCGCTACACAGCTCTATCCTGTCAGCACATCCTTATAGCACCTCACACTAATTAGTCTGCTACCACATCCTCCCCTCTCCATCCTAAAAGACAATTGGAGACAGGTCTATGTGGTCATCACCACTGTGGTATCCGAGCACCTCACAGTCAGTAATGGATTTCATACTCTCATCACCCCTGCGAGATAGGGAAGTTACCTAATTCAGGTGTAGAGCTATAGAACTGAGGCACAGGGTAGAGTAAGTGTTTTGCCCAAGTCACATTGGAAGTTTGTAGCTGAGGTCAGAACTGAACCTTGAGTTCTAGCCTGCTTCTGTGCCCATTAGACCAGCCTCCTACCCAAAGTATCTTCTGCTCAAGATGGGACTAGAACACACAGTCCTTGGCTAGGAATGTCAGTGACTTATCCATTAGGGACTAAATCTCACTGCTCCCCCCCCCCCCCGAATTGAGTTTACTGATCAAATCCACATTATCACTGTTAAAACCTTCCTTAACATTCTTCCCCACCCCCATGACAATTCCCATCACTGTTGACAAACTACCCTGAAGCTCCCCCAGCTCTCAGACCCTTCTCCACTCTAATATATGCTGTCCTTTCGGGAAGCCTGACTAAAGCCAACATCTAATCTGTCTTCATATAGGGTCTTATGTTTCCTATGGTGAGCTCTAGTAGCAGGATGTGTAATTCTTAATGATGGGCGTCCTCAAAAGTTTCAGAGAGTTACTTGAACTGAACCTCTGCGGGTTTGGGGACACTTGTCCCAGTCTAAGCCAATTTCCTTTGTTGATCTGCAAATCGGGATGGAAATTAGGCTCCTTTCATAGATTCATGAATGTTGTTTTTGTATCGGTCATGTCATTTCATTTGCAGCGTCAGTCTGGAAAAATTGAAAAATAACCTATCTCAGTATTTCAGAGCTACCACTTCTAGTCTCAGCTGAAACCTTGGAACTGTAGAAGTAGGAGATGTGACAAAGGCAAGGGGGGCAGGAAAGGGAGAATGAACTGAGCGAATTTTTAAATCCTGTGTCGACACTACAAAGTCTGTGGCCCTGGGATAGGAGGCATTCTCCCAGGTGCAGCGTAGACATACACAGAGGGAGCTGAAGTATTAGGGAAAGCTTGAGTCAATCTCTTTCTCTTTGGGTATAATGTCACCTACTGTCCCCACAGAGCCATTTATGCCTCTTTAAAATTCAAAATTTGACTCTAACTCTGAATCTTTTAAAAAAAAAAAAAAAAAACCTTCAGAGTCAGCATTCATGTAAATACGTTGAGAAAGCCAGCATGTTTCATGGGATTCCTTAAGGGAAAAAAGGATCAATTGTCCATCTTTATTATTGTGAAACCAACAAGCATAGAGGCAAAACCTTTTAATTAGCTAGTAGAAGAACAAAAGTGTCCCTATTCCATTCCATGCATAAAATCTGAGGGAGACATTTTACGGGTCAAACTGAAACCTAATGCATCTCCATGGAAGTTGTTGTTGTTTGATATATGGGACTCACTGTTTAGGACCTCAAGCTAATTCCTCTCTGGGAATCTTTCAGTTGACTTCAGTGGATTTGGGGTCAGCACCTAGCTGCGCTCGGTATCCACTGAGTGGGAGAAGCTGCAAAAGGAGCCATTACTTAGGGATGCCAGTGGTTCCTCTTTTGACATTGTGGCATGCTAAAGGCCTGCTCCTAAGCCAACTGAAATCAATGGGAATCTCTCTCTGTGGATTGGTGCAAAGCATAACCGCGGTACAGAAAAACCACATTATCTACATCACTTTGGGTTCTAAAGGAAGAAATGCCAGTAAAACTAGAACTGGGCCCTATGGCACCACAATCAAAGTGAGCCTCCAGAGCATGGCCCAGTCCTTTTGTGAACTTGCTTTCCTATCCGTGTAGGGCATTGATTCAAGCCTATGCCAGATGGATCCACAGATTTTTTTTTTTTTAACTTTTGGGACTTTTTTCTTGTATGCCTGGATTTAAGCCCAGAAACAGCGAGAAATGGACAGGCTTTCATATCTCTTCTCCGGGATCTTAAGAATTTTGATGCTGCAGCACAATTACAAATATCCAGCAAAAATTGAAAATAATCAGATGACCAACTTTTTTTAAAGTCACCAGCTGAAGCCAACAGATTTCTGTAAGACCTTGTAAAGTCTCAACAAAATCCTAGATGAACCACAGAATAGCACGAAAGGAAACAGAATAACATTCAGAGCTGCAAACAGATAAGATTTTAGAAGAACAGCAAAACACAGCGGAGACATAGAAAGGAATTTTTTGGCAACATAGCCATTTTGGTTTTAGGAAACAGTGCTATTGATTCTTATGCAGACAAGGCAACTTTAATGAAATGTGTTTCAGTAATTTCCATTCCCCAGAGTTAATAATAAAATTATACTATTAAGAGAAAAAATTCCTGTGTTTGACTCCATATTCTATTGATTTTGAGCAGGGGGTGGGGAGCAGTGGGAACAAAAATATTGTTAGTATTAGTCTATGAGAGCTGATACAGCAAAAAGAGAACCAATCCTCTCTATAAAAATTAAATTAATTTGACTATAAAACAGTTCCTGATGATTATGAATTTTTTTAAAGAAGAAATAGACACAAAATATCTGAAATATCTTGCATGTGTTATGGGTGAATCTAAAGTGAAACTGATCTGGAGCACAAACAGAATTATTAATGATACCCAAAACAGAGCTGTGTTGGAATGTTTACACAACGATGCAATTAATATTGCATGCCTGAATCAAGAACATAACTCCAGTGACTCTGGAATTAAAAAGGCACAAGTGTGTGAGTGAAGCCAACGTGAAATAAAGTGATTCATGCCGCAGCAAAGTGTGAAGTTCAGTTGACAAGATCTTAGTGAAATGAAAGTACAGCAATGTGAATGATACTGACACCAACCCTGATTTGTAGCACAAGTACTACTGATGACTAGGCCTTCCCTGGGCTGCCTAGACAGGGTATAGAAGGAAGGTAGCTATGATGGCTAGATAAAAGGTCAATTCCCTTTTGCCCTTTCAGCAGTGCAGGCCAAGAAGGTGGGTGCAAACAGTGATCAGGAGGGATTCTGGCTGAGTTGCCAGTGCAAAGCAACTCCCCTAAATCTCCACCAGCATGCCCTTTGGGGATAAGAGCCAGAAAAACCTGCTTCTCCAGTTCTTTGGACATGAAAAGTGCTATCTAAATGTTAGGCATTCTAAAAGTCATAATGTGTACAGATTATATTTGGTAACAGGTTTTTGCCTTTATAATCTAAGCTATGATGTTGTGTTGCTGTGTTCCATCCAAGAGGTAACTGACATGGCTGTATTTCTGTGATGGATTAAGGGGGTTGATAATCCTTACCTGTCTCAGACTTATAAAGATCCCGATTCATCTGATCACTTAAGAGCAGTCCCAATTGACTTCAATGGGACCACTTGAATGCTTATAATTAAGCATATGCTTAAGTTATTTGTTGAGTTGGGGGCTTAGTTAACAGCTGTAAACCACTTTGAGATCATTAAATGGGAGCTGATGTAGAGTCACATCCAAAACTTAAATGTGAGTAGAAACCCATACCTCAAACTACAGGACTTCTCAGATTTTCACCCACAGTTCAAAAATTAGGATACAATTTGCACCCTCACCCAGGGAAGCTAACCTCAGATCAGGAGAGTGCATATGCCCAAATGTTTTGCTGGTTGGGATCTTGACCAGGATACAATTTCATTGTACATTTTGGGATTTCAAGCAAAGGTATGTACTTAAGGGAGTTTGACATTATAAAATGCATCGAGACAACGCAAAGGTAAATGGACAATTTACAACCAAGCCATCTTGAATTAAACTGAATTGGCTCTTACATAGTTTCTCTACTGACACTGGGTGTCCGTGGTCCTTCTGCTTTAAAGAATACTTTTTAGTTGTAACTACAGTTAATCAGGTTTTTTTTTTTTAATGAGACATTTGGCCATTGATAAAATGTCAATTAATTGAAACCAAAACTGTTGCAGGTACAGGTCAGTTTTGATTAATTTCTCAACTCAAAAACATGTTAAAATTTAAAAATTGCCAAATCATCCTGTTTCAGATTTTTGTAATGAAAAAATTGTGCTTTGCCTGTTTTGAAAAAACATTTCAATTTGAAATTTAGGCTAACCGATGGTCAAATGAAACAAAATGTTTTAATGGACCCGAGTTTGACGTCTGGCTTTGAAAAGCTGCAAAAAATCAGAGACTTTAAGTAAAAATCCTGCAATCAGATCTGTACATAGAGGCCCCTGTGTCTGAGCTGGTGCCCACTTAATTGAAGGGTTCTCCATAAGGGCATATGGGTCTGCCCACATAGATCCAGTTGCAGGATCGTGGCCTAAAAGAGAGAGTATCTGGGAGACCAGAAGATAAGGGACTGATATCCTGTGTATAACATTGTGGAGGGTGGTTAATGGAATTTGCTTTTGTAGTCCATGAATGAATGTTTTTCCATTGGCGATGTCATTTGTGAATCTTGCAGGCACAGGAGGTTTTCAGGAGGGATTTGAATGATGTGATGGTGAGCACCTTGCCCGCTGAGTCAAGGGGAGGAGGCTTTCTGCTTATAGGGGTAAACTATAAAGAACTAAAAAGGTCAGAACAGGAGAAAGAAACAAAGAGGGTGGTGAGTTTGGCATCACTCTGGCAGAGCAGAGGGCACAACAGAGGATGAAATTAGAAACGAGAGCAAACATGTCAGTCAGGCTGGAGCTGGGTGGAGCCTTGGAGGTTAGGATGAAAATCTTAAAATTGATACAGAAGGAGCTCACTGGTGTATTTTAATTATCCTGTAAGAAGAATAGGGACAGAACTGACCACACATCTTGAGCATGAGCATTGTTCCTGCAGTAATAATAGTAAAAATACTTGCACTTTATATAGGACTTCATATTTTCTAAGATCTGTGTCAGCAGAAGAGGGATCCTCCAGCATAAAGAGCACGTTACTCAGAACTGGCCACTCCAACAAGGTGCTGATGCAGTTGTACTGCTGAATAACCCTCCCTCAAAGGAGCACCTTCATTCCCATTTCATAAACATGGTGGAGTATCTGTGGCAGAGTGGCCACCTCCGTGGCAGAGAAACAGCGGCCCACTTCTGTAGGGGATCTCATTGGGATGAAATAGTAGAAGGGCTTAGTTTATCTGTGGACTGCTTGTGCTTTGCATGCAACTATAAAAAGCCTCACTTTGCGAGTGTGCCTCAGAGGTGTTCCTCAGACTAGAGACTTTCCCTTGGGGTTGGCTAGAGTGAAACTGAAGGCTTTTGAACTGGTGGGATGTGTGAATTGAGTTCGGCTGGTTAAATCTCCCCACGGGCTCAGTTTTAGTCTCTTACTTGAGAATCTGGATTAAATGTGCCTGATGTGAAGGAATTTCCTTATGATGCAGCATTTTAGTGACATTTTAAAAGTCATATTCTAGTTGTATTGGACTTGCACAAATAAAGTACATCAACACTGAATGAATCAAGCATGTTTTTTCTCTACTTCACAGTAACAAGATGGAATATCCAGACTTGTCTGGCATTTGTAACTAATCATATTTACAAACCTGCAGAAGATAAAGAAAATGCAGACAAAATAGGTATCTTAGGAGTGATGGAAAATTCTCCCTATGTATCCAGATGCAAATATACTGAGTGGAGTCAAAAATTAAATGTGAGCCTTAGTCATCAATTTCAGAGCTAAGTTCAGATGAAGTTTTAAGAGGCTTGGATCATGTGTTCCAGTTGAAGCCCATCTTGATCAACAGTTAGACTATGAAAGCCAAGTTTCACAAGCTTTCACGTGGCAATTTAAACTGATTTAAAGCATCTAGGCAAAGAGTCTTCAGAGCAAGAATATTTCAGTGTAATCAACTTAGTATGTTTTACAACCAAAGGTCTTACTGTCTACAAACAGCCAAATGCCTCTACTCTGTAAATGACAAAAATGTTTAAATTAGCAACCCAAAACCCAATGCTGTAAATTTTATTGGTAAATTTGGAAAGCTCACACAGGAAAAAAATCTGCAAAGGTAACCAACACAATAAGAATACAAAGCAGAACATCCAAATGCTATTTAAAATGGCTACAATACAGGAAACTTCTGTTATTAGCGCTTTCTCCCTCATGAAAGGCAATGCTGAAACTAGGGTTGCAAACTTTCTAATCGCACAAACCAAACACCCTAGCCCCACCCCCGCTACATTCCCCCTCCCTCCCTCACTTTCACTGGGCTGGAGCAGGAGGTTGGGGTGTGGAAGGGGGTGAGGGCTCAGGCTGGGGGTGCGGGCTCTGGGCTGGGACAGGGGGTTGGGGTGCAGGGGGATGAGGGATCTGGCTGGGGCTGCAGGCTCTCCGGTGGGCCCAGGCATGAGGGGTTTGGGGTGTAGAAGGGGGCTCCATATTGGGGGGGGAGGTTCAGGGCAGGGGGTTGGAGCTTACCTTGGGCGGCTCCTGGTCAGTTGTGCAGTGGGGCTAAGGCAGGCTCCCTGCCTGTCTTGGCCATGTGTTGCGCCCCTGAAGTGGCCAGCAGGTCCGGCTTCTAGGCAGGGGGCGAGGAGGCTGCCTGCGCTGCTCTTTCCCACAGGCATTGCCCCCCAGCTCCCGTTGGCCACAGTTTCCGGCCAATGGGAGTGCGGAGCCAGTGCTTGGGGTGGGGAGAGCGTGTGGAGCCCGTGGCCCCCCCACCTAGAAGCCGGACCTGCTCGCCACTTCCAGGGCACAGCGCGGTGCCAGGACAGGTAGGGCCTAGCCAGCCTTAGACCCGCAGCACCGCCGACCGGACTTTTCATGGTCTGGTCGGCAGTGCTGACCGGAGCCACCAGGGTCCCTTTTCGACCGGGTGTTCCGGTTGAAAACTGGACACCTGCCAACCTTAGCTGAAACCTAAATAGCTAGGCCAAAACATCCAAACGTGGGTGTCTAAAGTGAACCATTGAAATCCACGTTTCAGGGCTGAAATAAATCTGATCTGAGCACTTACAGTTTCAATTGATCTGAGTGAGAGTTGTGGGAGCTTGATACCTCTTAAAATCAGGCCAGAATTACTTAGGTGCCTAAATATGAATTTAGAATCCTTAGATAGGCTGGGATTTTGGAAAGAGCCCGAGGGCGTTACATGTCCAACTCCCGCTGAATTTCAGAAGGAATTTGGCACTGAACTTCCTTGGCCCCTTGAAAATCAAAGCCCAGAGCTTTACAATGTTGGCCTCTAGATAAAAAGTATCTGAATGACTTAGGAGCCTAATGCCACTGGAAGTCAATGGGACTTAGTTTCCTAAGTCACTCCGGAACTTGGAGAATTTTGCCTTGTACTTTTACCTTATTTACATGACATTTAGGGAAAAAAACATATCTAATTACTTCATACACTTCAGCTAGTTGGCTGTTAAGTGTCTGATAATGTTCTGGATAGGTTTTTTTTGTGATGTGCATAAGATTATTTTTGTTTATGAGATTAGTATCTGTCTATATGATTATTTCTATGTGTGCATTCAGCTATGTGAAATATGTATTTCATTATAGTATGCTGACAAGCTATTAATAGTGGAGAGAAAAGTGTAAGTTCATCATTGCATGTCTCACCTTTTCCATCTTGATTGATTTTTCCTTTTTCTTTTTCTTTATGGCTGAGTACACTGATGGTTATATAAGCAGGATCTGAATGAGCTCCCCTGACATCTAGTGATGAGCTGGAGGAAAAGACTCCAGGAGCAGACCGTGTTTGCACAGACAAACCTACTCCGTCTAGGTGCACAGCAGATGAAGCTGGTTTGGGGTTACAAATCATTGTAGGATTTGCATGCATGGGGTAATGAAATGTTGTTATCCTTAGTGTATGAGTAAAGGCAGCAGAAATGTGTTTAGCAGGTCCTGATTGAGGGGTCACCCTCAACTGAACCTCACTTGCTAAGCAGGGGTAGTGATGCCAAATCCTAATGGAGATGAGAGTGGGTAAGAACACGTGTTCCTACCTGGAGGTGTGGATTGTGCCCAAAGAGTTCTAGACGGCATTTGAGCTGATTCTTTCCAGTGTTTAATGGCAGAGCTGATAAGACTCAATTGAGAGTTCGTGTTTCTGGTGGGTGATTGCTAAGCCTTACACCTTGTGTGGGGCAATGGGAGACCATACAGACACTACACTGGCTGTGAGGTTCCCCACTCCCTGCGGAAATCGCTGAGAGCTGAAATCACCAAGAGCTGGGTTAAGTGGTGGAACCTCAGAATGTGACATTGCAAGAGCAGCAAGCAGCAGTGGCTAGTGGCAGCAGAGAGACAGTGGCCACGTGCCACGGCAGAGAAGCAGTGGCAGCAGACAAGCAACAGCAGCTGTGAGCCAGTTGCAGAGGCAGCAGCAGAAGCTTTGCTCAATGCCACCCACTCCAGGGGTAGGACGTGAAACCCATGAATGCATCTCTGAACTCTAGATCTTCACTAGCCCAGGAGAGCCAAACTGTGAGTAGGGTGCAGCAGAGGGAGAAGAGAGCGGTATGTTAAGGGACAATCATTCATCGGACTTTCCCACCACAAGATGGGAAACTGAGACAAAGGACACTGCTCAACATTGCTTATGGTCCCATGCTTTTGAATGGGGTCGTGGGGCTTTCCCAAATTAATGCTGGGTTCCCTTTCCCTTGTGATAGATGTTTTCTTTGATATACACAGATGCAGTGCTTCCGAGGGGGGAAGTGTTGCCTCTTAGAAGTATTAGATTTCCCCACCTTACTGGGTAGGGGCTCGAGCCAGTTCTTTTTCTGCGTTTGTCAAGGCTGTATCCCCACTTTGAACTTTAGGGTACAAATGTAGGGGCCTGCATGAAAACTTCTAAGCTTAACTACCAGCTTAGGTCTGGTCCGCTGCCACCATCCCAATGGATTCCCTCCCTGGGAAGCCTTGAGAAACCTTTCACCAATTCCCTGGTGAATACAGATCCAACCCCCTTGGATCTAAAACAAGGAGAAATTAACCATCCCCCCTTCTTTCTCCCACCAACTCCTGGTGAATACAGATCCAACCCCCTTGGATCTAAGACAAGGAGAAATTAACCATCCCCCTTTCTTTCTCCCACCAACTCCTGGTGAATACAGATCCAACCCCCTTGGATCTAAAACAAGGAAAAAATCAATCAGGTTCTTAAAAAGAAGGCTTTTAATTAAAGAAAAAGGTAAAAATCATCTCTGTAAAATCAGTATGGAAAATAACTTTACAGGGTAATCAAACTCAAAGAGCTCAGAGGACTCCCCTCTAGTCTCAGGTTCAAAGTACAGCAAACAAAGATAAACACTCTAGTAAAAGGTACATTTACAAGTTGAGAAAACAAAGTAAAACTAAGATGCCTTGCCTGGCTTTTCACTTACAAGTTTGAAATAGGAGAGACTTGTTTAGAAAGATGGGGAGAACCTGGATTGATGTCTGGTTCCTCTTAGTCCCGAGAGCGAACGCACTCCCAAACAAAAGCACAACAAAAGCCTTCCCCCAACCCCCAAGATTTGAAAGTATCTTGTCCCCTTATTGGTTCTTTGGTCAGATGCCAGCCAGGTTACTTGAGCTTCTTAACCCTTTACAGGGAAAAGGATTTTGGAGTCTCTGGCCAGGAGGGATTTTATAGTACTGTACACAGGACAGCTGTTACCCTTCCCTTTATAGTTATGACAGCGTTGTTAAGAGGAACCCCTAGATATTGAACCTGGCCTTTTGTTGCTGACACCACCTGCCAGAAAGGTTACAGCTAGAACATAAGGGATGGGTATAACAGCTTCATTTTTTTCATTGTCTATAATTATTCTGGGACATATAGTATTTGTGAAACAGCATCAGAGGAGTAAAGTTTAAAAGAACTGATTCAAGATTTCTGTCATATCATAATGAGAAGGCGTAGAGGCAATAATTTGAGAAAACAACCTCGGTTATATGGGGAAACAGAAAACCCACACTGTGGAATATAAGCATGATTAATATTTCTATTTATATTAACATAATGACTCCACAAAAGAATCGTAGGGTGTTTTGCAATTTAAACGCACTTAAAAAAGAACTGAACGTATATTTTGTACAATTTTACTTAAAAATGCATATAATAAATCCATCACACAAGAAGCAGCTTCCACGTCAAAGGGGAATAAAGAGTAAATACTCTAGCTCTAAATGTCTTCAAATTACATTTAGGGGTAATCAATACATCTTTGGCTTTTAATTTGAAAACACAAGCAAGAATATAGGAAAGAGAAATTGAAAGAGACGTTCTAATCCAATGCTTTTTAGAATCTTACAGGTGATATGTGAGGAGTAAATGTCAAAAAATTCAGGGCCAGATCCTCAGTTGATGTAAATCAAAATAGCTCCATAAAGCTCCATTTTATGCCATCTGTGGATCTGACCGTCTGTTTAAATAAGTCTTCAAATTTAAGACATTGCTGAAACCTTTGGGGTTTGCCAAACTTCATGGGAAATCATATAGGAACATGCTTTCTCAAAAGATCGCAGGTGCTTTTTGCTTCTGTTTGGGCCAGACATACTGCAAGAATAACTTTTCTAATATGTTCACCACTTTTGCTTCTGTTCCTAGACAGACCAGGATGCACAGATAAAATGATAAACAGTGGGGAAATTAAAAACTCCAGGCTTTTCAGAACTTCAATGAAAGTTCAGTTTGAGTTTTGGATTCAGACTCAAAAGAGGTTTTTATTTCATCCAGATTGGTTTGTCACCTTTAATAGGAGAAAAGCAATCCTATGTTTAAAGAAGAGGACTGGGACAGCAGAGATCTGGATTCTAATCCTGGCTCTGACACAGAATTCTGTGCTTCAGTTCCTCCATCTGTAAAATGAGGAAAATATTTCCCTACCTCAGAGGGGGTGTTTTCTGTTTAATGTTTGTAAATAGCGTTGTGATCCTTCAAAACAAGGTGCTATAGAAATGGGAAGTATTGTTTATAAGTAAACAAAAGTAATATGAAATCTATCATATTTTGCCTACAGCGCAAGGATTTCAGTATCAAAATAATAGGCAGGTTGGATTTTTTTTCCTTTTTCCTGTGAAAAATGACAATTGTTCATTTGAAATTTTTTGTTTGATTTGTTTTCTTTGTTTTTTTATAGGAAACCTCTAAATGAAACGAAACAACAATTTTTATTATATTTAGCTTCAAATGGAAAGTTTTTCATTTAGATTTGATTTGAAATGAAGTTTTTGGTTTGACTTTCTCTCCAGCTTTGAATACTGAACTGTAACAAATAAATGAAATGAAAATATTTTCTTCGCATAGATAATACAATATTTTGTTTCATTTTTGTTTTGATATTTTCCATCCAAAAATCAAAATTTTCGGTCAAAAATGACATTTTCCTACAAATGATTTTATTTTTGCTGAAACCACATATTGTGGAGGGAAAAATTTGCAATTGAAAATAGGACCAAACAAGCTAGCAAACATATAAGCAAATACTTACATCCCATTGAAGTCAATAAAACGTAAGCACATAAGTATATATGACATTCCAGGGTGCAATCCAGATCTGTAAGGGGATGAGTCATCACTTGCCCTGCAACCTGGGTGTCCTATACAATTTTGATGCTTTGGCTCCCCACAAACAGCCAAACAGCATGTAGGACACACCCTAAGTATCTGTGTAGCCACAGCCCTGGCTCAGCAGTTCTGACCCCAACTGCCTGTCAGCAATCACCAGCCACACTCTGGCTTCCAGCAGCCTTGGTTACTACTTGCAGGGTGACCCCAACACACTCTTAGTTCCAGATTTCCCCTCCCCCACCAAAAAAACACTTGTGTTTTGCACAGTGCAGCCCTCTCCTGAACAGTACAGATATATTAGGTCCATTTGCCAGTCTAAGGGGATCCACATACAATAGGCTGCCACCTTCAATGATTCACAACACTGGATTTGTTTTGATTAAAAAAATAAAACAAGTTTATTTAACTACAAAGAGAGATTTCAAGTGAGTACAAGAAATGAGGCAATAAAGTCAGAAATGGTTACAAGAAAAATAAAGATAAACCGCTTTCTAAATTTAACAGAATAGACTTGGTTCAAGGTGAAGTCGCTTACCACATATTTTCAGTACATAGCTGATCAAACTCTCAGGCCAGGATCTGTCCCCAAAGTCCAAAGCCTGTTTCTTTTGTCGTCTTAGGTGGGAAAGATCGATGGGTAAGGAGAGAGAACTTGGAGTATTTTTGCCTCTCATTTTATAGTTCAGTCAATTTCTGCTGTGAGGCTGGAGTCAAGGAGTCTGGTAGTGAAAGAAGATTCATGCTGCTGTTTGCTAAGCTGCAGATCTGTTTGTTCCTGTCCCCCTTCCTTGCCAAAGATTGGCCATTTGAGAGGTGATTGTCCATCAGATTTGATGACACCTAGCTAGAGGCATCAGCTTTGACCTTTGTCTTTGAAAAACAGGTTTATCCATTCTCCAGACTTGTCTCCTAAACACACTTCAGTCATGATTTCAGCTTATGTTCATATTATGTGTGGTTAAGTGCTTACCCAATCTCTCTCTTGCACACACATTCTCTCTCTCTATCCCCCCCCACTCATATCTCTTAGGTTATTATATTGTTGGGCTCTTGATAAGAGTAATACTTCTCTTACAGTCTATTTTTCTCTTTCTCTGTGTTTCTCCCCTGGCTAAAACTCAGCACTGCTACTACCAGTATC
Source organism: Malaclemys terrapin pileata (assembly GCF_027887155.1). Taxonomy (NCBI): domain Eukaryota; kingdom Metazoa; phylum Chordata; order Testudines; family Emydidae; genus Malaclemys; species Malaclemys terrapin. Next base: position 65,287,399 of record NC_071515.1, on the reverse strand, counting down.
TAAGTTCATCTCTGATATTTAATTTAAATGGCTCCAAGCTGATTTTCTTATCCTATGTTTCATCCTACCATCCCTTTTAAACAAAAAAACAAACAACCCCCCCAAAAAATAGAGAGAAAGAAATGGCAATAACCTAGCATTTTCTAGCCTCCACAGATGAAAATAATTTTCTGAACTCTGAAACATCTGTAGGAGGAAAACAATCTCCTATGTGAAGGTAACTGTGGATACAGTAGGAGACTTTAAGGCAATATAATATCCTGCTCCAAAGAGCCCCCCCCCCACCAGGTCTGTCAGCACAGTGATGGACAGTGCTAACTGATCGCTCCCAGAAGTATCTCTTATTTGAGGTGGTGCTTTGAGGAAGTATATAAGATTTCCTTCTTCTGCCTGCCTTCTAAGAACTTGATATGCAGTACCTGATGATGGCTTGAGTTTGGGAAGGGTATAGCCAATAGCCGCATAGTTTGAGCAATATCTGCCCACACCTTTAAGCCTTCTTCCACCTTTGCTCTGACATCCTCTCTTTGAATCTCCCCAGTGATTTCTGGTCACCTACTACATTACATTCAAGTTTCTTGTTTATCCTCATTTGCGAGGTCCTATGTAACCTTGCCCACACCTACATCTCTACCCTCATTTCCCTCCATTCACACTCACGTCCCTTTTCACCCTATCACTACCTTTATCTCCCTGAAATCTCAGCTTCCAACCTTCTGCCATAGTACTGCTGATGTTGTCTCCATACCCTTGTCTGCCTTCTTTCTCCCTTCCTTCAAATCCCTCCTTAATCCCACTTCTCTTCTGTCATCTTCTCATCATCACTAACCCCCACACCTTGCTTTCCCTGATCTCTTGTCCAATATTTTGCATTGTGCTCCTCTTGTGTCTTACTCAGCTTGCAAAGAGCCATGCAAATGCATGACACTGTATTTGTGAGTTAAGCAGGAACTAATTTGGTTAGTTGCTAATACTTAAGTAGGTTGCATCGGATTCTATCTGTAACTTTGCTAAAAAAAAAAAAAGCAGGCTTTAGAAATTAGCTTTCACATTCTTAGCCAAGAACTGTGGGTGGTTTCTGTTATATTCACAGCATAAGAAAAGTTAGATAAAAACATAAATACTCTTGCTGGAAGGTTGCAATACACCATTACTTTATTTCTTAAAATTTCAGAATGATACAAGAACCCCAAAACAGGGAGAGACAAAACAGGCTGCTCCCTAATGGTACGTCTATACTGCACACTCCTTACTGCATTGTCAAACACTGCATTGTCCTCAGCATAGGTATAAATAGCAGTGTAGACAGCAAGGAACAGCTGAGTCAAATAGAATATTACCATACCCGAACTTACACGGCTCTTTACATGCACAAGCAGTGCCCCCATCTACACAGCTATTTTTAGCAGTACTGCTGCCTGTGCCTTTCCCCACCTCAGGGAAAGGCTCCAGCAGTGGGGAAAGGCTCTGGCAGGCATGAGGGAAGAGAGCTGAGCTCCAGCAGCATCCCTTCTTTTGTTAAGAGTTTGGGTTTATCCCAATCTCGGGATTGGGGTGTGGGCTTACCTCAGGAGGCTGCCGGTCAGCAGTGCAGCAGAGGGACTAAGGCCGGCGTCCTGCCTGTCCTGGCTCCTTGCTGCACCCTGGAAGCGGCTAGTAGGTCCGGCTCCTAGGTGGCAGGGGGCAAGAGGATCCACGGTGCATGCTGCTCTCACCTGCAGGCACTGCTCCTTCAGCTTCCATTGGCCAGTTACCAGCCAATGGGAGTGTGAAGCCAGTGCTCGGGGTGGGGGCAGCACATGGAGACCCGTGGCCCCCCTGCCTAGGAGCTGGACCTGCTGGCTGCCTCCAGGGTGCAGCATGGTGCCAGGACAGGTAAGGACTAGTGCTGCAGCCCTGCCGACCAGACTTTTAATGGCCTGGTCATCGGTGCTGACTGGAGCTGCCAGAGTCCCTTTTCAACTGGGTGTTCCGGTCAAAAACTGGACACCTGGTCAACCTAGACCAACAGTGAATTCCTCGGTTAGAGGGGAACTCCCCATGGGCACATCATCTGTGCTGCTGCTGGTTGCATTAGTTCTACCACATCCCCCCGATGGGCTAGGAGGGGTGCAGGAGAAGAAGCATGGCAGAGCTACACAACACTGCCTATTTCCCCACTGGAGCAGAGCTCGTAGGCCCCTATGCCAGTGATGCAACTTAAAGCTGCCCGGTAACAGTACAACCTCAAACCATGAATCTGTAACCTTTTCCTTGACACCTGCATTGAGCACACACAGTCTGCCTCAATAAATTAACAACAGGAAATTTGTGTTTAAAATGGCAAAGGGTTAAAGAAATTACAACTTTTGCCACTTTTCTTAAAGAAAAATATGTTTGTTTGAACTGAGCAACCCAGGAAGAATAAAACCCTCCCATTTACTCACCACAATATTAGAAGAACAGGAGCACCACACAGCTGACAGCAATCAGCACCTGCATTTGTACTGCCACTGTCATCTCATGTGAAAGCAGGTCTATTCAGCAGGTAAAGTGCAGCCTCCGACGTATATTCCCACAGCTACTGCACAGCACCTGAACTGACTGAAAAAAAGACCTAATGATAACTCTGAGAAGAGCTGTACCTGAACAGTCATGACTGTTGAAATAAGAGGGCAGTTATTTTCTCCTGATTATTCTCATCACCTCCTTTTTCAGCGGACATATCATAGAAAGCCCATGGTTGCAGCACAGGACTGTAAGAGCAGGGCCTATTCTTCCCTGTCTGGCTCCCAAGCTTTGAAAAAGTCAAAGTTTCAGAGACTTAGAGGGGTTTTTAAAGAGAAAATACTTCACAATGAATGAGGAGCTGATGTTGAAAGGGATAAGATCTGAGAGATCAGTCAGGGACAGAATCATGGCAAGGAGTCCTGGAGCAACTCCACAGGAAACTGTATAGCTTGTACCATTTTGCAGTCAAACAATATTGCCTCATTCAAATGTTGAATGTTGAGAGGAAAAGCCCAGCTAGCAGCAGTAGCAAGCAGCACATGATTACTAGTGCTTGCTGTTTAGTGACTGTATTTATAGTTGTTTGCAATGTTGTTGAGCCCAGGATATGAGAGAGACAAGATAGGTGAAGTACTATCTTTTATTGGACCAACTTCTGTTGGTGAAAGGTACAAGCTTTGGTGCTACACAGAGCTCTTCTTCGGGTGTGGGAAGGAAGCAGAGTGTCTGAGCTAAATACAAGTTGGGGTAGATGGTTAAGCAGAAGGGTAACATGTGAAGGCGGTCACTTTAAATGAAGTTGGCAATTGGGGTTAGATTGCTATGCAAAAAGGATTTGAAGATAGGGTGACCTGACAGCAAATGTTAAAAATCGGGATGGGGATGAGGGGTAATAGGAGCCTAAATAAGAAAAAGACCCAAAAATCGGGACTGTCCCTATAAAATTGGGACACCCTATTTGAAGTAGGCAGGCAATTTGGTGTGTTACAAATTGTTACAATGAGCCTAAAACCAGTGTCCCTGTTAAATCCATGGTTTCTGGTGTCTGAATTTAAGCACCCAGGCTTTCCTTTTAAAGTTGTTGTGCAGGCTTCCCTTGAAGACAAGTACTGAAAGATCAGATATGGAGTGATTGCTTTGTAAAAAGTATTCATCCGCGGGTATCCTTGTACTTAAATTAACTGATGATTGAATCAAGTCTGGCTGGGGCTGACAGTTCTCGATCCAAATAAACATAAAAGGAAAGATTAGTTATGTTTTTAAAATAAAGATGACTCTGTCTTGCATATACCTCTCCCACAATATTTAGGCATAAGACCATCCCTGGCTAAACTGTCAGAGAGCTTGTAGAGGTTATAAAATTTTAGAAAGTAAAGTCATTTCAGACTAAAAAATCAAAACATTTAATTCAAAAATGTCAAAATGGGACATTTCCACAATGTCAAAATATTTTTGTTTTTTTCTCCAAAAAAAGTCAGTAAAATGGACGCACTTTCATCAAGCGTTTTTACTTTGACAAAACTGCATTTTCCAACAGAAAATGGTTCTGTCAAAGTTTTCTGACCAGCTCTATTAATAATAATGAAGAAGAGGCAGACGAATTCAGTAATTATTTCTGTTCTGTGTTGGGAAAGAAGTAGGATGGTGTACTTGTATCATATGAGGAGTTATTTTCTGTCCATAAATAACCGAGGAGGCTGTTAAGCAACATCTACTGGGGGTAAACAATTTTGAATTAGTGGACTCAGATCATTGGCACCCAAGAGTCCTAAAAAGGCTTGGCTGAGGAGATCTCTGGTTAGCTGAGGTTAATTTTTCATAAATCTTGGAATATCAGGGAAATTCCAGAAGACAGGAAGAGTGCTAATGTACCAATATTCAAAAAGGACAAACAGGATGACTCGTATAACTATAGGCTGGTTAGCCTGGGATGATTTGGAAATGTCTATACAATGTGTGAATTCAGTGTGAGATTATGAACTCTATGTCAGGCTGCAAACTCCAATTTTGAATGTGGAGGGTAGTTATCTTCTCTGTTGTGTTATTGCCTCCACAGTGGACTGAAATTTCAAGGCACAGTAATGCAAGACTGACACTGATCATTTTTACTTGGGGATAGCCATTTTTTTAAATGTATTTACGCTAGACAATGGACTAGCTCTTACCCAGTGGAATGAGGTTACCTTGGCAACAAAGTCACCTGGCAGGAGATTGTGATCTTGTGGGAAGCTGGCAATGGTGTCACCTGACAGAATAGCCCTGAAGGTTATAAAGTGGGAGGAGCTGAGCTTTCTGAGGTCTTTTGGCCATTTTGTGTCTATCTCAAAAGGAGAGAGAAACAACTCACCATGTAGGGGTCCTCATCAGACACGGGGCCTTGCCTGCTCTATTGAGCCCGGTTGGCCTCAACGACTCCAAGGGAAGTGATCAGAGTGGTCAAAGGCAAAAGAAGCAAGCTAGGAGGAAGAAGGCTTTATGTTCCAGCCCACAAGCCATGTACTGTGGCAGAATGTCTGGTGGGCATTGCTGAGTCCCCAGGCAAGGTTGAGCAATTCCCCTGGTGTGGCCTTAGGCAGATGAGTCACTGAATTGTAGCTCCCTTGCTGGACAATGGCTGTTGATGGGTTGTTTGACACCCGCCTGTGCTTTGGTTACTTTCCTTGCTGTTGTCTCTGGGGAGTTAATATCTGGCTGAGTCCCCAACTTACAGCATGTTTTAGTGACAACCATACAACACAATTCTCATAACTTCATATGCATTAATGATATACATATATGGATAGAAAACTGACTTTCAGCAGATCATAACCTTTCCCCTGATACCTCACACGGCCTGCTTTATATGCAAGATCACAATTATATATAAATGAGGAATGTGGGGGTTACAGGGTGCTCCCCCAAGGTACAAAATGTCACACCAGTTATTGTTTTTTATATATTTTTTCTCTGTGATGCTTTTGTTCTTAAAATAAATGTACTCTGCTGAGACAGAGCTGTGTAGTACTATGTAACGTCTGGCATACACTGTTTGCCGCCCTCTGAAAGAAAGCGAAGTACAGATTCTAGCCTTTAGGCAGACTGGCTTGCTGCTGATATGACCGTGAGCTAAAAGCCCCGGTGAAAAGGAAGTGGGCTTGGGTCCCTGCCCAGAGAGAAGTGAAGGCTAGAGGCCTGGGACCTCAGGAGCATTTCTGGAGTGGACCCTGGAGGGGGTCAAAAGTGCAGTTACATTTGAAACCGTGACCGTGTATTTAAGCAACTGGGTAATCTTGGATGTCTGTGCTGGTCTTGGGGGCCTACGTGAGTGGACTTTGGGGCTCCATTTCCATGAAGGGGTAACGGACTGAAAGTCAGTGCCTGGGACATGTGCCAGAGAAGCCAATGAAGGAACTATTGAGGTTTGGGGAGTGCAGAATACCTGGGGATCCAGGGACACAGAGTCTTGGAGTCCCTCGCAGCAGCCCAGAGGGTGGCTAAGAGGTCACATCCCCTGATATCAATCCTGTGCAAAAGAATGGGAAGGCTGATATGGGATTCAAATAATAAAGAATTAAAGGATAGGGATATAATGAATGCCGGTCAACCTGGATTTATGGCAAATAGGCCTTGTCAAACAAACCTGATTTCATTCTTTGAAGAGATTACACATTTGACCGATTACACATTTAACTGCATAGATGTAATACAGTTAGGCTTTTGTAAGGCATTTGATTTAGTACTGCACAATATTCCGATTAAAAAATTAGCACTATACAATATCAACAAAGCACATGTTAAGTGGGTTAAGAATTGGCTGACATCTAAATCATTGGTTGTCAATGGGGAATCATCATTAAATGGTGGAGTTCTGCAAGGATCGGTATGAGGCCTGGTGCTATTCAACATTTTTGTGAATGATCTGGAAATAAATATAAAATCACTGCTCAGAAAATGTACAGGTGGCAAGGACTGGCGGCGTGGTAAATAATGGTGGGGACTGAGCAATCATACAGGACAATCTGGATTGTTTGGTAAACTGGGCCCATTCAAACAAAATTAGTTTTAATGTACCCAAATGCAAAGTTATACATCTAGGAACAAGAATTGAAGGCCATACCTACAGAATGGGGGACTATACTTTGTAAAGCAGTGATTCTGAAAAGGATTTGGGGGTCACAGAGAAGAAGAAACTCCACATGCGCTCCCAGTGCAATGCTGCAGCAAAAAGAGCTAATGTGATCCTTGGACTTTTAGAGGTTCAAATAGGGGAAGTTGTAAGGAGGAGAAGGAAAGTTATTTTTACCTCGGTATACCGCATTGCACCATTAGATGTTTTCTTTTGCACAAGAAGTTAAGCCAAGGTCCAACTCTAATGGCTGTACAGTTGGAATTTTCCATGATGTGTTTCACTTGGAGCAGGAAGCCATATTATTATTCCTGTGACTGTTCCCTTTATCAGCAAAACATTTCCTAATTCCCAGGACTATGTAAGTGTGCATTGTTAAGTGCATAAAGACTGATCCATTTATGTTTATGCTCATACAGTGCAATTTGGCTTCATTATTTGAGGAGTAATTTATGAGGAAAAGTGGCAGGGCTCAGAATAAAAGAGGGGAAAGTTCATGTATACTTTTTTAGGGACCTGAGACACCATATGAATGAACTAGAAATGAACAGAAACCCAGTCAAATCTTCAGATCTGTCATTATTTGAATGGATAGTTATACCTTTACTCCTGTGTTCAGTGCTTCTCAAACTTTTGTGAGGCTTTTAGGTGTTTAAGGATTTTGGAAGGCGTTGCTGAATTTCTCAAGCTCCAGTGTGAGTTTCTGAACTCCACATTGATTTTCTTAAGATTGTCCACAAATAAAACATATAAAATAGGTCCATGTCTGAAATTCATGTTCCTGCCAGACACAGTTCAAATGATGTATTGCAACAATACATCAGAGGAAAGCAGCCCTGGTGATCTATTACAGTGACACTGAACATCCTCATAGAAAAAGCAAACAGGAGCTCAAATCTGAGAAGCTGAATTGCTTTTTGAAGTTATCTGTGAGCTAAGGATGCTAGTGCCTCTTTTTACTGCAAAAGAGTAAACCTCCAATTAAATCCTTACTAGGCTGCTGAAATACTGAGTGGAGATTTACAAATTTTGTTTTCTCTCTCTATTGGCAAATGTAAAATATAAATTGAAAATCTTCTCTAGTTTTCCAGAGAAGCATGGGACCAAACAGATCAATCCACCCCGTCCAGTTATGTGAATATTCTAAGTCCTCCTCTGATGTCAATATTGAGGTCTGGAATATATGTAGGTTTGATCTCCCCTTCCTTCAATGCCCATGTCTCTTGATCCCACACCTTTTTTTTTTTTTTTTTTTTTAAGCTATACTGAAATATCTTGAACTCCTCCTAAGGCTTCCTCAAAATCATGTTGGCAATTCACCTATTGGAGCACCAATCATTTTAGGAGAACCTTCCACTTTCGTAGAGTAACTCCAAGAAATTGCTGCTGGAATTCCTGGTGCTGATGCTATCGTGCTCTCCAGACCTTCTGGGTCTTCTTGCAAAGATGTATGAGAATTCTTAACTATATGAATACTTCTGCCTTTTAACCCTGGAATTATGGTAATAACGTCACTATCCACTTAGGCTCTGATTTTTAAAGGCATTTAGATGCTGCTTTGCTCAGTGTTACAAACTCTAAGTAAGTTTAGGAACCTAAGTCTATTCGACTTTCGGTGAGACTTGGGCTCCTAAGTCATTTTTGAAAATAAGACTTGGGTCCAAGAATGCTGAGTGCAGCAACACCTAAACACTGTAAAAAAAATCTTGGCCTTACTTCCTTCTGTGCTGCACCGCCAAGTCAGTCCTACTGCATTGGAAACCATTTTAACTGGAACCATGGGAATAGACTCAAACCCTGGATCTGAACTCCCCTGAGGAAAATGGGAGATCCAGATCTGAACATGGAAGCTTGGGCCTATTTTTCTTTTAAACTGAGTGAAAGACCAATTTCCAAACATCGTTTATAGCAGAGCAAAGATGAGGCTTCATGTAGTGATGGCAATGGGAATTTTCCTATTCTTCCCACTCTTGTCTCTTTTTTCTGGTGACTAGTAATTAGAGCAGAGGTTCTCAAACTTCATTGCACTGTGACCCCCCCTCTGATAACAAAAAGTACTACACGACTGCAGAAGAGGGGACCGAGCCTGAGCTTACCCAAGCCACGCCACCCCATGCCCGGGGCAGGAAGGGGACGGAGTGGGAGGGGAAACCAAAGTTCCAGGGCTTCAGCTTCCGGTTGAGGACCTGTAGCCTGAGCCCTGCCACCCAAGGCTAAAGCCCCCGCAGGTTTCGTCTTCAGCCCCGGGCCCCAGCAAGTCCAATGTCAGCCCTGGTGACCCCATTAAAATTGGGTTGTGACTCACTTTGGAGTCCTGACCCACAGTTTGAGAACCGCTGAATTAGAGTGCCAGTGCATTTGCTCCCATGACCGATGTTCCTGTTATTACATTCTCCTAAATCCTACATATTCATCCTTCGTACTCTTCAGGTCAATGGGAGTTCCTTGCTTCTCAGCATCCCCTTAGCTCATATTTCTCATCCATCTTCCTCTCTGTCAAGAAAACAATATACAAAAAATAAACAATCAAAATGTTCTTTAGAAATAAACTTAACCAAAATACAAGACAGCACTTAGGAATAAATACTCCTCCTGGCTTATCTAAATTTCTTCTCATTTTTCTTTCAAAGCCCATGACACCTGTTTGTCTTCTAAGGTCTCTCTGCTGTGATAGGGTGAAACATTGAGCAGGCTGATAGGGTTCAGATGAAGAGACAGGGAAAATACAAGATACATTAGTTTATCATTTTGACTCTTTCATACCAGTCTCCCATTCAACTTTGATACATAACTTTTTTTAGTTTCACTGAAAGAAAAACTTTTTTTTGGTGAAATCTTTGAAACCACATTTTTTTTCTTTTATGAGGGAAGTATGTTTTCCCCATTTTGTCAAACAGCTTTGAAAGACAAATTTCAATATTTTCATGCTGTGTGATTTTTTTTACACTGTTCTATGTAGAATGTACTCAACTTTAAAAGAACGACAAACCAATCTATACCTTAGCTGACTTTGAAAAATAGCAAGTATTAATTTTATTATATTGAGAGCATATTGCTTTCTCAATCAATGTCAAGAATCCATCCACTGATGAATTTATAGAGCTTCCAATTTTAGTACAGATGTTCCTGTATTTGTAATATCATATTTTACAAACTTTTCTACCAAGTGTGTTTGAAGGTGTACATTAATTCTGGGGAGACAGCACATGATAGTTTATGAAGAAGTGTGCAGCTTTCCTAAGCACATACAATGAAAATCAGCCAAAGAATAGAGAATAAGGGGGGACTGCTAGCATGACTGCCTGAAAAATACTGATTCATGAAGATGGGAAGTGGTCTGAATAGTTTGGTATATAGCCTGTCTTCTGCCAAGAACATATAGGGATGGAAGTTCTAAAATGGATGCCACAGGGTAATTGTCTTAACAGCCATCATTTCTGTAAGATTGAACTTTCCCTGAATGCTTTCTCCAATGTACATTTTTAGGCACAAGCAAATTTTCAATATTAGACATGCAGTAAATGTCAGGAAAGTAAAACACTCAAGGGTATCTTTACCCCTTGCCACCTCTCCCCGCCTCCCACCCCATTTACTCCACACTATCTGTGAGCACTTGAAAATTTCTTTATATTTTTTTTGTAGGAGGAGCACTATAAGTAAGTTATAATGGGTTAATGACTGTGCTTACCAGTACTTCTGTCTTGTCCCTTCTGAAACAGGTTATCTTTCTCTTGAAGTGCAGAGATAAAGTGTGCACAACTTGACCCAATGCCTGGTATTGACACACACAGTAGAAGATATTGTGACAACATAAAGTGGTCACCATGACAAGTAATTTATGGTAGGTTATTTTTCCATCCTAAGTTTTAAAATCAACATATTTATCCCTATTATATAAGGTTGGGAAATACTACTTTATTGATAAGCACAGGGAAGTAGTAATCTCATATCAGGACATCCACCTAATGGCACAGAGCTAGCAAAGGGTTTATCCCAAATCCCTTATTGATGCATAGTATTAATTTATAATGACACAGTATTCATTTTAACTTATCTCTGACCAACTGCCAATAAAGGTTTCTTAAGAGCTAAGGTTAGGACTTGTGTAGGAGGCAGAAAATTGATTTGTTTGCTCAACTATAGTACCTACAAAATCTCAAATAGTAGGTTCATTTCATGTAGTGGGCAACCTAGTTTATGTTAATTTAAGATGTCTTCCCTTAGAGTCTGATTGGATGATTTCCTGTTGTCAGAACATTTCCTATGTTACAGAGAGAACTGATCGGATTCAGACTGCACAGCTTGTGTTTGTGCTGGCAGATGAGGATCTTGATGGAAGGTAGAATGTCTGCTTGAGATTATCTAGGTAGTGTCCACTGAGATTCATGACATGCTAGGATAACTTGAATTCACAATCTGTGCTTCAGACACATCTCTGTCTTGGCCTTTGAAGGCTAGTAGGGGAAATAATAGGTTCCTTGTCAGTGGAGATTGTTGGTGCCTCCTGTAAGCAGAGCAGAATGCCAAGTGCTTTTAAGGACGTGTGTATACAAACTTTGTTAATGCAACTAGCCATCCTGGCCAAATATAGACTTGTTTCAAACTTTACAGTTCTGCCTAAGATTATGAACAAAATTGTGGCAAGAAAACTCTATGTACCTAGATACCTTAAATCTCCTTGACATGTCTCATTTTGGCCTCTTACCAGTTATGACATTGAGATTGTACTGGTGGCACATCAATTATCTCCTCCTAGCAATAGATAAATATAACATGCCAATGCTGACATTATTGAAGTACCTTTGATACTGTTGTTTCAGGTGTGCTGTTGATTCACGTACTGACTTGATTGTGGATAGATGGTATGGTCTTTTGTTGGCTTCATTATTTGTTTATTGGAAAAATCCAAAAGGGTTGTTTTGGGCAATACTTGTCTGCCCCAGGTCTCTCTCATGTGGATTTTCACAAGGGTCCATATTATTACCTTTCCTCTTTGGGACTGTTGGGAGAGTTAGTGAAGAAACATGGTGTAAGTGTTTTGAACATGCTAATGATACTCAGCTCTGTCTCTCCATTTCATCCAACAGAGTTCCATATTGCAAAAAAGCTGCATACTCCCTTCATGGCATACCCTCCCATGTTGTCAGGGTGAAGGTGACAGAATATGACTCATCTATTTAGATTAGCTACCCTTCTAAGATAAGATACAAAATCTTTTCCTTTCTCCGTAATGGTATAGCTGACAATTGACTTCATATACCATCATTGTCTCTTGGGCATAGACCACAATTTTTTTCTGTAACAATTTCCACCAACTTGTAATTTTGCCTTTTATTCTCCCAGCAACAAATTAATGTAAGAACATCAGAGTTAATGTATTAGTAGTCTTAATATCAGCAACATTTTATCTGAAGGCCCTTGACAAAGCTCTGCTTTGTTTTGTTCCAGGCCCTAGCTGAAAACTGCACATCACTATAATGGAAATTATGGGGGGTTATTACTCTTGATTAAATTAAATTGCAGTTGTCAACTAAACAGATTTAATTATCCCATAAAAACTGTCAGCTTTTCATTTCTAACATCTGTTAACTACACATGCCAATAGTAATGTTTTGGAGTATTTGCCAGATACCTTGTCAACAACCCCTTTGTATCAAATGATGTTTTCCAGTCCTGACTGTATATACCAAACTAAATAGATCTGAAGTCTTAATGATCTTCCTTCAAGTCCTGCTACCAAATGAATTCAGTGCTTTGGGATTATTTAATTCTCAACTATTTTACCTGGAGAGTCACTCTTTTGTGATACCCTGAGAACTCTGTTGGCTCTTACCTTTTTGACCTAAAGGACATCTTTGTCCCCCCTGCCCTTACCTGTTTATGAGCCAGACCCTGAGCTGGTGTAAATTATTGAAGCGCGGTTGACATCAATGAGCTGTGCTGATTTATTCTGGCTGAGGATCTGGTCACATGTGTCTAGCATGAGCTACCATCTAAACATATACCTATGTTTTCTTAGCTCCATGTTTGAGAGGCAGACCGAAGAGACATAGTCAGCTCTCTCTACCAACTTCCCCGCTTCTTCTCTGTAGAAAGCAAAACTTCACAAGCCCATTTGAGCGCTGTCCAGTACCAGCAAAAAGTGATGTGCTCACTCTCTCACAGTTAAGTATTTAGGTATCTCTAGTTGCTAAGGCCTTTTTGTACCCAGGATGCTGGTGAAGGACAGTGTTCTAAAGGTATGCCTATGCTAGCAAGTGTACACGTGCCATAACCCCCATATTGTCCACTCTTAAACCCTAAAAGCAGGTGTCTCAAGGTGAGCAGAGGGCAAGTATTCTAGCATGTCTGAGGGGTGTGGGTAAGTACACACCTTAGCTTTGATATGGCCCCATAGCTGTGCCAGTTTGCAGTGTGATCAGGAGTAAAGGGCATGTACCAGGTCTCAAGTGTCAATACTCCTCCACCCCCATTGCTACAATACTCCTCCACCCCCCTTTGTTCCTGACCCTTACGCAATCTCCTGTGCACTGGTAGTGGCATGCTGCACTGACCACAGCAGAACAGTTTTACACTGCAGTCCTCAATCCCACCAGCCTCATTGTCTGACGATGCCTATGAAGACCAGGGTGAGGAGGCAGCAGGGACCATGGAGGATGTCTCAGAAGACCCAGAGCATGTGATTCTGTACCTTTATCTGGAACAGTTGGTTGAAGAAGCCTCCCATTATGAACCCAAGGAGGACCCCAAGCCGTGGCAGGAACCAGAACCTCAGACTGGTAAGTTACAATGGGCCCCACACCTTGCCCACCAATATCCTCTCTTGCTCTAATGCTAAATTCCTGATTTTAATATCAAGAGCATTTGAAATACTGTGCATTGACTTTTCCTCCATGGATAATAAGCTCTGTATTGCTGTGTATCTGTATGTTTGAACAGCAGTGCTGTTCGGGCTGTTCTACTCCAGCCTGAAATGATCCTCAAGTGAGGCAGAGTTACAAATCAATGATTTAATTTATTTTTGATCAACCACAATTACTCATTTGGCTTCTAAAGCTATTCCCCCCCCCCAAACACTTTTATAAAAGAAAAATAATGGTGCCCCATGTGTGTGCATTTCTCATCTCCTTCCTCATGGGCTGCAAAAAGGATAGTGAGATTGTTACATTCCTGGGATGTTGAAAAGTATCAAAATTGTGGCCTTCTACATCAAGGTTATGTAATGTGGAGGGATTTTTTTCCAATGGCCAAATACACAATGTTCTCCTTCTCTCTGAAGTGGCAGGACCTTTGGCTCCCAAAAGTGAAACCATGCCACCAGGAGCTGCCAAACCATGCCACCAAAGGTTCAGAAATATCTAAAGTCCTACAGATTCATGGAAGGGAGGAGGAAAGTGCAGTGCATGTATTATGTGCTTTAAAAAGTACAGTACTCATATTTTTCAATGTAGCAGATATCTAAAACAGTGGTTCTCAACCTTTCCAGAATACTATACCCCTTTCAGGAATCTGATTTGTCTTGAGTATCCCCAAGTTTTGCCTCACTTAAACTAGTTGCTCACAAAATCAGACATAAAAATACAAAAGTGTCCCAGCACACTATTACTGAAAAATTGCTTACTTTCTTATTTTTGCATATAATTACAAAATAAATCAATTGGAATATAAATATTGTACTTACATTTCAGTGTATAGTCTATAGAACAGTGCACAGTAGGCCAGGCAACTCCTCTCCAGGTTTGATCTCCTCCAGGAGCAGGGCACTGCACAGCACAGTTTCAGCTCCAGAGGTCTGTAGCAGGCTGGAGGCATCTGCCTCTTTCCATGGCTTTGGGCCAACTGAGCTGCAGGGCCAGACAGCAAATGTGAAAAATCTGGACGGGATCTGTGTGTGTGTGGGGGGGAGGATAATAGGAGGATAATAGGAGCCTATATAAGAAAAAGACTCAAAAATCTGGACTATCCCTATAAAATCGGGACATCTGGTCACCCTAAGGGCCAGCCTTTTATATTTCCTGCCACTCCCTTCTGCTTCCGGCACGGGGGCAGGGCTGATCTGGCTCCACCCACCGGGGGTGAGTAGTGGTCCCTCAGGCTCAGAGAGAGGCAAGTCTGTGTCACTACACAAGATGTGTGCACATATGACATCCCTGATTTTCCTTCCCCACTGGAACAAGAACCAGTGAGTACATAAGTGGGATCTAGCTGCCTGTACAGAATTTGTAAACCAGACTAGATCTGAGCCCGCTCAGGACAGAACCTTTCCCCTTTACCTTTACAAATGTTATGTACTGCACAGCGGATGATGATTATATGAATAGTGTGTGCCACATAGCCATCCAGACAGGTGCCTAGGCAGCACCAATGAGCCTTCAGACTACCAAGCACACAGCCATTCTAACAGCTTGTAACTGGATTCCTATTTTCCAGGATCACTGGTGTCAGGATATGGTTTAATGAACCAAAGCAAGAGTGAGTATTCAGGGTCCCCCAAAGTAGCTGTTGGCACAGACACACTGTACACAAATGTATAATTTCTGGGGAATGAAGGCCCTTCCTACTTCAAGTAAAATCCTGATCTCCTCAGCACCTCCATGTTCTGAATCTTTCCAGTGTTTCCCAGATTTGTATTAATAAATCTACCGCTGCGGTCCAGTAAGCCTTGCAGAATGATTAAATAGTAACTTGTTCAGTTCACATACTCACTTGCCCCTTTTGGTGGGTAAAGTATTGGGATATGAATGCTATTGATGGCTCCTGCATGGTTTGGAACCCAACTGTTATTTCTGGAACTTTTCTTATGACAACCATCCATAGGTAAATGACTGTACTAATTGTCTCACAAACCTGTACACCCATGACTCCAGCAGTGGACTTTCTGACCCCAAAGTGGTTTCCAATGGACTTATAGCTGTCTGGTGTAGCCAGCTTCCACTAGCTAATAACAGACTGCTTCTGAATTGGTATGGCTTCCCTGAATTGAGTGTCATGGCACTGAAGGATTGGTGCAAGCTCGTCACACAGCTCCATGAAAGTCTGTTTCTTCATTTGGAAATTCTGAAGCCACTGTTGGTCATTCCAGGTTTCCAGAATGATGTGATCCCTCCACACCTTGCCGGTGTCACGGAGTTTGGGAGAGACAAGGCCCTGCACCCCCGGCTTCCTGCGATTCAGCCATTCTCTGTGCAGACAGCATCACACCAGCCTCCTAGGGCTCTGCAACAATCCCACACCCCTAGACACTCGAGAAATGCATAGGGGAAACTGAGGCAACCACACTGCACTCAGAGAAAACATTAAGACCATTCCCACTTCGTCACATCCGGTTCTCCTGCTGCAGCAGTAACAGTCAACCAGAGGGCATACCCTAACAATACAGGCATTCACCATATATACAGTGTGAGCTGAATGAATTTTCATTGACCCTCAAGGTCAGCCATCTTCAATGTGTCCTAAAATTCTGCCCAAATTCTATCCACTACTGCATAACCAGTTATCCCACTGTATAGAGCAGGAGTAGAACTAGCTCGTCATACAATGGCTTGCTGTCTTCCACTGAGGTTTGTAGGGCATGACAATGAGAGGTAACATGATTAGGAGCTGCCATCAGCAAATGTGTGCAGGCAGGGGACACTACCAACAAAACACAGTGAAGTGGTTCCTAAAGTATCTCCCTCTGCTACAGAAAATCCTGGGATACCGGCTTTGAAATGGTGGCACTATTATCATGTACCTACAGCAGCAGTGTGGATGCACTGATGTGTGTGTGTGTGTACATGTGATCATACCAATGTCCGGTAGGACTCTGGACTCTTGGGCACAAGTATGGGGAGCACACACAAAATCCAGTAGTCGGGTATACACTCAAGTATGGACACAGCCTAAGGTTGTGAATAGACTGGGATAGTGCTAGACTAGAACTGATCAGAAAACAAAACTTCCAAGCTGGGAGAAATTCTGACATTTCAACATCAGTTTTTAAACATTTTCATGTTCAGAAAAATGTTGGTTTGCAAGTATTGAAATGAAAAAAACCCAACATTTTTGATTGATGTGTAATGTCAATGTCAATCAAAACATTTTGCTTTGAATTGTAAGTTTGGAAAACAAACATTTCAGTAAGATTGACATTTTCCCATGGAAAATTTAGATTTAGATTAAATTGTATTTTCCAACGCAAAAATGTTTCTTTGAAAAATTTTGATCGGCTCTATGCTAGACTTTTCCTTTATTGGGGACAGGAATATTATATGCTTCATCCAAAAGACAACAGCAGGAGAGTGCCCCTTACATTATAGTGGCTCATTTGGTTCAATATTGATGCAAATGGGAAAATTACATCTAATGAATCATCAGTACCATTTCCTGCAGTAGCTACATTTTTCCTAGAGGCCTCCTTCCCACTAATGCCCTGGTCCAGTGCTGCTTAGCTTCTGAGAGATGGTGAGCTCTTAGCTTGAAATGGTTCAGTTGCCGTGACATAATAAATTTAGTTCTGGAGGTTCAGTTAGGCTCAATATACTGATTATTTAAAAAGAAAACTAATTATACTATAATATCTGGAAGGAAACCTAATAAGTTTTTCCACAATAAATTCTTTAAACACTGATAAAGATGTGACAAGGTTCTTGCTTATTATCACCTTTCAAAGAAAGCACAAAGAAGAGTAATCACAATCACACACACACATAGGAATTGCACAGGCATTAATCTCTCTCTCTCTCTCTCTCTCTCTCTCTCTCACACACACACACACACACACACACACACACACAGTGGAATTGCACAGGCATTAAAAGCTATTCCAATTTGGCACAGCAGTCCTTTTATCAGTTTCAAGCAAGTACTATCTACTCATCTCAATGTTGTGGGGGATGGACATTAAACTGATGTTTTTCTAAAGTAAATTACTCTCCCGCCTGTTTTTGTTTTTTGAGTTTCACATTCTAGATGCTAAAATTCCTCTAAAGAGATCAAAACTGTCAACTATATTTACTGACAAAATCCTGATAAAAAAAGAACTCCAGGACTAGACAGCAGAGAACATCACATTGCTTTAAAAATTACTGGCCTATTTCCTTGCAACAGTCTAGCAGGATGGTTTGTAAACTTGGCAGCCATTTACTAGGTCCAATGTTTGATTCATGACACAATAATATTTAGGCATAAAGAAGGAGGAGAATGCCAATGAATGTACCTTCATATGGGCTTATTTCAGTGCTTTACAGTGAACTTAATGCCTTAGATTAAGTAGGAAAAGATCAGACAATGTATTATGTGATACATATATTATTATTTATTGATTTATATGGTGCCTTTCAAAGCCTCAGTGTTTTATTATAATTGTTGTTATTTATTTATTATTTATTGAGTATCCTTAGTGTGCTTGGCATTTAGAGCAATACAGAGTCTCTGCATCAGGATGCTTTATGGGAGTACAAAATGTACAGCTACAGTATTTCCTTCCTTCACCCACCGCTGAAATGTAGACACCTCTTGGATTAAACAAAACCCATTATAATGGCATCAGCAACATGACTGAATGGTTTAGGTCAGGCAGTGACCGCTATTGATTTAAATGTTAAGGACTGTCTATACTGTGCGGTAGTGCACACTACAGGGATGTGATTTCTAAAGCACGCTAGTGTGTTGTATATTAACTGGTCTGTGTAGACCCTGCTGGTTTGCACTAAAAGTTTCCTAATACACTTTTACATAATACACACTATGTTAACGTGCACTAGGAAACTTTTAGGGCTTGTCTACACAGTACTGCAGCTGCACCAATGCAGCCGTGTCACTGTAGCACTTAGTGAAGACATTATCTATGCTGATGGGAGAGCTTCTCCTATTAATATAGCATTGTTTATACTGGGAGTTAGGTCGGTATAGCTGCATCACTCAGGGAACGTCTTCACTACCCGCCAGATCGGTGGATAGCGATCAATTTATCGGGGATCGATTTATCGCGTCTAGTGTGGACGCAATAAAATCGATCCCCGATGGCTCTGCCGTCGACTCTGGAAATCCACCGCAGCGAGAGTCGGAAACTGAGTCGATGGGGGAGCAGCAGCGGCCGACTCGCCGTCGTCCTCACAGCCAGGTAAGTCGACCTAAAATACACAACTTCAGCTATGCTATTCACGTAGCTGAAGTTGCGTACCTTGGTCAACCTCCCCCCCCTCCCCCCAGTGTAGACCTAATCTCAGGGGTGTGGATTTTTCATACCCCTGAGGGATGTAGTTATACTGACATAAGTCTGTAGTGTAGATCAAGCCTTAGTGTGCATCAACGGGCCTTCATAGACCAATTAATGTGCAACACATAATGCACTTTAGAAATCACACCCCTGTAGTGTGCATTAACCCACTGTGTAGACAAGCCCTCATTCTTCTATAATAATGTGACTGGTCTCCTTCTTGGTTGGCACACTGGGGACCACGAAAGCTGAGTGCATGACTTTGTGACAGCTTGAGCTAAAGAATCAAGGCACTCACATGGAAGCTGTCACAACTCATATCCTGGCACAGAGGGGTACTGTCATGGGGTGTATATATACCATGCTGGCCCGGCAATAAAGGGGTTAACGCACGTACTGCCAGCCAATGATCATTGGCAGCCTCACAGCAGGTGGCAGAATAAAAGAGCTGGGAAGCAGAGGGGTGGGACAGCTCCCAGAGGAGAAAGCAGGCCGGAGAAGGGAACTCTGGCCACCAAGCTGCTGAGAAGCTGCCCAGAGACAGCACCTGGGGAAGGGATGATGAGACCAACAGTCTAAAAAGCCTACAGAAACCAGGGGAGGTAGGAAGGAACTCAGGAATAAGCTGGAGTTGTTGGGTTCTCATTCTGCCTGTCTGAATTAAGGGCCTTGAGCTGGAAACCAGTGAAATGGGCAGGCCTGGGTTCCCCTACTAATGCCCTGAGAGACTTAAGACCTGAGGGATTTCCAGACATCCTGGGCACCAGGACAAGCTGGGCCCACCAGGAATAAGGAGAAAACCCACAAACCCCAGCAGGATTTGGGCAGGGGGACCGAGTGGCCACCCTACCAGACTGAATGCACTGTGGTGTCAATTTAGACCTAATAACATGCACATAGGTGCTTGAGGTAGGCTAGTATTTAGGTACCTAGGATACTACTTACTTGCCCAGCTGCAATGTCTTAGCTGAATCACTTTGAATTATTGTTTCTGAAGTGTGGTGGAATCTCCTTTGACCTTGAATTACAGAAAAGACTTGCAGCCTGAAATGCATGTAAAGGAGTTAAGTCTTAAAGTTGAAATAGGGAGCAAGTGTATAATCCACCTATAGCCATTACCTATGTAGAATAGGATTATAAGACCTACATTTCCCACTGCCTGGCCCCACCACATATAGTAATTCCAGCGTAGATGTTCCTCAACCATTCTCTACCACCAACCAGCTCCATCTCTTTACCACAAGTGCTCCAAATAAAGCCACACACCCCTTCCCAGTACCAAGTCTTTCTACCTATCTCCTCCCTTGCCTCAAGAACCCCGGCCACATCCTCCTATTCCCCAGCTCATCCTTCCATACATTCAACTAAAAAACCCGTTAACCAATTCCCTCTCCACCCTATTCTGGGCTCCAGGGACCACCATGCACTCCCCTTCCCTTTCCTGCCTCCTCGTCACTGGCTCAGTTTTAAAATTGCATTCTCAATTAAAATGCTTACAGGACTGAAATGTTGCCAGCTCCTATTCTCCCTCTTGCCTCTTGAAGGAAACATATTGCTCTCTCTTTCTTCAATGCAAGCACCCAACAAACATAATAGATATGGATGTGCCCTGGGGAAATTATTCATAAGCTATAGAGGTTTGTCATTCACTTATTATCGAGGAATGGAAATTTTAAACAAAATTGTACTCGTTGAAGACTATGTGAGCTGATCTAGAGGAAAATCCATTAAAAAATTGATGTGTTGCCTCATGCAATTGTAACTGATTTGTACCTTCTATAGTCAGGACAGTGCTCTGGAGGATTTGGTCAGCAAGGGGATTCTGACAAATGTAACTGACTCATTTTACAAAACATTCTATATTTGGGGCTTCTCAGGTTCCCTCAGTCTCCTGCAGGAGAAGTGGGGCCTGTTGAGTTGATGTAAGTAAGGGTATGTCTACACTACGGGATTAATCCGAATTTAGATAATTCGGATTTGAGAAACAGGTTGTATAAAGTCGAAATGAGTGCGGCCACACTAGCACAGTAATTCGGTGGTGTGCGTCCAAGTACCGGGGCTAGCGTCGATTTCTGCACCGTTGCACTGTGGGTAGCAATTCCATAGCTATCCCATAGTTCCCGCAGTCTCCCGCGCCCATTGGGATTGTGGGTTAAGATCCCAGTGCCTGATGGGACAAAAAACATCGTCGCAGGTGGTTCTGGGTACAGCCTCACTTCCTCCCTCCCTCCCTCCCTGCATGAAAGCAATGGACGGCAGACAACCATTTTCGCGCCTTTTTTCCTGGGTGGGTGAACACTGCAGACTCCATACCACGGCAAGCATGGAGCCCGCTGAGGTCAAGACAGCACTCATGAATATTGCAAACACCTCGCGCGTTCTCGTGGAGTTTATGCTCAGCCAGGACCAGAAAAACGAGGCGAGGAGGCAGCGGCGGCGGCAGCGCAGCGACAAGCATGATGAGGACATGGACACGGACACGGACACAGAATTCAGTGAAACCACAGGCCCCGGTGCTTTGGAGATCATGTTGTTAATGGGGCAGATTCTATCCATGGAACGCCGATTCTGGGCAAGGGAAACAAGCACAGACTGGTGGGACCGCATAGTGTTGCAGGTCTGGGACGATTCCCAGTGGCTGCGGAACTTTCGCATGCGTAAGGGCACTTTCATGGAACTTTGTGACTTGCTGTCTCCTGCCCTGAAACGCCAGAATACCAAGATGAGAGCAGCCCTCACAGTTGAGAAGCGTGTGGCGATAGCCCTGTGGAAGCTTGCAACGCCAGACAGCTACCGGTCAGTCGGGAATCAATTTGGAGTGGGCAAATCTACTGTGGGGGCTGCTGTGATGCAAGTAGCCAAAGCAATCACTCAGGTGCTGCTACGAAAGTTAGTGACTCTGGGAAATGTGCAGGCTATAGTGGATGGTTTTGCTGCAATGGGATTCCCTAACTGTGGTGGGGCAATAGACGGAACCCATATCCCTATCTTGGCACCGGAGCACCAAGCCACCGAGTACATAAACCGCAAGGGGTACTTTTCAATGGTGCTGCAAGCACTTGTGGATCACAAGGGACGTTTCACCAACATCAACGCGGGCTGGGCGGGAAGGGTTCATGACGCTCGCGTCTTCAGGAACACTACTCTGTTTAAAGGGCTGCAGCAAGGGACTTACTTTCCGGACCAGAAAATAACCGTTGGGGATGTTGAAATGCCCATAGTTATTCTTGGGGACCCAGCCTACCCCTTAATGCCATGGCTTATGAAGCCATACACAGGCAGCCTGGACAGGAGTCAGGAGCTGTTTAACTACAGGCTAAGCAAGTGCAGAATGGTGGTAGAATGTGCATTTGGCCGTTTAAAAGGTCGCTGGCGTTCATTATTGACTCACTCTGACCTCAGCCAAAGAAATCTCCCCATTGTTATTTCTGCTTGCTGTGTGCTCCACAATCTCTGTGAAAGTAAGGGGGAGACCTTTATGGCGGGGTGGGAGGCTGAGGCAAATCGCCTGGCTGCTGATTACGCGCAGCCAGACACCAGGGCGATTAGAAGATCACACCATGAAGCGCTGTGCATCAGAGAAGCTTTGAAAACCAGTTTCATGGCTGGCCAGGCTACCGTGTGAAATATCTGTTTGTTTCTCCTTCATGAAAACCCTCCCCCTTTACTGACTGATTTTCTGTAAGGAACCCACCCTGCCCCTTCCCCCATCTTTCTTTCAAACCAAATAAAGTCACTATCATTTAAAAATCATTTATTCTTTATTAATAGATTAGAAAAAGAGGGAGGGAACCCGGGTGGTATTTGGGAGGAGGATTGCTGGGAAGGAAAAAGCCACAAAGAAAAGGTTAAAAAAATGACAGCCTTTTGCTTGGGCTGTCTACTGGGGTGGAATGGGAAGGTGTACGGAGCCTCCCCCCCCGCGTTCTTACACGTCTGGGTGAGGAGGATACGGAACATGGGGAGGGGGCAGGGTGGAACAGGGGCTGAAGCGGCAGTCTGTTTTCCAGCAGCCGTTCCTGAACCTCCACCAGACGCCGGAGCAGCCCCAGCGTTGCATCCTTCATCCTCTGGTCTTCCTGCCGCCATCTCTCATCTCGTCTCTCCTCTCCTCACGTTGGTCCCTCCTCTCCTCACGTTGGTCCCTCCTCTCCTCACGTTCACTGACTTCTTTCCTATACTTTGAAACTGTTTCCTTCCACTCATTCAGATGAGCTCTGTCACTCCTGCTGGATTGCATAATTTCAGAAAACATGTCCTCCCGCGTCTTCTTCTTACGACGCCTTATCTGTGATAACCTTCGGGATGGAGGAGGGAGGCTTGAGGAATTTGCAGCTGCTGTAGGGAGGGGAAAAAAGAGAGAATTGTTTTAAAAGCTACATTTTGCAGAACAATGCTTATACTCTTTCACGGTGACCAACACTGTTCACATTACATAGCACATGTGATTTCTGTGCAAGGTCGCATTTTGCCTCTTAATGCTGAGTGCCTGTGGCTTTGCTGCTAGAGATCACAGGTCTGGGCAACAGAATTCGGCTTGCATGCGGCCATGGTAAGCCATTGTTTTACAGCTTCTGCACCCTCCTTTCCCACATACCAAGCATAGCCTGTAGAGTGCTGCAGAAGCCTGGCCAATCTCAGCCAGTTGGGGGGGGGGGCAGTGTGGGGGGGCTTGTCTGGGCCCCTTCAGGCAAGTAGAGTGCTGCGGTTTTTCTGTTAACATTCAGCAGCACCAGAAAACAAACTAACCCCCCCCCACCATGAATTCTCTGGGATGATCACGGTACCCCTCCCCCCACCGCGTGGCTGGTATCAGGGAAGATCCCTGCAGGCACCAAACTACCCCCCCCCCGCCGCCGACCCCCCCCCCCTCGCCATGAATTCTCTGGGATGATCACGGTACCCTCCCCCCACCGCGTGGCTGGTAACAGGGAAGATCCCTGCTAGCCAAACGCGAAAAACTCAGGGCCAATTTCCCATCTGCGCTTGGCTAACTGCAGGGAAGGATTTATTTTCCGCCACAGGCAAACAGCCCAGTAGGAACGGCCACCTCTGTCCCCTTAATTAAGTTCCCGTATTTCAACCAGGTTACCAGGAGTGATATCACTCTCCTGAGGATTACACAACAAGATAAAGAACGGATGTTGCTTGAATGCCAGCAAACACCGGGACCATACGCTGCCAGGCTTTGTCAGGCAATGATACCAGATTACTTGCTGCAAGCATGGCGTGGTCAAGTGTCCTACCATGGAGGAGGGAATAAGGATGCACTGCCCAGAAACCTTCTGGCAAGGCTTTCGGAGTACCTCCAGGAGAGCTTCATGGAGATGTCCCTGGAGGATTTCCGCTCCATCCCCATACACGTTAACAGACTTTTCCAGTAGCTACAGACTTTTCCAGTAGCTGAACTGACTGCGAATGCAAAGTCAGGCAAAGTAATCATTAAAAACCATTTGCTTTTAAAACAAGTTTTATATTTTAAAAGGTAAACTCACCTGAGGTCCCTTCCATGGGGTCAGAGTCTTGGGTACTGGCTTGGGAGGCTTGGGAGGGTACTTCAGTCAGGGTGATAAAAAGATCCTGGCTGTTGGGGAGAATGGAGTGCTGTGTGCTCTCTGCAAGCTCATCCTCCTCCTCCTCCTCTACCCCATCGGCAGAATCCTCAGGCGTCGAGACTATCCCCGACCCAGAATCCACGAACAAAGGTGGGGTAGTGGTGGCAGCCCCCCCTAGAATTGCATGCAGCTCGGCGTAGTAGCGGCATGTCCGCGGCTCTGACCCGGAGCGACCGTTTGCCTCCTTTGTTTTTTGATAGGCTTGTCTGAGCTCCTTGACCTTCACGCGGCACTGCTCAGAGTCCCTATTGTGGCCTCTCTCCATCATGCCCTTGGAAATTTTTTCAAAAGTTTTTGCATTTCGTCTTTTAGAACGAAGTTCTGCAAGCACTGAATCCTCTCCCCATACAGCGATCAGATCCAGTACCTCCCTCACGGTCCATGCTGGTGCTCTTTTTCGATTATCAGCCTGCATGGTTACCTGTGCTGATGAGGTATCTGTGGTCACCTGTGCTCTCCACGCTGGGCAAACAGGAAATGAAGTTCAAATGTTCGCGGGGCTTTTCCTGTCTACCTGGCCAGTGCATCCGAGTTCGGATTGCTGTCCAGAGCGGTCACAATGATGCACTGTGGGATAGCTCCCGGAGGCCAATACCATCGAATTGCGGCCACACTAACCCTAATTCGAATTGCTAAAATCGATTTTGGCGCTACTCCGCTCGTTGGGGTGGAGTACAGAAATCGATTTAAAGGGCCCTTTACATCGAATTAAATGGCGTCGTTGTGTGGACGGTTACAGGGTTAATTCGAATTAAAGCTGATAAATCCGAATTAAAGTCGTAGTGTAGACCAGGCCTATATTTGCTGTCAATTGCAACAAGTTTTATCAGTCTTGCAACACTCAGGACCTATGCTGTGTATTTTTGAGCGCCATCTACTGGGACATCTGTTATCTACGCATTCACATATATACAGACATCTCATCTAGCCCCTGATCCTTCAAATGCTTATGTATGTGCTCATGCCTGTGCCATGAGCAGTCCCACTGATAAAGTTAAGCAAGCATGTAAGAGACTGCAGGATCGGGGCCTTATAGAGCACTTCTGTAACAGAGCCCAGCTCCTTTTTCTTTTCAACCCCAGCAGTCCTTTGACATTTGTTCATATTACTTTAAATTTTCAAGGTTGCTTTTCAAAGGAAAAGAACTATGAATTCACTCTCCCCCTCCCTTTTTTTTTAAATGAAAGTTGAGACTCTCCTTCATGGGACACACAAGTTATCTCTGTTAACAAGGAGCTTATGTGAGACTCAGAGCCCCCTTCACCCCATCAGTACTTTCTTTCCAGTTCATGTTGCTTTTGTTTTCCCCAGCATCCCATCCAAGTCATCCCCAGCAGGTCATCTCCCCAGCATCCCGTCCAAGTAGCTCTGCTAGACTAGGCACTGGAGATCTTTGCAAGAGGAAGGGGAGAGACATTATTTCTCTAACTATGGAGTAGGAGAGGAAGGACCAACCTTAGGATCCACATGGCCCCACACCATACTCCTCATTCATGTTCCCAGGCAGGGAGGCCCCATCTGGTGGATACTGTACACAAAGTGTTAGTACAGCCCCATTATAGTCTCCAAAGATGGGTCCCACTTACTTAGTGGGTCATATCAATTCCATTCTCACATTCACTGAGGTAATGTGGAGTTTGCTCACTGCTTCGAAGCAATTTGATCTCTGTTCTTTATGTGCATAGTAATATTAAATGTGCTTATTAATGAAAAGACTTCGAGACATCACTAGCACAAGCTCAATGGGTCTAGTAAATCGATTTTCACAACATCAGAGCCAAGGATATAAAGTCAATTCAAATATAAAATAATCATTTTGACTGAGTGGAAATGATGTGCATTTGCAATGTGAGGAAATAGTTATTAGAATGTATATAATCTCTGGAACTGTTTTAAAATTAACATATGGTACTGAAAATGCCAAACCTAATAATAGACATAATCATAGCCCTTAATCTAGTATTTATTAACCTCTCAAGAGATAGGTTTGGTTCAAATATTTCTGTCAAAGAATGAGAGGGATGTTCTTCTAGTCTCTAACTTCGTAGTTTCAAATTTCATTGTATAAAAATTATGATATAAAATGTAACCTTGATGTTTACAAGGACTTTGTTGGGTCCATTTTGGCTTAATATTGAGGGTTTTTTTTTTAAAGGTTTTGTCTAAAATTAGAAACATTTCTGTGATTTCCTTTATTCTAGTTGAAAAAGTTATTTTTTCCATTGGTGGAAATATTTCTCTGTCATGTTTTTATCCCAGTCATTGAAAAACTGAGTTAGTCCCCGAGACCTTTAAAGTAAAAGTGACTCATCAGACAGAAATTGTTCAGTCTGTTTTCATTGCCAAAGCTCTGAGTGAAATGTAATAAGTAAGAAAGTACCACAAATGATGAAAAATAAATTAGTTTTTAACAGAATTTGAATTTTCATAATCTGGTGTTAATAATACAAGTAAGGAATATTTTTTATTATGCCAACTGTGTCCCTTTTAAAACGTACACATTTCTGTCATTCCTCCACTAGTATGAATTGATACTGATGTGTGTCTTGCTCCAATAGTGCTCTGATGTATGTTTTATAAGCTTTCTGAATGATAACTAAGTCAACTCCCATATTTCTTACTCATATTATTTTCCTAAGGTCATTTTTTTTCTGACTGTTGAATGATTTTGAATTGCAAGACTGTAATGAAATAGTCTATCATTTTAATGTTGAATGGATATGTTATTCCATACCTGAAGAGCAAGTATGTACACTCAGTCTCAGCAGCAACTTATTTTACATTAAGTGAACAGTAAGACAGGAAAACCACAGTAAAGTCCAGTATCAGAGGGGTAGCCGTGTTAGTCTGAATCTGTAAAAAGCAACAGAGGATCCTGTGGCACCTTTAAGAGTAACAGAAGTATTGGGAGCATAAGCTTTCATGGGTAAGAACCTCACTTCTTCAGATGCAAGTGAGGTTCTTACCCACGAAAGCTTATGCTCCCAATACTTCTGTTACTCTTAAAGGTGCCACAGGACCCTCTGTTGCTTTTACAGTAAAGTCCTTATGCGAAAGCAAACAGCATGCGTGTCTCCTCTGAGGCAGGCTGCATCTCTTTGATCACAGCTGCCTCTGTCCATTTAAAGGTGAAGTACACAGAAAAGAAGTCATGAGAAATACATGGCAATGTTTGCACAATAGCAACTGGCTTTTTTACCTTTTAAAAAAATATTATGACTGAGCAGCACAATGCAAGCTTCCAACAGAGGAGACTTGAGGTGGGTCACTTCATGTAAACGGCGTCTTAAAAGTTGTTTAAGGTCACATACAAGCTTATTCAGTGAAAGTTTCATCCCCAAGGTACAGCTGCGGGCAAATAAAGTTATATGCTCCCAGGAGTTCAACACACAATTACACCAATCAGTCATACAATCTAAATAACCTTCCCAATGCAAGTTATTTTCACTTTATATGGAGTATCTGCCGAAGACAATGAGTCAAAAATGTCAATCTTATCTTCAATTTTCCTCAGTGCCGATATTTTTCTGCTTCAGAGGCAAAAATGACCAATGAACCTTGGGAAAAGGTCCATTCTGGTATCCTATGTGACGGTGGCAAATGTAAAATTCTGAACATTGTCTGAAACACTTAAAGCTGTCTTCCTCATCAAACAGTTGAAAAGCCTGAATGTTAATATATGTGCTTTGTCTGAAAAAAAGATGACCAAGGTATTATCAAACCAAAAATGAATAAATGTTTTAAATTACGCTAAAAAAATTCATAAAAAAAGTTATGTTCTCTGAGCATAAAAGGAGTTTACGAAATAAGCAAGAAGATTTAGAAGTGATACCAAATAATGGAAAGCATGTGACCTATTGGGCAGAACGGACTTGGTGGGATGAGCCTCACAGCTGAATTTTCAGTATGCTGGGGCATTATCTATATGGAAAGGTAAATAGGGGAGATGTATAAGGGTGGTATTATGTGTAAGATGTTTTTACAAGACTGATGTTTAATAGTAAATAGAACAACTACAGAATAAAGGAAATGAAAGCTAAAAGAAATGAAAAACAAAGGAGAAATTGCACTGGGAATCTGCCTCAAAAACCCTGCATTGGATGACAGAAACAATAACAATTCATGGTCAACCAAAACCACACAATACTGTACTCTTGGGGGACCTTAACTAGGCAGACATCTGTTGGATGACAAATGCAACTAAACATGGATCTTCTTTAAGCTACACAAAGGACAACGTCGTGTTCCAGAAAGTGGAGGAGAACCCTTCCTGGCTTTACTACTTCCCCCAGTGGAGGAAATGACTGAGAATATGAGGGGAATAGGGAAATTTAGTACCACTGACCATGAGCTACTGAAATTCAATGGGCAAGGCCTAATTCCCGATATCAGGCGATTAACCTTAGTTTTGTGATTCATGTAAGCCCAACAAATCACTCTAATTACAATTTTAGTTTTATTTAATTTTAACTGATATTTTTTATTTTATCTCTCTGGCGAAGGTGTGCACAATATAGAGATGGTACTATTAGGTTCTCCACCTAAATGTGGTGTGACTTAATTTCACCAACTGCTTCTAAACTTCACCAGCTCTCTCTAGAGTAATAGTAATTTAGGAACAACTCACCCCTCTCCAGAAGCAAACCTGTAGAAGGAGCCTAGAGGTCATGAGAACTCTGATGTCCTCCCTAAACGCTTTCCTCTGGGGGAAGAGGTTAAGGTGCTGCAGATTTTGGAAGCTATGCCCCCTCCCAAGTCCACAGATCTTGGGGATCTGCAGGAAAAGGAACCTCATTCCTCAGATGAGAACATCTTCTGGCCCCATTAGTCCTCCGTCTCCCTTCCATGGCTGAAGTCTCCTGTGGCTGATCAGTTGAGGATTCATAGATGGAGGCTATGCAAGCCCCAGCTTTCTTGCTTCCCACTTGGATTTCCTCACAGAAATCCAGGAACAGAGCAGGGGATAGTTTCAGAGTGAGTGACATGTCCCTTGTTTCTCATATTCCCACCCCCAGAAAATTGGTAATCCCCTTCTTAACAGAATCCCCATAGAGTGATGAGGTCAGTAGCACCTCTGCCGCCTACTGTATAGAAATGAGAAAATCCAAATGTGGAAGGCCCAATCCTTGGATAGATCTCCAAAGACAGGCCAACCCGTAGTATATAAAAAATTAAGGCCACAACCACATTCCCAAATCAGATTCAGGCAGCTGTGTACCCTCTTTCTGTTTGTAAGAATCAGATGGCTTTTATAAGTTATAGCACACACAACACAAGTTGTTTTCTCATATAGGGTCAGAAGGGAAGAGGGGTAGTACATGTGAATCTCATTTTCTAAACCTTTCTCAGAAAAAAAAATCAGATTTAAAATCAGACCATTCTTTGGATGGAAAACCAATTTTACAAGCTTTATAAAAGCAAGAGGATTTTATTAAATAAAATCCCTGAGGTTAGTTTTCTGACAGACAGCGCTTAAGACCATGGAGAGCAACCATACTGCAATAGAGCGAATAGTGACATATCAGTTTCATACCCCTCACCTACTCTAGATGCCTTCTTCAATATCACAGCTCTTTTGTATTCAATAAAATTAATTTTGAGTGAATATGATAAACATGCATTTAGTTGTAGCTAAGGGGAATTCTAAACCTCAGGATTTTTCTCTCACTCCCACCCCCCCACCACGGTTATAGCTGATGTAATACATAATTACTGCATGCAATGGATTATCATTTTATATATATTTTA
Source organism: Malaclemys terrapin pileata (assembly GCF_027887155.1). Taxonomy (NCBI): domain Eukaryota; kingdom Metazoa; phylum Chordata; order Testudines; family Emydidae; genus Malaclemys; species Malaclemys terrapin. The sequence continues at coordinate 65,257,242 of NC_071515.1, read as the reverse complement.
TTCACCTGTGATGTGATCATACCTTTGTTATCTTTTTAATATTCACAATGGAAATATGTCTGATTTTTTTGTATGTTTAGTGAGTGCTCCATGTTCACTCCTCTCTAACTAATTTTAACGTTCACTTAATCAGCCCTTTCACTTTTGATTTCCGACATTGGGGTAGTACTTCATCTCTTTAAAGTGAGAATATCTAATCCGTATAGTCACCTTTCATGACAGGTGACATTATGATGTAACACAAGATTACTGTGTATAGTGTGATTTATTCTGGAGGGACATTTAGTTCTCTGTCCTGCTTTTTATTTTAGCTGTTGGTGGTCTGCCTTTGAATATGCTATTGTATCTTTCTTGGGCTCAGTTATCTGAGCAATGTTTTGCTTAGAGGTTCATTTTAAAGATGTTTAGGTTCCCTGGATTTGCAGGTTAAAACCATGGCAGAGTTTGGATCAACTGTTCAATTTTCAGAGGTTGGTAAACAGAGTCCCATGAAGCTTATTATAAGAGAATTATTTTTAATAAGATCTTAAAAACCAAAGTCCTGTGTCTTCTGTGCAGGCAGTACAGATTCCATGTCACTTTTCTTCCCACTATATAGGGCAATTTTTGATAGTATTATGATACTACAGGGGGCAGGACTGGTGCTGTGCTCCAGTGATCTTGGTCAGCAAATGGTCTCTAAACTGTACCAGTGGCATAAATGAGTATAGCTCTGTGACTGTGTTAACTTACACTGGCGGTTGGTTCAACTCCTGGCTAGCACTAGAACTGGGGAAGTGAAAAGGTGTCTTAGAACTACTTTTTCATCTGAGGCTCAGACCTATCATTCTGGAGGCACTGGTCAAAACTCCAGAGTTAAGATTGAGTTCTGTTTTGCACTTAAAGGAGGGCTATTGATAAGGTCCTCATCACCAAGTGCTGTGTATTTGAGATACTCACACACACACATAGAGTAGCCTGTATTTTTCATGGTCTCTGATATTCTGCTAACATATAACATCACAGCTGCAGAAATGTCGTTGAAGGACTAAGAAAAATATGCCACAGAAATTATTTACCATTAGCACAGGAATTGGCTCTAAGTAGACTAGAGGGCCTGGTTATACTTTATCTGTTGTGACAAGAACAGAACCTTGGAATTTCACTTGTCTGGTGTTTGCTTGAGGAGGATCCAAATCTGACCTCTTTACCTACTTTGTGCAGTAGAGGTCTCTACCAAGGAATTAGTGTGTAAGGGAAATGGTAGCAAAGTTCTTTTCACATTTGTGCATGAGAAACAGATACTACACAGTTGAAGAGCCATGTTATTCCTTCATGGAGAATGCTGCAGTCTGTATTGTACTGAGTGAGTGTTATTAATATTTGGTCATCTATCTAATTTTATGCAGCATAGATTGAGTTCTGGCCTTTTCCTTCCAGGAATGGTGTTGTGCTGTATTAATGGGAATCTGGGCAGTAGAAAGGTATGGGTGCATGCCAGTGTTAATGAGATAACATAACATAACATGCAATCATTTTTCATCACTTATCCTGTCTAAGAAATAAGCCTGGGGAGGGGGACGTTAAAAGTGATTGAACCATATCCTTTGACAAATAGCAAGCCAAATGAGGTTACACTGTACATTTATCAAGGCTTATCAGTGATGTCATAAACAATATATAGTTGGCAGCTCAGCTGTTTCAGCTTCAGAGATAATTCTTTATGCAGCCCTGAACTGTAGAATTCAATGTATCAGAGAGTGCAATTTGGATACAGGTTTAGAGTCAAAACACTGGGACTCTATTTATAAAAAAAAAAAAAAAAAATGAAGAAGAAGAAAGGATGAGTCAGCAAAATTCTCATTGGAATGTGGGAGTCCTTGATTGGGTTAGGAAGCCTCTTGACCTCTCTCTTTTATCTGATTACTGACTGCCATACTCATAATGCCTGATCTAAAGTTTAGATTTCCACTGACATTGGATTAGGCCCATAGTCCCTCTCAGTGCAAGATCTAGCACAATTTCTGTCATTTGGAGCTTTACCCCAGTCTCGTCTCTCTTCTCATCCTCACAGCTGTTTAGTCTCTGGTTTCTTTGGACCACGTTCAAAAGTGCTGTATAAAATGGACTAAGCTAAACTCCTTGCACTTGCTTACCTGATTTGTAAGGGCAGGTCTACACTACCCGCCTGAATCGGCGGGTAGAAATCGATCTCTCGGGGATCGAATTATCGCGTCTCGTCGAGACGCGACAATCAATCCCCGAATCGATGCTTCTACTCCACCAGCGGAGGTAGGAGTAAGCGCCGTCGACGGGGGAGCCACGGAGGTCTATTTGCCGCCGTCCTCACAGCGGGGTAAGTCGGCTCCGATATGTCGAATTCAGCTACGCTATTCGCGTAGCTGAATTTGCGTATCTTAAATTGACCCTCCCCCCGTCCCCCATAGTGAGGACGTAGCCTAAGAGAGGCTAAGTAGGTGTAACATATATGCCAAGATGACAAAAGGAGTAAGAAGGTGCAGGTTAAAATGGGGCTTGTAAAAGAACTGTATTATGCATAAATATGCTGGTCCCATTGAAATCAATGGGGGGGAGGGGGAGTTTCAGTGATTTCAATGGTGGCAATACTATCTAGTTTGAAATACTTATTTGGTAACAGAAAGAAAGCTTAACTACAATGTTTAACAGAAAAAGTAACAGGTGCATTGCAGTCTAGCCATGTGAGTAAAGGTCTGAAGCAACAGTCCCTTACTTAATTAATTCTTTGACATTGTTTAGTTACATGCAGCATGTCAATGAAAGGAGAACAAATTTGATTAAAGACACTTATTTTATTGATGTTGTTAAATTAACTGAGATTCCAGGTTACTCATATCTTTTGTCTGAGCAATAATTTTAACAACTTCCACTTTTGCAGTCTATTTATTATTATTTAATTTGTGTGGGTCGTCAAGATGTTATGGATGTCAGTTTAGTAAGTGCAAGATCTCTTCTTTTCAACAAGAATACAGTGCTTCCAGATTTTACATTTCTCCTTCACAATGTAAATCATTTCAAACCATCAATCCCAATTACAATTCTTCTTAAGTATAGTAGTAGGAATTGCATTCACAATCATAAGTGAAGTCTAACCAATGCCTCATATAATGATACTGTGTGACCTTACCTGGCTAACAATATAGCAAAAAATCAGCGTTGGTTTTTTCCCACTGAAGCTGCACATTTGATTGAAGATTTTAGAAATTGTCAGTAATAACTTTGGTTTCTCTTTTTCTAACTGTATTATGTGCTTTTTCACTTATAAGATAACCAACATTTTTTTTCTTTGCGTCAAGACCTATTTTTCTACTTTCAATAGCATTTGCTACCTGCTATGTCCCATTCTCAAATGACATAAGTCTCTTGATTGCATTGTTCCGTATTGTTTGCTGTATTTCCCAAATTACTGTCATTTGCAAAACAGCACATCCTTCTTTAATTATCATCCTGTAAATAACAAAAAAGCCAGATACGGAATACAGAGTCTGGTTTATCTGATCTGTAATGGCTTTCTATTTTCCCCTTATTTTATTATGGCTCTTTTTGACCATTTATCCTGCACTCATCATTATGGGCTGTGATTTTACCAGGTTTCATAAACTGTGAGGTCTGGTCTGGCCGGTACTTGGATGGGAAACCTCCAGAGAAAATCCAGCTTCTGAAGGAAGCAATGTTGGTGAAAAGAAGGGGCATTGAGACAGTAACAAATCAATGCAGATGTATGTTCCATTCACTTAAAGTTTCCCTGCAGAATCAGTTGGATTGGATTGCCTTCATTAGTGCTACAGTGTTTTGTCACTGCAGTATGATCTGTGTTTTTGGCAATTTTTTCAAGAAATCCAGGCTTTGGAGTTTGATTTCGCTTTCTTGGTTTATCTTAGTCCAGCAGTCCTTTCAGGAGTATCCCTATTTTAGCTAATAAATAATTCAAATCTACTCTAAAACTCAATCTACAATTACATTTATTTAACCTGTCTGTCAGCTGTTTTCACTGGGCTGAGTCCTACTCTCACTGAAGTCTGTTGCATAATTCCTTTTGAAATCAATGGGAGAAGAATCGTGCCCTCCATGAAAAGAATTTCCTGCCTTCTGAGATTTCTCAGTAATTTGTTAATTTATTTTTTTGCAATATGTTTCCCCTCTTCCCTCTGTTTTTTGAAAGTGAACATTTTATAGCTTGTGAAATACCACAATTTAGGTGCAGTACTATGAAGTTTTTGCATCATCTCTGAGGAATTTATGGATGAAGAAATGAAACAAAACTAGATGGACCATTAGGGCCAGATCCTCAGCTGGTATAAATCATTGAAGTGAGTAGATCTGTGCCAGTTTTTACCAGCTGAGGGTTCGTTCCCTAGTATTTTCTGGTTGCTAACCTGTTCTACCCTTCCTAGAAAATAAAATTTAGTGCAAACATATCGAAAGATGCCAAGTAGTCCCTCCAAATCCTCACTCATGTGCTAAGGGATAGGTAATAATGTTCTGCAGTCTCCTACAATACTAAATCCAAATGTTGTCATTATTTGTATTGTGGTAGTGCATAGGGACCCCAACTAAAACTGGGGTCCCATTGTGCTAGACATAACAAATACAGAATAAGACAATCACCGCACTGAAGAGTTTACAATCTATACAGACGAGACAGAAAAATGCAGATGAAAGGGCTAGAACATGCAAAGAGAATGAACAATGCAATGGTTTGAAAGCGTTCGGTCAGTTCCATGATTTTTGCTGTTGTTTTGTTTTGGAGTGGCTGGGTTTTTACAACTTGTTGAGTGGGATTTTGTTTGCAGGGAATTAGCAATATAGAGACATAAAGAAAGGGAGAGGGAACACTCAAGGGAAGGGGTTAAGAGTGTAAAGGGAAAGGAAAAGAGAGGCAAAGAAAGGGGCATGGACAGCAAGTGCAATGAAGCTAAATGAGGGACAAACAGCACAGCAGACAGTAGGAGACAACAGCTGCAGCTTTTAAAATGTACGGCCAAGGACTTGAAATCCTATAAGGATGATACACCTGAAAGCGGCCAGTCTGTGCTTGAGTTTAGAAGTATAGAGGAGGGGAGGTTCTGGTAGGTTAGATAAGGAAAGAATGTCATGGGTGACTTATGTTGTAACTATCAGGTACTTTTAATATTGTTGGTCTTCATTTGACACAACACCATCTTTAAACCACATAGTTATTTATTTCTTTGGGATTTTTTTTATTCCATTTTACCCATGGATAGGACCTTCTGTCCATGGACTTTCCCACTTTTGTTCAAATGGGAGGGTGGTCTGCTAGATCCTGAAATGGTCTGCAGTCCATGCTGGAGATGAAGGTGGAGACTGACCCACTTAGGAGCAGAAGTGGGTGGACAGAGGGCAAGGATGGATGCACATTGACACTTCTCCTACCCAGTGGAGATTCTGCAGAACCTTCTCCAGGGGATCCAAGAACTGAGCATTGAGAGAAAGCCCCTGGCCCTGCAGTTCCATTAACAGAGACTACAGGCAATGGGCAGCTGTGGCCCAGAGCTCAGGGGATTCTTCAGGTTAGGCGTTTCTTCCAGCCCATTTTTGACAGGATGAGGTGGGGGGAACCAATCCATTTGACAGAATAATATGGGAGGAACTCCAGGGAAGGCCTTGACAAAGATTTCTTTCCCTAGAGCACCCTCCCCTAGGACTTGATGAACTAGCCACCTGGTTTGCAACAACAGAAGAAATGGTCTGGGAAGAAATATGGAGAAACAGAACTCATATGAAGGGAAACTGAAGTAGGAGTAGAAAAAAAAAAGGAAGAGCTTGGGGATGTGGATAAAATGCAGTAGAACTGACAACATAAACAAAAAAGAGAAAACAAAGCAATTCTTCATGTACATTCTATCTCCAATGGCCTTGAATATACAAAATGCTAGAGTGAAGTTTCTCCTAAAATGTTACTGCACCGTGTATTTCTCAATGAGGAACTGCTGACACCAGTGATTAGAGAGATTATGAGCCTCGGAAGCAATACAAATTTAGTAGGGGCTAGCATGCAAGGGAGTGATGTAATTGGATCAACTCATTAGAGCGTCATAAACATGCACAGAGAACTTTAGAGACAATAAAGCATGTTTCCAGGCTTACAGGGAAATTAGAATATTTAATAAGTCAGGCCCCATTTTTTTTCTTGATCAAGTAATCCCAATGAAGTATTGTCTTTAGCGATCACAATTATTTGAGTTGAATGACCGCACTTCCAAGACATGTTAATAAACAGGAGGGAGGGGTGTATTTTCAAAGAGCAGCAAGGCATGCATCTCCCATTAAAATTAATTGAAAGTGGAGACCTAACTCCTATTAGTGCCTTTGAAAAATCTCCCCCAAGGGGGCTGGTTTTGCTCCTGGTATGGGAGATGTTTCCTGCTGAATATTCTCCTTGACATCTGTGAAGATCTGCATGTTAGATGCTCTCCATTTGTGGCTGGATACACTAACTAATGTGTTGTATTTCACGGTTTCAAAGAGCTTCCATGGTGAAATGTTTTTAAGAAGTCAACTTCTGTTGGAAATACTTTCTTTTCTTCCTACTGATCATATTGACATTGATTACTGCACCTAGCTTACTTAGCATGAGTTAACTTAGCTGAAGCTCATAATTAGCACTAACCTCCCTTGAGAGCTGTGTTCTTCCACTGATATGCACCTTAACTTCCATTAATGTTGATGGGGTTAATTATATTCACTGATAGAAAAAAAAACTACAAGGGAGTTGTCCTTCCTTCTCTCTGCTGTTGAAATCCTCAAAGAAAAAAAATTGCACAGAATAAGGTAACAGAAAGACACCGAGAAAGAATTACTGTAAAGAGGGAGTACACACGAGAGGAAAGCTCAGATTATTAGCTGCTTCTTAAACTGGGGAAAAGTCTGGCAAAAAAGGCAGAAAGAATTTTGCTGTACATTTGCTTAAATACCATCCTCTCTGGTTAGGTTGGCCAGAAAACAACATTGCTCTTTTGTAAAAAAGGTGACGTTTCAGAACTCGTTTCCATTCTGATGTGGAATGAAACCAAGATCCTTCCAAACTTTTCATGAAAACATGCAAGTGAGGAAACAACCCACCTCTGAACACCAGGGAGCCTAGCTTGACAACCAGCTCTCGCTTAAATCACTGTGATTATATTAGGATGATTAATTTACTTCACCTAAAGTCAGTCCCTGTCCCTCTTCAGCCACAGGAGCAGATGAAGGCTATTTACTGTAATTAGTTGACTTTTAGAAATGCTTGAGGCAGTGTACTCTGGAGGGGAGGGCATATCATTCAGGAAGTTATAGGTAGTGTTCAGTTTCACATGTATAATTTGAATGGTATTAAACTGGGGGGAAATCCAGTGCTGTGAAGGTAACTGGATAACTTTATTTTAAAATGATGAAATGTAGGCTTTATGAATGTAAATAACTCATCATACTGGCTAATGCTCAATTTTATGCAGACATTAGTGCAAGTTTCTCTGCATAACACTACCAGTACACCCTGATCTGTGGCATTCCTGACACTTCAGGGAGGTGATATCCTGGCTCCATTGGAGTCCATGGGAGTTTTACTATTGACTCATCAGAGCCAGGAGGTCTTCCCATGGTTTATCTTGAGAATTTGTGGGCCAAATTCTGTTTGCCTCAGTCCTGCAAGGAGTCTCATTGAAATCTAGAGGATAAAGTGAGCCCAACAATAATACCTGTAATCCATTTTTAAAGGCATATCCTTCTCTAGTCTTCTCAGTGGTCTTGAAGGCATGTACAAAAAATATTGTGTATTAGTTACCGTTAAAGGATAAAAGCACTTGCAAAAAAATAAAGCCCATTTACATGTATAAAAGGAACTAAAAGTGTCTAGGTTGAAGGGCAGATGGGTATAGTTCACAAATAACAGAACTAATAAGATGTGCAAGCTCTTGAAAGCGGAGTTCTCGTCCATAAGGGAATACATAAAGGAGGCCATCATAATTGGTGCACTTCATCATGTTCCATGTGTTGTTCATAAGACGTGGAGACAACTTTAAGTCCAGGATGCTTCAGGTTCAGAAATGCACCTAACTCGTATGCATTTGGGCTAAAACCTCAGCCAGTGTAAATCAACATAACCCCATTGACTTCAATGAAGCTACATTGACTTACACTTGCTGAGGGTCTGGCCCATCATTCACCTTGGAGTCAGTGGAGTTGTACCATATTCATCAGGGCTACATTTGATTCCATGAGAGTTTCCCTACTGAGGACTGCAGTCTCCAATTCCCACACAACAAACTATTGATATTGATTTATATTCCTGGTGGGCAGAGAAAAAGGTGCAGGTGATATGATATTTTGCGGACACTGTAAAGAGAATATGTACCCTACTGGATAACACTTTGGTTCCCCCGTTGAAAATCTAACTGTGGTTTCCAAGTTCAACTTCCAATAGAAGCAAATAGCTTATGGTTACTTTGCACTACACTAGAGAACTCTTTTTCTGTAAAACCCAAAACTACTCAGGTTAGTAAATAACAGTGAATGTTAATGAAGAAAGTTATGGAACAAATTAGAGTATTTTATTTCACTTATGGTCTCATAGGTAAAATTCTGTGTTCTCAGACCCCAGTTCACCAAAGCACTTAAGCATGTGTGTAACTTTAAACCACACGCTAAAGTGTTTAGCTGAATTAGGACTTCTAGGAAGAAATGTATGTGCATTAACTCCCAAGGAATTCAGCTTTGGGTTAATCATATAGACACCACTTACAATATGGTGCAGTGACAATAATAGTTTGGTAGTTCCAGGCAAAATGAGGCATTTGTCCCTACAGAGGGGAAAATGCATGGCGTAATCCCCATACTTCATAACCAATAGCAACTCCTCTGCACAGCCTGTGATGTGCATGGGGTAATAAGGCATGACTATCTGCATGGATAAAGAGTCTGGTTTGAATACTTGGGCTCTTCCTGTTCTGCAGGTCAGCTCCATTCCTGGAGCTGGGCCAAAGCTCCATTCCCAAATAAACTGCCTCCATGATTGAAGCCTTCAGCAGAACTGAAGAAGCCCAGAAGCTATGCATTTGCTGATGTAACTCCTCCCTTTCTGTGCATTTTTAATACAGGGCCTACTACAGCAGTGGCTCTCAAACGTTTTTACTGGTGACCCCTTCCACATAGCAAGTCTCTGAGTGCAACCCCCCTTATAAATTAAAAATACTTTTTTATATATTTAACACCATTATAAATGCTGGAGGCAAAGCAGGGTTTGGGGTGGAGGTTGACAGCTTGTGACCCACCATGTAATAACCTCACGACACCCTGAGGGGTCCCGACCCCCAGTTTGAGAACCCCTGTACTACAGGATTCCCATTTATAAATGCTGAACTTCATACTTACCTCACACAACACGTGTTGATCTTTCTTCTGCTTAATTGTTTAGCGAACAATTTTTTTTAAATGCTGAGAGTTGGCCTAATTTCACTCCCATTGAAGTCATATCTGTTTAAGGTTTCCCACCAAGCTCTTCCAATCCTAACGAAATCTCTCCTATTCACAATCACCGTGAAGTGATGCAAAAACTCAAGATATAAATACAATGCTCAATTTATACTCTCCAATCCATACACAGCTCCTGTTGAGATCAATAGACAGCCCATAAACATGCATAAAAGGACAAAATTCTTGGCTTTTTGAAAGGTATACATCAGTATATGAACTACTGAAAAAATAGTTGTTTAATATTAATTCTATTTATATCATTTACCATATTCAAGGGAAAGTGCTAAGCGAAACACATGAGAATGCATTAGTTATAAACTTAAATCCCCATATGGAACAAATGAATCATTATGATATTACTGAATTACCATTCCTAAATTGCCTTCTTTCACACACAATTTCTACAGGTCCTATGGATCTTTCCTCGGTTGGTAAATACAAGTTCAGTTTTTATATTTTCAGTTACATGCACCTACTTACTATGAATTTAATTCCTACCAATTAGTCACAATATTTTTATCTGATACCTTTTGCCTTCTTTTTCATTCAGCTTTATTACCTTTTTGCACTACCCTCAGAATAGTCAGAAACATAATAAATTAAAAATTGACTTTCATATTTTGGATTAAGCAACAGAGGGTCCTGTGGCACCTTTGAGACTAACAGAAGTATAGGGAGCATAAGCTTTCGTGGGTAAGAACCTCACTTCTTCAGATGCAAGTAATGGAAATCTCCAGAGGCAGGTATAAATCAGTGTGGAGATAACGAGGTTAGTTCAATCAGGGAGGTTGAGGTGCTCTGCTAGCAGTTGAGGTGTGAACACCAAGGGAGGAGAAACTGCTTCTGTAGTTGGATAGCCATTCACAGTCTTTGTTTAATCCTGATCTGATGGTGTCAAATTTGCAAATGAACTGGAGCTCAGCAGTTTCTCTTTGGAGTCTGGTCCTGAAGTTTTTTTGCTGTAAGATGGCTACCTTTACATCTGCTATTGTGTGGCCAGGGAGGTTGAAGTGTTCTCCTACAGGTTTTTGTATATTGCCATTCCTGATATCTGACTTGTGTCCATTTATCCTCTTGCGTAGTGACTGTCCAGTTTGGCCAATGTACATAGCAGAGGGGCATTGCTGGCATATATAACATTGGTGGACGTGCAGGTGAATGAGCCGGTGATGTTGTAGCTGATCTGGCTAGGTCCTGTGATGGTGTTGCTGGTGTAGATATGTGGGCAGAGTTGGCATCGAGGTTTGTTGCATGGGTTGGTTCCTGAGTTGGAGTTGTTATGGTGCGGTGCATGGTTGCTGGTGAGAATATGCTTAAGGTTGGCAGGTTGTCTGTGGGCAAGGACTGGCCTGCCTCCCAAGGTCTGTGAAAGTGAGGGATCATTGTCCAGGATGGGCTGTAGATCACTGATGATGCGTTGGAGAGGTTTAAGCTGAGGACTGTAGGTGATGGCCAGTGGAGTTCTGTTGGTTTCTCTTCTGGGCCTGTCTTGTAGCAGGAGGCTTCTGGGTACACGTCTGGCTCTGTTGATTTGTTTCTTTATTTCCTTGTGTGGGTATCGTAGTTTTGAGAATGCTTGGTGAAGATCTTGTAGGTGTTGCTCTCTGTCTGAGGGGTTGGAGCAGATGCGATTGTACCTCAGTGCTTGGCTGTAGACGATGGATCGTGTGGTGTGACCGGGGTGGAAGCTGGAGGCATGAAGGTAGGCATAGCGGTCGGTGGGTTTTCAGTATAGGGTGGTGTTAATGTGGCCATCGCTTATTTGTACGGTGGTGTCTAGGAAGTGGATCTCCCGTGTAGATTGGTCCAGGCTGAGGTTGATGGTGGGGTGGAAGCTGTTGAAATCATGGTGGAATTCTTCCAGGGTCTCCTGGGCGGAGTTGGGAAAAGTCAGGACATTTCGGGGGGAAATGACTCAGTAGGCTTTTTGGTATCTCTCTTGTTTTTATCAAGTTTTCATTTTTGAACTTCTGTGTCACTAAAATATTTATGTGAGGATAACACATTCAGGACTGTTCATATTTTGGATTGGAGCAGAAGACTTGAAATTTGACTATCCATTTAATATGCAAGGTGTTAAATATTAATTTAACCATAATGAGTATGTTCTACTTGGCTGAGAGAGAAAGTGAAAGACAATACTACTTTATTTTCTTCATTTGTGTTTAAATATGGGAAATCATTATTTCTGTATAGATGTTTAAATATGCACATTGTTTTGCAAACACTTACCCAGTGCAATGAGTCTATCAATGATTAAGGAAAACCAATGATGAAAAACAGGCCAGTTCATAATGAAACTTTACTTCGGACTTAGTCATTGGGGTTTTGGTGACAGTAGGTTAATGCACTGCCTGTCGCCTCATGGAGACCTGATCTTAAATCCAAATTTAGATCACAAGTGAAAACATTTGTAATTTCACCCTAACTCCACATTTGTGTACATAATAAAACTGCCAAACAATATGACACAGCAGGAAGTTGGTGTTCAAGAGACGCCGAGGTCAAAGTTGAAGTACACTAGAAGAGCTGTGGGAAACCTTTCTGGCCTGCATTATGCCCTGCTCAATCCAATGTTATTTCAGATTAATTCCACAGAGTCATATATATGTTGCAATTGACTTGAAGCTTTTATACAATTCCCTCATTTGCATGAGCACTAAATTCACTTGCACATGGATGAAACAACAAATGTTCTATTGGCAGATATAATGATATTCAGAAACTTATTCATAACCAACATATCTTTTCTTTTTTCCCCACAAAGCTTTTCTAGGAACTTACTTAGCCAATACAAAGACAGAAAGAAAGTGCATCCTAGGTTTTTTATGATTACAATGATATATTTTCCATTTTTACATCTGCATGTGTTCTTATATGAATATTTTTCTTTTATGCAAAGGATTTGTCCTGCTGAGACCAAAAGTTCCTGGCTAACATTTTTAGCTTTGATTGCTATTCATGTTTGAGTCTTTCAGATACTTGACACAAAAGTTCCAAATTATATCAAAGTCCTTTAGCTGTCATCTTGATCTGTAGACTGATTTTTTCCCCCAAAGACATCAATTCCTTTACATCCTTTATCTGGTCTTTAGATGTTGGAAGTATCTCAGTTTTCAATGCTTCTCTTTGCCATAGCTTTGAATTTTAATGAATAACTTTAGCAGTAATTAATGGGGCTTCTAAATCATTTATATGGAATGGAGTCATCACACCAATATGCCAGTGGGGTGGGGTAGTGGGCAATTGGGGAGAATGGGCGGAGTTGGGAAAAGTCAGGACATTTCGGGGGGAAATGACTCAGTAGGCTTTTTGGTATCTCTCTTGTTTTTATCAAGTTTTCATTTTTGAACTTCTGTGTCACTAAAATATTTATGTGAGGATAACACATTCAGGACTGTTCAAGTAATGGATTACTATAGGGAGTTACATGAAATCAGATTTCTTTTTAGAGTAAAGGATGACTGTAAGGGATCATTTGAAAAATGTCATCTCAAGGAGTAATCTGATTACAGTACTTTGTATGGCAAAAAGTAGCTGAGATGACGTTCCATTACACAGGTGCATCTAGAGAAAAAATTGGCTCATGGTGGGATTTTATGACTCTTGTTAGCTCTAGCTGAAGATACCAATCTATGTAGGAGACTATATTAGGTCTCTCATTTGTCCCTTTCTGATATGTGTACAAGGAAAGGGAATGGAAACTTGGCTGTAACTCACCAGCTGAGAATTCTCATGACATGTGCCTGTCCTAAACAGGTGTACAGACATCATAGTCAGTTCCTATGCCACCCCTGGCCTGGCTTGGTGTAGGGGGCATTCTGGGTATACAGGGTGTGGTTGGAGCGCTGATGCACTCAGAGAATCTCTGCCTGACAGACAGCCCATAGAGGATTGTAGCGGAGTGGTCACGCGCTTCTGCCCTGAGGGGCTTAGAACAGCCCAGCAGAGGGCCATGGCTGGGGCAAGCAGTTCTCAGGCTGATTGGGGAAGTAGGCACAGCTAGGAGCCACGCCCCAAACAGACCCCAGCCAGCCCCTATAAAAAGGCTTTGAGCCAGGAGCACAGAGAGACACTCTCTCTAGCTTGGAGGGACCTAGCTGCAGGGAGCTGAGAGAAGGTACCTGGAGTGGAGCAGGGCTAGGGGAAGGCCAAGGGAGCTGGGGAGCTCTGGCCTGGAAACCCCCCTCCCCCGGCTGCAGTCTAGTGGAAGGCCGATTAGGTACTGAGGTTGCAGGGGGCAGCCCATGGGTAGGCAGAGACAGCAGGGCCAAACCCCCTTGCCAGTGATGAGTGGCTTTTACTTTGCAGTCTGCCCCAGGGAGCAGGGGCTAGTTGGTGACTGGCAGTAGTCTATGACTGAGATGAGGTGGGGATAGGGGTTCCCTGCTGGGGGAAGACCCTGAGAGTGAGGGGTTACTGCCAGGGGGTAGCACCCCAGATAATGGGGCACTGGAGTCCAGGGAGGGACACGGGGGCCCAGCGGCAAGCGAGACACCAGCCTGCAGAGGGCGCTCTGGAGGCTGGTGAGCTAATTCCCTGGACGACCAGCAGGAGGCACTGTGGAGTGAGTCCTGCACGCTTACAAGGACTATTACCATCTGACATAGTTTGTAGCAACCACTAAACTGCTATAATCTACGCCAGGTCCAGGCACCATCCTGAGAACCAAGGGCTATAATCTGACTGAGGCTGAGCACAGGAGAATCTGGAGTGGTGTAGCGGAGCACTATCCAGGAAATGCTTGCCCCCCCCGCAGGCCCCGTGTTTATGGTATGTTTCAGTGCAAATAGCAAGCAGGCACACACAATAATACTCTCACAGCATAACACATGATATAATCAGATTACAGTAAACTGGTAACCTTCCTCGCTAGCCTGGGGAATTATTAGCCATGGCCAAATTAGTCCTTAGCCCTTGCCTTTAGGCTCCTTTTAGTGGCCAAACAGCCAACAAACTCATAAAAGGAAAACAAAACTGCCAGCTGGGGCTTTCTACTCATCCACAATTCACAGGTCTTCTCACCTTCTCCACAGACTAATGCAGAAGTCAGTCAGTCCACCCCTTCCTGCAGCTGCTTTCTGCAGTGTCCCCCTTTCCCGCAGCTGTTCATAAGAAACAACTGTCCCCTTCTCAGCTGCATTTGATTAGTGAACAGAAGGGATTACCCCCAGGTGTTTGGCTCTTAAAGGGGTAGGCCACCCTTTTACCGCTGTTCTCTGGGTAATTTACCTATTGGTTCAATTACTATTATGTGCCAACAGTGTATTCAAAGCAAATATACTGAGTCTGAAGTACAGATTACCCCACTTGTTAGTGCTTCACAGCATGAACTGCTCTCTGCAGAGTTACAGTCTGGGCGGACAACTGGGAGAGGGCCTGCCTTTTGAGTGGAAGGTTTTGAGCCTGAACCTGCTCTCAGTAACATGGGTGAAACACCATTGTCTTCAGTGGAGTTATTTCTGAATCCTGAGTCTCACCACAGTCAATCAGAGCAGGGCCAGGGCCCTTTGGATTTGAATCACTCTTGGAAATTGCTCTGTTAATGGTCGTTCTGACTCACATTCACCAAAGATAGGACCAGAAAGATAAAAAGGATAGATTCTGAGAGAATAGGAAGTAATTTCCATCCCCGTTGAAAGCAGTCAGTAGGGGGCTTTTTAATTTATTTGTTTAACAGTTCCATGAGAATAAATTAGCCAGGACTCCGGCTGTGCTCATCTGTCAGTGTCACACCTCCATTTCTTCTCGCCTTGCTCTTTAAATTTTCTCCCTTTTCCTGCACTCTTGCTCCTTAAATTGTAATGGGTGCTAAATATTTAATAAAAAGAAGCACAGTTATGCTGCCAAACCCCTCTTTTTAATTATGTTTCATGTCTTCTGCTTCATTTACCAAAGTCAGGCTTATACAACTGTCCATGCTTGGCAAGAGTTAACACAATCCTTTTGTATTTTCCTTTATTGTGAACACTGATGTTCCATTGAATCCTAAATGGTAACAATAAACATATATATTTTTAATATCCAAGGGGGTTCTATTTTATTTAAGCAGAATATGCTTAAAATATTTAACATCCTCTATCCTTTGATGTAATACCGGATTGTTTCCTTCCAGGACATGTCGCTCCTGATATTGTACCATATTTTAGTTTTGTTTCATAGGAAGCACATTCTGAAAAGACATGGCTGCTTATTAAACCTATACGTTTTAGAAGCATGATAACTTTACAATCTTATCATGTATTCAGGCTGGTACCATCAGCCACATTCTCAGCTGGAGTAAATCATTGTAGCCCCATTAAAATCAATGAAACCAACCTCCCAGTGATTGAAGTGGCTAAAGCGGGACATAGCAACCACTCTCATTTAGCAAGTCTGCCCCTATGGAGATGGAGGGGCAAACAGGCCCTATTTGATTGGCGTTGCACCCCCATGTGCTAGGCTGCTATGCCAATCAAATTTGGCCCATCCACTCCTCTGTCGTAAGAAAATATTCTGCTTCAACTGGGACAAAGGGTTTGGAGCATTACAGTGGGACAGTCCTTTGAAACCCAGGGCTGTTGGGAAGTCTGATGAAGCCATGTCGACTTACACCAGCTGAGGATCTGGCCTACACTTTTAAGTGCACTTACATAAAATTCCAAAAGAGGTTCTAGCGCTGAAGATTTCACCGAGTCCTGGGAAGTCTTGTATCTATGAGCCACCTAGGGTTTTATCCTGCAAACTCTCACATATATGAGTGATGCCATTGAAGCAAAGTATTATTATTATTATTGGATTTAGGCCAGAGGAGCTCATCATGTGAATAAGGTAGTTTAGGATTGTGCCCTTAAATCTGAGGAGTGCAAAATAATTACAGTGTAAAGTCCATGGAGGGAGCTTCTCTTGTCTTCCCTTCACCCTTCCAGTGAAAAATTTATTTAGCAGGATATGATGGTTATTTCCCTGCGCATCTGGCTCTTCCTTTTTAATGATTAAAAATATCTGATCTCATTCACTGCAAAAGCAATATATAAGTAACATTGGTTTTTCCTCTTCTGTTGTTTTCCTGCCTTCTGCTTGTTCATAGTGGCAGGCTAGATTTGTTTGGTTAATTGACTAAGAGCTTTGTTAGTCATGCATCTGGAATAACCACAAAGAAGAAGAAGAAATAAAAGTATTTTTATGGCTCCTCAGTGCAGCAAAAAGTTGCTAAGTGCTGAAGTTTTTGGAGATGATCAGCAAACCTCCCGTCATAGCCAGAGGGTTTGCTAAATCTCAGAAGCAGTCTTTTCTTCATGATAACTACTGTAGCAGCTTTAAAGAAAGAAATTTTATAGAAGTCTGAACATGTTGGTTGCATTCATATAAGTTGACCTTCATCAATTCTGTGGTTTGTTTTACGCCAAACATATCCCCCATATCTGATTCAGTATTTCTCTGCAATAATGTATAGCTCACTTCTTCCACAATGTCATAATTAATGAGCCAACAGACCCTCCAGGGTTCCTGGGGCCTGATCCAAACCCCACTGAAGTTAATGTGAGGCTTTCACAGATTTTAAAGCGAGAAGGGACTATTAACTCATCTAGGCTGACCTGTGTAACACAGGCCAGATAATTTCACCCATCACCCTGTATTGAGCCCAATAATTTGTGTTTGACTAAAGTGTATCCTTCCATAGAAAGTCTCTCATAGAATACTATGACTATTCCACTCTTTCCTTTTCTTCTTTTTTATTAGTTACAACAAACCATGGATCAGATCCATGGGTGGTGGGTATCATATACTGTGGGAGGCTGTGCCTCCCCAAATAGCTAGGTGTGGCCCCACCCCGGTCCGCCCCCCCGCCCTGGCTTCCTGCTCCACACCACCTGCCCTCCCAGCGCTCCGGGGTACGGGGGGGAACTAGCCTGGAGTGGGGGCCTCTGGGCTCCAGTGGGGTTTGTGAAAGGGGCGGGGCTGCGGTTCACACGGTGCCCATGATCAGATCCTTACGGGGTGTAAATTGGCGTATTTCAATTGACTTCAATGGCGCTACACCAGCTGAGAAGGTGACATCTTGTGTATTCTGATCACTTGTCCCATGCATACTTTTTGCAATGGGATATGCACAGCTAAACAGGCCAGCTCCTCAGCTGGTATAAATAGCTCCATTGACTCCATGGAACAACTCCAGTTTTCAGAAGCCTAGGCTTTGGGCCATCGTATCTAGCTGAAGCATAATGTCCCATTCATACTGAAGTCTTAGTTGTGAGATTGTTGGGTTTTGTTTGTTTGTTTTTTCATTGTTATTGTTGCCTGACACTCTGTAAAGCTTAAGAAAAGGAGCATTAAATCGCTGTTGTATGCTGGTATTACAACACTGTAATCGCTGGATTTTTTTAAAAAATCCACACTAAGCTGCACATCTTTTTTACTGATGATAAGGGTGACTGGATAGTTAGAAAGGAATAAACATACGACAAGGCTGGACTTACAGTGAGATGTGTATTGTACTATACATACTTTGGATGGGTAGTAAGACATGAGAGCGAAGGTTGATTGATCCCAGTGACTAGGGCAGAATGTATATCACAAGAACTTTCAGTGCTAGGATGTTTTATTTAATTCATAAATGTCAGTTTTAGCCTATAAAAAATCTTGTTGGAAGCAGCTATTTGTTTTTCATTAGGATTAGAGCATTGGGGCAAACAGGCCCTTTGGAATGGTCTTCAGGTCCTGCACTGTCCCAGGATGCCTTGCTGCTAGGGTCAGTGTAGTGGGGGACTGAAGTTCTATCTCAAAGAGTCAATTTACACCATTACAAGGAGGAATATGTTGTACAGATTCAATCTCCTTCTAGTTCGTGACACTGAAAAAACTGAGGTTGAAGAGTTACACTGGCTAAGTTGCTAAAAGCTATTTGTACACTGGGTATTGCCTCATCCCGCAGGGTACTGGAGAGTCTCCTACTGTTTTCCTTTGTTTCTGGTTCTGTAAACCATTTTGGTAAGCTGGGTAGTATATAAGAGGAGAAAGTGCTGGCTCCATTTTCAGTTGCTTTAGCCTCTGCATTTGAGAAACTTTGCCTCTTTGACAGGGACCAATGCACGCCAGACCTTTTGGTCCTGTGTCCATTGTTTGACAGCAGTCAACACCACGTTACTTATGAAATGAGCAAAGGCGGATTGGTTAATCCTGGATGGTCTGTGCCGATGTGGGTGGGAGAGCAGTCAAGCCATCGGTGACTCTCTCGTGTACCATTTTAGATTGCATTTGGTTTTAATGCCCGTTTGGAGGGATTAAGTAGTTAGATCATAGAATATCAGGGTTGGAAGGGACCTCAGGAGGTCATCTAGTCCAATGCCCTGCTCAAAGCAGGACCAATTCCCAACTAAATCATCCCAGCCATGGCTTTGTCAAGCCTGACCTTAAAAACCTCTAAGGAAGAAGATTCCACCATCTCCCCAGATAACCCATTCCAGTGTTTTTACTACCCTCCTAGTGAAAAAGTTTTTCCTAATATCCAACCTAAATCTCCCCCACTGCAACTTGAGACCATTACTCCTTGTTCTGTCATCTGGTACCTCTGAGAACAGTCTAGATCCAGTCTAGATGTGGTGATACACAATATTTTTGAAATCAGGACACCAGTCCCAAAGGAATATTTGGCTTCTCCAAGATAAACTCTTGAAGTGATTTTGTTTTCTTCATCATGAGTTAATGGCATTAATTAAAAATTGACCATTGTGGAGGGGCTCATTTATTAACAGAAAAGCCAACACAGAACATAAACAAAACTTTCAACCCAACATCTTAGTTGGGTGACCTGGTCATTATTAATCCATGGGCAAACTGACCCTAATTCCCCATAAAGGGCAATTTCCCCATGACAGTGATGTTATTTTGCCTTCATCCTCCACCGCATGGGAAGCGGGTCACTTGCCAGGATCATCTGGGTTTATCTCACTTAATCAGTTCCTGCCATTGTTGGGGCCTCTTGCACCTCAGTCCCTCCTATGTTTTTCCTGTGGTAAACACTAGATGAATCTCCTGTAGGCTGTAATGCTTTGGTCTATTTCTGGTTGTTGGAGTTAGTATGGCGGTGGTTGTGTGGTGTTGGTGGCCTGTGCTAAACAGGAGGTCACATTAGAGGATTTGGTGGTTCCTTCTGGCCTTAAATGTTATGGCTCTAAACAGAAGTGTTTGCTGTGTATAAATTGCCATATTTTTAAAGTCCTCACCAATTTTTGATTGAAGTGTTTATATTCAAACCCTAAGATTCTCCCATATATTCATGAATTTGAACCAGCGTAATGGACAGCAGGGTTTGGTCCCACTGTAAGCACCAGTGATGACATAGTGTACTTTAAAGAACTCCCTCCAATCTCATAAATGCCTTTATTGTTTTCACTGGCTTTTTATATGGTATTTATGGCTAGGACTTGAGGTGGCATACAGTCATTTTTTACATCAAATGTTTACAAACCCAGACTGACAGGGTATAGTATTCAGGATATATTGCTTTTATGACCTGGAGTCAAGCTATCGCTCAGATATATAGATGGATGGGAGAAATACAAGTCTAAGGTCAAGTCTGCTGATCTGAAGAACAATATTGTTCATATATCCCTAGTTAAGTCTTTCTCTTTACTCAATGCACCATGGGTTCTTTCTTTCTTCTGCCTCTGACTTTCTTCTCATTTGCTTTCTCCTACTTTCATTTTTTAATCTGCCTTCTCCATATTCATAAGGAAGATTTTTTCCTACCTCAATATTATTGATCTTCCTAAAATTGGTATAATCCTTTAATCATGAATAGAAAAAAATGTCTGATTTATGATCAGAGATTATCTATAAGCATCATAATTTGTGAAATGCAGTGTGTTGTTTGCAGTGTTGTTGTAGCCATGTTGATCCCAGGATATCAGATAGGCAAGGTGTGTGAGGTAACATCTTTTACTGGACCACTTCTATTGGTGAAAGAGGCAAGGTTTTGAGCTATGGAGAGCTCTTCTTCACGTCTGGGAAAGGTGCCTGCTGTCACAGCTACATAGAAAGTGGAACAGTATAAACAATTAACACCATATTCTGAGACCATTCAAGGGGAAGTGGCCTGTTAGCACTTCTCCAATCATAGGACAAAAAAGGGGGGATTAGTGGGTTACAGATTGTTGTAATAAACCATAAATCCAGTATCTTTATTAAAACCATGATTTTTAGTGTCTTGCAGAGTTATGCATTTAAGCTCCCAGGCCTGGGACATACACTTTAACACACTTAAAATCACCTTAATCGAACAAGGACACTCTACTAGAGAAGTAGATCACATCCTTGAATGGGCCACCCAAATATACTGAGAGAACCTGCTTCAGTACAGAAATACCCCCCACCTCCAACTCTGACTGCGCACCTCTAGTTGTCAGCTCCTACCCCACACTGGAACCCGTATGAGGTATTGTCAGACAGTTACAACCCATACTTGATGGGGACCACATCCTGAAAGAAGTCTTTCCTGACTCCCTTCCCCCCGCAACCTCATCAGAAGGAAGATCCCCACAGACCAGGACACACCAACTCAAAGCGGCACCAGACCCTGCCAGAACAAAAAATTCAAAACCTGTAGACATATCTGCACTGCTGGCAATGATCAAAACCTTCCAGCACATACCTTTCAAGATCCACAGGTCCCACATATACTTATCAGAACATGTGTACCTCATCCAGTACACTAAATGCCCCCAATAACACCTATGTGGGAAAAACAAGACTGTCACTATACTTTTGAATAAACTCACACAACGAATGATAGAAGACAAAAATACCTTGTCATCTGTGGGTGAACACTTCTCAGAAATGCTATATGCATCCGAAGAAGTGGGCTGTAGTCCACGAAAGCTTATGCTCTAATAAATTTGTTAGTCTCTAAGGTGCCACAAGTACTCCTGTTCTTCTTTTTGCGGATACAGACTAACACGGCTGCTACTCTGAAACGTCTCAGAAAGTGATCACTCTATATCTGACTTCTCAGTCCTCATCCCCAAAGGAAACCTGCACAACACCTTCAAAAGACGAGCCTGGAAACTTAAATTCATAACTTTTCTAGATGCAAAAAAACATGTACTGAATAGAGACACTGGGTTTATGACTTATCATAAAAATCTATAACCCACTTTAACCACTCCTTTGCCCCGTTTTTTCCCTTATCCCCACTTCAACCCCCGCAATAACAACACAGACTCTCTGGTTTATTCCAAATTCAACATCTTCCTTCAAGAGTTAGGGCCTGAGTCTGCAAACATTTATGCATAGGAGTTATTTACCAAATTACTGAACTCAGTGTGAATATTCCTGTTTGTCTTTGCATCTAGCAAAACCTTTTCTAGCAAAATGCCAGGGAAAGGATTTAAATAATAAAAAATAAAATAAAACCATGGAACTAACATGATGTTTGCAAACCAGCATGCCACTTGTAAGTTATGTCACTTTCCTTACCCTTTGTGTTTTGTCATTTTAGATGTAAACCCTTTAACACAGAAACTGCTTCGTTGTATGTTTTTACAATGCCTAGCACCATGGGGCCCCATTCTCAGCTGGTCCCTAAACACTGTCATAATAAATATAATAATAACACTCTTGTGATTCAAGTTATTCCTATGTGTAAATATTTGCAGGATCAAGTTCTTTATGGCTAATCTTCTTGAAAGAAAGCAAGAGAAGACCTTTACACACACCAGAAAGTTTAACTCACTGCTGCTCCTTCCCCAAAATATTGACAATCAATATCTGACAAAGTATGGTGCCATGATGGGGTATACAAGACCCTCTGAGGCCCCCTGCTGGAAGGCTCGAGACCCTGCCACATCCTGCCCCATAAAAGGGCAGTGGAGAGGATCCTCTAAGCAGCCTAGCATGGCTGTGTGGGATACAGCCAGTCAGGGCCCAGCAGGTTAGTATAAGAAGAGCTGCAGGACCAGAGTACGTTCAATTCCTTGCTGGAGCCGAAGGAGGTGTGGAGGCTGGTTGGCTGAGGGAAGTGCAGGACCTTGGACAGGGCAGTGCTGTCAGGAAGAGGGAGAAGGAGCCTTGAGCTAGTTGCTGCGACTCCATCAGTATAAAGCTCTGAGGTAAGGGTGAAGACTCTGCAAGGAAGTGGCCCAGGGAATTAGAGCAGCGGCGTGACATAGATAAAGGGACACAGAATATGGTTGCTATCTACAGAGTCCCTAGGCTGGGACCTGGAGTAGTGGGCAGGCCTGGGTCTCCCCCCTGCCATTAGCCACTGGGGGAAATAGTCTGGATGTTGAGGCACCCCACAGGGGGAACTGAACTGCAGTGGCCCAGCTAGAGAGCTGCAGCCGTTAAGGCCCTAAGAGGGTGAAGACATTGTCGCCAGGGAGGGAGCTCTGGGGCACTGCTCTATCCCGGAGCAGGGACAACTTGAGGGAAACATTGCAGAGGCCACTGAGAGAGTTCCTTGTTGGACTTGTACCCCGGAAGGGGTTTTGCATGTCTTTTATCTCAAAGACAGACTATGTGTGATTCAGCTGGAGGGCTGAATCACCATGACCCACCATGAACAGAGAGAGTGCAGGCACATGCACTTGGCCAAGGGGGAGCTTGTGAGCGTGCCCCATTAGAGGTGCAGTGTGTGGAGGACAGATGTGTCACTTAGTTACTACTAATGGCCCAGGTAGGTTAGTTGAACTTGCCCTGTACCAGAAGACTGTGTGAGATAACTTGTGGTAACTGAGGTCTTAGTACGTTTCATTTAAGGTGCTGACGTTACAAGTGCTGTTTTAAACTGTGCAAGATACTGAATACTGCATTAGAATATTTTTAAGTGTCGGAGTGCAACTGTCATATAATTAAATTTTAAAAAATACTTGACTTTAAGTTCAATTAGTTTCCCTTTTAAGCCTAATTTTCTGGCTTCACAACAGTTTGGCTAAGCCTTCATTTTTTAAAGTCAGAACTTCAAAGTGAGTTATTCGCTTCTGTAGTCTATTTCTATACAATTTTTTCAAGCTTTTTCAGCAAGTCAGTGGTACAAGACCAGAAAATCATATGTTAAGATGTATACAGTACCTTCATTCCAAGGTTCTTGAAGCTTTACTAGTATTAATGAATCAAGCCTCATAGCTAAGTATTATCATTGTCATTTTACAGAGGGGGAAACAGATGAGCAAAGGGATTAAATGACTTGCCCAAGGTCACAGAGAAGTGTTTGCTGGAGCTAGGAGTATAGAACTCCTCCTAGCTCCCAGTGCACTTAATGACACTTATTCATCAGGCAATGCAACTTTTAATTACATGATCCCCACAGTAACATCATATTTCTTAAATATTCCATCACAGATTGCTTGTGATAGATTTTTTAAATCGCTATCACAATCTACACTCACACTTTTTTAACCACTGTAAATGCATAATTGTCTATATTACCATGCATGTCAGATAAATTGAGTCCCTGACGTCCCACAGTTACAATGTTCACAACCCCAAGCCTTCAAAACCAATGAGTCTCACCCCAAAAATTCATGAGATTGGCTTAAAGTCCATGAGATTTTTCAAAAATAACAGATCTGGGTTCTTTTTATTTGCACTCAGGGCACATTTTCAAGCTTTTGCCCACAATCAAGAGGGCTTGAAACTTGCTTCTTTAAAAAAAAAAAAAAAAAAAAGGCTGAGAGTCTCACCTAATTATGTCTCTGCAAGAGCTGGGGTTTTAAGAACACCACTGAATACAGAGGGTCTTGCATTGAAAAGCACAAGAAATGAGGCAAGGGCTCCTGCAGAGGGAAGGCACCTGCTGCACAGTCCATTTGGACAGTGCAGCCTCCTCTTTTTAGCCAGTGTAGGGGGATGAACAGGACCGGTACTACCATTAAGGCAAACTAGGTGGTTGCATAGGGCGCCAAGATTTGGGGGCGCCAAAAAGAGGTGCCCCCATTTTTTTTATAGTGTTCCTGGGCTGGGCTGCCGGCGGCATGCTGACACGTGCGGCTCAGACTCCCTCTCCCAGCGCAGCGGCCGCTCCACTTCTCCCGCCTCCCAGGCTTGCAGCGCCAATCAGCTGTTTGGTGCCGCAAGCCTGGGAGGGGAGGAGAATTAGAGCAGGGGTGGCGTGCTCGGGGAGGAGGTGGTTGGGAGCTGCTGCACGGTTCCCCGGGTCAGGGGGGCGGGGAGCTGCCGCAGAGCTGGGGGGGGCCACAAGGTGGAAGTTTCACCTAGGGTGCAAAACTTCCTTGCGCCGGCCCGGAGGATAAGGATGGCTGGGGTCCTGAACAGGGATTGTGTCCTGACTGAGACAGTCTGCTTGTGCACTTGTTCCCTCCTGCTTGCAAACCTGCTGGGGTCAATTACACTTTAGACCCGGATATTTATTTGTATCCTTGTTTTACTTTTTGTGCAAGAGCCATGAGCCCAATTCTGATGACACTCCCAGCAGTTTTACATTGGTGTAACTCCACCAATTTTCCATGTCTCTCCGTCACCAGTGTGACATCACTATGCCTCTCACAGGGTTCAGAGAGGTGTGTTTTATGAATAAAGATTAATTGTATATACTCTTACATGCACATGTGTACTTATAAATTTGCAGACAAATATGCAACACACAGTACAAACTGTTCAACAAGGTTGACTTTATAAAATTAAAAGAATAACACATGCACTATTTAAAAACCTCCATAATAAAATGATTTAGAGTTGTTGTGCTCGGTGTTTTCTAGCTCTAGCTCTAAGGGCATGGCTGCACTTCAATCTTAAATTGACCTATGTTAGTTGACTTATAGCCACCATCGGAATTATGGTGGTGGCTGATGTCCACACTACCTGTCAGTGATGTGTGTCCTCACCAGAAGTGCTTCCACCGACTGATGGGTGCTGAGAGCCAAGGCTCTCAGCTCCACACAGCTTCCCACTGGGAGCCCCACTGCCCCCTGGGATGTCTCCCCTCCCAGCCCATGGGGAGAGTGGAGAAGGAGAAAGCTGCCTGGGACTTCTGGCCTCCAGCGGGGAGATCCATACCCAGAGTCCAGTTGGCTGCAGTTGGGAGTCCAGGCGGCAGCCCAAGCTGGGAGCTTGGGTAGCAGCCTGGGTTGGAGTGGAGACCCCGCAGCAGCCTGGCTGGGGAGCCAGAAGCCAGCTTTCCAGTGGAGTCATGAAATTGACAAGACAGCCAACAGATGAAGTAAGGGACACAGTGTCTAGACAGACATTGCATCACCATAACTACACCGACATAAGCTCTTGTGGAGGTTAAGTTATGTTGTTGTTGTAGGGTACTTACATTGGCAGGAGCAAGTCTGTAGTGTGTACACTGGCATAGATAAATCAACAGGTTGACATAAGGCAGCTTAACTCTGTAGCGTTAGTGTAAGAGTTTTCTTATTGTGTGATCTGGTTTCAAAGAGCTGTTATAGAGCATGACCATGTATATGTGTTTCATCCTGCAGAGCATTAAAACATACACTTGTGCCTATCAAAGGCGGCCCCGGGTTGAAAGGGAGAGAGAACTGACAATTTCTAGTACAGCATTTAAATGTTTATTTTTGTTAAACTTTTGACTTTGCAGTTGCTTTCTTACTGGGCAGTGCCATCAAGTATTGGTGCCTTCCCCATTGGTGTCCATTGTTCTTGAGCTGCACAGAGAAAATTGCCTTCTTTTAAAAAGAGCTTGCTATCAAGCTGCTGTTCTGTTAAAAAATGGATGTAGGTAAAGCTTTTGAGCCATCACTTTATGTTCTCCCTTGGTGCCAAGAGTACCATCAAATCTTTGAATGAGACACTCCAAAAATAAGAATAATCACCGTATACACACACACACATTATATCTATCCTTTGAGGTAGTTTTCCTAGGACTCAGGGTGAAAACTTTCTTTGCTCAATTGATTGTAAAGAACCTCAAGAAATATCAGTGCACATTTCCCATTGTCTCACAGGAATGTGTTCTTTGTTGTACATTGGAAGTGGAAATGGTCCCCAAACAAAATCTTGTTTCCATCCCTTCTCCCTGAACATTAGGGGTCTTTAGAATCCAAACCTAGGTCTGAATTTCATGAACTTTCTCTGAAATGGGGCCACACCTCCGGATTTGAACAACCCCACATTGTTTAGGTATAATTGTGTCCATGCATGTGTGTTAGACTGATGACCTATCTCCCCAGCCCTAGAAGGACTGACACCACACTAAGTTTGAATCAGGGCCTTCCCTCAGGGCTCAGATTTAAAAAATTTATTAAGATGATGTTAAAAAAAATAGTGAACAGAGTTTGAGCATAGAAGTTTCTGGTTATCAGGGAATAACATACAGATTATCGAGGGTGCAAAGTTTGGTTTAAGATAAGGTGGCATGAGGAATACATAATCTGCAATATCCCCGATTGGGGGTAAAAGGTTGATGGGTCAAAGTAGAGACATTGAGATATGAGGGTATGAAGTTCATAAAGTGGCTATGTTCGGGTGTGGATAATAATGAGTGGATATGATGATGAGGATGGATTGACACTCATTTGGTGAGATTTAATGTTCAGGGAGTTTATGGTTCCAGTTCATATGATCCAATGGAGAAGGTCACTTGGTCTCTTTCTCGTAGTGGGAGAACGATGTCACTCTGGCTCACGCCTCCTGGTACTGTCGGTGGCCGGTGATGTGCTCGATGTAGATGTCCCTGGACCATCGGATGGCGTCTGAGACCATGAGGCGCCGCATGAGACGTGCGTAGCGTCAACCGATCCCGCAGGTCCGCAGCACACGCTCGTTGCAGGGGTCCTAGGCGCCCAACACACACAACTCACAAAAGAAAGCCATTCTGCTGACCAAAACAAGCTGAGGAGACCTTTTCTCTTGCATCAT
Source organism: Malaclemys terrapin pileata (assembly GCF_027887155.1). Lineage (NCBI taxonomy): Eukaryota > Metazoa > Chordata > Testudines > Emydidae > Malaclemys > Malaclemys terrapin. The sequence continues at coordinate 65,229,933 of NC_071515.1, read as the reverse complement.
CCCGCTCCCCCATCAGGGTCTGCCATAGGAGCCCGATCACTTCCTGCAGCTCTCCTCTTCAACTGCGCTCTCTCAGCTTTTAACAGAATCACTTGAGCACTTCCCAGCTGGGTCTGATAATCCACTTTCCTGGGCTCTGCCTCTACACAGGGCTGGCTGGCTTCTGCCCCCCAACCATTCTGTAATAATGTGTTTCAAAATTATTATTGCTGTTTCTTCCTTGCACACCAAAAGTGCTATTAATTTTAGCCAACTTGTATACAGTCCCAAGAAGTGTTAGAATCCAAACAGCCATATGCTGGTTATAATACGTACAAAAAGTGCCTATCCTATGCTCTAGATGTCCTTCACAGTCATTAAAAATGCAATGTGTTAGTCTAGCAGCTTACCCACTTCTGCAAAGCAAAACAATAAACAATTTAGCAGGGGAAAAAACCCTCTATTACACTCTCCCTACAACACCATTTGGTATTTCTTTATTTATATTTGTCAGCTACTGTCTCCTAGTCTGAGTATTGTGAGATCACGTCTCCCACAATGTGCATTTCCTGCCTTTTTATCCTGACTTTGACCTTTTTAAAAATTCTCTCATATCTGAGTGGTAATTACTTCAACCACCAGGATTTTTCCTCTAGTCAGGGGTAGTAGGAATTCTGCATCATTGTCTTTGAAAGCTGAGTCCACTTTAACTTTTTGTTACACACTTCTCCACACATTCCCCTGGGTCTGGAAGTTCCTTGCCAGTTGAAACTCACAGACTCTCATATTTTGAGAATAATTTGCTTCCTTAGTTGAACTCTCGGTTGCAATGTTTGTGTTAATCAGCAGTACAGCCTGCGTAAGTTTCGTCTTACCTTTGACATCTTGTGATGTCTCCTAATTCCTCTTTACTAAGTAGAATACAAATTAGCTATAATGGCTGATGAATGTCAATGGCTTCGGGTTTGATTCAGATTTGCACACAAAAGTTCTACTGTTTTTCGAAAGCTTACCTGAGCATTGGTAACACCACCATTTAACCAAGCCACATGCCCCTTCCTCTGGAACCTTCCTCCCACAATAGGACCCAACTTATGTTATCTGCTGGCTTTTTTTTGGAGAGTAGTCTTCAAGCCTGCTACCCTGTCTCAAGTGTTTTGTGGCATTAACCTCCAATGCATTTCCTCTTCCAGGGGTGGCCAACTTGTCTACTCACTGTCCCATAGGTTTTTTCTTTCCCCAAATGCAGCCTCTCCTCTGGCTTCTTCACAAAATGGCGCTGTGAGCCCACCTCCCAGAAATCCTTTGCTTTATATTTTTTAGGCAACTCTTTTGTGCTTTCCCCAGTTCTGCTGGATAATTCTTGGTGATCTGATTTTTCAATTTTTCCATGGTTGTCGTGGATAGTACAATATCTATCTATCCCCAGTTATCATGTTTTCCCCAAATGTGCCGATATGTTCCTACTCCTATACTTTTTTGTCTCCTCAGCAAAATTTTCAGAATATCCAGGGATTTAATAGCACTTAACATTTACATGACACTAGACATTTTTATAGCTCCTTACAAAAAACACTCATTAAAATTTATGGAATTCCTAGAAGATAAGTGACTAAGTATTATCAACATTTTAGAGATGGGGAAATTGAAGAAGAGAAATGAAGTTATTTACCCAAGGTAACTCAGTGGCAGAGCCTGGATTTGACCTTAGCTCTCCTGATGAAGTCCTTTGCTCTAACCCTGCTAGATTCTACTGCTTGTCATGACTGGGATGGAAAGCCGCATGGCTCCTATTTATATCCATCTTAATGTCAATGGGATTGAAATGGCAAAATGGTGGAAAAAGTCAGGTTTGGTCCCTTAAATGTTAAATAAAAAAAACTTGTTTCCATATACTGGGAACTTTACAATACAGAAGTAGGTGCTAAGAGGCAGCTGTTCCCATTTTCATTTTGCCATTTAATAGATTACTGTATAGTGTGTACAAAGAGAAATATTATAACAATCTGGATGACTATACCTATAGAACAAAGAAATTGCACCACTAGAAATAAGTTAAATTGATGCTTGCCCACAGTGGTGTGTGTTGTCTTTTAAATTCCACATTAGTCTAGCTGTTACCTTTGAATGTGGAACCTGTTTTAATAATTGTCAGTGCATCGGAATTAGTCCTTACTCTTAATATCAGTATTTCATTTCTATCTATAGAATTCAGAAACATAATATCTTATATGCTCTATGATAGTTTAAGGCCAACACAATGGAAAATGTTCAACACTTCTATGGCAGGGTGATTCAGAAAGAATGTGTTTTTTAACTCCAGAATGTCTTTATTATTCATAGATCCCATGGCTGTTTTAAAAATAAAATAGCAGATTTGGCACCAAATAATTTCAGTTAGGACAAGCAAACAGTGCTTGCAGCCATACAGTTCTCTGTAAAGTGATAAAGGGATAATTGAAACTGCAAGTATTTGTGTTGAGAAATTTCCTGTTTATTAATGCTTATATTGCTGCTAAAACGTTATGAAATTAAAAGGTATGAGAGGCTGCTCATTTTTTCCTGTGATAATTACAGTTGGTTCCTACAGTAGAAGGGAATATCTGGTGCTGACATTTAGATTTCTTTGGACGAAGTGCAGTAAACATCAGCTTAATATCTGAGCCACTCTTGGTTCAGAGAGGTATATGCTGCATTTGCAAAAGGGTTGGTTTTAAGGAACTTAAGTCTTTTCCATATTTTTCCATTACTGCTGTGATCCTCTAGACACAGCATAAAATCCATGAAAAACACAGTGTAAGGAAATAAGGTAATAGTAGTGTGATGTTTCAATTTCTGTTAAATTAACCCTGGAATGTGGGAAATATCTATTTCCATTAGGCACCTCAGGGCTAAGCTTAGGGAGTTCTGACACAGATATGAGAAGTCTAGTAAAAAAAAAAAAAGATATCTTGCTTTGAAAAATGCATCAGGAAATAGGATAAAGCCCCGGCCATGTGAAAAACGAAATAATTGGAAGCAACTGCTCTTGGGATGGCCTCGTTTACCTCTGTCACTACAACTATAGTGAAGATATAACTCTTGGCATTACAGAGTTATTTAGGCTCAGACAGCTGGGGCTTAGTAATTTATTCATATTCATAGAGGAGGGGAGAAATTCCATGTAAGTGGTGCTTGTCTGGAAACAAAACCTAAATTAGGGTAATAAGGGGCTTTGGATAAGAAGGGTTATAGGGCACTGTATGTATGAATTTGTGTCTATATTACAACTTTCTTTTTCTCTGTGTGCACACACACACACACACACACACACACACACACACACACACACTCACTTAAAAGACTTGTTTCTTCCCCCCCCCAAGGCTTTGATTCAAGACCCTAACCTCAGTCTATGGAAATTACCTTTTTCTATATGCCAGAGTCAGCCTAACAACATGACAGTGATGGATTTTGGGTGACAACCTGTTTTGGGGGTGGGGTTTAAGCCACAAAAGCGGTCTTCAAAATTCAACAGTTGCAAACTCATTTTCACAACATAAGATGCTACATATGTTGAGGACCCAGCCTGCACTGATCAGCAGCCAGCACATCTCCCAGTGTGCCAAAAATCCTTGCTGATTGGCATATAAGCAGTGTATTTGCTTGCTGTATGTGCAAGAACAGCGTAGTAGTTATGCTAGAGAGAACAGTTGGTGACTGGGTGGCCAATTCCTAGTGATTCAGTAAAAGACTTTCAAGTGAACATTTCCATGACGTGTATCTCAGCTGCAGTCCTCTGCCTTTTGAAGAGAAGCATATTTCCAAATATTGGTATTAGTGGAATGGTTGTGAAACTTGACCCACTGACATTACCAGGTATTTACCCATGTGGGGTTAAATGATGCCATGGTATGACTTCAATGAGTGTTCTTTGGCTTATTGGGATGACATGCTTTCTAATACGAATAATGATAGACAAAGGAGTCTGACAATCTTGGTTCTGTTCCTGACTCTACCACAGATGTGTGGACAAGCCACTCAACATGTTTGAGTGGGATTTTCAAAAGCACTCAGCATTAAGCCAACACTGTTACCATTGAACTCTGTGGAAGTTTTACCAGTGTCTTCAGTGGGACCACATTTGTTTGTGGAACTGAATATACAGAGATTGTAGTGATAAGCAGGATATAAGGACCTAAAGAGAACAGATTAGAAATAATGAAAGCTAAAATTAGCACAAATTTAATAAAAAATACAAATTCTTCTTACTTGAGCGATCCCCAAATCCCACATTTTAGACTCTGACATTGCAGAAGGCCATGCATATTTTCCTTTTCATGATGTGACAGTTTTAGTTGTCACCATTGCACACCACATTACGGCTATGACAAAAACAACTAATCATAACTTCTAAATGACAAACGAAAATCTGTCTTCAAATAAAGTATGTCAAAATTCATGGCACCAAAACATTAGGAGATGAAAAATGGAAGACTAAGTCATCCTTGTGTAGACCACCAACACTAAGTAATACAACATATAAATCACTAAAAAGTAACAGAGGGTCCTGTGGCACCTTTGAGACTAACAGAAGTACTGGGAGCATAAGCTTTCGTGGGTAAGAACCTCACTTCTTCAGATGCATCACTGTATATGGTGTATAGCATTTTGACAGGACATTCTCCGCTTTAGATAGGCTTTTGCCCAATGATATTTACCAAAACTATTATAAAGTCACCCGATGACTATAATGTAGCATGCAGCAGATTGAACAATCAAGTGTCCGTTGGTTCATAGGTTTGTACAAAAAGAAAGTGTTCTACATTTTGGAAAGTGACTAGTTATCTTGTGCGCCTCAAGTTTTGGGTGCCCTTAAAGCGACCTGATTTTCAGAAGACCCTTAACAGTCTTTCAAAATAAGCATAAAAATTGATGTGCCCAGGTTGGTTGATGTTGAATGTCATGGAAAAACTGACATGGAGCTGCAAGGAGTCAAGCTTGTCCTCTTAATAGAAGAGCATAAATCTAGAGCTTGCATGGGGTTGATTATTTGGTGCTTATGATATTGGGCCTGAATATCTAAAACTCTAATATTGTTGGGTTAGCCTATTTCTATCATCCCCATGTCTAGATGATCCATAATCATGAACATAATTCCCTCATCTAAAATACATTTAATGTAATAGGGAGGTGAGGGATTGACACAAAATTATGAGAAATAAATGTCCCGTTCAAACATTTATTCAGTCATCTCCAAGTTGTAAATGGACAGTGATTTGATCTTTTACCCCAAGATTAATTTCAATGGCCAGTGACACTCTTAAGGGACATTGTCCATAACTTGTTAATAGTATGCTACAGCTTTTCAGTCTATCCATCATTATCTTCAAGAGGAGATATCTTAGCTGTCAAGATTCATAACCAATTTACAGCCCTAAAACTGAACCCCACTTGCTGTTTTCTGGTAAATATTTCCAGCTTAATTGAAAATGCCCTCTGGACATGTGTTGCAAGAAGAGTATCAATGGCCAGTTATAGCCAAGACAGGCCAAAGCCTTCCTAAAACCAATGACTGAAATAATGGTTCTCAGAGGTGGTCTCTTCTCATTAAAACTGCTCGGAAAAGGTTGCCAAAAACATGACCAATACCAGAAATCAAAACTGTGAAATATTGGTGTGATTTTTTTTTTTTTAATTTTCATTTTCTGATCAGCTCTAGTTTCTCTCTAAGTGATATTTACTTAAGTGCCCACTATTCAAGAAGCTGGCAATATGATGAAAAGGCAATATGATGTGCTTGGTTTTAGTGATAACTCTTGATTCTTTGACATCCTTCAGATAAAGAGTTGTTGGGAATAATGGAAGGAGGCAGAGACAAGAAGGCAGAACCATACCCCCAGCTTGAGACACTCCATAATTTTATAGTTCGGATCAGCATTTGGATTTTCCCAAATGTCAGGATGTTCATACTGGCAAACTCATGCCTAGATTGGAGATTCAGCTCTAGGATTTTGCTTAGTATGGCTGTTTTGGATATTAAATTTAGGAACCCTCTCCTGCACTTACTCAAGAGAAATTTCCATTGAATCTATGGAGGCTTTGCTTGAATCAGAGCGATGGGGTCAGGCCCATAGTACAGCATCATTAGATGAGAGGGAACCAAGGGGTAGAATTTAATTTCAGATAACATTTCAGGAAATCATACCATTTTTCATGTTGCCTGCTTTTATTTTTTATCTACATTTCACCTGCTTATAGTTTGAGTACATTAAATATGAAATATATACAAGCTGTTTGACTTTCATATAGCCAATAATACCAGTTATACAGATGGACAAGCAAACAAACCTTTACTGGAATCCATAATATCCAAACTTCAGCTCACACCTAACTTTGATGGCCATTGCACATCATCTAGATCAGGGGTCGGCAACGTTCAGCACGCAGCTCACCAGGGTAAGCACCCTAGCGGGCTGGGCCAGTTTATTTACCTGCTGACGCGACAGGTTCAACTGATTGCGGCCCCCACTCACCGCGGTTCACCATCCGGGTCCAATGGGGGCAGCGGGAAACGGCGCGGGCTGAGGGATGTGCTGGCCACGGCTTCCCGCCGCCCCCATTGGCCCGGGACAGCAAACCGCGGCCAGTGGGGGCCGCGATTGGCCGAACCTGCCGCGTCAGCAGGTAAATAAACTGGCCCGGCCTGCTAGGGTGCTTACCCTGGCGAGCTGCGTGCCAAACGTTGCCGTCCCCTGATCTAGAGCTGATCCCATGCTTATTGGAAACAATTGAAGCACTTACATTGATTTCAATGAGCATGGTCCGGGTCCCTATTCTCTCCTATTAGTATGAATACACTTATTTCTGCAGGTGCACTGCTGGGAATTTTCCCTGACTCTACACTACCTGTGCCAAGATCTGTTCTAAGCTTTGCCCCAGCTCACTCTTGGAATTTTAGCACTATCCTCAGTTTGCTACTGCTTCTGTCAATAACACTTTCTATTATTCCAGTTAGTCAACATTTCAAAGCAGGGTTGAAGGTTATTCTTAAACCATGGATCAAGTTAGTTACAGTAGCTAGGTTGTAACTGGAGGGCTTTTCATGCTGAAGATTCTTGCCACTCTCAGATCTACTACATAAAACAGCAGTTCACTTTGCTGCTAATATAATCCTTTAAATCTCTTGTCTTTATCTTGATACCACTAAAGAGACACCATAATGTATAGGCAGAGTTAAGATAGGATATTTGTGAGGAATTTCACTTCATTTAGGGCCAACTTTTGTACATTTTTCATGCTGAGTAGTACTTACGTGACAAATTTCATTTACCTTAATGGGACTACTCATTTGAGACAGCACCACCCCATATAAGTAAGGTGTGCAGACTCAATCCTTTAATCAGACTATATTTTGACTTGTGATTTGAAAGCTTGTTTGGTTTGACTTGTGATTTGGAAAGTCTGACATAATTTTACATTTGGACTCTCAATGCCCCCAAAATGGTTGTTTTTTACATTCTTTTCCAGTGTTCCTAATGACCTGTTAATGAACCGAGTTACTGTATTTACATAAATTAGGAGGTTGCTGAACCTAGAATTAGTCTGCTACCTCAGACTAGTAACTCTGTGCTTTGTCTATAGACATAGATACACATATTGCTCATTCACTCACATATATATATGTAGTGACATAGATGTGATTTGCCATACAAAATGTGTTATTCTGTGTGACTTTGAAAGATGTTAATATATGGAACATAAGATTTTCCATACCAAATCATAATAGAAGATATAATAAATCTCTGACATTTCCTGTACTTCAGTTTTTCTATAGATAGGATATAATCCACAGCTAGGCAAATATCGGATTTTCTGGTTCGCTTGCAATTCTGAAGAACAAAGTTTCATTTTGGGTTGAACAGAAAATGAAATATCTCAGGATTCTTGTTGAATTGAAAAGTGTAAAAAGAAAAAAATGTGTTGGGTTGACACAACATTTTGTTTAATTTCAACTTGTAATTTTTCATTTTGATTTCAGTCATTTTGACAAAAGCAAAGAACTAGATTCATAACAAGGCAGACTGGGTGAGGGAGGTAAAAGTTCCTCCATCACTACTTCTAGTAGTGGTTAGGGAACACACCTGAGGTGTGGGGGACCACAGTTCAATTCTCCCCTCTGCCTGGTGTGACAAAGAGATTTGAACTTGGGTGTCTCACATTACAGAAGGGTGTCGTAGCCACTGGACTATGGGACATTTTCATATGGGTCTTTCTCATTCTATTCTGCTGAAGCTGTTCCATTTTAAAAAATGATTAGTCATTGGAGCAGAGATTTGAACATGAGTAAGTGCCCTAACCAGCAAGCTATAGAGTCGTCCTCATTCTTTCCCTACACCAGTGACTGTTCTTATCTGCGTTGGCATGTACCAACCCCACACCGGGCCAGAAGGGATTAATGGGAGCTTGTGGGCTCAATCAACTTCACCCTATACTTGCAATATGCATCAAGCCTGAAAGGAGGCGTTAAAAGGACTGACCCTGGATCAGGTGGGAGCTGACCAGGGAGGAGAGCAGATTGGTGGCTCCTAGTGAGAGAAGCCTGACTGGAGCCTGGGAGCTGAGTTGGTCTGCTGCTGGACAGAACCTCCCTGAACAAAGGTAGGCAGGCCTGCAACAGGAAGGCCAGTGGAGTCTGAAAAAGAAAAGTGCGAGGTATTTAATCTGTCCATGATTCTTTGTGCTGGTGGAAGGGCCTGGAGGGAACAGGGAGATTCCTGCCCTGCCAGGTGAGTGGAGAAAACTCTCCTGCAGCAGAACCAGCTGGGTTGCAGAAAGTGCTTAGAAGCTCTGCCATGAGCCTGTGGAAGCGACTGCAATACCCTGTTCTATCCTCTCTACATCCCTAAAGACCTGTTAGATTTGGTTGTGAAGTGGGGACAGCAAGCTCTTTTGGAGATTAAAACATTTCACAAGTTTGTTAAGCTGTCCCTATTTCACAAGTTTAAGCTTTGGCTCATAATAGGGAATTATTGATAGAAATGTAAAAAAAAAAAAAAAAGATGGGGGTGGAGGGCAGGGAAATTCATACCATCAAACCCAGGTTTGCTTCATAGATGTATTTTGTTTTCCTTTCACTTGTGTGCTGGAAATGAAATGATACTAAGACAGAATCATCTGCCTGTATTTGATAATGCATAGATATGCAGCTGCTGTGGAATACCGAATAAGTTTAACAGTTTATTCTGAAAATTAGGAATCATTCATTATTTCAATCATCTTCACTTTGTGAGGAAGTATATTCCATGACTTTATCATGGAGTGCAGTTATGGGATTAAGAGATCACGTGAGATGAATTCAAGATGGTGGGTTTTTTTTACAGTTCTGCCTGGTAATTCTCGTTTGACCATCTTTAAGACTTGTCACCTTCTATATATTCTTCCCTTATAATCATAAGTGTCTGAGGACAATAACAGTGAATGAGTGATAAGATGCTCTTAATATATCTTGTCACTACTTTATCTTAGCCACAAGGACACACATTTATATGTTTGTAACATCTCATCTCCAGACAATTTGACCTATTCATATTCAGTCACAGTATCTGTGATTTGAACGTGTGCTATTAATCATTTTACTCAGCTAGAATCTGCTATGATTTGTTCTTCTTGATATATAATGAGATCTATATTTATTATTCATGAATCAATTCTCTTTTATCTTGACTTACATTTAGTCCAATATTTTGCCATGTCTTTTTCCCCCCACTTTATTTAATCCCTTCCCTAATATCAGGAGCTGTGATTGATGCTTTATTCTTTTTGTGTGTGTGCCATACAAGTTGTGTTACAATAGAATAAATAATCTTATGATTTTTTTTATTCAATCATGACAAAACCCATTTTAGGGCTGACACTTTTGTAACCATAATCATCATAGAATATTTATTCTCTGTATTTAAGTGGCCATATAGCATATTTTTCCTGGTCTTATAGGTTTTGAAGCAAAGACTCTTAGAATCTTTCACTTGACTACCACAGTCTATAGATCAGGCTCATAATGTCCCCCTCCCCCCCCAAAATAGGGGCCAAGGATTGGTCTTCTCTAGGTGAATATGTATCCCATAATATTACCTAAGGACTATAAATAAATGGGTCTTGATCCAAACCTTATTGAAGTCTTCCATTGACTCCAGCGGGTTTTGGATTAGGCCCATGGTGGGAGGAATTCATGTCTCAGACCCTTTTGTGATTTCCCTTAGCAGCTGCAACATTGAAGGCCATTTGTTTTGCCCATAGAACGCTGGATCATGCACATAAGGCAATCTTTGCAGCTAGCTAGGGTTTAGATTTGATATTATAATTTGACTCTGAATCTACTAGAATTTCTCAATTAAAATGTAAGGTAGAGACACTAGAAAATAATGCAGATACATAAACAAGTGGCTGAATTGGAAACATCAGAAATAGTATAAAACTCTTAACTAGAGTGTTTGTAAAGGATAATTCCTTGTTTAATGAAAGATCGAAATTCTTGAAAATGCTGTAAAAGTGATTGACATCTGTACATTAGGCTTCTCTTTTAAGGCACAAAGGGGATTTTTTTTAAAATTTACTGTAAATTTTAAAATTATTTTGAGTGCTGAAATTAAAAGGAATTAAGTGGTATATTGGTTTTGTCCTGGACCTCTGCATAAAGTGAATTTCTGCATAAAGTAAATTTCTCCCTATAACGACTTGATCTTGCACCATTAAAGTCAATAGGAGTTTTAACATTGATGGCAATGGGAGGAGAAATTTGTGGCCTTGATATAGCAAGATATATAAGAACATGCCTTACTTTAAGTTTGCAAATAGTTCCATTGATGTCAATGGGACACATCCCTAAATTGGGGATGTGCTTGAGTACTTTGCTGAATCAGGACCAATGTGCGTAAATAGGAATATAGGTGCATGAAGATCCTTTAAAAAATGAGGAAATTTTCAGAATTACGATTTAAATCCATACAACTCTACCATGTAGATGTGTAAAACTCCCATTCCAAGATGAGTTGAGATGATTGCTAAACTTCTACTTTTAATACCTTTTGGTTTACAGAGAACGTGTAGTTTTAAAGCTTGGTCCCAATAATGTAGATGTACCTTTTACGGGTATTGGTCTGTTCACAGCATACAAAGAGATAATAGATAAACTTTAAATACTCCTTCTGGAAGGTTGCAATATAACACTACTTTTATTTTTGGAGTCCAGAAAAACACAAAGTAACCAAAATCAAAGAGAGAAAGCAAGCTGCTCCATGAAGCAGAGATGCACAATTCACCCCACCTTGTTCTTGTAGGCTGTCTTTTTCCAGACTGAATGCTGCTAGGCCCAGATCACATACTTCTCCACAGAGTCCCCCAGCCTGAAAGTAGGACCAAGAAACCCTGCTACTCTTAAAGTAACAGCTTGCAGTTCCAACACAATCTTCAATACATCGCAGCAATGAGCATTTAGAAATAACATTTCTTATTAGTTATTATATCATCTGTCATTTTATGAGACGATATCAGAGAGTTGTGGGCTCAATGAAGATTAGGAAGGATGAAATCCTGGTCCCATTGAAGTCATGGCAGAACACCTATTGCCTTTAATCTACCTAAGATTTCTCCCTAAATGTTTAGTTAACCTGTATTCCAACCCAATCTCTAATTACATTTTTCTAAACTTTACTTATGTTCTGTGAGACCCAGATGAGGACAAAATTGCTTTTTTTTTAAAGTATTTTTATCACATACATATCTTGCTCTGATTCCTTTTTTTCTGCAGTTTTGACACAACAAATTTTCTATCTTATGCTACAGGGATAGTTTTTTATTTCCTCCTATTTTTTTTTCTTTTCTCCTCAAGCAGATGTCAGATTATTAATGATAAATGAGGTTATTTTATTATAGGAAAAACTGCTTTACTGGAAAAGACCAATGTTCCATCTAAACTCCAAAAGCAGCCACTGATGTGTGTGTCCAATGAAAGTGGAAAACCACAATAGTGCATCTAACTTGTGCAATGCTATCTTATGGACCAAATTTCTTCCTTACATTTATCACCAGATAAGGCATGCCATGATGCATTGGTGAACCCTTCCTAGTTTACCCAAACACACAGAGTCTGAATAAGAGCAACATCTGCCGCTGAAACCTTTTTAATTTTTTTAAATTAAAGTTTGTAAACTATTTGTCTCAAAACCTTGTGGTAGTGAATTCCACTGTCTGGTTATAAACTGTATGACATGTTTCCTTTTATCAGTTTTAAGTTTGTAGCCTTTTAATTAAGTGTGCTCTTGTTCTTGTAACAGTGATAAAAATGAACCAGACTGCCCTCTCTGTATCATTAATCATTTCAGATATTCATTGTGCCTGTTATGTCTCCTTAGTCTTCCTTCCAAAATAATCCGAGGCACTGATCTTGAAATCAGTTCTAGTGCAGAACTCTGAACCTGTGAAGAATCCCACTGAATACTCTTTTAAATGGCTCCTCATAAGAAAGCATTTCCATCCCTCCAGTCTTGCTGTTCTTCTCTGTAGCTTTTATAATTTCCTTATGTGCAATGAGCTGATTGAAGATGCATCTATTTTAATCTATTAAACAGCCTGACAATATTTTTGAATTCTTTATTTTCTTTGTAATAATGCTCTTTATTGCTTAGCCCACAATGGTGCCTACGTCTTTTCTGTCAGAACTAATTCAGAAACTAGCACTGTGTATGAACAAGTTAAGTTGTTCCTTTCAGTGGGCCTGATCCAAAATCCATTTAATTCAGTGGAAAGAGTTCTACTGAGGTTAACAATATTTGTACCAGGTCCATTGTGCTTCATGTTGCCTTTATCCACACCAGTATTTAAGATGCTAGTAGATTGCTCACACCCCTAATTTTGTTAGGCATGAATCCTTACAAAACCCTCATGGTCCTTCCTAGACTTCCATAACCAAAAGTATATCATGCAAATATCAGCAAACTTTGCTACCTCCTATTCATTCCCTTTTCCAGGTTAAGAAATATGAAACAACAGTGAAACTACTGCCATGACTTGGGGCAACTGCTGTTAACCTCTTTCTATCCTGAGATTGCCTATATATTTCTAATCATTGTTCCTTTCTCTTAACCAGTTTTTAATCTATGACAGGAGTTAGCCTCTTTTCCTCACTCTCTGTTGTCGTCAAGTTTCCTTGATAGTTTCTTATGTCGCCTCTTGATTATATGAGTCTGTTCTTTAGTACAAAAATGGGTGTCAATACCTGTACAAATGGGAATGGGAAAGGTGTGTTTAGCTTAGTCGAACTTCTTCTCTTGTTGCTTGCAATCATTATTTCCATGGGTGTGCTCTGTATAGCACACTACAAAGCAAACCCATTCTACAGTGTCCTCCATAGAAAATGTAATAAAACATTTTTCAGTGACACTGAGTCAGAAGATTCTGAGGTGAGACTTGAAGAAGGGAAGCAACTCAGTAGTTCAGAGGGCGAGGGGAGTGGAGTTCTAGGCAGCACTACAAGTGAATGACTTTGTCCCAACTGTGGAGAATCAGAAGAAGGGGACAGAAAGAAGGCAACCGACAGAAGAGCAAATGGGAGGAGAACCAGATGGGTATTCAGTCAGGTCAGGGCAACAAGTAGAAAAACCTGTGTATTTGGGCTCCGTGAAGCTGGACTGATTGGGGAGATGAAGTGCACACTCCAAACTCAGTGCCAAAGTGCTCTTGCAGCCTGATGGCTGGAATAGTGGTCCCAGACAACCCCTCATCAATTGTACATGGATCTGTGACCCTTTCTCCAGTCTGCCAACCCTGAGTGTAGTTAATGTGACTTTCCATACTAGTGTATGCTTTTTGGGGGGGGGGGGGGGGGGGCAGAGCACCTGCCCATGGTGTGACAGGATTCCTATGAGGCTGCTCCACCATTGCCCCATGCTACACCAGTGCTGGACTTGAGTGCTGTGGCAGGCCTTCTGCTGGCATTCTATACTGTGGGGCACTTCAGCTTCAGTGGACTCCTGCAGATTCTTGAAAATCGAGTGTAATTGTGATGTTTATGAAGACATCTTAGACTTATAGAAGAATCATAGAAGATTAGGGTTGGAAGAGACCTCAGGAGGTCATCTAATCCAACCCCCTGCTCAAAACAAGACCAATGACTAAATCATCCCAGCCAGGGCTTTGTCAAGCCGGGCCTTAAAAACCTTTAAGGATGGAGATTCCACCACCTCCCTAGGTAACCCATTCCAGTGCTTCACCACCCTCCTAGTGAAATAGTGTTTCCTAATATCCAACCTAGACCTCCCCCACTGCAACTTGAGACCATTGCTCCTTGTTCTGCCACCATTGAGAACAGCCGAGCTCCATCCTCTGTGGAACCTCCCTTCAGGTAGTTGAAGGCTATCAAATCCCCCCTCACTCTTCTCTTCTGCAGACTAAACAAGCCCAGTTTCCTCAGCCTCTTCTCGTAAGTCATGTGCCCCAGCCCCCTAATCATTTTCATTGCTCTCTGCTGGACTCTCTCCAATTTGTCCGCATCCTTTCAGGGGATGGGGGACACAACTGGATGCAATACTCTAGATGTGGCCTCACCAGTGTCGAATAGAGGGGAATAAGCACTTCCCTCGATCTGCTGGCAATGCTCCTACTAATGCAAGGCAATATGCTGTTAGCCTTCTTGGCAACAAGGGCACACTGCTGACTCATATCCAGCTTCTCGTCCACTGTAATCCCCAGGTCCTTTTCTGCAGAACTGCTGCTTAGCCAGTTGGTCCCCAGCCTGTAGCGGTGCATGGGATTCTTCCATCCTAAGTGCAGGACTCTCATCAGATTTGAACCTCATCAGATTTCTTTTTGCCCAATCCTCCAATTTGTCTAGGTCACTCTGGACCCTATCCCTACCCTCCAGCATCTCTATCTCTTCCTCCAGTTTAGTGTCACCTACGAACTTGCTGAGGGTGCAATCCATCCCATCATCCAGATCATTAATAAAGATGTTGAACAAAACCAGACCCAGGACCAACCCCTGGGGTACTCCACTCTTCTGTGTTATGTCCTTATTTTCACCATTGCTTTCCCCTTTACAATGTCACAAATATATGATCACTTTAGTGTATCTGTAGGTCCTACTTTACATTCTAAGAAATCCTGTTAGTTAATTTTAAGACCTTTCCTTGAAGCAATCTTGTGTATTTTCCCTTGCATTGGTCATTTTCTGTACCGCCTTACAGAAGTACTTTTCTTTATTATTCAAAATAAGGGGGGAGGGATAGCTTAGTATGGGGGAGGGTTAGCACAGGGGTTTGAGTATTGGCCCCCAGTGTTCTGAGTTCAATCCTTGAAGGGACCATTTAGGGATCTGGGGCAAAAATCTGTCAGGGACAATACTTGGTCCTGCTGTGAAGGCAGAGGACTGGATTCCATGACCTTTCAAGGTTCCTTCCAGTTCTACGAGATAGGTATAATCTCCATATTATTATTATTAACCATGAATTCAGGTGTATTCTTGGTGTGCACTTTACCTTTTCATTTTGGACATATTCATATCTCCTGTGAGGCAAAAAGTTCAGCTCCTCTGCATGATACTGTGAACAGTGAGTGTGATGCTTGAGTTGAAACAGGCTATGTTCCTATGAACCTATGTTCTTCGGTACTTCTATCAGAAAGACAGATCTGACAGCTTCCTTTCCTTTGTTGTTGATTTAATAGAATATACTAAGAAATAACTAGAAAAATAACTGCATATTGTGTGTATGTTCTGGTTTTACATGAGTCAATACTAAATTTAATGGGTGTTTTTAAAGGTTGTAATTTGCAGACATTAGTATGCATTTTGTCCAAATCTACAGCAAATGATTATCTGCCTTACCTAACCAAACATGGAAAGCTTAAGCTAAAACCCATAAATACCATAACATTAACCAAAAGGTAAATTGATCATTCCCAGCGTATCTCAGTTATTATTTTAACTGTTAAGGTTGCAAAGTCAAGCACTGGAAAGTTTGGAATTGTCAAAATTATGCTTGCCTGTGCAACTCTAATTGGCTCCCACATGCAGAGGTATAATGATACAGTCTTGAATGTAATCGTTACATGATCATATACTGTTTTATCTATGGGACCCCTGCTTCATTAGTGTGCAGAATGAACACTTCTCACAAACTGGCAGCTGTTTATTTAATCTCATCATTCAGTATGTAACCCCATGCCTTATTTACTGCATATCCAAACCAAGCCATTTATTTCCTCGTGGCTTATTCTGTGGTGTTATCAATGTAGTACCTGAGTGCTTCTCAAATATCAATGAATTTATCTTCATAATACTTTCTCTCAGGTGTAATATCATTATCTCTATTTTACCTCTGGGAATCTGAGGCACAGAAAGGGTCCGCTAATTTTGGATGCCCAATTTGAAATGCCTACGGCCTGATTTTTCAGAATACTTTTTTGTAGCCCGGTAGATGTTCAAAGTACAGATTATATTGACTGTCTACCTTAGATACTTATATGCCCACCCCCATTACCATGGTAATTGAGCACCTTGCAATCTTTAATGTATTTAGCATCACTACTCCCCTGTCATCTTCATTCTACAGATGGATAACTGAGTTAGAGAGATTGGCTTGCCAAGGTCACATTGGAAGTTTGTGGAGGAGCAGGGTATTTAACGTGCATCTCCCAAGTCCCATGCCAGCACTCTGACCATGGGACGGTCTTTCCTGGCTTCAGCTGCAGTTCTGAATGCTCAGCACTCTTGCAAATCAGGGCCCAGGAGTTGGGTAGCTAGCAAATGAGGAACAGTGGTTTCATGTGAAAATTTTAATTTGTGTTATTATTCCATCATTATATAGGAACGTTGCAGGATAGGCAGGGTCAGAACCCAATTTTCCAAGGTGACGTCCCCTGCCATTACCATAAAGATCTTCCTTTCTCCTTTCCCTCACTATTCAACTTCCAGCTTCAGCTAAGTATCCTACATCTCATTTGACACTCATGTAAATGCCAGTCCTGTCTGTATTCCTGAAACTCAGCCTGAATGTCACGCGTCTGGGTAGAAGCTGCAGTTCTGCTGGAAACTTCTAGAGGCCACTGCATCCCATCTGGCTACTTCACCTGCTGAATCTAAGCATGGAAGCAGCCAGCAACAGCAGGAGTGACTAAAGATTGGGAGGTGGAGGCAGAAGCGTGTGACAGCAGCAGGTTGTAGGGAAAGAAGGTGAAGGATATGGTGTATTGAAGACTTTGTTGGATATGCAAGTTATCACTTTAAGAGTGAGGCCAAAGGGAGCAGAGTGGAAGGAGGGGGATGTTCCAGGTCCTGCTTGCAGGCTAGAAGGTTCTCTAGCAAAGTGTGTGAGCAAAGTCATTCTGGAAAGAGCCAGCTTAAAGCAAGGTGGGATGAGTTCTTCCTTGCTGCCTTAGGGAGCAGCCTGTTTTCTCTCTTTATGTTTGGAGTTCTTGTGTGTTCTGAATTCTAAGAAATAAAGTAGTGTTACATTGCACCCTTCCAGCAGGGGCATTAATGTTTGTATCTAATTTAACTTTGTGCATGCTGTGAATGTAACAAAATGTAACATTACCCCAGGCTCTTCCAGCCAGACTTGTCCCCCTGGCCAGTCTCCCAATCCCTGTTCCCCAGAGAGAGTCTCTGCTCTCCAGCCAGCACCCAAACTGAGCCCCTACTGCCTAGTCACCACAGAGACACTCCCTGCCCCCAAGACAAGCCTCCACGGAGATCCCTGCCACCATCTAGTTCCCTGTCCCCTGGGTGATTGGGACCCCATCCACCAATTCTCAGTCAGCATCCACCCACCTACACCAACACTTACAGGCATTCCAGCACCCACTCAATCCTGTAGTGAGGCCTGGGCGAACATGAATAATTAACACATGGAGGGAGGCCTCATTTTTTGAAAGATAGAATTAGGGATGGAAATGAATAATCAGGTTGAAAACAGAATGTTTGTGCTAAATAGGATAAGTAAATAGGTCAGTAGACTAAGACGAGAGAATGTCTGAGCCAACTAAGATATGAGGGATAACACCCAGGGAACTATTTACAGTGAACTAGATAACAAAGGACAAAATAAATTAGGAATATGGAGATAAAGAGGAAGTTGAATCATGGACAATGCGTGGACAGCACATACTGTACTGTTCCTGCAAAGTAACCAATCCAATCCAAAAATGTGTGAAGCAATGTACAGTAAATGCAATGAGACATATAATACCCTGCATCCCCCCTTCCTCCCCCACGCACATTTGAGTCTGATAAACTGAGCCTAGCACTGCTGTATGTCAAATAAAGATACCTGAGTGATGAAGGCTGGAGTCGAAATGAATTCTTGGGAAGCCAAGTGGATAGAGTCTCAGGGAATCCCAACAGCACCCTTATCCCAGGACCAACCCACTCTCGGCACTTAATCCATCTCTACAGCCACTTCTTGACAGCATCCAGCTTCCCATCTACCTTTTAGTAGCCACTGATCTAGCAATCTCAGACAAACAGCAATCCCCCATTCACCCCCTGCCATCCTCCTACTGGACCTGACCTCATAGCTGCCAAGTTTTGTGCAGGGCTATGTCCTATTGCTTGGAGCAGGATGTATTGACAATAAGGTTAAGTTTCCAGTATTTAGCAAATTGTGTGTACATTGCACATTAGGTAATTTGTATAAAATGTCACACATGTAGCTGTACAAAACATGGCAAGGTTCCTGCAGAAAACCATTTCATTCACTACACAAGCCTGATTCATTCCCAGAGCACCCCTTATCCCCATCCTGTGCACTAAATGAGGTAGGGGCCCTGTGGAATAACTAGGGATGCCGCCTCTGAGGTACCAAAAAAACAAACAAACACATCATCCAGGATGAACCTGAGCCCATAAAACTGGACAGCTGGCAACATGTATTGAGCATCGTTGCAGATTTCCCAGGACAGCTATCTGAAAAAGGGACAAACCTGGAACATCTTGGCCAGGTGGTAACTCTAGAAATAAATAGTATGTGATCGTGTAATCAGTGGCAGTGCTAATACAGGAATTGTGGGAGCAACCCCTCCTCCCCAACCCTCCCCCCCCGCCCGGTAACCTTTAGGGATATGTGCGGTGCCTTTCACATGAGGCTGGAGAGCAAGTCTGCTCTGCATTCACCTGGCACTGGCAGCCCCTGTCCTGTGGCTCTGGGTCCCTTCTCCGGATGTTGTGACATGTCATACGGGGTCACAGCCATGCACCATGTCACATACCCCATCCCAGATCACCATGAGGTGCACAAGATTGCAAGACAATCTGACTAAGCATGTGGATTTTCAAGCAATTAGAAAAATCAGCTCTTCAACGGTAAGCTAGTCTCAACTTTAACTACAATAGTGTTGCTGTCCTGCCTTGATGAAAAGACAAAATCAAGGCCACATTCTCCATTTGGCTGCATGAGGGAATCAAAATGAAGTCCATGGAAACTGCATATTAATTGAAGGGCATAATTTGTCCTTAAATCAGGGATCCCATCCCTATATTTCCATACCGGTAGATGCTCCTATTTGGTATGGCAAACAGGATCTTTTAGCAGGATATTAACATTCACTCAACTTCAAAGTGTGTATATATAGAAGCTTTCCCTGCCTTTTCCTGACACCCTACACTCTAGCTCAACAATATCCCCTGACAGTAGCATCAGTTTGATTACATTTAGATTTCAAATAATGTATTGAGTAAGGATAATGGCATAGTTATCATTCATCTAAATTCTAACCGAGACACATTACGTTTTCCTTTATAAATGCCTGTTGGAAATCTGACTCCATTGGCTACCTATAGGAAAAGAATGTACAACGTAGTTAAACCTAAACCTATACAATTTTCCACCATAAGAGAGTTTAGACAGTGGTCACTGAGCACAATGTGCATTCTATCTTATGTATTTAGTACTTGTAATATACTGAGTGACTCAATACTCTAAGGAATTGTACTTGATTAAAATGGCATATTTTGACAAAATACAGTAGACTGAATCATTAGAGATGTATGTAAAGATGGTAATATGCAGCCAAGGACTCTGGCTTGTTCTCCCCTATGAAACTGCAAGTTTACATTTCAGGGCAATGTTTCTCATTCAGCAAGTTGATCTAATACTCCACTTCATTTAAACTACATTTATCAATGTCTCCATTTTGCTATAACTGGGAAATTGACTTATTTTGGTACATCCCATAATAGCTGATTAACCTTCCTAGATCTTAAGAAGTAGTCTTCTATGTGATTTCCCAAGCTGCTGTGCGTTCGCTGGTCTGTAGTAATGATTTTTGCCCTGCCTGCATTTTAAGTTAGGCAAGCTGCCATGCATGCAATACTCTTTTCTTTTCTTTTTTTCCTTCTCTATTTGCACAAATAACATAGGATAGGCCTAAGCACAAATATTCCTCTCTTAAAAGAGAGGGATATAGTTCAAAGGTAGGAACGGAACCTGAAATTTCTATTTTGAGAAGTGGGTATGTGATTGAGGAACTCCTGAATTCTAATCTAGCTTCTTGGGCAAACCTGGGTGTCTAAATTTAGGAACTTAAATTTAAATTCCAATTCTCTCCTCACTCACTCACACACTCTCTCTCTCTCTCACACACACACACATACTCTCTCTCTCTCTCTCTCTCTCTCTCTCTCTCTGTGATATTTTGGAAAGTTTTCTAGTCTTTGATTCTGTTTTCCATCTATAAAATGGGATAATATTTATAGAGCAGGAAATGATTTTTCTCATCTCATGAGAATTTTCAAGGTTTTGTTCCCATCCTGAATTAGGACAAAAAGTTGAATTCTTAAATGTTCACAAATTGATAATCCTGAAAGAAAATCCAGATTGGGTCAATTGAAACATTTCATTTGGATTTTGACCTTTTAAACCTATTTTTTAAAGTATAAACTGACCAAAATAGCCAAGCAATAAGTCATTTCAAACTGAAAAAGGAAACTTTGGTTTGATCATTTCAAAACTTTTGTCAGAACTTTTTCAATCAGAAATTTATCAGAACTGGCCCTTTCCTGCAAACAGTTGTGGTTTCAACATGAACATGTTCAACACGTTGTTTCTAATGAAAAGAATATTTGTAGGAAAATTCCTGAACATCTCTAAATATGCACCTAACAGCGGTATTAGCATTAACTACTTAATATTTGTACAGTGCTCTGAAAATATAAAGTGCTATAAAATGCTAAGCATTGGAGATAGGAATGGATGAAAATGCAGCAGTAGAAGAAGATGATGGGTGTAAAGAAAGGAGCAGTAGATAACTTCTCAGTTACAATGTTATACTCTTATTAATGCTAAGTGAGCACCTGTTCTGGCTAGTATTCTTGCCTCCATTTATGTAAGCAAATGAATTCCATGCATTTGTAGAGTAATCTGGAATGACTGGGATGATGCTGTCTTCCCTAGAGTTTTAAGATGGGCATTGAGAGACAATTCAGGAAAATGTCACATGGTGGTGTTAAACTATGTCCCCTGAGTGTAAGTTGCACCCTACACAATGTTAAAAGAAAAAATAGAATCCAAGTACTCTGGGTGCAATGCACCGAGGTAGCTGTGGTGGGTGTATCAGTCTGTGACCTGCCTTCAGAATCCAGTAGAGACCATTCACTCACAGCCAGAAGATTATTAGGAGAGGAGAGATCTGATTATTTTGGCCATAAATGGTTTAATGAGGTGTCTTCTCAATATGACAGATACATGTATCAACCTTCTCTTCTGTTAGTTATCCAGGTTGCCTCTGGGAACTACCACAGTGGGAGAGGACCCCAACACAGACTCTGAGCCAGAACAGAGTCAGACCAGAAGGCTAGCCTCTAAGGCTGATAAGGCAATGGATTCCATTATGCACTGATACAAAATACGTAATTCACTTTAATTTCTGTACTTGGAACTTGCAAACTCTCCTTTGCCAATGATGCTCAGAATCTTGAGAAGATATTTTATTCCTTTTGATACTTTAAAACATTTTTTCCAGGTGAAATATTGTGTGTTGGGTAATAAACTTATCCAGCTGGGAATGAATGGGAAATAAGATCAGCCACCTGATATCAATAGCACAAGATTAATGAACGGTAAGGATTCATATCCAGTTTGAATGACCAGGCAACAGCTGGTAAGCTGATGCATTGTACCATTTTTCTGTAAACATCTAAAAATCTGCCTAAAACAAGTCTGACATTGCAAATGCTTTCTCTAGCTAATTTGTAATATTAAAAGTTCTTTTCGTGATCTTGCAAGGTACTAAGCATTTTCTGGGAGGTTTGAAGCATCCTAGGCTCCCAGGGCAATTCCAGGAGGTGTTCATCACTTACCAGCATTAAATACTGTAACAGTTCCAGATGTAGAACAGTAGGTGTGAGGAATGTTTCACTCTGTTAACCTCAATTTTAAAATGAAATAAGAAAATATTATCTCGCTGATTCAGGAGAGCCTTTTTATTGCGGACAGTGTTTATGCATGTGTTTAACTTTAAACATGTAACAGTTCAGGGCAACTGTGCGCTGTATCCCTTCTCTTCGGTCCATCAAGGGCACTCTTCTGGCTTTCCATCCTCATCTCTCTTGGGTGGAGACACACCTCTCTCTCATAGAATCATAGAATCAAGAGGTCATCTAGTCTATCTAGTCCCCCTGCTCAAAGCAGGACCAATACCAACTAAATCATCCCAGCCAGGGCTTTGTTAAGCTGGGCCTTAAAAACCTCCAAGGGTGGAGATTCCACCACCTCCCGAGGTAACCCATCCTAGTGCTTCACCAACCTCCTAGTGAAATAGTGTTTCCTAATATCCAACCTAGACCTCTCCCACTGCAACTTGAGACCATTGCTCCTTGTTATGTCATCTGCCACCACTGAGAACAGCCTAGCTCCATCCTCCTTGGAACCCCCTTTCACATAGTTGAAGGCTGCTATCAAATCCCCCCCCCCTCACTCTTCTCTTCTGCAGACTAAAAAAGCCCAGTTCCCTCAGCCTCTCCTCTTAAGTCATGTGCTCCAGCCCCCATATCATTTTCACTGCCCTCCGCTGGACTCTCTCTAATCTGTCCACATCCTTTCTGTTGTGGGGGAGCCCAGAACTGGACTCAATACTCCAGGTGTGGCCCCACCAGTGTTGAATAGAGGGGAATAATCACTTCCCTTGATCTGCTGGCAATGCTCCTACTAATGCAAACCAATATTCTTCTTGGCAACAAGGGCACACTGCTGACTCATATCCAGCTTCTCTTCCACTGTAATTCCCAGCACAGGTGCCAACTTTTGTTGGTGCTGGAGGGTGCTCGTGGCCCCCCGCCCCTCCCAGCCCTGCCCCGACTCCACTCCCTCCCTGCCCCTATTGGATCCCTCACCAAATCCCTGCCCTGGCCCCGCCTCTTCCCCAAGAGCACTGCGTTCCTCCTCCTCCTCCCTCCCAGGCTTGCTGTGCGAAACAGCTGTTTCGCGGCACCAGTGCTGGGAGGGAGCTGGGGAGAAGCAGGATGCGGTGGCCTGCTCAGGGGAACACGCGGAGGCAGAGGTGATCTGGGGCAGAGGGGTGGACCGGGGAGCTGCCAGTGGGTGCTCCGCACCCACCAATTTTTCCCAGCCCTGGAGCACCCACAGAGTAAGTGCCTATGATCCTCAGGTCCTTTTCTGCAGAACCGCTGCTTAACCAGTCGGTCCCCAGCCTGTAGCAGTGCATGAGTTTCTTCCGTCCTAAGTGCAGGACTCTGCACTTGTCCTTGTTGAACCTCATCAGATTTCTTTTGACTCAGTCCTCCAATTTGTCTAGTTCACTCTGGACCCTATCCCTACCCTCCAGTGTATCTACCTCTCTCCCCAGCTTAGTGTCATCTGTGAACTTGCTCTCCCTCCTGACTGGGGTGTTTCCAGACAGCACAGCTCCCTGTGTACACTGTGAATTCCACAATAAAATCAGATTGCCTAAACAGGCCTGCTTTACTTTTCTCCTCAGAGACAGTAAACAGTGTAATTGCCACACGTTAAGTTACCATCTGGCTTTTTCTAAGCAAGCGCATTTATTCTAAGCATTACAGAGTAACACATATTAAAACAATAAGAGCCAAGACACATGCTACCAAGTGTGACAGGGTGTAAACCCTGCACTAGGATCAGAGGAGTTAAAGAACAATTCTGGGCCCAGACTACCCCCCCCCATCTGCACCTGTGGCTCATGCTCCAGATGGAGGTGGAGCTTAAAAGGAAGCCAGAGAGCTCAGCAGGGGGCTGCAAAGCAGAAGACATGCCCTGGAAGCTCCTGAGAAGGGGTGCTCCTTTGGGGTAAGAGGAGCCTGTCTTCTGGGCCCAGACAGACTGAAGGTCCAGTTAGTACATTTTCTTTATTACCTTTTGCTACAGACTGCAAAGCTTGTACCACAGAGTGGGAAGAAGTAGGAAGTGTCTCAGAGAGGGCAGGCTTAAGGCATTCTTGGGTGCCTGGGCCTTTGGAAACCTTCACAGGTCCCCAGGCCTGAACCTGATGGAGTGGAAGGACCTGGGATCCCCTACCACCTCCGCCTGCATTAAGAAGGCCCTAACCCCCTAACCACTAGGTGATGCTTCCATCCAGCTCCCACCATCATACTAAGCTTACCATAGATCAGCCAGGACTTGGGCCAGTGAACTGTCCCCACCAAGGGTTTTTTCTGTGATTACCAGTACACAACTGCTTTGGCTCAGAATAAGCACACTCATGAATCTGAGAGTTACTTCTTTATGTTGTTTGGGGTGTTCAATCCTGGGACTAGGTAATTCATGGACAGATGTCCCCTCTTCAGGGTAAAGCTTCAAAGATCAGGTCCAGAGATGGGCATTTGCATTCCCCTCCTCCAAAGTATTTTGTAGGAAACCTACTCAACTAACAGTTCATTCTTGTCTTGCCCATTGTTTAAAAGAACCTTTGAAGCTCATAACACTTCCTGAGGTTTACATTAGTCATGTCTCCTGGACAAGTTATGTACAGTTCCACAATAACAGTTACAAATTTGCTTTTTAATATAAGTTCATAAAATAATTAGACTTAATTCAATAAGGTTTGTTCAGGATAGTTCAGGAAGTGGGGACTGGAGAAGGAATCATGGTGCATGGAGTGGAAGATGGACTGAAGAGTTCAACAGAGAGTTGCTGGGGAGGCAGAGGCAAAAGTAGATTTTTAGCAGATGGGGTAGATTAAGGCATAAGTGCTATAGACACGTGCCCAATGCCCCAGTTTTTGGAATCATGTGATTACATCAGAATTTTTTTAAACATCTGAGGCTCCGGAAGCCCAGAGCATCAAGTTGACAGTGCTGCCAGGGCTTTCCAAGTTGCCAAGGAGTTGGAAGTGTGGAAGCTCCAACTCCAAGACAGCCCACCTGGCAGAGACCCTCGAAGCCTGGGGAAACTTGACTCTGGAACTTCCCTCCAGATAGGCAGCCTTGGCTGGAAGCCTGGGAATCCCCGGGCCCTGGCTGCTGAGGAGCTACGAGCCTGGGAACCAGAGTGCCTGGCTCTCTGCTCCCCATCAGCCCACCAGGCAGGCTGCCAAGGAGCCAGATGGACAAGCTGACAGGTGTAACCAGGCACATTCTGCAACTTGCAGTGTTCCGTCAGAAACCTGCCTAGTCCCTGTCGGAATTTGGTCGAACATTCTTATGGAAGTTCCAGTTTTGACAAATCAGTATTTTCCGATGCCAAAATGCTCCATTGGAAGATTTCTGACCAGCTCTAGTGATCACCACTGACATAAACATGGACTTGATTTTTCAGCTGTACATAATACTCAGACTGCAGCTGAAGTCAGTGACCACTGCAGACACACATCTGAAAATCCTGCCACTCATCTCTGGATACTCTCTTTTAGACTTTACACTCTGAAAGGTTCACTTTCGTTTACAGGGATGGTAGATACACTCAGCCTTTTTCTTTCCTCATATAGATTGAAACAAAGTTGGTAGAAAGTTTCAGGCTTTAAAAACCCTACTTTCTCTTTTACAGGTGTTGGATTTAAAAGTGGCCAGCAACCCCTTTTATGGGTCTACTAAACAAATGTAACTCCCCAGCTATTGACTTGATGTTCCAGTGAAATGCTTGTTTAAAAAAATGTGTATTGACCAGATCCTCAGCTGGAATAAAGTTAGGGTTACCATACATCCTCTTTTTCCTGGACATGTCCGGCTTTTCGGCAGTCAAACCCCCGTCCGGGGGGAATTGCCAAAAAGCCAAACATGTCCGGGAAAATGGCGGCTCTGCTCTTCCCCGACTCTTCGGCTCTGTTTAAGAGCCGGGCTGCCCGAGCGCTACCGGCTTCGGGCAGCCCCCATGCCTCCAGACCCTGCGCCCCCAGCCGGGCACTTCCCCTCCTGGGCTCCGGCGGCGCAGGGTCCGGAGGCACAGGGGCTGCCCGAAGCCGGTAGCGCTCGGGCAGCCCGGCTCTTAAACAGAGCCGAAGAGTCAGGGGAGGAGCAGAGCCGCCGCGGCTGGAGGCTCTGCTCCTCTTTGTCTCTGTTTAAGAGCCGGGCTGCCCGAGCGCTACTGGCCTCGGGCAGCCCCCATGCCTCCGGACCCTGCGCCGCCAGAGCCCGGGAGGGGAAGTGCCCGGCTGGGGGCACAGGGTCTGGAGGTATAGGGGCTGCCCAAAGCCCGAGCGCTACCGGCTTAATGGTTTGCCAGGAAGCCTCCAGACCCTGCGCCCCCGGCTGGGTTCTTCCCCTCCCGGGCTCCAGCTGCGCTGGGGAAGCGCCGGCTGGGGGCGCAGGGTCTGGGGGCTGCCCGGCAAACCCTGAAGCCGGTAGCGCTGGGGCAGCCCTTTCCCCCTGGCTGGGAGTGGGAGGGAGGAGGGGCGGAGTTAGGGCGGGGAAGGGGCGGAGTTGGGGCGGGGCTAGGGGTGTGGGGGGAAATGGGTGGGGCCAGGGCCCGTGGAGGGTCCTCTTTTTTTATTTGAGATATGGTAACCCTAATAAAGTGGCATAATTCCATTGTCTTCAATGAAGCTATGTTGACTTATCCCACCTAAGGATCTGGCTCAAAGTGTTTAGTCATTTTGCTTTTCCAGTTTTCTCATTCACTCTGATTTTTCCTTCATCTCTGTTTGTATTAAATGTGATTCCCCCCCCCCCTTTTCTGCATATATAGGAATCTATCTTTGTTCTGTATTTCTTATTTATGATGTTCAGCTCTATCCTTCTTGTAAGGGTTTGGGGAGTTTCAGTAGAGGTGTCAATGTCCTCTCCATTTCAGTGGTGTCATATGTATTTTCTTTTATGCTTTGTGTTTATCCTCAAAAATTATCTAAAGCAAATTTTTCAAGGCAGTCGTGTAGGGATTGAGGTGAAAGGTGGCTTTGTGTGCCCCATCCCTGCCATGGGTTTGCACTCTAACTTGCACTCCAGCTAAAAGAACCCAGATGGGGGTGTCATAGTAGCTGGAAATAGGGTATAAGAATACTCCTGCTTGACCTTCTCCCACCTGGCTTGTCCCTCTGAGTAAGCTCAATGGCTCTACTCCATTGACACCATCTGGATCTGGCCCTGTGTTTGCAAAATCTATGTAAATCCTGGGAGGGAAGGGTCTGGTTAACTTGGGTGACTTTTCCTTTTCATCAAATAACCCATTTCTCATAATTGGACTAGAGAAGGTTTATGGAAATTCACGAGTTTCACTTTGTAAGGTTTGGAGGATGATACTTCTGTTTAGTTTCTGAACCACATGGGTTTGACTCCTCGGGGCTTTGAGGCTCAGGTTCAAGATGATCCCAGAATCAAAGTAAAACTCAGTATAAAGTGCTCTGTTTTTCAAGATTTCCATGAACTACTCCTAGTTCAAAAGCAAGCAAATTCCAGCCCAAGTTTCAAAGAGTTTGCAACCCTCAGTGGAAGTATATAATGAAATCCAAACCCCACAGTCAAAGTATTATTTTAGTCATCTCTAAATTCTATGAATTCTGCATTCACACTGCTCCTTGTTCACACTAATCTTTAAATCTTTTCCCTCCACCCTCAGAAATTATATGGCTGTTGTGTCCTTTAATAATTAGTCACTAGCATAACATAACATCTGGTGGCTGTTGGCTTTTTTGTTGAGTAAATGAGCTGGATCTAATGCTGAAACAGAAAAATGTGCCTCGGTAAATAAACTAGTACAAGCACCTTGCAGGCACTATTAACTGCTTGATGCTGCTGAACTTCCCTGGTAGATTCAGGTAGAAGGTACTTGGGATAATGGATGGCAGCAGCACAGCAGATACAATGGAGGACCAGAGGCAATAAGGTTAAGAAGACTCAATTTGTGTCTGTAGATTTTACTTTGGACTGTGGTGAGAACAGTGCAGCTGTCAGTGGTCTTTGTACAGCAAGAACGCAGGTTGCCAGTAATGAGTTATACTAGTTGGTATGAGATTCTAATCCTTTATCTACCTACCAGCCTCTAATTGTCCCATTGTCTGGAATTGTGTCAGGCTTGTCTGAACTGGGTAGGCCTATCTCTGTTTAAGAACACAGTGCCCAGTCTTGTGTAAGTGAAATCCATCTCAGAAGCTGAGCATCCTCCATTCCCTGTGGAGCATAAGCCGTGTGCAGGTGCATTTATGAGCCAAATTCAGAGGTGACGTCAATGTTGGTGTGACTAATAAACTGGTGTAAGTGAACATAAACAGGTGATATTTGTACATTCATGGGACAGAAGTGAGGTTGCAGCAGGAAAATCAACCAGTTGGATGGCTCATGGAGGTGAAAATCTGCATTTTCTTATGTTTACCCATTGGTTGCTTTCCCTACCTTTCCATTCCCTCAGTGTGCAGATTACACCATTTGACACAGCCAACATGTTACCCTCCTTCTGCACAAGACCCACTCTCTCTGTCAAAAACCTGTATTTACTATTACTAGTCTCAGTAAGTTGCAAAGTGTTATGGTGCATCATTTTCAGGGGATGGCTTTCCCTCCTAAACTGAAACACAATATAAGCAAATTCAGCTCATTAGTGCTCTTATTCTCCGGTACAAGTGTTTCTTTCAATAAAAGAGATGATGACCACAATGAAATCTTACACAATTTTGCTATCAAATGGACAGAAAGTTTAATGTCACTGTTCAAACATGACACAGTCCATCAAGAATACATTTGCATAGGGTTTAAAGCTACATCTTTCATTCCTGTTTACTCTTACTAGTGTTAAGCAGTTAGAAAATTATACCTGATTTTTGTTTGGATGTGATTTAAACCGACAATTGTCAAGCCAAATGTAGAAATCTGTGTTCTTTGGGTGATCTTGATGCATGCAAACATCGTTGCTCATAAATTAAACAATCTCCCCCATCAGTTTGGGTACACTCCTCATTTCACATGGCCCATTAAACTCTAGCTCCCTGAAGGGTTACTTTTTTAGAGTGCCTGTTTTATTGGATACAATTTCCTCACGCGTAACTGTTATGCTGCAGGAAGCTTCATTTATATAAACTAGATGTTTATATACTACAGTAAGCCTTGAGCAAGGTAATACAGTTTACATGATAATTATGTTATGTGGGGAAATAGATGAGTTAAAACTATGAGTGTAGTTACTTAAGCTCTTATTCAGAAGAAAGGATTGACTGTCTCATGTGACTTGGGAAGTTGAAGGTTGTGGCTCTTACTAGTTAAAGCATTCAAAGCTAGGCCAAACAATGGCTAAAGAGAACTGTGTGAGGGTTGAGAAATCATGTCAATAATATCTTAAATCCACTGTTGACACTTTTTTTATTTTGCCTTTCTGTAATAGGACCAAAACCTTACCCCCCCAAAGGTTATCAACAATAATCAGGTTATCAACAATAATAAACAAATGGACTCCATTGTGTTGTATACCTCTTCTATTCATTTGCCTGTTATAAACTACTGATTAACTCCAGGAGTTTCAAAAG
This sequence comes from Malaclemys terrapin pileata, assembly GCF_027887155.1. Classification (NCBI taxonomy): domain Eukaryota; kingdom Metazoa; phylum Chordata; order Testudines; family Emydidae; genus Malaclemys; species Malaclemys terrapin. Next base: position 65,200,068 of record NC_071515.1, on the reverse strand, counting down.
TAACAAGTGATCTGGTGCCCAGATTCAGACACCTTTAAACAAGTCTAATTTAAACAGGCACTTGCCCTCTGAAAACCATGTCCTTCTTAAAAAATTTCAGGTTGGGCACCCAAAAACTGAGGTTTATGCTGGCTTAAATCGGTGTGTCTCAACATTTTTAAAATGTGAAGTAAATGTAACAGGTGAAGACATGTCTACCTGAGTTTGCAGAGAGCCTGGAAGAATATCTCTTGAGACTTTAACTGACCCAATCATTTCAGTGGTTTCAACTCAGATGGTACTTTAAATATCAATATTGTTGTCGTTAGCTATTTCACTGCCCATGAAAGGCGTAAGAAATGAGAGGAAGGATCTTATCTTTATCAACATTTCCCACAGAGAGAGTGTGTAGGAGGGATGAGGGCATGGAAGATGTGTAGGTCTTTAATGACACATGGTGAGGTTACAGGAATAGGGGGACATTTACAGTTTTGGTGGCATGGGGGTTTTGGGTAGGAGAGCAGTTGGTTTCATTTTCCTGAAAAGGAACTCAGCTCACAGAAATTTGGGAAACACTGGTCCAAACGTGCCTGAACAACATACAGAAGAACATAATGTGTGGTGGGTGAAATTCACCCCTGTGCAGAGAGTCTATGAAGGAGCTAAGTCCTACTGAAACTCTCAAAATGGGGTAATGAAAATGCTGTGCGCTGGCCCTCTGCACAGGGTGACTTTCAATGTAGGTAGGGAACACAAGGGAGATGAGGGGTCACCTTACATCTTGGAACAGCCATTCATTAAAGGTCATAAACCAGGTCCCATGCTAATAACTGCTCACCAGGGTCTGGTTCTCTATAGCTTTGAGCAAATGATCTCCCTGTGTTTCTAGTGCTGAATCCTGTTCCCAGTGAAGCCAATGATAACTCACCTGGGCTTCAACAGAAGCAGGATCAAGCACAATCATCTTCTTGTGACTCTGTTTCCCTTCTCCCTCCATTGGGAAAAAAAACTCAGGGAAAGGACAGCTAGATTCATAAGGACAGTTTAATGCTTTAATTTGTTGACAAACATCTTCAGAACATTTTGCAGTCACATTGCAGTAATCGTAGATCATCCATGGGTTTGGGTCCTGTTGGGATAGTCACTGAAGATGAAATGATATGTATTACTCCATTTCCATCTAGCAAAGTTAATGTTCATCCCCAGAGAGAGAGATTACAAGAGAACCTCTAATGAGAAGCTACATACATGTATTCTTTGTGACATTTATAATTAGAAGCATAATGCAAATGAAAGAAATAGAAAATGTTGCTAAGAGTCAAATTATATTTTTAAAGAAAAATAAGACTGGAAAAGCAGTCTCTCATACACTTCAGGATTTAGGTTTCAATATTCCCTACATAATTTTCAGCTCTCCTGTTCCACAGCGAGTTGGGGAAAAATGATATCAAATTAACATTATTTGTAGTAATGTCTCTCATTAAGCTTAAGACATCTTGAGAGTTTGCCATTCTTTTTTTTTTTGAATATCTCAAAGGTGTGTTAATAATTAGGATGCAGCTCTATTAACAAGTACCAGCAGGGCATCGGGAGAGGATACATTTTATGAAATATGTATGTCAAATTTTAAAAGGGAAATAATGAGCTTCCATTTCATAGGCCTGTTTTTCCACTTGATTACTGCTTTACACTTTATTTGGTAAAAAAAAACCAAAAAAACCCCCAACCAAATAAACAACCCTCCCCCCCCCCCCCAACACACAAAAAGGAGAATTTTAATTCTTGGAAAGACTCACATTTTCTGGAAATGAGATCCCAAGCACATCATGCAGAAAAATATACTCTGGAAACTCACTGAATTGCTATTGATTTTCTTTTTTTCCGAACTAAGTTTGCATGCTTTAGATGATTTATGATTCATTAGTTCAGGTTAGATACAACTTTTACACTGTTATTGTGAGCTGCAGAATTCAATAAAAAAAACAGTTATAGAAACCCTGACAGGAAAAATGAATGGTACTTTAGGTTTAAATTGTGATATGGGTGTTTTGAGGTTTTCAAAAGCATTGCCTTTAAATTCTAAGTGATTTAGGAGCACCAGTCTCATCCAAACTCAATCAGACTTGTGCTCCGATGTCACTAGGGGTGGAGTTTTAAAAAGTACCTAAAGTCATTCACAGAGGGCTAGACTGACCCTAGCTCTTTCTTGATCATGCAAGGGACATAAGAAGGATAAGACTGCCCTGTACTTCCTCTCCTCCTCAGCCATTCTGATCAGATTGAGGCTTAAGCTGTTCACTTGATACTCTTTCTTGAGAGCGAGTGGGTGGGGAGAGGGTAAAGATGGGTAGGGAGTGGGAGCCTTGTCACCATCCCCTAATTGCTGGACAGATTATAAGGGAAAGAGTAAACTGCATCCTGAGGCTACGTCTGCACTAGGAGCTAAAGGTGCGATTCCCCTGCTTGCGTACACACACTTGTGCTACCTCAAGTATAAATAGCAGTAGAACTGCAGTAGCCTGGGTAGCGGCGGAGGAGGCCTGGCTAATCCATGCGGGATACCTACCGATTGGTTTCAGGCAGGTTTGTACTCAGCAGCAGCAGCAGCAGATATGCCATCTGTGCTGCTCTGGCTACGCTGCTATTTATACTTGTGACAGCTCGATGCGAGAGAGTGCGACTAAGTGTATGCAAGCAGGGGAATCACGCCGCCAGCTGGTAGTGTAGACAAAGCCTAAGAGTGAGGTAATCTTAATATTTGGTTCCTTGGCCCCAAAAATCAGAGCTGAGACTATCTGTTCTGACTGTCTCCATGTCGATGAGTCCTAGGAAACATTCAGGAAACCAAAGGTGTGAATTTGAAGTGGATTAGTTAATCCACATTAAAACCCACATTAAAGACCATCATTCGGGATAGAAAGTGGCCTTAATCTGATTTGGTTTAATACACTTCCAAAGTGAATCTAAATTAAACTAAGGCCACTAAGAGCTTGTCTTCACATACAGTGCTACGGTGGTGCAGCTTCTCCCGTTGGTGTAGTTAATCCACCTCCCCAAGAGGTGGTAACTATGTCAACAGAAGAAGCTCTCCCATCAACATAGTGTTGTCTATGGGGGTTAGATCAGTAGAACTATGTCGCTCAGGGGTGGGAAAAATCCACACCCCTGAAAGATGTAGCTATAGCGATATAGGTCTGTAGTATAGACCTGGCCTAATTCTGAATAACTGTGTACACCCAAACATTTCATGTGTTTTAACTAATCCACTTCAAATTTGCACCTTTAATTAATTTTCTTTAATGTCCTTATGTAGCCAAACCCTTAATTATGTTTTCCTTATGACACAATGAAATGGCAAATGAAATAATAGGTAGAATAATAACATAAGAACAGAAGAGACACACCTGTTAAGATTTGTGATGGGGGTAACTGATGTGCATCACTCAATCTTTTGTTTCTTAAACATGCAACAGGAATTAAAGTTGTCAGACCCTAATTATCAAGCACAGGAGAATTAATTACTGTCCCTTTTTAGTATAACAAGTAGCAGTACTCTCTCAATTATTCTAAAAACGAAGGCTGTAGCCTGAATGGATTTAGTTATTATGGTAAAACTATCATATTTAGTAAACAGACACATCTCCTGGGCTAGATCTTCAGCAGAAGTAAATCAGTGCAGCTTCCATTGATGTCAACAGACCAATGCCGACTTGGGCTCTGGCCCCATGTGTTTACATGCTTCTTTATTTCTGTTGAATGAGATATTTAAGTCAAGTGATTTTACTCCAGGGACAATAACTGCATTCTTAACTAAATAACTGAGTGCACAAGTCATGCTTAGAGTTCAGCCATTGATGACAGGAATTCACCAGGAATAACGCTAGTACTCTATCCACAGTGCAGCACAGTTATTCGGGGGGAGGGGAGAAAAGTGTTAACTATCTAACCATTCTGCCATGATCCTCAGTGACAAATCCGAGAGATAAGAACCAAGCTTTATTAGCTGGCCTCCAGTGCCTCAAAATAGATTAGTTGTTGCTCTTCTTCACTAGTTACCTGTGCAAATAATCTGGTAATAAATGAGTTATTGTAAGTAATTTGCAGGGATTTTTTTTCTTTTTAAATTCCCCAGGTTACTTTGTTTTCTAACCTACAAGAGACTTTCTCACTATCCTTGACTGACCTGTTATATGGTGATGGGACTCTGCTAGATGTACCGCCCTTTCCTATAGTTCATGGGCATGGAAGAAAGCTATTGAGAGAGGAGGGTGACTAGATAGCAACTGTGAAAAAATGGGACAGGGGGTGGGGGGTAATAGCTATATAAGAAAAAGTCCCAAAAATGGGACTGTCCCTTTAAAAACGGGACATCTGGTCACCCTAGTTCACCCAGACCAGTAAGGGGTCATAGAGATAGGGGTCATATAAGTACCAAGATGGAAGACTATTTATAGACAACAAGTCTGCTGCTGGGAAGCTTCAATTTGAAGTTCTAGATCCTGCAACCCTTACTCTTGTGAGGGAAAGAGGATGAGGAGAAGGTGGACTCACCCAACCTTGGTGTTATGGCATTAGGCAAGCAGAAGCCAGGAGTAGGTATAATGACTCCAGAGCACTGCGGGGTAAACACACTTGCCAGTGTTAGTTATAACAGCTGCAGAACAATGGTTGCCTACATTCCTACAATGAATCCAGGCAATGCTACTTGACACATGTGTACAATGAGGTCATGGGTGTATCCCTAGCCCTCTCACACATGTTCTTCTGGGGGAGGGTGTCTTTAATTCTCTTGGTAGAGCACAGACAGCTATGCTATCAAGGATGCTTTTGAGAATCAAATGTTTAACCCACTTTCTCAGTGACATTGGAATGTAATTGATGAGGCTGAAGTGCAGAGACAACTTCCTGAGCAGGAGCCTTACCATTGTGCCAGTGACTGTACAAACACCTTAGAAGACACAGTCCTTCCCACAAATAGATAAGACAGACAAGGATTAAGGCGAGAGGGTACAGCATACAAGAAGAGTAAGGTTTATAGCTGGTGCATGTCATTATCACTGGGTTTTAATAGATTATAGGGGGGATGAAATCATTGAAAGGGGACACTAATGAGGGAGGATGGGGGCAGGAAAAAGGAGGCTGGCAACAGATGGATTGTGGGAGGGAGTGGAGAGGGGAAGTTGGAAAGCATGTTTGGGTTGAAGAATGTGAAGGCAGGGTTTACTGAGTCCTAAGATTCCCTTATTCCCAGTTCCCTAGAGTTGTCCCATGATTGGCTCTATCTGCACAGCAGGGAAATCTCTTTGCTCCCTAGTGCTGGCTCCAGTAGTTCCAACCCCTAACTTACAAGGCACAGGGAAGAGGGCACACTGGAGGTCCAAAACTGCTGTGGGTCTCGGGGAAGGTGCAGCCCCTATACAGCGGCTGACACCTTCCCGTCACAAAATGAGCTTTAGAAAATATTCTTTATGTACATCCAAAGCCTCCTCAGTGGCCATGAAGGAAAAAGCCACAACTTGCAGGAAGCTGGATCCACTCCCTGAACACATTTAACAACTCACTGAGGGTATGTGAACATAGCAGCTGGGAGTGCACTTTCCAGTGTTGGTAGACGGATGTGCACTAGCTCTGCAGGAGCTAGCGTGCTAAAAATAGCAGTATAGCCAAGGGTAGCGTGGATGGTGGCTCAGGCAAGCCACCCAGACCCCACCCAGGGTATGCACTCAGGTGGCTAGCTCCAATTGCCACTTGTGCTGCCCCTGGCTACTCTACTATTTTTATCATGCTAGTTTGAGCATGACTAGCATGTATCTGTCTACCCAGGCTGGCAGCATGCGCCCAGCTGCAGCGTAGACATACCCTGAGTGAAATCGGGTGAAACTCTGCTGGAGGAAATGCGGTGTCTGCAAGCTGCTGGCCAAATAAGCTTGGATCAATCACTTTTGCAAAATCAGGCAAATGGGTTTTGTTTTGTTTTTTTTGCAAAGTAAACAGAACTCTCTTGTCAGTGAGAGAAACTCTACTACATTATGGAGTTAAGGTAGGAAAGATTCCTGCTCTGTGCCATACGCCAGTAGATAGGGGCCAGGAGGCACTTCCTGAAGAGTGTAGGACACAGATCTTCAGGCACAAGACCAAATATCTCAGATACCTGAACAATTGCTTAGAAGGCTGTCTCTCCGTGCTCCTTTCAGTGCCCTCCCTCTCCCAGATATTTTGGTGAACACCATATAAAACTCAAGATAGAATCATCAGTAGTTCTGTTCACATTAACTTCAGAGACAGAAAGGGAGTTAATGGTGCTCTGAATCGTATTAGTTAATCTCCATTTTCTACATGGTATCTGTCATGGTGGGCATGGGGAATGGAATGTCATACAACATGTCTGTTCCTTGACTCCTCCCCCCGAACCTGACAGACACCTTTTGCGTGGTTTGTCCAGTGCCACACAGCAGACTGGGGGAGCATTTGGCACTTTGCAATAGCTGTCATTCTATATCTTTTTGCAGCAAGTTGAATATAATTCACATTTTTTTTTGCAAACTTTAGTTTCTCTTGCATGTTACCTTGGTGACACTTGCTTAGAGATCAGCAAGGCAGAGCTGTCACAGTGAATGAATGCACCAACTTTTCAAACCGATTAATGTGCTTGGAATGCTGAAAATATTAAACTAAAGTCTTTAGTTAATCATAGTGCCAGAGGGACAAAAACAGAAACAAGACTAATGTTGTGGTACAAATAGCCTCCTTCACAGTAAGAGATATAGTCTCATTTACCCATATTGAAATCTCACCAAGCACAGAAATTCCAGCCAATCAGCCATTGATGCCTTCCATTCCTTAACTAGTCATTCAAACTTTCATGTTTTGATGTGGAGAGCTTTTGAACTGTAATACAACCGTTAAAACAAAATCCCTCAACAAAATAGATTTTTCTTTGCTGCTTACATAACTGTGGAAATAACATATTGACAATTAAATATTTCAAAGCAAAAGCAAGTGACCCTTTGCTTGTTGTAGTTTGAATGATAAATATTAACCTCAGGGGCCTAATGGTGAAAACCTCCATTACGTAAAACTCCTGCTGAAATCAGTGGGAGCTTTGAGTGTGGAATGACTGCAAGAGCAATTCTACAATGTACATAGGTAATTGCTGATAACCACATACTGGGCCAGGTCCAGATCTCAGTGACACAATTGACTTCAATGGAGTTCACACTGGAAATGCTCTACATTTGCCTTGATAGATCCCAAAATAATTATGGCTAACATAATTTAATGGTAAAAATATAATTCCATTTGAGCCACATGCGTGACCTATTAGGGCTTATGTCTGGACCAGGTTTTAATGCAAATCATTCATTGTCCCTCTGTCTATGAAAGTTGAGGAACAGTAACTCTTTCACAAGAATTCCAATTGAAGTCCTACGGAAACCACTGGGAATACTTGCACTAGTAAGAATTATCTGTGTGAGTAAGGTTTGCAGATCAGCACCAGACAGATGAAATATTAGCTTTGCTTCTGGTGGTTTTTTTGCTCCTTTGGGTACGTTTGCACTACCCACCGTATCGGCGGGTAGCAATCAATTTATCCGGGATCGATATATCGCGTCTTGTTAAGACGCGATATATCGATCCCCGAACGAGCTCACCGTCGACTCCGGAACTCCACCAGAGCGAGCGGTGGTAGCGCAGTTGACGGGGGAGCCGTGGCAGTCGATCACGCGCTGTGTGGACCTTAGGTAATTCGATCTAAGATACTTCGACTTCAGCTACGCTATTCGCGTAGCTGAAGTTGCATATCTTAGATCGATTCCCCCCCCCCCAGTGTAGACCAGCCCTCTGTCATGATGACTGAACAACAGAGTCTTTAACTGCCTGAGCTCACTGCCATGCTTAAGCAACTCTTTGGTCTGGCAGTTCTTTCTTACAGTAGTAGACCAAAACCAAAAGATTAATTCCGTGTATTAAAAGTTTTCAAAAAAGCACAATGTGGTTAGCCCACTACGGTTGACCCTCTATCCATTTGATTTACTATAATGACGTCTTTATCTTGACCATATTATATTTATAGGCCTCAAGACCATTAGTCTTTTTTTAACATTATTTAAAATATATGGCTGGTGTAAACTTTTGTATGTATATTCAAGATGCACAGTGTATTACACTGGTCTACAATTTTTGAGAAGTCGTTTGCTTCAGAGATAAAATGTGCTATTTATTATGTATTTTGATGTGCTGAATTCAAATATGACAATTAAAACAACTGATTGGCTACTGTTTCTAAGATATTTACGTTTTTACATTTTATGTCTATGTATATTGTATAGATAGAGTTTTAATCATAAATTGTAAACCTAGGCCTTTTCATGTGTTTATGGTTGCTTTACATGATAATATTTCACCTGTCCTGTTTATGTAACACTTTAAAAATCAGCAAAAGGGTTATATAAATAAAATTTATTATGAAACAAAAGGCAAAAAACTATTATGTACATAGTTTAGTCCTATTCAGTGTCTACTCGGCGCTTCTTGGCTTGTCTCTTGTATTCATTAAATGGAGCATCTCTTGTCACTGTCCAGCAATAGTCTGCAAGCATTGATGGGCTCCATTTGCCCTGATAATGTTTCTCCATTGTTGCAATGTCCTGGTGAAATCGCTCGCCATGCTCGTCGCTCACTGCTTCGCAGTTTGGTGGAAAAAAATCTAGATGAGAGTGCAAAAAATGTATCTTTAGTGACATGTTGCAACCAAGGCTTTTGTATGCCTTGAGGAGGTTTTCCACCAACAGCCTGTAGTTGTCTGCCTTGTTGTTTCTGAGAAAATTTATTGCCACTAACTGGAAGGCTTTCCATGCCGTCTTTTCCTTGCCACGCAATGCATGGTCAAATGCATCATCTCGAAGAAGTACACGAATCTGAGGACCAACAAAGACACCTTCCTTTATCTTAGCTTCACTTAACCTTGGAAATTTTCCACGGAGGTACTTGAAAGCTGCTTGTGTTTTGTCAATGGCCTTGACAAAGTTCTTCATCAGACCCAGCTTGATGTGTAAGGGTGGTAACAAAATCTTCCTTGATTCAACAAGTGGTGGATGCTGAACACTTTTCCTCCCAGGCTCCAATGACTGTCGGAATGGCCAATCTTTCCTGATGTAGTGGGAATCTCTTGCACGACTATCCCATTCGCAGAGAAAACAGCAGTACTTTGTGTATCCAGTCTGCAGACCAAGCAAGAGAGCAACAACCTTCAAATCACCACAAAGCTGCCACTGATGTTGGTCATAGTTTATGCACCTCAAAAGTTGTTTCATGTTGTCATAGGTTTCCTTCATATGGACTGCATGACCAACTGGAATTGATGGCAAAACATTGCCATTATGCAGTAAAACAGCTTTAAGACTCGTCTTCGATGACTCAATGAACAGCCTCCACTCATCTGGATCGTGAACGATGTTGAGGGCTGCCATCACACCATCGATGTTGTTGCAGGCTACAAGATGACCTTCCATGAAGAAGAATAGGACAAGATCCTTTTGACGGTCACGGAACTTGGAAACCCTAACATCACCTGCCAGGAGATTCCACTGCTGTAGTCTGGAGCCCAACATCTCTGCCTTACTCTTGGGTAGTTCCAAATCCCTGACAAGGTCATTCAGTTCACTTTGTGTTATGAGGTGTGGTTCAGAGGAGGAGGATGGGAGAAAATGTGGGTCCTGTGACATTGATGGTTCTGGACCAGAAGTTTCATCCTCTTCCTCTTCCTCGTCTGACTCAAGTGAGAATGATTCTGGTGCATCAGGAACCGGCAGTCCTTCTCCGTGGGATACTGGACGTATAGCGGATGGAATGTTTGGATAATGCACAGTCCACTTTTTTTCTTCTTTGACACACCTTTCCCAACTGGAGGCACCATGCAGAAGTAACAATTGCTGGTATGATCTGTTGGCTCTCTCCAAATCATTGGCACTGCAAAAGGCATAGATTTCCTTTGCCTGTTCAACCACTGGCGAAGATTTGTTGCACAAGTGTTGCAGCATATGTGTGGGGCCCACCTCTTGTCCTGATCTCCAATTTTGCAGCCAAAATAAAGGTGATAGGCTTTCTTAACCATAGTGGTTATACTGCGCTTTTGTGATGCAAAAGTCACTTCACCACAAACATAGCAGAAGTTATCTGCACTGTTCACACAAGTACGAGGCATCTCTGCTCACTTTGGCTAAACAGAAATGTGTCCCTTTGCAAAATCAAACACTGACAAATAAGAGAGCACGACACTGTATGATTTCTAGAGCTGATATAGGGCAATTTGTTCAGCAGAGTGATGTAAGCTTCGTTATGATTGCATCATCCATGACTTCTAGGAATAACATGATGCAATTCATATCATGTATGACGCAATACCAGCTTCAGATTGCATCATTCATTGTTTTTCCTAAAAAGCAAGTACTGTCCAAATCCAGTCATAGATTTATTCATAGATCCTCTCAAAGATGTATTTTAGTCATTTCTGGTTTAAATTGAGATCCCCTCCCTTTATAACTCACTTATCCTCCGCCATTCCCAAGTCAAGGGTCGTATATACTGACTCAATAGCATATCTTGAAAACTAGAGCCAATCAACAATTTTAAGCATCATTTTCATTCTCAGTGACCCAGAATTAGTAAAGTTTGACTACATTTATTTCAGAAGCATTTTGGCTGTAGAGCAGTGTAATCAAAGAACAGAGCATTAACTATACCAGCATATGGTACCTAGCTACCAACCAAACATGGAATGGGGAAAAAGCTGTTTGTGGCATTTTATTGTAACTCAACAGGAAATGGAAGAGAACAGAATGCAAAATTTACTGGACACATGTATGAATTCTTTCAAAATATACATGAGGCTCAGTGTTAACACATGAAGCTGATACTTTTTGCACAGTTCTAATTAACTGTTATGGTCTCATTCTTTTTTACAGAATGTGCCATCTCGTAGTGAGGAAGGATTGCCTAGGAGTTAGGCTTCCGCCTGGGACCTGGGTTCAATTTACACCAGATACTTTCTGGGTGGCCCTGGGGAAGTCACTTAATCTTTAGCTCTCTGTACCTTAGTTCCATATGTGGTTTTTTTTTTTTTTTCTTTTTTAAGGAACATGTTAGTTTTGATGAGCTAGTGTTCCAGGATAGAATTTATGGTCAAAATATGCATGGGAGTCCCCCAGATGGCCAAGAGGTTAGTTCACTCATCGGTGATGTGGACATCCCAGGCTCAAGTTCTTGCTTTGATTCAGATCAGGACTCAAACCCCACATCCTAGGTGAATACCCTGTTCACCAGACTCTAACTTCAACAGAACCAGGAACCAACTATATATATATATATTTTAAGTAGTACAGCAAAAAAATGTAATATAACAAACAGCTTTGAGAAAGTTGTCATCCATGTTTGGACAATTCAAGAACAGAACGAGTCCTTCTAATAAAGTATTTGCTAAGAATTATTTCTCTGCTGTAGTCAAGGTCTTGTGAGATGTTAAACTGCTAGTTCTGTAGCCATCTGACTGTGATATACTCCATTATTTGTCAACTGAAAAAAATCATTAGTAATTCAGTCATCTAATAGAAAGGAGATGGTGCCATTTTTGAGAATGAGAGTAACATAGTGTGGTCATTTAAAGATCCTTCTCTGAGTACTGTCAAATCTTTTCACTAAGTTGCATATCTGTTATCTGCATGTGAATCCTTATGATAAATACACAGACCCCCTAAGTGCCAAGCATCCCACCTCCCCCAGTGGTGGATACACATGCCAGTTAATATCTATCCTATGTGGACTTCCCAGTATGTGTGGATTTTTCATTTCATTTATGATTAGTATGGTATAGCTACATGTGTAACTACCATTGAATTACTATTTATGTTTAAAATATTTCACTACAATTCACTTTAATAGGACCATCTGTTGAGTCAGCAGTTAAACTCTGTTTAATCTAAATTGTTCGTTGTTAGACCAAGTTGTATTCATGTTCCTCTAGTATTTAAAAGTATAGTTGGGGCCACATCTTCAGATGTCAGTGGAGCTCTGCTGATTTTCTGTTCGCTGAGACTTTGGTTCTGATATTTGCATTCCAGAACCTTAGCAGTCTTATGGACTCATGCTAAGCTCAGTGGAGTGTGTGCAATTGTGAACTGTATAATTTGGAGTTGAAAGAGTGCATTTTATTTGTTTTGCATTAAGCAGTTCTAACTTAATTGTAACTAAAGCTATTTTTTGTGTGCTATTTAAAATATGCTCAAGACTAGTTTAATGTAATTTAAATTTGCTTTAGTGCTTCCTCATGCAAACTAAGACAGTTAGTGCATCTGACTTTTACCTCCTGCGGACTGATATAGATATATTACCACATTATGTAATAGCTCAGTGTAAGTTGTGTAGCACCCGCCAAACATATGCAATGCCTTTTTGTAAGAACAGCTGCCAGAGTAATATGTATCTGGCCTGTTTTGTTCAGGCCAGAAGAAAAAACATAGCCTAATAAAACACTAAGGGCACCACATCTAAATTTGGTAGCCTTAAGATTAGCGTCAGTCAGAACTATAGTGGCATCTCAGTAAAGTCAGTGGAAATTGCAGATTCTCAGTACTTACTGAAAACATGGTGACTATATGTGGACTTAGAAGCCAGACTATAGGCAGCTAAATTTGAAAATTTTGGCAAAATTCGTGTTTCTTTATAAAATGCTCCCTTGACTATAGTGCTGACTATACTGAAATGTATTCCTGGCTAGACTGAGGGTAGTAAATATTTGCATCGGAGAATAGCAAAGCCAGAGGCAAACCCAGGTCTTAGCAGTGAGAAACTAGTATGACTTGATTTTATTTATTCTTTTGGATTTAAATACTATACTTGAAAGATAACCTAACAATGATCAAAAACTTTAAATTCCTTTTTTTTAAATATACCAGTCCTGGTCTCAATTTCACTAATGCAAATCTGGCATAACTCCTCTAAAGATTTCAAAACAGTTACACTGGGGTAAATTTGTAGCAACAATATTTTTTGGCTCATGGTGCCTATTTAAAATTACAAGTCCTTCCCAATTAATCCTCCCTGCTAAATGATATGACCAATCAACAAAGCATAATCAATCAGAATACAATTATGGAGATTGTATTATTAAATTATCAACAGATTACTTTGAAATGAATAGATTATTATTTTAATATGCACAGAGAAATGCAGTTACCTTAGAGGAATCAACTAGCATATTAAATCTGGCAAGGAAAGATCTCAGCAAAATAGATGATTTGTTTTGAAGGGGTTTAAAAAAATTGTTAGATGAAGAAATAGATGCTGTGGTGTATAATGGTTTCATGGGGATGGCCACAGAATGATAGGAAAAAATACACTTCTAGTACAATGTAGCATAAAATTCTAAGGAAAGAAACTTAAGCAAGCTAGAGGTTTTCCATTAGAAAAATGTTTCTAAGGGAAAATGCCCTTTGAATGCAAAATCAAAATTTTCATGGGAAAATTTAGATTTTTCCATCAAAGAAAATCTAAATGACAGTTCTCTGGCAGCCTGCCTGACTCTTGTTGAGTTTACTTCCTGCCTGCATAAAGGAGAGTGGGGGACTGAACTACAACTTCCATGAGGCAAAGCACCAAATAGGCAAATACAGATTAATGTTGAACTGACTTGAAATAAACCATTTCAGGTCAGTTCAACAAAACAAAATGTTTCAATTTGGATCAAACTGGTCCAAAACTAAATATTTCATTTTGGTATTCCCAACAGAAAATTTCAATTGTTCAGAAATTGTGTTTTCCATCAGAAAAATGTTCTGATTAAGAATTCTACCCAGCTCTGATTGCAGTATAATACAACAGAAGAAGACTTTCAATCAGTTAACACATCACAAATGGGAGAGAATTTTAAATTCCAAAATAAGTGGCTGGCCACCTGCCAAAGTAACAGAAAAACCTTTTTAGAAGGTGGCTATGAATATTGTAAGGTATACCATACTAATGACAGCTGAGGATCAGTCCTATAGGAGGAACAGTACAAATCTAAATGAACCCAAGGAAGCTGTGTTTCTTGCAGACATCCACTCTTGTTGTCATGTTCTTGATCTTGTAGATTGGTAACATGTCATTCTCAATAAGTGTCCTTATCATTTTAGAATATTTGTCTTTTTTTTTTTTCTTCCAGTGTCTGGAAATTTTTGCTGTTTCAATTAACTTCATCTCGAAGAGCCATCAGCAAAAGAGATTAGGTACATTCTAGTAATTTGTTTCTTGAATCTGGTTCCTGATTTATAAGTGTGCTAGTATCATGTACTGCCTTTGTTATGCTAATGCCTTATTACCATCATCAAATTATGGCTGTGTTGTCATTTGATTATGCAGTAGGAGTGATGCCAGAAGTAAGGGACAGATAAGGCATAATAAGTTAAGCACTCCATATCCTTACCCCTTCCATCAGCAACATCCGGTCCATAGGATTTTATATAAGACCAAGCATTGCATTAAAAACATACTTTGGGGATGATTCTCAGCTCCGATACATCACCATAGTTCTGCTGAAGTCAATGAAGCAACACCTATTGATGACAGTCATTAATGTACAGTGGGTTAATCTTTGTGTTAAAAGTAGTGATATGCTAACTGTACAGTTTCTTCTATTTTGCTGGTACAAGAAACATAAATAAAACTGGATTGGGCACCTATCTTAACATGTTGAAATGACAAAAGGCTGAATTATAAAATAAGTCTCAACAAGAAGTTAAGCCCAGGTACATGGAGAATTTCCTTGGTTTTAGATGCACAGATGCCATAGGGCATTAAGATATCGTGATGGTTGCAACATAAAACCTGAACAGAGCTGAATAGAATTATTTGTGTCCCATCAGGGCATTTGAATAGTGTCAGGTGAATTAGCTGACAAAATTAAAATCCTCTGATTTTTTTTTTTCTTTTACTGTCAGTTCTCCACCCCTCCACAGTTGGTCCTCAGCCAAGTGCTGGGACCCCACTACCTTCCTCTCACATGAGATTTAAGGGGCTGGGGAAAAGGGATTGCTTCCTCACTGTTCCTTACATTAGGATCCCCAACCCTGTTCTTTTCTGTGGGGGCTACCTTCCCTCAAAGTCCGCTTCCTATTCTAGTTCATCAGCTAACTTAACCCCTATGGAATGAGTACCTGAACTTGACACTTGTATCAGGTGGGAAAGGTATTCGTGGCATGCCCTCTCTGGGGGTGTCTCTCCCCCTGGGCTGTGTATGTATGAGGAAACCATCTCCCCTCTTTGAGATAACCCTATGTTCCTTCCCCGGGGACAGATTCCCTTCTCTGGCCCATGTCCATCAAGCTGCAAATCAAAGTCCCTTGACTGAGGTGTGCCCCAATATCCATAGCCACCTTCTGAAAAGGGTTTTCTGTTACATAGGCAGTGGCTAAGAATCACATATTATGTTGTATTCCTTAACTTCCTCAGTTTCCCCACTTTTGGTTGGGGTATGGAGCCACAGCAACACTGAGCTATGCCTTTGTTTCTCCAGGAAGGAAAGCAGTTGACTCACCTTTATGGGGATCTGGGGAGGCTTCCTCTCGCCTCCCACTGCAGAGCCATCCGTGTGAAATAGTAGTAGTAGTAGAAGACTGAGGCTGTTACCTGTGGGGGTGCTTGACAGAGAGTCTGGCCCTCCACACAAGGGAAGTTCTCCAAATTTCCTTTAACCCTATCCCTACATTCCCTCTCTGAGTTGGCTAAAAGGTGTTTGATCTGTCACAGTCTGTCTTCTGGGAAGACCCATACTGTTAGTCCAGATTTCAGAGTAGCAGCCGTGTTAGTCTGTATCCGCAAAAAGAACAGGAGTACTTGTGGCACCTTAAAGACTAACACATTTATTTGAGCATAAGCTTCCATGGGCCCACGAAAGCTTATTCTCAAATAAATTTGTTTGTCTTTAAGGTGCCACAAGTACTCCTATTCTTTTTACTGTTTGTTAGTCCAGTAAGCTCCTTGGGTCCTCTAGGGGCCACTCTTGCACCAGCAGGGGGCACAGGTTGGCCAGGGCACAAATCATCCTCTTCACTCCAAGGAGACTACTCACACACACACAAACCCCGGGGCGAACTAAAAATCCCTGTGGTGGGGGAAGATGCCTGCACTCGCTGTCTACTGTGTGCCCCTGCTGCTGGGCTGCTTACCACTACATGCGCTGTCCACTGCTGCCATGGCTTCCTCTGTTGTGACCAGGGGGTGACTTTCAGCCACTCCTGAGTGGGATCCTGCTTGTTGCCCTAATCCAGAGGATCCCCAACTCAGCATGGTGCATGCTCTGGCCACGTGTAACTGCAGCAGGCTCCTCTGTTCCCTTCAGTTGCTGATCCAATATATATTACTAATTGGGGCATGAGAAGGGGCTCAGGCTGGAGGAGCAAAGTTTATATACCCTGCCGTGGGTGCACAGGAGCAATGGCTTACTGAGCCCCACCAACCTGCCCATCGGCTCATTGCTGATAACTTGTCCAAACCAAACCCAGACTCTGATGTTTGTTGAGGTTTCCCCAGCACTAACTTCCGTGTGCGTCATCAAAGATTCTTTCTACTCAGAATCTGGGAGAACAACATTTCACATTTGACAAAATGCCAGCCTTAGATGCTGGTGAAATGAGGAGACATTCGGTAAGCAGCATTCCCATAGAAATGGACCCTCTCTGTCTACCTACAGCTTTACAACATGATCTGCTTCCTTCAAGCTGGCTGCATTCCTTCCTTTTCTTTCCCATGTGTCTTTTAATATTTTCTAGAGCACTGTCCTCATTGTGTGGTGAATTACTAGTGTTAATGAATATTGATCTCAGCTAAATCATACAGGGAGAGCAATGCTGCCCTAGATTAGACTTTTGCATTGCTTAGTAGAGTGGCCAGTCATGGACAAAAATAAGCATTGTAGAGGAAACAAAAGAGATCAGGTTCCTAAGAAACACTGTTGAACACTTGTTTTGTTAGAAATGTCACAGTTAAATTGAAACACATGACATATTTGATATAGGTAACTAAAACAGACTAGTTCTCCTAGCACAGGCAGTTGCTAGAGAACTGGTTGAACATTATTTTAAAGTAATGATCATTTTATTACAGCCTCTCCAACAAAGTCCTCTGAGATCTTGTAAAGTGGCAGTCAACCACAATGTACAGTAACAGTAGTGTGCATTATTAAATTCACAAGCTCCACATATTGATATTTTACTTGCCTTCCAGTTATAGTCTAGTGACAAGGCAGTTTACAGTATGACAATGCTCTACTAACTGAAAAGTCCAGCTCTCAGAAAAGGGTTGCTTAAGTATTTTGCTATTGCAAAATCACTAGCAACTTTTGAAAATATGGGTCCTTTAATGTTTCCATTCAAAATCTAAACTGAACGTGTGTGTATATACATGAGAGACAAAAAATATATTACTGAGGCAGGCTACTTTCTCTCTATAATGTAGGACTCTGGTGGGGATGGTGGCTGAGATCCTCAAAGATATTCAGGTGATTTCAGTGGGAGCTGTCCACCTAAATACCTTTGAGGATGTGGGACCTTGTGATGGAAGTCAATTAGTGTTTCGTATGTTCATCAAGAGAACTGGGGTAGTGTATTTTTTAAAAGATTGTCCAAGGGCACCAGGAGTGCTGCATGTTTTTATTGTACTAATAAAACTCCAAATATTACACAGATATTTGAAGTACAGCATCTTGGGTCAGCAACCAAATGTTGTCAATGTCCTTTCTTAAAGCCAGATTCTCAGCTAGTGTTGTCTGGCATATCTTCATTGACTCCAGTAGCACTACATTGTTCTACATCAGCTGGAGATCTGACCTCAGGCTGGCTATAGTATTAGCCAGTGTTTTCCCAAACTTTTTTGGCCACGGAACACTTTTTAGCCTATTATGGAACATTTATAATATTATTTTGTAGTCGTTTGGTTTTCAAGTAAAAAATTGCATTATTTATGCTCAAATATATTTCATTTTATAAAACAAAGCAAAAATAGAAATTTAAAATAACTTGAACTAACAATTTCTAACTGGAAAGCGCGTATAAAGTAGTACAAAATCAAGTGCAAGAGTCTTTTACGGAACACCTATTCATATCGTGCGGAACACCAGTGTTCCGCAGAACACAGTTTGGGAAACGTTGGCATAAGCTATAGTATAAGCTTTGAGGCATTTTATTAAACAAGGAAGGAATATCCTTCCTTAAAATTCTTGCTCTCTCTCAGGAAAGTGTCACAAATGTTAACAGTGGAGACTTAGCAACACTCTTTGTTTTCCTATCTTCTGGGAAAATTTTGTACTCCCAACAATTTTCCCTATAGCATGTAAAGGCCTGGCAGTGCAATCTCTGACCTCTACTTTGTAGGGAGTCAATGGCCACTGCTTTCCCCTGCATATAGGCCTAGCGTGAAATGCACAAAACCAAGACATACTGTAGTGGGAGAAATGGCATGTTGTTATGGTATGTGTGACAACCCAAGATTCTGTACACTTGGCAACAGAAATAAAATCACACAAATAATTAGACATGTCCCAGAGATCTCTGACCAGGAAGCCACAGTGCACACTGAAACAAGAAAACACTAATCAATTCAAACCACTACTTAATGAGGATGCTTCATGTCCCTCATATCATTAATTTCCATTTTTAGAAGCACCACCCACTTGAACATGCTACTGCATTTCAGAAAGTGCCATTTTTCTAATAGGCATGCTGATTCCTATTGAATGGGCAATGAAGTACCACTTGATATTTCAGCAATGTGGGAAAAAGGGAAGTATAAGACTCTGGCATCTTATTACTGATATGTCTCTAGTCTCGATAAGTCAGAGGTACAGCTGGAAGGAAATCCATATTAGTGCTGCATTTTGCAGCAAGAGTTCCTCAAAACTTGCTGATCCTTTTTTTTTATTATTTTTTTTTATTTTCCACACAAACTAATTAACACTTAGGGGGCTTGCACCTCTTAGGACATCTCTAAATAAAACATTATGGGAGGGAAAAACTGTTCAGGTTATGAAAAAATGACAGTACAGTTATGGAGAGGAAATTGTTTCTGGGAAGTGCCCGAAGCGTAACCTAACCCCAAGGTTAGTATTTGTAAAGTAATCCTGTTTTTACATATAACAGGCAACAATATTAGCTCTGTCTCCTATAACTCTATATTATGATTTATTCTCAGATATTCCTTGAAATTCATGGAGTCCTTTGTTTCATAAAGGGCACAGGTGACAAAAGAACTATATGCATAATTAAACAAAAATCAAACTGATCACAAAACCACCTTTTCACAGGAAAAAAATCCTCTGTTGTTTTAATATTGCTTGTTTAAATCTAGTCCAAAGAGGGACTGTGACCTGGCTTGTGTGTTTAATTCTGCTATAAAATAATTTAACTATGTGCTGCTCCCTAGTGCAGTAGTTCTCAACCAGGGGATCGGGGACCCCTAGGGGGCCTCGAGCAGGTTTCAGGGGGCCTCCAAGCAGGGCCAGCATTAGACTCACTGGGGCCCAGGGCAGAAAGCTGAAGCCCCACCGAAGCCCAGGTACTTGAGCCCCGCACCTGGGGCTTAAGCTGAAGCCTGAGCAATGTAGCTTTGTGGGGGGCCCGTGCGGCGTGGGGGCCCCAGGCAATTGCCTTGCTTGCTACCCCCTAATGCCGGCCCTGGCTCTTATATGCAGAAAACCAGGTGGGCTGTGGGGTTTTTATAGCATGTTGGGGGGGGGGCCTCTGAAAGAAAAAGGTTGAGAACCCATGCCCTAGTGGTTACTTGTTACACTATAGAGATAAGTATAGGTGAAATTCACTCCTCCCCTTTCAAAGCCTGAGAAGATAGGTTTGGTTCGGGGAACAATGTGGCAGTTAGAGGGGAAAGAATCCACCCTCTCTGTGTGGAAGGACACAGGGCTGCAGCACAGCCCCTGTGTAGCTCCACTAGAATGAGGTAATGATATACTCCCTTTCCACAGCTTAGCCCTCATCCTCTCCTCCAGTCTGACCAAATCAGGGCTAGCATCATCTCCCTCCCTGAAACACAACCTTTTCTCCTCTCGATGGGGCTGATACTTCTGGGTCAGGGGCTTCCTGCCCAATTTTCACACCTTTATATCCTTACTTTGAATAGATCCTGAGCAAATCCAGACACAGCAGAATCCAGGTTCAGTGAAAAGGAGGCATGCTGGAGCGAGCTGAATGTTGTTGGCATTCGAGTGACATAATTACCATTACCAGCCATAGATTTATGTGGAACATAAGCGGTGACAAGATGAAACCCTTCAGCACCTTGTGCTTGAGAAACCTTCAGATCAGATGAGTAAGTACTCAATGCTCCTTTGCTTTCTCGAACCTCTGTGAGGAAGGAGTACACCCAAGGCATGGATATCCCATCCACATCAGTAATTAATGCTTTCAAATTGAAGAGATGACTTTTCTGAACAGGAATTTAGCAACCATTTGAGTCCTTAAACCCTCTGTTTAAGGACACTGGTAACTTTAGGCAGGAGGGATAGCTCAGTGGTTTGAGTATTGGCCTGCTGAACTTAAGGTTGTGAGTTCAATCCTTGAGGGGGCCACTTAGGGATCTGGGGCAAAATCAGTACTTGGTCCTGCTGGTGAAGGCAGGGGGCTGGACTTTTTAAGGTCCCTTCCAGTTCTAGGAGATGGGATATCTCCATTAATTATTATATTATAAACCTGCTTTCCCACAGCACTGAAAATCCCAGTTGAAAATCGTCCCAGTTCAGTTCGATAATGGGCAAATACCCATCTTGCAGATGGCTGAATGAAGGGCCTTCAATAAATCTTGTCTGTTTGAACAACACTGGATGAAACTTAACCAAAGCAGTTAGTGCATTTTCTACCTTCGATTTCAGACACAGCATGCACTTTACTAACCAGGTTACCATTTGTTTGATCTATTTGCTCTATAGAGTAGGTAGAGTTGAGTTTTTCCCTATCACTTAGCATACAAATACTGGATTTATCAACTGCCCTTTGCTCTGAACAGTTCCACTGCTCATGGATGCCATGGTATTTTGGAACTTAACACAGATTGGTATGTGTGTAAAAATATCAACTCCTTCAAGTTTCAGTTCCATGGATTTATTTAGAAATAAGTGAAGGCATGGGAAGGACAGAGAGTATTTGTTCTCTCCACCATCGCACAGAACCTCTTTAGATATGTGCTAATGTAACCTACTAGCTTTTTTAATCTTAAAATTAGATCCTACACAACTTTGATGTTTGCAATTATTAAATAATGAAAATTGACCTGAGCTGCAGCAAATCATCTGTACCTCCCAAATTTTCATTTATATTTTACCGTGGCAGAGTGGTGCAAAGGAGTTTTAAAATGGGTTGGTAAGTTGTGCTGCAATGTGCTTGAGAAAGGCCCCTTTATACTACAAGCGAGGTTCAAAATGCCTTAGCATAAGTGGCTAGAATTGGGCCCAATGAGTATTCCCACAATCTTTAGCTGTGGCACAAAGTATCTTGCTTCCCCTCTTTGCCCTACTACAAAATTGAAAATGTTGTGTAGGGATGTTAGACCTTAGATTTGTAGAGACCTGTCAAAAACCCTTTGCAGGTACATTTGTGTGTGGCTTGGAGCTGCCAGGATGTACTTACCATTTTCTAACATAGAACCTTCCAGAAAAAATAGATCTGTGACCTGCTTCTGCAGCCTCCTTAGCTGCCCATTGAGGTTTTTGTTGCTCTAATGCTGTGCTTACAATCTGCATTTGCTAGATTAACGTTCTATTTTACATAAACTGGTATTTTTCATTCTGTTCTTAGGAAAATTCAAAGCAAAAGGAGAGATGGGAGCTGTGCGTATCTGTGCTCAAGAATTTACTCAAGGAAAAATGAGTATGCCAGGAATGGCTACAAACCTAAGGCTATTACAAACTCTCCATGCATGCATAACTACCATTGGTGCTAAGGGGAGTTGCACAAATGCATCTTATTGAGAATATACCTCTAAGAGCCTCTATCTAAAAGTCAAGGTTTATTAATATGATATAATTAAACTAATCCAGAAGGGAAAACTTTGGTTAGTGATATGAAGCCATAAGTAAGTCTAAATGGCATGGTTCACATAGAGGTGTACAGCCTGTAGAATAACTCCCATTAAAGTCAATGGGAACTTTTTGGGGTCCAAATGAGTTGTACTGCAAATAACACATGTACCATCTTCATGCATGTGAGGTCTGTTCGCCTGATAGGAGTGCATGGAAGTTGTTGTATGCAAGGAGGAAGAGAATAGTTTTACATTGAAATTTAAAATATAGGACACACCATATTAAATTTTTCTATAGTGGAAAATGCAGATTAGTAAATTTTCAACACAAAGAGTAGCTAACCTGTAATTCACATGAGCTAGTCAGGGGGAAAGGGGGAAAAATCACAACCTGTTTCTTTTTCATTGAAATTTTCCAACCAGCTGGAGGGATAGCTCAGTGGTTTGAGCATTGGCCTGCTAAACCCAGGGTTGTTAATTCCATCCTTGAGTGGGGCCACTTAGGGATTTGGGGGCAAAATCAGTACTTGGTCCTACTAGTGAAGGCAGTGGGCTGGACTCAATGACCTTTCAAGGTCTCTTCCAGTTCTAGGAGATAGGATATCTCCATTCATTTATTTTTTTTATTTATAATACAGACTGGGATACGTTAGCAATTTAAATTTTAAACCTGGCTTCCTAAGAGTGTTTATGATTTCATAGTAAATGTTCTGTTATATGTAAATGTTTACATTAAACTGTATATTTATAAAAAATACTACATTCATTTTTTAAAAGTAGCAGGGATTTCTACATAGATAACTAGATTCTTAAGATCTTTCAAAAGCATGTGTGTAATTCAATTGACCATAATAGAACTACTCATGAGCTTGAAGGTGAGCATGTCTGTAAGTGTTTATAGGACTGGGACGGGACCTACTATTAAGAGCACTGGACAGGGATCAGTTTCTCTTCTGTACAATGCCTACAACAAGGAGGCCCCAATACCGATCAGGAGTTCTGTGTGTAATAATAATAGTACAGGGTAAAAATGTACTATAGTGAAGGGCTGTTGCTTGGTTTCTTTCTGTATTGATTGTATTGGGTTGACTGTCTTTAATCAATTTTCAGAGCTAATTAGAGTATGAGAGACACCACTTGTGGTTTTATAAAACCACATAAATATATTCTTTGCTTCTTTCATGGATATATCTCCCTGCCCCTCCCCACAAACTCAAACAGACTCCTAACTACATATATAGAGAAAGAACGGCATTTATGGGGAAGTCATTAACTAAAATATTAAATTTAATACAAAAGGGGTTTTGTGGAGGGGGACCCTGCGGCCAAATTTTCTGCTGATCTAAATGTGCAAAACTCTGTAGAAGACAGTGGATCTATGCCCATTCACACCAGTCAAATATTTGACACCTAGATGTTTTGTATACCCTGGAAAGGAACGTGGCATTATACTATGCTCCCATCTTGTAGTAACAGAAGCTTTCACAATAAGGATCATATTTAATTTATAACTTGACATAAAAGACACTGTATAACATGGTTCTCTGGTACTGCAGTTTCTTGCAGGGACAGAGCCACTATTCATTATGACTTATATTGTGCAGTCACTTATCATGTTTCTTGCCCCACCAGTCTACCTCATTATTCTCTGGGAAAGCCATTTTACAAACTGCCAGCAACTTACTTAAATTATAAATGGGTTTATGCCACTTTTGGTTTTGAACAAGGAGACAGTATTTTGTGAATTAGGTACTCTGGACTATTACATTTGATAATGCAATGTGACATAGTAACTCATCTGAACGACAAAATGTCCCTTCTGAACCAAAATTTAAAGTGGCAGTATATATATTTGTTTCCTGAGATGAATTAATGCAGTCAAATAGATGTGAAACAAATGATCTGGATAGGCAAGCTTTCTCATAGCCTTTCGTTTTCCCTTTTTATTAGAAAGCAATATTAATTTCAAGTTTTGGTATAAATAAAGACTAGAAGTGATTTTCATGGTAGAAAATCCACGTTTTGGGGAAACTGTTACTGCTGAAGTTTTAGTACAGAAGGAGGTGAGATTCTAATTTTTTTGTACACCAGAATAAATCCCAAATAATGCGTAGAAGTCGACAGTGTACTTCTGGATTTACATCAATGTAAATAAGATCAGCCTCTGACCCTGAATCTGAAAGATAAAGGAATAGTCTGACAGATGTGTCTGACCTGTCTTGGTACAAATACACAGACGGGCTAAACTAGTCCAGCAATTAGGGAGAATTTTTAAATTGTTAACCTTATGTGTTCTAAATAGCTAAATTCAGTTTACAGAGTGGTAGCCGTGTTAGTCTGTATCAGCAAAAACAACGAGGAGTACCTGTGGCACCTTAGAGACTAACAAATTTATTTGGGCATAAGCTTTCGAGGGCTAAAACCCACTTCATCGGATGCATGGAGTGGACAATACAGTAGGCAGAATATATATACACAGTACATGAAAAGATGGGAGTTGCCTTACCAAGTGGGGGGGCAGTTCTAATGAGACAATTCAATTAAAGTGGAAGTGAGCTATTATCAACAGGAGGAAGAATCACTTTTGTAGTGGTAATCAGGGTGACCCATTTCAAAGAGTTGACAAGAAGGTGTGAGTAACAGTAGGGGGAAATTAGCATGGGGAAATTAGTTTTTAGTTTTTGTAGTGACTCCCAGTCTTATTCAGGCCTAATTTGATGGTGTCCAGTTTGCAAATTAATTCCAGTTCTGCAGTTTCTCATTGGAGTCTGTTTTTGACGTTTTTTTTGTTGAAGAATTGCCACTTTTAAGTCTGTTATTGAATGTCCAGGGAGATTGAAGTGTTCTCCGAGTGGTTTTTGAATGTTATAATTCTCGATGTCTGATTTGTTTCCATTTATTCTTTTGTGTAGACATTGTCCAGTTTGGCCAATGTACATGACAGAGGGGCATTGCTGGCACATGATGGCATATATCACATTAGTAGATGTGCAGGTGAACGAGCCCCTGATGGTGTGGCTGATGTGGTTAGGTCCTATGATGGTGTCCCTTGAATAGATATGCGATCAGAGTTGGCAACGGGGTTTGTTGCAGGAATAGGTTCCAGTTTAGTTTACCTAGGTCTGTAGTTCTCATCCAGGGGGCTTGAGCAGGTTTCAGGGGGGCCTCCAAGCAGGACCAGCATTACACTTGCTGGGGCCCAGGGAAGAAAGCCGAAGCCCCACCGCATGAGGCTGAAGCCCAGGTACCTGAGCCCCGCCACCCAGGGCTGAAGCTAAAGCCTGAGAAATGTAGCTTTGTGGGGGCCCACTGTGGTATGGGGCCCCAGGCAATTGCCCTGCTTGTTACCCCCTAATGCTGGCCCTGGCTTTTATATGCAGAAAACCTGTTATTGTGACCCAGGTGTGCCGTGAAGTTTTTATAGCATGTTTCGTGGGCCTCAGAAAGAAAAAGGTTGAGAACCTCTGACCTAGGTAACATTAAAGCTAAGCCAGAAAGAATCTGGTTTGCACCAGACTGACTGGTGAGTCAGTTTTGAACACAGTTCAGTAAAAAAGAGGAGTGCAACCCATTGCATCAGCATAACATGAATAATAATTTTTCTTCCAGCAGTTAATTGGTGTACAGCATCCTGGCTTTACTGTAGTACTAATTTGCTGGACTGAATTGAGTGCTCAGCTATTCAGCAAGCAGACACTTCTCTCTAGCCTTCTTCAACAGACTGCCACTCAGTTTAAAGATCCCTTCTGAGATGTTTGACTCCACCAGAGAGGTCCTTTGGGGCCATCTCCCTGTCCCAAGTCAGGATAAAGGAGGAGGGTTGGGTGTGGGGCTAGCAACTCCACCCCGTAAAAAAATTAACTTGCTACAGAAATGCCAACAATAGAGATTAATATCAAGATGCAACAGACATTAAGACCAACTTCCAATTCAGAATCATGATGTGATTACAGATAAGTCCATTTCATGATCCCTATATTCTGTAGATGAATCCTGAGGAAGTTCCAATCATCAAAATTTTACTTCAAGTAACTTGATAGTGTCCCTTGAATTCAATATCAATTAGTCAGATTAGCAAGCAGATTCTAGCTGTAACAACCATATTAGAATAATAACCTTGAGTTCAAATGTCCTTCCAGCATTCTTGATACATTGTGTAGCTTTGTAGTAAGGAAGGACGTAGAATCTCTTTAATATAAAGACAGTATTTCATCTCTCAAATTGCTAAAGACTTTTGTTCCATCTCGGTCAAGTTCAGACAAATAAGGGTTTGAATGTTCTTACTCTGACAGTTGAGCTGTTTTCTAATCACTCCATGTGGTTTTCTTCACAAGAAAGCCACAGATCATTCGGATTATCATCTTGAAAAGCTCTTATTGGTGTTTGTGTTTCTCTTAGAAGTCTCATTTCAATACCACCATCTTGATGCTGATCTTGCTTATACTCTGGTGTAAGTCAGAAGCAATGTTAGCCATGTCTCTAGAGTTATACTCATGTGAAATGGTGAACATTGAGATCCCAATCAGGTCCCATAAATACTCATTACGAGGGCACAGAGATATTAGTGTTTTTAAGATATGCTTTTCTATAGAGGCAGAACTGTTATTCTACTCATCCCATGTGGAATTAATGCTTGGATGGCACGTACATTCTGTGTGGGAAGATGATCTCAAGAAAAGCATTCTTACTGCTATTCAGTAGTAACCTACAGAGTGCCGTTCTTTTTCTTAAGTGTCATAGAAGCTGACCCATCGGTTAGTGCAATTTTCATTCATCAGGCAGAAAGCTTATGTAAGGAGGCTACAGTGACCTGTTTACCAGGTTCTACAGCAGCAGTTACCCTGCAATGTTTTGACATGATGCCTCTTTCAGGAAGGAAATATCAATCGAATAAAGAATGGATCATCATTAAGCAGTTATTCTTTTTGTAGTAATCAGCACTTTCAAATAGAAGTGGCTCTTCCTAGAAAAGGAGGAGGAAAAAATCCTAAATGTGGTTAATCTGGACAATGGGTGAAGTGTGTGAATCCATTTCAGCTGTGTATTATGACGAAAATGCCTAACGTGGTTTTTTTCTCTTTGGGTTACCTATTTGTGTCTGTTTATAATGCCCTTGAAAGCCAGGAAAGAATCATATTTCAATTCCATTTTGTGTGCAATCTGCTTTGTTACTGCAGACTTGCTTTATGAATGCTTGGCTGCTAGCATTGATTGCAATATCCAGGCTATTTTACTGTATTGCAGCAAAACAAACAGATATATATTTTAAAATGGTAGAAGAAATGTTGAGTCTCTTTACTTTCTAAAATAGATAAAGGTTATAGAAATATTATTATTCCATTTATCTGAGGTTATATAAGGCATTTTACAATCATTAACTAATTAATCCTCACAAAGCCCCGTAGAATTGAGTTAAGAAATCACTACATATGATAGCAATTTCTAGCATTTGCACTCTCTCCTTACGAGTTTCTGAAGGCTTTATAACAGTAGTTTGATAATGCATGACAACACTACAAAACAGAATAGGACGGAAAGTAAAGAACAATGTTTTTATAATGAGGTGGTTGAAAAGGGGTAAGTAAGAAACATTTCAAAGTGAATGAAAATCTTGTGTGTAATTTGATAATTTCTGTGAAATTTTTGTCGGCTCAAAATTGTTGAAATCTTCATTTTGATTTAATGGGAGGGAGAAACATTTTTACTTCGTGCTTTTGCTTTTCCACTGGAATATTTTTTTAAGGGTGAGAAAATGGGATTTTTTTCCACCACCGAAATGAAACTTTTCAAAAACGTAAAACATTTTTTGAAAATTTTAATTAAAAATATTTGTTGACCAAAATAAAACCAAAATGTTATTGCTTTTATTTTGGTAGAAAAAAGCACTTTCTGTTCACCACCTTCACCCCCTCATTCACGCTTTCAAAATGTTTGACCAGCTATATCTATGATAATGGAGCATTCCATTCAAAGTTAAGAAAAATATAGTTGATTGGAATCAGCTAATCCCCAGAGTGACCAGGAGGAGGTGCACTAGCGGTGAACAGACCTCATGATAATCTATAAGACATGGAAGTATCTAGTTACATAAGTCTAGGTTCTAGAATAATAGAATCATAGAATATTAGGGTTGGAAGAGAACTCAGGAGGTCATATAGTCCAATCCCCTGCTCAAAGCAGGACCAGCACCAACTAAATCATCCCAGCCAGGGCTTTGTCAAGCGGGGCCTTAAAAACCTCTAAGGATGGAGATTCCACCACCTCCCTAGGTAACCCATTCCAGTGCTTCACCATCCTCCTAGTGAAATAGTGTTTCCTAATATCCAACCTAGACCTCCCCCACTGCAACGGGAGACCATTGCTCCTTGTTCAGTCATCAGCCACCACTGAGAACAACTTAGCTCCATCCTCTTTAGAACCCCCCTTCACATAGTTGAAGGCTGCAATCAAATCCCCCCCTCACTCTTCTCTTCTGCAGACTAAATAACCCCAGTCCCCTCAGCCTCACCTCGTAAGTCATGTGCCTCAGCCCCCTAATCATTTTCTTTGCCCTCCATTGGACTCTCTCCAATTTGTCCACATCCTTTCTGTAGTGGGGGGCCCAAAACTGGATGCAATGCTCCAGGTGTGGCCTCACCAGTGCCGAATAGAGGGGAATAATCACTTCCCTCGATCTGCTGGCAATGCTCCTACTAATACAGCCCTATATGCTGTTGCCCTTCTTGGAACAAGGGCACTGTTGATTCATATCCAGCTGTTCATTCAATGTAATCCCCAGGTCCTTTTCTGCAGAACTGCCGCTTAGCCTGTCGGTCCCCAGCCTGTAGCTGCGCATGGGATTCTTCCTTCCTAAGTGCAGGACTCTGCACTTGTCTTTGTTGAACCTCATCAGATTTCTTTTTGCCCAATCCTCCAACTTGTCTAGGTCACTCTGGACCCTATCCCTGTCCTCCAGCATATCTACCTCTCCCCACAGCTTAGTGTCATCTGCAAACTTGCTGAGGGTGCAATTCATCCCATCATCCAGATCATTAATAAAGATGTTGAACAAAACCAGCCCCAGGACCGACCCCTGGGGCACTCTGCCTGATACCGGCTGCCAACTAGACATCAAGCCATGTTATGATTTGTTTTTCTATGTAACGATTTGTTTCCAATACTTCTACTTGCTATCATTTGAACCACTATACTTTGAAAACAAGTACAAGTTTATTTAAAACTATAAATGAATCTAAGTGTTGTGTGTTAAGCAGAGCAGTGATCTGAGGTGTAATTGGTAAACTGCGGTGTACTGTTTCTTTGGAAGCAGTGAATCTGTGAATACTGGAGTGCCCAATGGAACAGGGGCTGCACACTCCAGGAGACACTTGGGATGTTCGGGGGTTGCAGCGTGCCTATCGCTAGCCTGTAGAGAGAACACAGTGCCTGTGTAGGCCTACAGGGGACTGCTTGTGTTGCCCATGACCAATGAAGTCAGGGAGTTGACCACCAGCAGGCACAGACGAGGCTTCCTCATGCTAAGGGCAGGTGGTAGTGATCAGCCTCACAACCCTGGATACCTTAGGAAGCATAGAAGGCAGGATTGGGGCCAGCCAGTGAAGAGAGAAACCATGGCAGGTATGAATAT
Organism: Malaclemys terrapin pileata; assembly: GCF_027887155.1. Classification (NCBI taxonomy): domain Eukaryota; kingdom Metazoa; phylum Chordata; order Testudines; family Emydidae; genus Malaclemys; species Malaclemys terrapin. The sequence goes on along the minus strand of NC_071515.1, from coordinate 65,170,409 downwards.
GCCAGCAGAACCTCTGAGATACAGGAGAGGAAGAGATGCAGTGAATAACCAATGTGCAAGAGGCTTTTCTGAGACTGTTAATTACACCTTATCATGTCTGACTGGGAGATCCTGAGTTACTGTACTACGAGTCTGCCTTTCAGGATCTCAGGCTAGTAGAGAGTAATGCATTGTTTTAATGCAGGACAGCAGTGAAAATACAAATGCCCTCCTTGCCTTTGCCAGCTATGCCATTAGAAGCATAGCCATTCCTCCTACTATATACGGTTACTCAGTTAGAAGTGCACACCTCGCCAGGAAGATTTTCTTCTTTCATATAGCAACTTGAATAGCAACATTAAAGGTTGATGTCCAAATTTGTCATCCACTCATGGGATCCAATGGCAAGGCATGAATCAAAGCTGTCCCTCTGGAGAAAGATTTTAAAGGAAAGTGTAGTAAAATGGCATGGACTTTCCTGTTAAGTGCTTTGGCACGACCAATGCCATGAACATTGCAACCGAGTAATGACTGATGGCCTCAGGGACTACAAAGCAACTCAAGCCAGGAAGCTGAAAACTACAACAAGTCCTTTCAACTATACTAGTAACAGCAAAGGCAAATCCTTCGGTGGATTTGTTTTTTGTTGGTTTTGTTTTTTGAAGAGTGCAGTGTCTGACCTCACTCTTTGTTCTCTCTCCTTCCTCAGAAGAGAGAGAGAGAGCTAAAGCTGTGGATGCCTCTCTACTCCCTTGGCTGGTGTGCCCATGCTGCCATCTCCTGGGACCACAATTATCAGCAATGAGACAGGGAAGGTTTGGCATAATCGGGACATGACTGATCTTAGTGACTTTCGAATAACACATCCAGCCTTAATCACCACTTCATGAGGTGCCTGTGTATTGTTTATGTTGGGGAAGGAAGCCCACGCTCATATCTGGGATCCCAGCCCTACACCTCCTCCCTTTCTGCCACACATCTGAGAAGAAAGCTGCAAGTTGCAGCTAATAATTCCAGAAAGGGTGTAAGTTTCACTCAAGAATGTATTATGGTAACTTGTGATCTGGGGTTTCTGTTCTCCTTTCACTAGATATGAATAACTCCCATTAACAGCTGCTTGGGAGGAAGGCAGACGTGATGTGATACACATGGCTGGCTTACTCTTTAGAAGCCCATACAATCTTCCCACTGGAGACTTCCCATTGGCTTAAAAGGGACTTTTGATTTGGGGGCACTGTAGAAAAAATGAAGCTAGCCTCCCAGAAAAGAGGGCTGGCCAGGGCCATGTCAGAAAGAGAGTAACACAGTGCCATCTCTGGGTATAAAAGGGAGCAAGATAAAGCGACTGAAAGTCTTGTTGGTTGGTACCATGTGAGCAATGACTTGAACACTTGAATTACACCAAGTAGGCCAGGGGTTCTCAACATTTTTCTTTCTGCTCCCCCAGCATGCTATTAAAACCTTCAGGGGGGTTGTCTCCAGGCTACAGCAGGGTAGGAGGGATGCCAGGGCTCCGGGTTTTAGCACTGTGGAGTGCCAGAGATTGGGCCTCCTACCCCATGGGTTGCTGGGGCTTTGGGCTCCGGGCTTCAGCCGCAGGGCGTGAAGGCTTGGGGCTCTGAGCTTCAGACGTGGGGTGCCGAGGCTCGGGGCTCTGAGCTTTCTGCCTTGGACCCCAGCCAGTCTAACACTGGCCCCACTTCACGGACCCTCTGACACTGTCTCATGGATGCCCCCACCGGGTGCCACAATGCCCTGGCAAAACCCCATCAGCCAGGCATGCTTTTAAGGCAGAGGAGCCCAAACCAGCCAAAACCAAACCAACCACCAAAAACAGGCTCCCTGAACATGCTTCGCTGAGTCCTAGTGATATCACTATTACCTAGAAACATGACTGACACCTATATCAGCCAATCTTCATATGGTGGTAGAAGACAACCCCAAGTTGGTGCAAGGGATAGGACTCTGAAATCATTTTTATCATAACCTTCCTCTATGCCAAGATTTATAGATTAGAGTGCTGTGGTGCAGGCAGCATGGCTGCAATGCTAGAGTCTGGTGGAGCTTTTAGCGACTGCACTCAGGTAGTCAATCCATTGCTGGGTAGAGTCCTGAATTAGTAAATAAAAGGAAAATATTTTAGTGGTTGATTGACTGAGCCTATTGGACTCTACACTGATTTAATTTTCATTGCATTCCACTAATAGCAAAATTACATGTTCATACTGCAAAGAGCCAAGGAAAAGAAGCAGTATATTTGCTAATGCTGCTGTTCGAAAGTTACTCAGGGACTCTTTGCATATTGGAAACTACATTTCACTGCACCATCACAGGTTGCACTGATTGGAAAGTCATACATTTCCCCTAACTCAAAATAAATAGGGAATCTTATTTTTGTGCCTTTTGAGAAATTCTGTCTAGGCACACTGCCCATTCTTTCATCTGATTACTTCACAACAGAGCGAAGCAAAGTGCCTCAACTAATTTAACAGGCAAGTTACCAGTGCAGCGTTTGAATTTCAGTGTTTCACTCGTATTTTCTACCAGAGGAAGATTTGTGTTTAAGGTACTGGCTGGAACTCAGGAGATATGAGTTCAATTCCTGGCTCTGCCACAGACTTCCTGTATGATATTATTTGGGCAGGATGTGGAAGTGAGGAAGTCACACTGCATGCCTCAGTTTCCCATCTGTTAAATATGGATAATAATAGCAACGTCTGTAGGTATTAATTTAATACATGAATAATACATGAATAATAGCAAATAATCACAAGGGACTGAAACCTCACAGATACTTTTGTGAATTAGAAACCAAATTTTGATTTACCACTTCTCATGGACATTCATGCAAGTGAAATTTTGTTCATACATGTGTCCATGGAAAACAAATCCTGGACCTGGACTTAACATTCATTTTGTGACTAAAACAATGTTTATTTAAATCAGAGTAAAGAGGTCTGAGTTCTACTCCCAACTCTGTCACTGACCTCAGTGTGATATTGAATACATCACTTTCCTCTCTGTGCTTCTGTTTTCTCTCCTGTCTGTCATGTTTGTTTATATTGTAAACTTCTCCGGTCAGAGACTCTCTCATGATTTCTTTGCGCTGTGCCTAGTACAACAGGGCCCTGATGTCAGCTGTGGTCTGTACAAGCTAATGTAATATAAATAATAAAGGAAGCATGGTAATTAAATTGGAGCAAGTCCTACCCACCCATCTGCAGATCTTATCTGTGTATAAAGATAGATAAATACATCTATTCTGTAATTAGATACCCAACTTCCAACCCAGAAAGACAGTTCCATTATGTTGTCTGGTACTAGTGCCAGTCAACATCTTCTACATTCTCTGCCAAGTGCCAGCTCCCAAGTACAGAGATTAATGTTCTCTCTTTGTGCCACCTCCCCTGGTTCAATTAGGACCCAATTCTGCCTTACTCAATCATAACACTACTTTATCCCACAAGTACAGTTTAATATTAGCACTGTGGTATTGGTGGCTCCCACCCTGAGAAAAAATCCAACTAGTTCATCACATGCCAAATAAACCCCCCCTTTTCTCAACACTGTCAAAATGTATAAAACACTTTTTATATGAAGAAAGAAACGTACATAAATCTTTAATGTAGAGAGTAAACAGAAAGAAAGTCAATATTCCCTGTCACTCTCTTTATTTTTAGGGTTTCGGCTAGAAAATAAAATGGACAAAATTGCACCCTGAACTGTCGAAACGTAGAATGACTTTTCCAATCATCAGGTCAATACTTGCCTGGAAATGTTAACATTGAGATACTAGTTATGGCATCAGTCATGAATGGCTTATCTGATAACAAGATGTGAGGGTTGGGTGTAGAAGATGCTGAATTGCCATCTTTACTTATATCCATTAGTCTTTCCTCGTAAGTACCTGCCCCAATTTTATGTGTCCAACTATGTTGTCACTTTAAAAAGAGTTTAAAATCAGTTTAAAATGATTATATTTGCTTTTCCTTCTGTCTTATTTGCAGTCCATGTATTTTAAGTGCTCGGATTACTTATTCGAGCAGTGAATGTATTCTCTTTTGCATCTTGAAATCTTCAGTTAAAACACTTCTGACTAAAAGGTTGCTGCATTCCCATGGGAGCTGTAACATTCTGATCTCTGCTTCTCTTCCTGGCCTTCCTAACTTTTCCTCATGCTCATCTGTGGTCTACCTTCCCTCTACTGCCCCTCCACCCATTCACCTTCCAGTTCTCACCCAGTGCTAACTCACAGCATCACTCCTACTCCTGCCTTGCAGCTTCCCACAGTCCATCCCTCTTGCTCCTCTTTAGTCAGCAGGTTCTTGAACTTCCTCCCATGTAAACTTCTCCCACATTGCTGTGGCCTCCCAACCAAACCAGCACACCCCCATCCTTCTCCCCACACTTCCCACTGCATCTACCATTTGCTCTGCCACCTCGCTCACCCTACTTCCTCACTGTCACTCCATATGACATCCCATTTGCCAAATTTCTCCCTTACTTCCATACCATCCTGCCCCGACCCAGCACCCACCTGCTGCTGCTCTACCTTGCTGGAATCTCAGGTGCAATTCTACTTTAACAAAGCCATTCTGGAATGAGATGGTTAATGCCTGTTGTGAAATGTGGCAGACTGTTTTAGAGACTGAAATACTCTCTTTATGCACAGAAGAGGTACATCATGGGTAGCTATTTCTGGAGAAGTTTTGTGTGTTCTACAGAAGGTCAGCCTAGATGATCACAATGGTCTTTTCTGGCCTTGGAATCTATTGAATCTGAAGCAGATGGATCACCTCTAGAAGTAAAGGAATAAGTCAGTCTCCATGCAATCATTGTCCCTTCTGCAGAGACTGTCAAAAAGGCTAGTGGTCATTGCTAATGGGGCTGAGAGAGAGTCTCACAAAACCATACTTTAAAATGATTTTAATTGGAAGTGGCTGGGTATACTGTTATGTGGACTGAAAACAAGATAAAGAAAGCACTGTATTGAGCTGGAAGAGAAAGTAAACAGTTAATTAAAGGCATTCACAGAAGAGAATTAATTGGAAGAAGTGGCAAATACCAGTAAGGAGAGAGAAATCATACAAAAGGATCTAAATAGAGTAGAAATGTTGGTGGAAAGCAGAGCTGGTTGGGAATTTTTTTAGAACATTTTTGGCCAAAAAATGACAAGTCACTGACATCAAAACTGTGAAACAGTTAGTTCAAAACACCAGACTCTTTTTTTTTTTTTTTTTTTTTTTTTTTTGGTGTGTTTGTTTTTGTGTGGTAAAAACAGTTTTGAGATTGTTGAATGGGAAAGTTTCTGGGTTTTTTTTAAGTCATTCATAATTTTAGTAAATTTACACTAAAAGGTGGAGGAGAAAGGTCAACATCAAAACTAGATACTTTGCAATTATTGAACAAAAATTCTTATGATGGGGGGGGGCTGTTAAATGTCAAAAAAACCATTTCCCGCCCGGCCCCACTGGAAAGTAAAATGAGATTCCAATTAGCTGATATATCTTGGGAAATTAATCCACAATGCAAGCTATTCAATGGGAAGGAGGAACCCAGAAACTAGTTGATAATGGGTTTGAAATGCAAGATGGCAGCACAAAAGGACTTTTGACCAATTATGGGAGATAATGCACATCTCATACAAGTACACCTTGATTATTGTGTTCAGTCCTGGATATCTCAGATGCTAAGAACCTGGAGGGAGTTCAGAGAAAAGCAACAGAAGTCAGTAGGACAATGGTGAAATCTACTTATGAGCAAAGACTAAAAGCTAAATATGTAGAACTTAGCAAAAAAGTGAATAAGGTCCTAATCCTGAAATGAGCTTTGACTGTACAGATCCTTGTGCTCATATGGTGCCTCCATGGATTTTAGTTGGGCTTTGCACAAATATTCCATAATCCATACATTTTTGAAGGAGGGAAAGGATCTATTAAAAGTGCCACTTAAGTGTGGAAATTAGGAAAAGAGAAATTTAGGCTAATCTACCACTACAGGGAAAGGTTCATCAGAAAAATATATACTCATATTTACCAAAATTGGCCTTTTCTTGGAAATGAACATTTGAATTTTTCTGTTTCTTCAAAGGAAAACTAAAAACATTTCCCCCCAGAATAAACAAAACAAAAAAGTAGAAAATCATAGTTTGGTCAAATAATTAATTTTGTGTTTCTTATGAAATATTTCATGAAAAATACTTACAATTTTCTAGCCAGCCTGTATTGTGACTATTAAATTAGAGTGTACATCAACATTAGAAAATATATAGTTTGAAGAGTCCTTCAATGGCAGGAAGACAGACTGCAGGACAAGTACATTCTTTCCCATAATCTCTTTGGAGCAGGAACAATATCTTGATACAAGTCTTGCAGACCTCAAAGAACAAAATTCTGAGTCTGATTAGGGCTCCTGAGTGATCTTGCAATATAGATATTAAATAATAGTCTAATCTTTGATTCTGTAAATTCCAGTGATGTTTCTTGTGATGTGGACACTTCTTCAGTGAGAACCCAAACTGTAACAAACAATTCATTTCACATGAACAACTGAACAACCATTAGACTTGGCTTTTGACCAGGATAACCCTTACAGTCTCCAAGTGCTAGTGGTTCTTTTACTTCAAATGGGAGAAGCTTAAAAAAAAGTATGTAGGTTAAAATATAATTCTCTAAATCGTAAGACGGTAAAATGTACTCAAAGGGGGTGTAAAAGGTATAAAATAAGCTGTGAAATAACTGAGCATTAAATCAGTGAACATAAATATAAAGGAGATCTCTTACCAAAGGTTCAGAGATTGCACAAAATCACAAGGGACTGAAACCTGATGAAAAATATATATAATACATATATTTAAAGAAAGGAGCCTGAGGCAGTAGTTACTTATGCACAACAAACCTACAGTACTTGAGTTCTTTATTAATAATAGAACAGTAAAATCAGTAAAGTCTGTGTGTAAGGCAAGGCTTTTCACACAGACCAATATGTCTGAAGCAAATTGGCAGAGGGATGAGTTGTAATGTGGGCCAACCAAGATAGTACCTTATCCATCTGCAAGTTTGAACCAAAATATGAAAATGTGAATTACATCTAACTTTATACAAATAAATAAATTGTCTACTCATCTGAGGAAATTAGACTTTTTTCCAGCCTAGAATTTCTACATGAGCAAGTAAAGATGTCAGGCTTCCGTCTCACTGGAGAATAAGAGTGGAGGAGGCTGGAGGTGGTCCGAGATCAATCTCGGCAGCTACCAATATAAGGGAAGGATGCAGAGGGCTGAATGGGATTAGAGCAAGGAGTATGTGGCTGCCTTCAGAATAGGGAGTGGGGGTCATATTTTAACTTAAAATAAAGCAAGAATGAAACTATACACATAATTCCATGTGAAAGTTAGATCCACTGAAACAAGAATAAAAATGAAACCCTGATACAGTAGTCTCAGACAGAATGAAGAGAAATGCCTTTTGATGGTCACAGAAGTGTTTCATTTTAATTTCATTTACAGAATGAATTTTCCAGGAGTGAGGAAATGAGAGAGGGGGGAGGAGTGGGGATGGAGTTTCTTGTTGGATAAGCAATTTGAAGTCTTAGCTGCCTCTGGACAAAAGACTATGCTGGAAAAAGACCTGCTTTATTATTATTTGTTTATCATACTAGCACCTAGCGGTCTCCTAGGATCAGGGCCCCTTTGTGCTAAATGTTGTACATACACATAGCAAGAGATAATCCCTGACCAGAAGAGTTTACAAGAGGAACAAAGTATAGAAGAAAGGGGTGCTATTAGCTCCATTTTACAGATTACAATCTGAGGTAGAGTGAGATTAAATGACTTGCCCAACATCACACATGGCAGAGTGCAGAATTGAACCCAGATCTTCTGAGCGAGCAATAGCCTTGTTCTTCAATTAATCACAAAACCATCCTTCCTCTCCAATCTTACTAAAGAGTGACTCTTACTAAATTAGTCTATCAATGTCAGAATAGGTTAGATGCACATAAATTATGATTGTAGGTAGAAGGGGGCACTGTAAGTGAGAAGTTTTCTACAAGATATAAACCAATGATCTGCACTTTCTCTTTCTAACTCTTTCTTGCACTACTGGAATCATTCCATATACTGCAATGTTTCTCCACTATGATAGCACAGTTTGTCTTTTTAAACAATGCCACAGATTGATGGGCCCTTAAAGGCAAATAGATCTCAGCCCCACCATCCACAGCCAAATCTCCTTTACTGGTGGGAAACATGAGTCATGTGACTGGTGGGTCATGTGACCCAAGTAGGCTTTGTGTGAAACCAAAGGCAGAGCTGGAGGAACTGATGGGAGGAAGAACTCAGCCTGCACACACATTGCCTCGAAGGAGGGCTGTGAAATCCTGATCTCAAGGTGTGAGTTTGTGAGCTAGGGTGTATAGGACACAGTCCCAGTAGGAGGGCTGTAGAAACCCCGATCTAAAGGAGTGAACTTGTAGGCTTGGGAGGCTAAGACTTGAACCACACCATCCTAGGATGGAAGGCTCGGGAAAACCCAGAACCTATGGATGGCTAAAAGGGGGCTTGCTTTGAGAGCTGGACAATGTTAAATAAATTAGACCCCAAGGGAAGGAGTATTGTTTTAAAGACTTTTTCTGTGAGTGGATTATTTCTGGGAATCTAAGGGAAACTGAGACAGGTCTGCTACAGAGCTACCCTATGAAAGGAGGGGATGGTCTGAAGGCAGCAACTTCTTACAGCATATATTGCCTCACATTTTGTGTTTGTTTTCTGTTCTTATATGGCTTAGTTGTTTGAACTCTTTGGCTCACTTGCTGAGACAGAAAGATTGTGTGTTCAAGACCCCTATTAGGATGTGTTTGGGTTCTCAATATGTTTGTGAATAATAGCAGCAGTTACACAGTGCTTTTACTAGTCACAGCTTTCTAATAAAGGCCCAGAGATGTTCATGCAAAACAATAAAAAAATAGGTATGAATATAGCTGGCCTCTGTGATTACAATCTCAAATTTTGAAATTTACAAGACAGATCAGTCAGCCATGCTTCAGGTCACGATCTGATCACCAGCTGGGACAAAGAAATAATTTTTCATGCACATTTCATAAGTGAACCAGTGCATTAAGGGAAAGGGAGGAATCTCCTTCCTCTACAGAGAATGTCAGCCTGGCTGCCCAGGCTGTGTTTTCTGTTTGGCAAAATAAGATTACCATAAAAATAAGTAGCCAAATCCTAACATTTTTACTCAACTCGTACTCAATCCTTACTGTGCAACACTCTCATTGAGGTCATTGAATATTGCTTGAGTGATTTGGCCATAGGATTCGGTATGATATAAATAAAAAATCACAATTTAAGAATGAAAGCTGCCATTTTGCATGTTGTTGTTTTTTTCAAAACTGAGGCACAAGGAGGCATGTTAAGCAGGTGGCATGTTTACCACGCTTGCAGTATCACTATGTTCTGAATGACAGAGCGGATCTGAACTTTCTCCTTCCTTGGTTTTTATGGTTCACTTTTCAGTTAAAAATTCTTTGTACCATACTTTCAGCTGAGGGATATTTCTACATGTTGGCTGCCTCTTTGAACTATTTATTTTAGCTGTAGAAAGATTTTTTTCTTTTTAATTCCCCTTTCCTTTCTTTATATTTTGTTCTAGTAGCGTTGATTCAGTAATTATATTAGTTATGGATGGGAAAATGGGCTCAGATAAGGCCAGAACTGACCCAAAGCTTTCCCATAACTGCAAAAAAAATATCTGAATGGTGCTTTGGAAAAGAATAGTTAACTTTTAAAAAACTTTACTTTTCAGTTCAATGTTTCTTTGTATTTCCTGGGACTGGAAGTAAACATGGAAAAACTGAAAGAAAGTTTATATTTCCAGCCCCAAATAAGCAGTAAGGATTTGACCTCTTGAAGTTTGTTCTTGAGTGGATACTTGTTGTCTAATTTTGCAGAAGAGTGAGTTTGCTTCTTCAAATGGAAGTGAATTCAAACCTTTCCAAGTTCAGCTTCCCCTAGCACTAGACACGTTAGAATGGGTTTTGTTAATGATCCTTGTGGGGTCCCAAAACTCCGTCAGAAGAGCAGATTGATGTTCTGAAAATAAAACTAATTAAGCTTTGAGCACCAGTCACAGGTAAGGACAGATCTGGAGGACAGCAGGAGAGGGGTATTACCTGTTACGTATTAAGACTCTCCAGAAGAAACATGGGTGGCATTTTGGATTTTCTGGTTCTTGCTAGGTGTACAAAGCAGCAACAAGCAGCGTGAAGTTGGACGAGCAATGTATTGATCCATGACTTGTTTGTAATAGTAACACAAAGTGAGCAGGGGCTCTTATGTTTGGATTACAGATGGAAACTTAAACTTTTGGCATTTTATATCTTTGTGGTTAAAGCAAGCATCAATTTCTTTTTCCTCTCTCTTACTTTGACGCCTGGTTGGGCAACCTTTGATGCTGCTCTGGGCATTTTTTAAATTTAGACTTTGTTTTTTGCCTGGCTGGGCATCAACCTCTTTTGCTGCTGTGGGTAATCTTTACTTAGAATTCCCAGGTGATTAACGTTCACTGACTCTAGCTGATTTCATTGATTTCACTGACTGCATGGATGTTCCAGTTTACTGCTGATAATAGTAGTATGGTACAACCCTGGATTTTGGATATGGGAATGTATGACTCCTTTGGTCAATGCAATTTTATATATCCTTATATATAATAGTATCAGCCAAAGCGTTCTTAAATTTTGTTTATTTATGTATGTGTATATATAACCTTTGGATAATACGTGTTACATTTAGATAATGATGACAACTTTCATTCGGAGAATTTGAGTTAAAATTTGCTACTTGTTAGTCTTCACTCTGCATATTATCTCCAGGTTTGACTGGTAGGCAGCTTGTAATCTGCACTGAGTATGGGACAGTATGTATCTGTGCTGTCCTACAAACAGACAAGAGGCCAAACTGTGACTGCTTCCCGCTTGCTCTAGGGAGCAAATAATCTGTACTAGTCTTTTCCTTCCAAGGTTTTGCCTATTCCCTGCCCTCCTGTGCAGGAGGAGGAGTAACAGCCCCAGTGAATTTCTCTGTGATGCAGGTACCTGCACACGTGAGCATTATGCCCCCTTATACCACTGTGCAGGTAGACTCGCAGTTGAGCCCTTAATGTTTCATATATGTTATGCCTGTAGTATGTTATGGCCCTTGAGAATTAGGTGTTAGACTAATGAGGTTTGTATCACTTTTTTCCAGCCAATTTGGTAGCTTTGTAGGTCTTTCTTCTCTGTGTCTATTCCAAATTGGATTATATACATTCTCTCATCACTGAGTAGATGTTCTAGCTATAGAATTAAGTCTTTTTGTCCATCTGTATAGTTATATCTGTATGTTCTGCAGTTTTCTGTTCCAAGAATTTAGTTCATGTGGTACAAGAGAAAATGCATGTCTGGTACCTTTTGATTTAAAGAAATATTTTCTGCCTCAGTTCTTTAGCAAGTCCAGTAATGTTTCAGGCTGTTTCCTTTACATAAGAGACTGTCCAAACATTGCGGCCTACTAATGCAATAACAGGCAAATCCAGCCTTAGCTTCTGTGGTTTGTGAAGAGCCACGTATTTCCATTAGAAAGATGGGGGTAGGGCAGGCACACAAAGGGACTGTGTGGACATGGAGGATCCTTGCAGGAGAGGAGTACATGTAAGGGCCCCAAATAATCTACTTCAGCAATTGGATCTAACTAGCCCATGCAGAGTGGCTCAGCAGGTATTATTGGCTGGAGGAGAGATTCCTCAGACCAGACTCCCCCCATGCATCTGTCCAGCACTTGGCTACTTGGTAGGGTTGCCAGGCAGCCAGTTTTCAACTGGAACGCCCGGTCGAAAAGGGACCCTGGCGGCTCTGGTCAGCTTAGCTGACCGGGCTGCTAAAAGGCCACAGCGGGGCAGGCAGCCTCCGTGCCTGGCTACTCGCTGCTCCCAGGAAGTGGCTGGAACATACCCCCAGTTTTTGGTGGAGGGGTGACGCCTGCAGGTAGGGGCAGCATGTGGAGCCCCCTGGCCACCCTTCCGCCTAGGAGCTGGAGGCACATGCCGCTGCTTCCTGGGAGCCGTGTGGACTTCCTCCAACCCTGGGAAATGCTGGGGATGCCCGAGGTCAGCACGACCTGGAGCCTGCACCCCAAACCCCCTCCTGCACTCCAACCCCCTGACTCAGCCCTGAACCCCCTCCTGCAATCCAAACTCCTCGACCCCAGCCCGGAGCCCCCTCCTTCACTTCAAACCCCTCATCCCTTGCCCCACCCAGAGTCCCCACCCCTAGCCAGAGTCCTCAACCCCTGCCCCAGCCCGGAGCCCCCTCCTACACTCCAGAACCCTTGGACCCAGCCTGAAACCCCTTCATCCACCCCAAACCCCTCATCCCTGGCCCCATCCCAGAGCCCGCACCCCCAGCTGGAGCCCTTACCCCTTCCTGCACCCAATCCCTCTGCCCTAGCCTGGAGCCCCCTACCACAGTCTGAACCCCTCCACCCCACCGTGGAGCCCCCTCCTGCACCCCAAACCCCTCATCCCCCCCTGAGCCCATTCCCGCCCCCCCAGCCAGAGCCCTCACTACCTCCTGCACCCCCTGCCCCAGCCTGGTGAAAATGAGTGAGTGAGGGTGGGGGAGAGCGAGCGACAGAGGGAGAGGGGTATGGAGTGAGAGTGGGCAGGGCCTCGGAAGAGGGCTGGGATGGGATGGGGAAGGGGGCAGGGCAAGGGTGTTTGGTTTTCTGCAATTAGAAAGTTAGCAGGGCCAGTTGCTGGGTACCTCATTTTCATCTAAGGGCTGAATCCTATGAGATGCTAAGTGCCCCCTGTTAGTTGCTGAGCACTCTCAATTCGCACTAGCATCAATGAGAATTACAGGTTCTCAGCAGATATTGAATCCCGCTCTGGATCAGGCGTTTAGGCCCCCAATCCTGTAATTCATTGCAGATTGATTACAGTGGGGCTCCACGTGGATGCTGCAGTCTGTCTGCATACAACAAATTGCAGAATTGGGCCCTCAGTTATTCTTGTTCAGAAACCTTCTCTCTTACTATGGAATATGATAGGAGTAGCCTGGATTAAATGTCATAAAAGTAGGTTATGATTTGGGATTCCCCCCCACAAGTGCATCATGCAGCCCGGCTCACCTGAGGTCTCCTTCTGTACTCAGGCTTGCTGAGGTGAGGCAGAGACCCCCCTCCGGAAGATTGGAGCTGGGCTGATGGATCTCCTGCTGTGCAGATCTACTGACAGCTGCCCTCACAAAGTGTGGGGACAGGAGCCATGGGAGCTGCTGCAGCCCTGAGGCTGAAGTTGCTGTAACAGCCTGAGAGCAGCTCTGCTGTCAGCAGCCTGGTGACAATTTCTTCCTGCTCCTTGCCCCTTGGGCCTCCACATGGTTCAGGCCAGTTATGCATATTATACACTTGGGGAAGGATTTGTCCCTTAACATACTGGGCTCATTCTATGTGCAAGTATTAACTTAAACGAGGCTTTATTTCCAGCCTGCAGCTCATAGTTAGCTGTGGCTTGCCTCTTGGGTATCTCTTTATTTGCTTCTAACTCACTCAAATCTTTGAACGTTTGCCAGCGTGGGCCCAGTGGAATCCCTCACTTTAGAAGATTTGGTTTGCTGATTCTGTCTCTCTTCTTAAGTATAAATTCAGATCTTATTTATTTACTTTTTGTGATTGAATTCCTATGCCTACAACGTGCCCTTTCATCCTGACAGTTTCCTAGCTTTCAAACATGGATTAAATTATTGTTTGAAATAACCATTTGGAAAGATTGCATCCAAATTCTGACCAAAACATAACTTATTTTCCTCTCTTATTTATGTGCACAGGTTTATTATTCTGAGGTGCCTCCTCACGACGCCTGGGCTGCTGCCACAAAAATTTAATTTTGGAAATTGAGGATTGAAGTGTTTATTTGGAGGGGGAAAAAAGAGATGCATAAAATTGCATGGATTTTGGAAAAACAACTGAAGAAAAAAGGTAGGTCTTTTTTTTAAATAGAAAAGAAGGGAACTAGTTTAACTTAATTAAAATTAATAATTTAAGATAGAGGTGATTTGTGATGAATGTAGCAATGGAAGTTATGTTTGGGTTTTTTTGTCTTGAACCTTTTAAGTTTTTAAGATTCTGGTGTCTGCAGAGGTGGCTGCTTTGGGAGGCAAAGTGGAGGCAGTTTATTACATATATTACTCACAGTGGGCTCTTCTATGTTTCTGTACATTTATTATTTCATGGTTTGTTGTTTTGTTTTAAACTGAAAGAAAAGTAACTAAGTCTGAAGGAATCTGGTAGCATTTTCTGCATTAGAAGTAGAACATGATTAGACCACAGGTGGAAAATGTGTTTTTTAATTTCCCTTAATTATTTAAGGGACAAACATCTGTAGAAAGTCTTTTTTACAATTCTAGATCTCTAAAATCACAGTGTCTCAACAACATTACAATTAATGCATAGGGAAAGATGATCAGGTGATACTAATCTCTATATATTCAATACTATGCATGGTTAGTGAATCACCGCTCTATCGTGAAATTCCATATAATACAAGATACAGGATTCTCATTCTGTCCAAAGAGGATGCAGCTCAGCTGTTCTCAGTGGTGGCAGATGACAGAACAAGGAGCAATGGCCTCAAGTTGCAGTGGGGGAGGTCCAGGTTGGATATTAGGAAACACTATTTCACTAGGAGGGTGGTGAAACACTGGAATGCGTTACCTAGGGAGGTGGTGGAATCTCCTTCCTTGGAGGTTTTTAAGGCCTGGCTTGACAAAGCCCTGGCTGGGATGATTTAGTTGGGAATTGGTCCTGGTTTGAGCAGGAGGTTGGACTAGATGACCTCCTGAGGTCCCTTCTAACCCTGTTATTCTATGATTCTATGATAGAACAACTCTGGTCTAAACCGTGCAATGGGCGTAGAAGATAAGGGCCAATGCTTACTTATTGCTCTAAGGAAAGCATTAAACACTCAAGTGGAGGCAGGAACAGCTTTACTTAAAAGTAACCTAGCAAAATCCATTGACAACGCAACGGAATAAAAATAGAGTATCTACTGTACTGATCAGACATGCCAAACCTGCTTTAAAAAAAGGAGAAAGTGGGCTTGTTTTCGGCTTAATTGGCTTGTGAGTTGTTTGTTGGCTAGTTTTTGGCTTGTAGCTTGTTGCTGCTGCTACTTTTTTTTTTTTCGATCGGCTCCCGGCAAGCAGGAGCAAGGGAGTGGGGGGAAGAATCAGGGTGCATAGTGAGCCCACCACAGTCCCAGACTGCACGCCGAGGGGATCTAGTCACATAGAGTGTTGAGGTTCTTAGGGACTGGCTTGTTTTGAAATGGGATTAGCTTGATTTTTGGCTTATTGTGAAAGTCGGGGTGCTTATTTACCACGTGAAAGTTGGCAACTGTGGTAATGACTATGACAAGTCAATAGGTGGCATTGTAACTGTTCAGCTAAAGGCAAAACATTAAAGTAAATTAACCACTATTCACTACACCAGAGGCTTATGTTAAAAAATAAAAACTTAAATTTACACAAGAACATTCACCATTAAGATGATACAAACAACCCCTCCCAGAGTGCACGCTCCCCGATATTTTAAAATCCCAAACACTTTCTTGGGATGAAGTGCTTCATGAACAGGAGTTCCAGGGCAGCATTAGGTAGGTGTGAATCAGCAGAGGTAGTCCAGATAATAGGAATGAGACACTTGTGTCTAGAGCAGGGTAAAACTGACACAGTGAGAGCTGGTAATAATCCCAGTAATAAAACAGCCGCCAAGTGTAAGCAGGCAATGGATTTTATTACAAGCTCCCTGGAGTGCACCTCAGCTAGTCTGTGAGAGACACTGTTCCTAGCACAAGGACTTTCACAACAGACCATCCAGGGGACCAACAGGGACTCCCCAAATAAGGAGAATAGTCTCTGGATCCTCATACACTCCACAATTGCCTGTGGATGCAGCTCAGGCTCTGTCAGTGCAATCAGCGCTTTCTGGCTACAGCTTCCAGTGGCTGGCTGCTGAAACTCGGTCAAATAGGCCTGCAGGTGCAGCATGGCCATAATCCTGGCCATGTGTTCTCAGCAGGGATGGATTCACAGTGGAGTCTCCCAAATCTCTGGATATCACCTTACTCTAAATTGACTGTCTGCAGACTGCCTGCTGCTATGCTTAAATCTCATGCTTCTCTCCGCCAGCCACCTCCCTTCTGTCACTCAGCCTATCCGCTCAGTCCATGTAGGAACTCTTGACTTTCCACTTCTGCCCAGATACAGGATCACACAGCAAAGTTCAAAGATTCCCACCCCCAGAGGGCACCAAACACTGCATAATGCGAGCTGTGGGCTTTGTGGTATCGAGCCCATCCACTTCAATTGGAAGTAGTTGTCCACGGAGGCCTAATCATAACACCCCTAGCAAGTTTTGTAGGCCACGAAAAGGGGAGGGGCCTATATTGAAATAGAAATCCGTTCTCATGTGGCTTCATTTCCTCATCCATTTTAGCCCTGTAGTATTCTGTCTTCTATGCATCATTATCATCATTATTCATCTCCATCAACTGTTGCACAGCAGATTGAACCTTGCCCTGGGACATGACTCACAGAGTGGACCATGTCCCCCACTTACCCATTCTAAGAAAAAACACCAGATTATCTGCCCCAGTTCTTCTTTCAGCTACACCTTTGTAGACCTAGAGGCTGTGGCAGGGAAATGCACGGCATAGGGGCTGGATGTATAGGTATATTTTCAAAATGGACTGAATAGCCACTGATAAATCATCTACAGTATTTGAAAAAAAAAAAAGACAATCAATAATACATCTTTGGAATAGGTGTGGACAGATGGCTGGACAGCAACTGAGACTTTTTTTTGTAAATTTAATTTGAATTGAGTATATAGTGAAATATGCATCTGGACAATATGACTTTTTTATGGGACCCTGATCCTGAACTTCTGTTCTCTGGCAGTAGATTCTTCTGTCCAAGAGAACTTGTCTAGATTTATTGCCTCTGATCTACAGCCTCATATAAGACAACTGTTGCAGTGGGTGCTGACTAGTAAATTAGCCAGGTAACTCTGTCTTCTTGTCCGTCTGTCTCTTCAGATCAGGTTAGAAGAAGACTTACCCCTGAATCTCTGTCTGCAGCCTCATAGGCTAACAGCACGTTAAATGCCAACTAGTGAAACAAATCAGCAGTTGTTCCTGCTGCTCATTCATCTGATAGTACATTTCCCTGTTGTTTTTTCTCCAGGGAAGGTATACAATTACTGTCTCTGTAATTTATAATTACATGTGTTAGGTGTAATGTATGTAATACTTTGCAGTCTGTAGTGCAAGGCTCCTAGAGGTGTCTAAGTAATCTAATTGCCCTATGGAGATAATGCTCATCTGCACAAATTCTTTTTTTTCCCTACTGGTTTGGTTGTGGTACTAGAAGCAGAATAGAATTAATGGCTTTAGATTCGATGCAGTGATAAATATTGGCAATAGTGATTTACTGGATGTCTGCTAGGGCTTTTCATTGGTCTAAAGGCATTTTATGTACCTAAGGCTTGATCCTGAACTCAGTTCATGATGCCAAGTATCAGAGGGGTAGCCGTGTTAGTCTGGATCTGTAAAAAGCAACAGAGAATCCTGTGGCACCTTTAAGACTAGCAGATGTATTGGAGCATAAGCTTTTGTGGGTGAATGCCCACTTCGTCGGATGCATGTAATGGAAATTTCCAGAGGCAGGTATAAATATGCTGGCAAGAATCAGTCTGGAGATAACGAGGTTAGTTCAATCAGGGAGGGTGAGGTCCTCTGCTTCTGATTGAACTAACCTCCCTGATTGAACTAACCTCGTTATCTCCAGACTGATTCTTGCCAGCATATTTATACCTGCTTCTGGAAATTTCCATTACATGCATCCGACGAAGTGGGCATTCACCCACGAAAGTTTATGCTTCAGTTCATGATGTCACCCTTTACAATATCAATATCAGTGGCTTTCTTAATAATATTTTTTTTTATAAAAGTCACTGGCCCTCAGCAGTGGCGCTGATAACACCAGGGTTTTTTAACTGTTCAAGTGTTCAGATTCTTCAAATGTCACTGTATATTATTTTAGATCCTGTTTAGTTTAAATAAATAAATATATAGTTATTCCCCTTGCACTCACAAGCGAGAAAAGGGATCTGTTTTCCTGTCACTATGTGGGCATAATTCACAATAGCCTCAATGGAGTGAAATATGCATATTGCAAGGACAGTTGATCCCTAGTTAATATGTGCCTGTCTGCTCTAGATTGAGACCTATGACTATGCAATTATTTTACCACAGTATTTTGTTTTATTTATTGGCTTGAATATAGTACTATACAACATACCCATACACAGATCTGCTTTTCATGCAATCTATTCCAAAGTCACTTTTTATTCCATTAAAAGTCAACTCTGAATAGGATACAGTATAAAATTAATTTCATTTTCCTATTAGTAGAAATAGGAAGGATGATCTTGCTGCTAAGATACTGGAGTGGCATTCAAGTGATCTGTGTCTGATTTTTAGTTCTGCCACAGATTACTATGTGACCTTGGGCAAGCCACTTAGGGCAAGATTTTCAAAGGTATTCAGGCACCTAAAGATGCAGAGTTAGGACTTGATTCTGAGCATCACAAGAACTAACTTCTTTTGGTGCTTGAGAAAATCATTGTGATATAAAAAGGCTCAGTTACGTGTCTAAGCTCCTATACAATGAGTGGGAGGGGATAGGCACCTTAGAATGCAATTCACAAAAGCAGGCATGCTAGGCAGGGAGTCTGCTGACCAGAGGGATGTGAGCTAAGCCCCGTGCTTCTCACATACATAGGTGCCTAAGAGTGAGCTGCAGGGAGGAACCTAGTTTTGCTTGTGAACCCTCTTTGGAGTTAGGTATCTTATGCTGTTTTAGCAACAATCCTGGGGAGGAAGAGGAGGAGGAGGACATCCTTCAAAGGAAGGAGCATAAACTCTGGCAAGTCAAGTGTAAAAGTATTCTTAGGCGGTCCAAGAAAGAACTGAAGACCAACCAGTTGAAGACACACAATCTAGCTACAAAATAAATAAAATGTTTTTTTTAAGTACAGCAAAAACAGAAAGCTTGTCAAACAGTGGGACCACTGGACAATCAAGGTGCAAAAGGAGCATTCAAGGAAGACAAGGCCGTTGCAGGAAGCTAAATGAATTCTTTGCACTTGTCTTCATGATAGGATATTGGGGAGATCACCACACTTGAGGCATTCTTTTTAGGTGACAGATCTGAGGAACTGTCCCAGATTGAGGTGTCAATAGAGGAGGTTATGGAACAAATTGATAAATAAAACAGTAATAGGTCACCAGGAACAGATGGTATTCACCCAAGAGCTTTGAAAGAACACAAATATGAAATTGCAGAACTACTAACTTTGCTATGTAACCTATTTCTTAAATTAGCCTCAGTACCAGGTGATTGGAGGGTAGCTAATGTAACACCAAATTTTAAGTCTCTGGGAGCAGTCCTAGAAATTACAGTCCAGTAAGCCTAACTTCAGTACCAGATTGAAACCATTGTAAAGAATAGAATTATATATGAACACAATATGTTGGGGAAGAGTCAACATGGCTTTTGTAACGGGAAATTATACCTCCCCAATCTATTAGAATTTTTTGAGGGAATCAACAAGCATATGGACAAGAGTGATCCCTTGATATAGTGTACTTGGACTTTCACAGAATCTTTGATAAGGTCCATCACCAAAGACTCTTAAGCAAACTAAGCAGTCATGGGATAAGAGGGAAGGTCCTCTCATGGATCAGTAACTGGATAAAATATAGGAAACAAAGGGTAGGAATAAATGGTCAGTTTTCAGAATGGAGAGAGGTAAATAGCAGGGTCCCCCAAGGATCTGTACAGGGACCAGTGCTGTTCAACATATTTATAAATGACCTGGAAAAGGCCATAAACAGTGAGAGGAGGTGGTAATTTTGCAGATGACACAAAATTACTCAATAGAGTTAAGTCCAAAGCTGACTGCAAAGAGTTACAAAGGGATCTCACAAAACTGAGTGACCAGGCAACAAAATGGCAGATGAAATTCAGTGTTGATACATGCAATGTAATGCACATTGGAAAACATAATACCAACTATACATGCAAAATAGTGGGATCTAAATTAGCTGCTACCACTCAAGAAAGATTTTGGAGTCATCATGGATAGTTCTCTGAAAACATCTGCTCACTGTACAGCAGCCATCAAAAAGCTAATACCATGTTAGGAACCATTAGGAAAGGGATAGAGAATAAGAATGACAACATCATAATGCCACTATATAAAGCCATGGTATGCCCATACCTTGAATACTGAGTGCAGTTTTGGTCATCCCATCTCCGAAAAGGTATTAGAATTAGAAAAGGTACAGAGAAGGACAACAAAAATGGTTAGGGGTATGGAACAATTTCCATATGATGAGATATTTAAAAGACTGGAACTGTTCAGCTTAGAAAAGAGATGACTAAGAGGAGATATGATAGAGGTCTATACAATCATGGATGGCATGGAGAAAGTGAATAAGGAAGTGTTTCAGAGTAACAGCCGTGTTAGTCTGTATCCGCAAAAAGAAGAACAGGAGTACTTGTGGCACCTTAGAGACTAACAAATTTATTAGAGCATAAGCTTTCGTGGACTACAGCCCATGTCATCATGAATAAATTGGAATATGACCAGGAGGCTGCTAGACAGCTCTCTAACACCACATTCTACAGGCCATTATCCTCTGATCCCACTGAGGATTACCTAAAGAAACTACACCATCTGCTAAAAAAACTCCCTAACAAAGCACAGGAACAAATCCGTACAGACACATGCCTAGAACCCCGACCAGGGGTATTCTATTTGCTACCCAAGATCCATAAACCTGGATATCCTGGACGCCCCATCATCTCAGGCATTGGCACCCTAACATCAGGCTTGTCTGGTTATGTAGACTCTGTCCTAAGACCCTACGCTACCAGCACTCCCAGCTATCTTCGAGACACCACTGACTTCCTGAGGAAACTACAATCCATCGGTGATCTTCCAGAAAACACCATCCTGGCCACTATGGACGTAGAAGCCCTCTACACCAATATTCCACACAAAGATGGACTACAAGCTATCAGGAACAGTATCCCTGATAATGTCACAGCTAACCTGGTGGCTGAACTTTGTGATTTTGTCCTCACCCACAACTATTTCACATTTGGGGACAATATATACCTTCAAGTCAGCGGCACTGCTATGGGTACCCGCATGGCCCCACAATATGCCAACATTTTTATGGCTGACTTAGAACAACGCTTCCTTAGCTCTCGTCCCCTAACGCCCCTACTCTACTTGCGCTACATTGATGACATCTTCATCATCTGGACCCATGGAAAAGAAGCCCTTGAGGAATTTCACCATGATTTCAATAATTTCCATCCCACCATCAACCTCAGCCTAGATCAATCCACACAAGCGGTCCATTTCCTGGATACTACTGTGCTAATAAGCGATGGTCACATCAATACCACCCTATACCGGAAACCTACTGACCGCTACAGTTACCTACATGCCTCCAGCTTCCATCCAGGACACACCACACGATCCATTGTCTACAGCCAAGCTCTAAGATATAACCGCATTTGCTCCAATCCCTCGGATAGAGACAAGCACCTACAAGATCTCTATCAAGCATTCTTAAAACTACAATACCCACCTGCTGAAGTGAAAAAACAGATTGACAGAGCCAGACGAGTACCCAGAAGTCACCTCCTACAAGACAGGCCCAACAAAGAAAATAACAGAACACCACTAGCTGTCACCTTCAGCCCCCAACTAAAACCTCTCCAGCGCATCATCAGAGATCTACAACCTATCCTGAAAGATGATCCTTTACTCTCACAGATCTTGGGAGACAGACCTATCCTCGCTTACAGACAACCCCCCAACCTAAAGCAAATACTCACCAGCAACCACACATCACTGAACAAAACCACTAACCCAGGAACCTATCCTTGTAACAAACCCCGATGCCAACTCTGTCCACATATCTATTCAAGTGACATCATCATAGGACCTAATCACATCAGCCATACCATCAGGGGCTCGTTCACCTGCACATCTACCAATGTGATATATGCCATCATGTGCCAGCAATGCCCCTCTGCCATGTACATTGGCCAAACCGGACAGTCTCTACGCAAAAGAATTAATGGACACAAATCTGACATCAGGAATCAAAATACTCAAAAACCAGTGGGAGAACACTTTAACCTGTCTGGTCATTCAGTGACAGACCTGCGGGTGGCTATATTACAACAGAAAAACTTCAAAAACAGACTCCAAAGAGAGACTGCAGAGCTAGAATTGATATGCAAACTAGACACAATCAACTCCGGTTTGAATAAGGACTGGGAATGGCTGAGCCATTACAAACGTTGACTCTATCTCCCCTTGTAAGTACTCTCACACTTCTTATCACACTGTCTGTACTCGGCTAGCTTGATTATCACTTCAAAAGTTTTTTTTTCTCTTAATTAATTGGCCTCTCAGAGTTGGTAAGACAACTCCCACCTGTTTATGCTCTCTGTATGTGTGTATATATATCTCCTCATTATATGTTCCATTCTATATGCATCCGAAGAAGTGGGCTGTAGTCCACGAAAGCTTATGCTCTAATAAATTTGTTAGTCTCTAAGGTGCCACAAGTACTCCTGTTCTTCTTTTTAAGGAAGTGTTGTTTACCCGTTCACATAACACAAGAACCTGGGTGTCACCCAATGAAATTAATAGGCAGCCGTTTTAAAACAAACCTAGGGAAGTACCTCTTCACACAATGCAGTCAATCTGTGAAACTTGTTGGCAGCAGATTTTGTGAAGGTCAAAAGTATAACTGGGTTCAAAAAAGAATTGGATAAGTTCACAGATGTTAGATCCATCAATGGCTATTAGCCAAAATGGTCAGGGATACAAACCCATGTGCCAAATGTCCCTAAACCTCCAACTGCCAGAAGATGGGACTGGATGACAGAAGATGGATCACTTGATAGTTGCCCTGTTCTGTTAATTCCCTCTGAAACTTCTGGCACTGGCCACCGTCAGAAGATGGGATATTGGGATTGATGGACCATTGGTCCCATCCAATATGGCCATTCTTATGTTCTCATTAACTGTTAACCCAGAGCTTAGCGACTCACCTGGAATGTGGGAAACCCCTAGTTCAAGTCCCCGCTCTGCCTAGAAGGGATTTGAACAGAGCTCTGCCGCTGTTCTGGTGAGTGCTCTAAAATCACTTAGTTACAGCATATTCTGATGTGCGGGATCCCACAATCTCTTCTATTGAAGCAGTTGCACTGTTTCTTATTAAACGAAATGAGTAATTGGAGCAAGGGTACTGGATCCTGGGTCTCCTATATTTTGGGTGTGTGCTCTAACCACCAGACTATCAAGCAAGGGTGTTGTGGAGGTAGCTATTGCCCCTGCAATAGTAATTCTGGGGGATCAGAGCTATGTTTTCACCCCCTTGGTATCTATCTCACAGAGGTGAGAGTGGGACTTGGCTTTATTCCACTCCTGCATGATGGAGGGGGCCAGAGATGAGAAGAGGGGTTGGAGCGGCCACAGCAACACTAAGATCAGGCCAGCCACCAGGGAGCAGGTAGGAATCCTTGGCCTAGCCGGGTCCAGGTTTTCAGCCTCCTCAGGTTCCGGTGAAGAAACCTGGCCCAGGGGAGGTGAAGGAACATGTGCACCAGCCTCTGGGGTGCGGTGGGGGATGGGAGAGGTCATCTGCACCTGAGCTGGGGCAGGGGGCACCAGCTGCCAAGGAACTGCCATGGGAATGAGAGTAGGAAATACCGGGATTCCAGCACACGCCTTCCTAGCCTGGAGCTGGCTGTCTACCCCCACCAATCTCACTCGCTTCCTCAATCCCCCTCCTATCCCTCTTCCCATTCTCAAAGAGCTTCCACTCTCCTCCCCCGATATAGTTGTTCTCATGCCTGTGCTCTCATTCTCTCGCTCACTGTGTCTGGATCAAATGACTCTTAGAGACCAAGACAGAGCATAAGCATGAAAATGGCTCTAGAGGATGGTGGTGTGAATACTCACCTGGGATGTGGGAGACCCAGAATCCATTCCCCCTGCTCCAGTTACTTTTTCACTATTTATCTACAGTGAAACAGCTTCCACAGGCGTGACTAAGATATTCCCCACATCAGGATATCCCATAGCTCAATGGTTAGAGTACTCATCTGAGTAGTGACAAATCTCTTCTCCCCATTCCCACATCCCAAGTCAGTACCTACCACTGTGCTAAAAACTATGGGGGGGAGGCCGCCTCCTCTTCCTCTTTATTCTTCACCAACTCTTTCGTGTGAATTTGTCTGAGGTGCTTGCTCCTATAAGTGGCCTCTGAGCACACCTACCAGATCGGGCCCCTCAGGCGATTTAGACATATGAACACCTATCTTCCCCTGGTTTGTGAATCACTTTGGGGCTTATGTGGAGATAGGCAACTGGTTGTCTAGAAAGAGGCAGCAGTGTACATACTCAGAGACAGAAACATAGGCACCTAGGGAACTTTTACTGCAAGAACTCAAGCACCAAGCAAGTGTAGGCATCTACAGAGTTCAATGGGAGTTTTGTGCATCTCAATGGAGCCTAAAACCAAGACTGAGGTGTCTAACTCCTTATTTATTCAAACCAATGTACTTCAACTCCCCAGCTGCAAAATCAGAATAATAATACTCCCTTTCCAGCTCTCTCTGTCTTTTCTACTTAGATTGTAAGCTCTTTGGGGCAGGGATGTGTCTTGCTATGTGTGTGCACACTGCCTAACACAATGGGTCTCAGTCCTGCTTGAGTCATCTAGGCAGTACTGTAAGACAAAAAATAACAAATACCTCAGACCACTTTTCTACACTGTGCCCATGTCCTCTCAGAAAAGCCAAAGGGAGTTCTGAATAAGTTTGTCAGTTTACATCACCAAAAATGTCATATGAAAGCAGTTCAACATCTTTTT